>NC_083577.1:35754697-36442197 GCF_027579695.1 Neoarius graeffei
CTTCATTAATCATTTTAGTACATTTCATTCCTTAGAACGCTGAGAAACTGGGTTCAGCTGAGACGTTTACAGGTCCAAAGTTCAATGATCTCTAGAGGTCAACAGAGGTCAGATAGAGCTCGGCATATTGCAGATTTGAATTCGGCACACCCAAATTGACAAAATAAGACTGTTTGCCGACTTTGTCTCAAAAATGCCTTTGGGTGTCACAATTCTGGATTTTGGTACCAGTCTACCCTGGTTGCACTTGATTCCATTGGAAATTACTCTACAAATACACATTTGACAAAGATGATAGAATGGCTATGGTATAAGTATGACTGGAAATTATTTTTGTATTTTGATACTGAATTAAGAAATGGGTTGTTCCATAAGGCATAAGTTTTCAGATCTAAATAGGCTTATGAAAGTGTGTTCCATAGCAGTAGGCAAATAATATATGAGGGGGAAGTTGTTTTTGTGCCAGATATTGGATGGGAAAAGAAAAAAATGTTTGTGTGAATTTCCTATTTCAGGAATGAATATGTTAATACCAAACATGAAGAAAGATTTTATTTTTGTTTGTTTTCAACCTTTGAGGTGTTGAAAATTTATTACTGAAAATCTGGCAGAATGTTCTATTAAAGAAAAGATAACAAGAAAATAGTCTTTGTGTGTGCTGTGAAGTGGTTTGAAAAAATGAAATCGGAATCAGCCAAAATTGGTATTGGCAGGTCACACTCCATGGAAAATCGAAAATCGGAATCGGCCCAAAAAATTGCAATCGGTGCATCTCAAGTAAAAACTAAACTTTAACTTCAATTTTGGTGAGTAATTTTCATAAATTTAAAAGACAGGTTTTCCACCAACATCAAGCCCAGCAAACTAATGGCCTGCCCTGTAATGTAAAGTTGGGTTGAGGAATGAAACCAGGCAGGGTTCTGGTAAAAATTGTTTTCGCTGTCTTCTCTTAAAGAACTTAAAAGAATTCAGATTGAACTGAGTAGTCTCAAATGCTTCTTGTAGCTTTAAAATAGTCCCAGCAGGTGACTCTGAAGAAAAATACTGTGTGTTTGAACACCGCCCGCTGTAAACACTTTGCATACACCCCAATGACCGACTCCACCGACCGCCACGACACCACTGCACACGATTCACTGTCCTTGAACACATCGGCACAGTGGAGCACCACAAATTGCTACCTGGTCTGTGGGAAACACTAACATAGATAGGATAGTTTGAATAATATGGAATGCCCATTACAGTGCCATTGTCCAATGGTGAGTGTAATGTGGTGCAGGAATATGAACAGGGTGTTTCAAAAAATTTGATATCGTTTCACAATCTAATAACTTTGCCAATTCTCATTCAATTGACCAAGTTTTAACAGTATGTGTGGAAACAGATCAAAATTTTATGTTTAATGTTTTTTTCAAAATCTTTTTCAGTATAGAAATGCCATTCACTGGAAAAGAAAAGGCATTTTGTGTGTTAGAGGACACTCGAACACAGTCGAACAAGACTGTGCAGCGTGCATTTATGAGAGAATTCTTTAAAAATGCACCAGCTGCAATGCAGATTTGGACATGGCACAAAAAGTTCAAAGAGGAAGGCTGTCTTTACAGGGCAAAAGGATCTGGACGACCACCAGCATCGGAAGAGACTGTCGAGCGGGTTCGCGAATATTGAAAATTTGTGAAATCGTTCATGGAATCCACATACCTTTGGAATTTCTCATTCAAATTTTGAGGAATAAATCTTGTATTGCTCAACATTAAGCATGTTCAGTTTCATTCACCTAGACTATGTAGTTTCTGGGATATTTACATCTCAAATAATGCCAAATTTTTTGAAACACCCTGTATTTTAGCAAGCTAACACACAAGTGCACTGTCCCCTGATCCAGCTGAACACATTATTTGGAGGCATAACACTGGATTTCTTTAGTTAGTTATTAGCTTAGTTTATAATGCAGGTATACTTCATATGATGTAGTCTAATGTTATGTTAGCTATGACTTTTTTTCTTTGTATCTGGCTACACAACCAACAAAAGTTGTTTAGGTATATGCTTTTAATGTCTAATCGGACAAGTATTTGTGTGGGCAAATAGTGCAACAATTTAAGAATAACATTCCTCAGTGTCAAGTTGCAAAGAATTTGAGAATCACATCATCTACAATAATATCATTAATAGATTCAGAGAATTAATAGATTCAGAGAACCCCTCCTAGAACTGCCACCTTATTGTGGTGGAGGGGTTTGTGTGCTTGAATGATCCTAGGAGCTATGTTGTCGGGGGCATTATGCCCCTGTTAGGGTTTCCCAAGGCAGACAGGTCCTAGGTGACAGGCCAGACCAAGAGCAGTTCACCAAAAAAACCCCTATGGAGAAAAAATCCAGGACCGTGACGTCGCCCGGTAGGACGCAGCCGGGGCCCCACCCTGGAGCCAGGCCCGGGGTTGGGGCTCGTATGCGAGCGCTTGGTGGCCGGGCCTTTGCCCATGGGGCCCGGCCGGGCTCAGCCCGAAGAGGTGACGTGGGCCCGACCTCCTGTGGGTTCACCACCCACAGAGGTAGCAGTAGGGGTTTGGTGCAGTGTGGATTGGGTGGCAGTCGAAGGCAGGGGCCTCGACGACCTGATCCCCGGACACAGCGGCTGGCTGTTGGGACATGGAATGTCACTTCGCTGGGGGGGAAGGAGCCTGAGCTTGTGCGGGAGGTTGAGAGGTACCGGCTAGAGATAGTCAGGCTCACCTCCACGCACAGCTTGGGCTCTGGAACCCAGCTCCTCGAGAGGGGCTGGACTTTCCACTTCTCTGGAGTCGCCCGTGGTGAGCGGCGGCGGGCTGGTGTGGGCTTCCTTATAGCTCCCCAGCTCAGCCGCCATGTGTTGGAGTTTACCCCAGTGAACGAGAGGGTCGCCTCTCTGCGCCTTCGGATTGGGGAGAGGGCTCTTGCTGTTGTTTGTGCCTACGGGCCAAATAGCAGTATAGAGTATCCGGCCTTCTTGGAGTCCCTGGGAGAGGTACTGAGGGGTGCTCAGACTGGGGACTCCATTGTGCTACTGGGGGACTTCAATGCTCACGTGGGCGATGACAGTGACACCTGGAGGGGCGTGGTTGGGAGGAACGGCCTCCCCGATCTGAACCCGAGTGGTGTTTTGTTATTGGACTTCTGTGCTAGCCACAGTTTGTCCATAACGAACACCATGTTCGAGCATAGGGGTGTCCATAAGTGCACGTGGCACCAGGACACCTTAGGTCGGAGGTCGATGATCGACTTTGTAGTCGTGTCATCTGATCTCCGACCCTATGTCTTGGACACTCGGGTGAAGAGAGGGGCTGAGTTGTCAACTGATCACCACCTGGTGGTGAGTTGGATCCGCTGGCGGAGGAGGAAGCTGGACAGACCTGGCAGGCCCAAACGTATGGTGAGGGTCTGCTGGGAACGTCTGGCCGAGCACTCTGTTGGGGAGGTCTTTAACTCCCACCTCCGGGAGAGCTTTTCCCAGCTTCCGAGGGAGGCGGGGGACATTGAGTCTGAGTGGACCATGTTCTCTACCTCCATTGTGGACGCAGCTGTTCGGAGCTGTGGCCGCAAGGTCTCCGGTGCCTGTCGTGGCGGCAATCCCCGAACCCGGTGGTGGACACCGGAAGTAAGGGATGCCGTCAAGCTGAAGAAGGAGTCCTATCGGGCCATGTTGACCTCCGGGACTCCTGAGGCAGCCGACGGGTATCGGCAGGCCAGGCGTGCTGCAGCTCGGGCAGTTGCAGAGGCAAAAACTCGGAACTGGGAGGAGTTCGGGGAGGCCATGGAGAAGGACTATCGGTCGGCCTCGAAGAAATTCTGGCAAACCGTCCGGCGCCTCAGGAGGGGGAAGCAGTACTCTGCCAACACTGTTTACAGTGCGGGTGGGGAGCTGTTGACCTCGACTGGGGACATTGTCGGGCGGTGGAAGGAATACTTTGAGGATCTCCTCAATCCCACCGTCATGTCTTCCACTGAGGAGACTGAGGCTGATGACTCAGAGGTGGACTCGTCCATTACCCAAGCCGAAGTCACTGAGGTGGTTTGCAAGCTCCTCGGTGGCAAGGCACCGGGGGTGGATGAGATCCGCCCTGAGTATCTCAAGTCTCTGGATGTTGTGGGGCTGTCTTGGTTGACACGCCTCTGCAACATCGCGTGGCGGTCGGGGACAGTGCCTCTGGAGTGGCAGACTGGGGTGGTGGTCCCTCTTTTTAAGAAAGGGGACCGGAGAGTGTGCTCCAATTATAGGGGAATCACACTTCTCAGCCTCCCAGGGAAAGTTTACTCCAGGGTACTGGAGAGGAGAATTCGACCAATAGTCGAACCTCGGATCCAGGAGGAACAATGCGGTTTTCATCCTGGTCGCGGAACACTGGACCAGCTCTATACCCTTCATAGGGTGCTCGAGGGTTCATGGGAGTTTGCCCAACCAGTCCACATGTGCTTTGTGGATCTGGAGAAGGCATTCGACCGTGTCCCCCGTGGTATTCTGTGGGGGGTGCTTCGGGAGTATGGGGTTCGGGGCTCTTTCCTAAGGGCTGTCCGGTCCCTGTACGAACGGAGCAGGAGTCTGGTTCGCATTGCCGGCAGTAAGTCAGACCTGTTCCCGGTGCATGTTGGACTCCGTCAGGGCTGCCCTTTGTCACCGGTTCTGTTCATAATTTTTATGGACAGAATTTCTAGGCGCAGCCAGGGGCCGGAAGGAATCCTGTTTGGGAACCACAGGATTTCATCTCTGCTTTTTGCGGATGATGTTGTCCTGTTGGCTTCTTCAAACCAGGACCTTCAGCATGCACTGGGGCGGTTTGCAGTCGAGTGTGAAGCAGCTGGGATGAGAATCAGCACCTCCAAGTCCGAGGCCATGGTTCTCGACCGGAAAAGGGTGGCTTGCCCTCTCCAGGTTGGTGGAGAAGTCCTGCCTCAAGTGGAGGAGTTTAAGTATCTCGGGATCTTGTTCACGAGTGAGGGAAGGATGGAGCGTGAGATCGACAGGCGGATCGGTGCAGCCTCCGCAGTGATGCGGTCGCTTTACCGGTCCGTCGTGGTGAAGAAGGAGCTGAGCCAAAAGGCGAAGCTCTCAATTTACCGGTCGATCTACGTTCCGACTCTCACCTATGGTCATGAGCTTTGGGTAATGACAGAAAGAACAAGATCGCGGATACAAGCGGCTGAAATGAGTTTCCTTCGCAGGGTGGCTGGGCGCTCCCTTAGAGATAGGGTGAGAAGCACAGTCACTCGGGAGGAGCTCGGAGTAGAGCCGCTGCTCCTCCACATCGAGAGGAACCAGCTGAGGTGGCTCGGGCATCTTTTTCGGATGCCTCCTGGACGCCTCCCTGGGGAGGTGTTCCAGGCATGTCCCCCCGGGAGGAGGCCCCGGGGAAGACCCAGGACACGCTGGAGGGACTATGTCTCTCGGCTGGCCTGGGAACGCCTCGGTGTTCTTCCTGAGGAGCTGGCCGAGGTGTCTGGGGAAAGGGAAGTTTGGGCTTCCATGCTTAGACTGCTGCCTCCGCGACCCGGTCCTGGATAAGCGGAAGAAGACGAGACGAGACGAGACGAGACGAGACGAGACGAGATTCAGAGAATCCAGAGATATCTCTGTACGCAAGAAACAAGGCTGAAAACCAACACTGGATGTCCCTGATCTTCAGGCCCTCAGGTGACTCTGCATTAAAAACAGACACGATTCTGTCATGGAAATCACTGCATGGGATCAGAAACTCTTCTGCAAACCACTGTCCTTGAACACAATTTGGCACTGCATCCACAAGTTAAAATCCCACCATGCAAAGAATGAACTATCTATAAACAATATCTAGAAACACTCAGGTCTTCCTCACTTATGATGGACTGAGGTGAAGTGGAAAACTCCTGTGGTCTGACAAATCAAAATTTGAAATTCTTTTTGAAAATCATGGACACTGCATTCTCCGGGCTAAAGAGGAGAGGGACCAATGGCTTGTTATCAGTTCACAGTTCCAAAACCAGCAACTGTGATGGTACAGGGGTGGATTAGTGCGCATGTCATGGGTAGCTTGCACATCTGGGAAGCCACCATTAATGTGGAATGATAATTACAGGTTTTGGAGCAACATACTCCCATCTAGACAATGTTTTCTCAGGGAAGGTAAGACAATGCCGAACTGCATTCTGCACGTATTACAACTGCATGGCTCCATAATAAGAGCCTGGGTGCTAAACTGGCCTGCCTGCAATCCAGACCTGTCCCAAACTGTTAAGCAACTGAAAATATTATAGGAGCTGCAAATGTAATACAGTACAATTTAAGTGCATGAAGAAGCTTAATCTAGGTGGTATAGTGGTGCAGTGAAGACTCAGGATTCTCCTTGTTTCTGTGTGGGTTCCCTCCTGGTGCTCCAGTTTCTCCCCCACAGTCCAAATACATGTGGATTAGGTCAACTGGCTACTCTACATTACTGATAGGTGTGAATGTGAGTGCGAATGGTTGTTCATCTCTGTGTTAACCCTGTGATTGATTAGTGACCTTCCCAGGACGTACCCCACCTCTCATCCGAAATCACCTGGGATTGGCTCCAGCTTCCTCTCCGACACTGACGCATAAGTGGTTTTGAAAATGGATGGATGGAAGGATGGAATAAGCTTAATTTGTACACAGCAGTCTTTTCATTTAGTTAAAACCAACTGGAAATCAAAAGACATTTTACTTTGTATTAATGTCTGCTGTATCCTTTAATTGTTCTGACCTGAAAATCTTCATTTTATCAGAACCAGGGAGCGATTTCACAGCCATCGCAATCCGTGCTATATACAGAATACATGTAGTAGGTGATTTTAGACCCATGTCGCATGATAAACTAAAGTTTTAGTAACCTAATTGTGAATGTCAGACATATTTGTGGCAGCATCAAATGCACCTTCTCACAGATATTCTGACCAGTGTGTCATTTTGAACACACTTTTGATGAAATGTTAATGTTTTTACATGATATTTCTCTGAACCAAACTAGTGGCTTCACAATTGTCTCCTAATTTAATTGAGACCAATTCCTACCCTACTAGTGAGACTGCTACCGATTCAGGTGTGTGAGGGCTAACATTTAAAAAGGTGTTTCGAATGTCATAGGGCAGCTGAATGTCTTCTTTGCATGAGTAGAATACTCCTGTGAGTGGCTGCATCACCCTAATTGACAGGAGGAGAGGAAAACAAGTCCTTTCTTGGACTCTCGGTTACAGATGGTTGTGGTAAAGTCACGATTCAAACTGAAGCATCTCAATGACCGGACAAAACCGAGACAGCTGTGCCCAGTGAGCTTTTTTTTTTTTTGGCTGAAGAATGGCGATGACTTCAGCTCCTCCAACTGCCTCCTTTCCTCTTTCTGCATCCATGTCACATGAAATATGTATGAAACAGCCATCATACAGATCCCATGTAAACGTGCAATCATCCTCAATATATCCCATATATTTCTTTGAATTGAAGTTCATTATAACAGGGCACTATGCATGTGATTCTCCGCATACAAAACCTGCCACTCCTAGCCACTTTCACCCTTCTCTTTCAGCCAAAAGACAGAAAGGAGCAGGCGTATGCTCATTGATTTGAATGAAAAGTAATTGGCAAAGCACTGATTTGTTTAATGCAATAACGTACATCCAGTTACTGAATTTCAATAGATAATTATACATAGGGGTGAAATTTCAGGCTGTGTAATGAACATGTGTTTTCTGTCTAGATGCTATCTTTAGAAATTGAACATTTTCAGCCACAGCGTCTGGAAGCCAAACCAGATGCTGTACTGATTATATAAGGATTTAAACAATGACAAATTTGGATGCTTTGCTCTCTTCCTTGGTAGCTGTAAATGCCACTGGGAAGTAGCTTCAGCTCTTACTTGTAAACTTCTGACATAACATCTTGCCTCAAGACTGCCAGCCCACTGTGACACCCAGCTGTGGATCTCTGACTGTGAACCTTATTTCAGCCACATGCTTCTGCTTAATTGACCATTAACAAGATTCATGTAGCTTAAAGACAGGAGATTAAATCCTCAGGTGATGAACGCTCATCCAACTTCAATATACAAGAATAGATCACCTGAATGTTTTATGGGACGAGGAGCGAGAAGACGGTTGGAAATTATTGTTTTGTTAATCGCATGATGCTAATTGGCCTTTATTAGCTTTTAATGATGAACCTATCAATTAAAGTATTCCCTTTAGAATACAAATGTACCTGAATGCCATGAAATATGACCAGGAAATGTGTTCAATACATTTTAATTCATAAGTAACTATGTGTAGAAAAATTCCTATATAATATTGTTTCTTGTGTGTGTGTGTGTGTAGGGTGCGTTGGTCACAGCCTGTGCAGATGACACTCTGCATCTCTGGAACCTTCGGCAGAGACGTCCAGCAATACTGCATTCGCTCAAATTCAACAGAGAGCGGTGAGCTTCTACACACACACACACACACACACACACACACCCTTTCAAGTCTCAAGGATATGTGTGTGTGCTGTACATTACTACAGTCAAAGCCAGAAACTCACTTCAATTTTCAGCTTGATGAGAAGTTGCTCAAGGTTGCAGACTTTCAGTTGAAATCAATATAAAATGAAATAAAGATAGTGTAACTTGGAGTTGCAGAATTAATATAAACCAAAGTATCTGAGCCTGTTATTTCGGAAATAAAGCACGACAGGGTATGCTGCTTTATGCTTGGTTCACACATTGGCGTTTCAGCCTTGCGTATGTACGGCATATCAGGATACGTGGCAGGAAGAAAGGAATGTCACAGCATCGCCAGCTTATGTAGCGAATACTCTAGGATGCGTAACACGATCTCCTTGTATGCCAGGGTGTGGCATATTTTTAAGTCTGCACTTAAAAATCTGTAGCACATACAGTACGTAGCAGCTTTGATACGTCACACATACAGTTGTGGTCAGAAGTTTATATACAGCGACATGCATGTCATCTTGGATATGAATGTCATGGCAATATTTGGGCTTTCAATAATTTCTTTGAACTGTTCTTTTTCTGTGACAGAATGATTGTACAGCATACAGCTTTAATTTAAAAAAAAAAACACTAGAATTTGGTGCACAAGCTTTAATTTTCTTTGGGTTTTCTGAAATCAACACAGGGTTAAAATTATACATACAGGGTCAAAAACATACATACAGCACACCTAATATTTGGGTAAAATGTCTCTTCATAAGATTCACCTTGACCAAACATTTTTTGTTTACCATGAACAAGCTTCTGGCAGAATTTGGGTTGGATATTTCATGACTCTTCATAGTAGAATTGGTAGAGTTCAAATAATTGTTTTTTTTTGGTATGGATTCGACTTATAAGCACGGTCCATTTATTTTCAACAGGGTTGAAGTCAGGACTTGTTTTAAGCTTAATGTTAGCCTGCTTTATCCTCCACAACCAGCTCTGATGTGTGTTTGGGTTCATTGTCCTTTTGCAAGTCCCAAGTCGTGTTCAAGTTTCTGATGGTTTATGCTGAAGAATTCTGAGGTAGTCCTCCTTCTTCATTATTCCATCCACTTTGTGCAATGAACCTGTTCCACTGGCAGCAAAACAGCCCCAGAGCATGATGATCCTACCACCAGCTGGTACAGTGTCCCTCTGTACATGGTGGTCATTGTGGCCAAACAACTCAATCTTTGTCTTATCTGACCATACAGCTATGCTCCAGAAGGCTTTTTCTTTGTCTGTGTGATCAGCTTCAAACTTTAGTTAAGCTTGAAGATGTCAATTTTGGAGCAGGGGGTTATTTTTTGGACAGCAGCCTCTTAGTCCATGGTGATCTGAACTGTAGACAGTGATCCATCAGCTTCCAGTTCATGGCAGGGCTGTGCCATGGTGGTTCCCAGGTTGTTCCTGACCATCCAAACCAATTTCCTTTCAGCTGAGGGTGACAGTTTGGGTTTTCATGAAGCAAAGTGACTTGGCAAAGTGACTACACCTCACAATAAGTTGGATACAATTGTTTGAACTGATGTTGGAATTTGCAGTTGTTTAGAAATGACTCCAAGAGACATTCTGGAGTTGTGTATATCTGCGATCCTCTTTCTCAGATCTGCACTGAGCTCCTTGGACTTTCCCATTTTACTGTGTGATGGTCAAGCCAATGAGTGCTGTAAACAAACCCTTTTTATGAAGGCACAGAGAAACTACCAGCTATAGTCAATCATGATCACTAACAGGAAGTAATGAGACCTTGGCCTTGGCAAGATAAAAGATATTTTGGAAGTTTCAGCACCTCTGAATTAATAATCGAAGTGAGCGTATATACATTTTTGACCCTGTATGTATAATTTTGACCCTGTGTTGATTTCATAAAACCAAAAAAAAAAAAAATTTAAAACTTGTGCACCAAATTCAAGTGTTTTTTTTTTAAAGATGTATGCTGTACAATCATTCTGCCACAGACAAAGAACAGTTCAAAGAAATTACTGAAAGCCCAAATATTGTCATGGCATTCATATTCAAGATGACACTCATGTCACTGTATGTAAACTTCTGACCACAACTGTATGTCACGTGTATGCTGTAAAAACGAAAGCTACACAGCAGTGATGCAGCGGGAATGTTGCTCGAACACTTATTACGCCGTGCAAACATTTTAGTTGACATGAAGGTGGCTCCAGGGCTGGCTGGGTGGATGCGGCTAATGTCTTCTCTCTTCCCTTGCCCTTTTTGGGTCCTGACTTCTTCACTGGCATGATGCATTCTTGACTGTGATGAATGACAACAAATGCAGCATGGGGCCCCCTTTTATACCCACCTGTGAACACCGCAGATACGCAGCAGCAACATCACACATAAGAACGAAACGCCATGCCAGCGAAAGCAATGAAATGGTTACGCCATGGTAATGCATCATACGCCACGCATACGCCTCAGTACGCCATAACTTTACGTCCCTTGAACCCCATACAAACCCCAGATATGCCACCGGAACACCTCAGAAATGTCACACATATGCCGTGTATGTCACAGGACTTTAATTTTGGACAAAATACATCTCATTTCTTGGTGTTTGACCCACACGCCACTTACATGGCAAGATATAAGACAGTGTGATAGTAGCCTTAGGAAAATAATTCATTACCACCACAAAATGTATTATTTTTTCTGGCTTTATTCAACTTACATCACATCACTTTGAAAATGATGGCAATTTTTGCTCCACATCATAATTTTTATTCATTTATACTTAATGTTGACTTAAATTATATGGAGTGTCCAGCATACTAGTCCCTGTGAATGTGCTGTTCCTAAAATTCACCTGCACTGTGCGATAAGTTTATTAATCTTCCTGTTAGTGCTGAGATATACAGTATACAGTGTTTCGTGGAATGCACAGATTCCCATTCAAAGCACCAAATTAATTTGATAAGAGTATGAGTGAAAATTGAGAGAGTAACTGATTAAATAACCACCATCATGGAATTTTACTTCTACTCCGGTAATATAATAAGAACCACACTTCCTTCACATCACTGGAGACTGAGTCAGACACAGTTCTGATAAAAGCCATGACTCTTTGCTGTTATGAAATCAAAGCTTTAATGCTGCTTGTATTGTGGATGCTGGCGGTTTTGTGGATGAACAGCACTATGGGTAATCCAGTCAGAGCTATGAAGGAAACCTTGAGTCATCTCAGACAAACAGATTGGCCTTCGTGGCAAAGGAAGGACGTCAAGAAAGTCATGATTGGGCATCAAGCCCATCACTTCGCTTTATATAAGAGATGATGACCTCGACTTAGCCTGGCTTTAGATTGGTTTAAAAAAAAAAGCCTCCCTGTAGATTGTGGAAGAAAGACCAGAGATTATAGATGGCTGAAACTCGAGTCACCTGCTGATGTATCTGTTCTGTAGTGAGATTATAACACTAGCTCTTGTCCCCAGGGTATTTGGGCAAACAACAAAATGTCAACGATAGTCCTTTTAGACATGATGTCCCTGATGATGGATCTTTCAGATGTTTTTAACTCCTACTCTAACTTGTAGTAAGGGGAAATGAGTAACTAGACACTATTGTTTTGAGTATTTAATATACAACCCCAATTCCAAAAAAAGTTGGAACGCTGTGTAAACTGTACATAAAAACCGAATGTGAAGATTTGTAAATCATGGAAACCCTATATTTCATTGAAAATAGTACAAAAACAACATATCAAATGTTGAAACTGAGAAATTTTATTGGTTTTGAAAAATATATGCTCATTTTGAATTTGATGTCAGCAACATGTTTCAGAAAAGCTGAGACAGGGGCAACAGACGACTGAAAAAGTTGTGTAATGCAAAAAAAACCTAATTTGGTTAATTGGCAACAGGTCAGCAACATGATTGGGTATAAATAGAGCATCCCAGAGAGGCGGAGTCTCTCAGAAGTAAAGATGGGGAGGGGTTCACCACTCTGTGAAGGACTGCATGGGCAAACAGTGCAACAATTTAAGAATAACGTTCCTCAATGTAAAATTGCAAAGAATTTGGGGATCACATCATCTATGGTCCATAATATCATTAAGGGATTCAGAGAATCTGGAGAAATCTCTGTATGCAAGAGACAAGGCTGAAAATTGACATTGGATACCTGTGATCTTCAGGCCCTCAGGCGACACTGCATTAAAAGCAGACACGTGTCTGTAGTGGAAATCACTGTATGGGCTCAGGAACACTTCAGAAAACCATTGTCTGTGAAAACAGTTCATTACTGCGTCCAGTTAAAACCAGATATAAACAATATCCAGAAACACCGGTGCCTTCTCTGGGCCTGAGCTCTTTTATGATGGACTGAGGCGAAATGGAATGTCCCGAGGTCTGACGAATCAAAAGTAGAAATTCTTTTTAGAAATCATGGACACCACGTCTTCCAGGTTAAAGAGGAGAGGGACCATCCAGCTTGTTATCAGTGCACAGTTCAAAATCCAGCATCTGTGATGGTATGAGGGTGCATTAGTGCACAGGACATGGGTAGCTTGTACATCTGGGAAGGCATCATTAATGCTGAACGATATATACACGTTTCAGAGCAATATGCTGCCATCCAGACAAAATCTTTTTCAGGGAAGGCCTTTCTTCTTTCAGCAAGACAATGCCAAACCGCTTTCTGCATGTATTAAAACTGCATGGCTCCATAGTAAAAGAGTCCAGGTGCTAAACTGGCCTGCCTGCAGTCCAGACCTGTCTCCCATTTAAAACATTTGGTGTGTTATGAAGTGCAAAATAAGACAAAGGAGACCCCAAACTGTTGAGCAACTGAAATTGTACATCAGGCAAGAATGGGACAACATTTCTCTTTCAAAACTACAGCAATTGGTCTCCTCAGTTCCCAAACGTTTACCAGGTGTTGTTAAAAATAGATGTGATGCAGCACAGTGGTAAATATGCCCCTGTCCCAACTTTTTTGAAATGTGTTGCTGACATCAAATTCAAAATGAGCATATATATTTCAAAAAACAATAATTTCTCAGTTTCAACATGTGAAATGGTGTCTTTGTACTATGTTCAATGAAAAATAGGGTTTCCATGTTTTGCAAATTATCGCATTCTGACTTTATCTACAGTTTACACAGCATCCCATCTTTTTTGGAATTGGGGTTGTACTTCCAGTAAAGTTACATATACATATATGATTACTTTTGACTTTGTACTTAAATAAATATGAACAAAAACTATGCATTCATAGCAGAGTGAAGCTCCATACTTAAGAGAATATGGTAGTGCATCGACCTGATTTTTGATGGCTTTTGCAACAGTATGATGTCCGTATGCATGTAGGAACAACATACGTGTACCACCAGTGTAAGGCAATGTATCTCATAAACACTTGACCACTGGACAATGAAATTTATATCTTTATTGCACTTATTTTTAATTTGCCTTTTAAAACATGACATGGGATTATTTACTAACACATTTTACACTCATTGAGAATTCAGTTTTTTGTCATAAAAATCTCCTTCTCACCCCCGGCGGGGGGGTGGTATCCATGTCATCCTCAAGCTCGGGTCCTCTACCAGAGGCCTGGGAGTTTGAGGGTTCTGCGCAGTATCTTCGATGTTCCTAGGACTGCGCTCTTCTGGACTGAGGCTTCAGATGTTGTTCCTGGGATTTGCTGGAGCCACTCTCCCAGTTTGGGGGTTACTGCCCCAAGTGCCCCCACTACCACGGGGACCACGCAACCCTTGACCTTCCACATCCGTTCCAGCTGCTCTTTCAACCCTTGATACTTCTCAAGTTTCTCATGTTCCTTCTTCCTGATGTTGGCGTCAGCTGGGATCGCCACATCTATCACCACCACCCTCTTCTGCTCTTTGTCCACCACCACTATGTCCGGTTGGTTAGCCAGGATCTGTTTGTCAGTCTGGAAGCTGAAGTCCCACAGAACCTTGGCCCTGTTGTTCTCAGCCACCTTCTGTGGTATGGCCCATTGGGACTTGGGTACTTCTATTCCATACTAGTTGCAGATGTTCCTGTATACTATCCCAGCCACTTGGTTGTGCCTCTCCATGTACGCTGATCCAGCTAGCATCTTACACCCTGCTACTATGTGCTGGACTGTTTCAGGGGCTTCTTTGCACAGTCTGCATCTTGGGTCTGATCTACTCTGGTAGATCCTGGCCTCTATGGCTCTTGTGCTTATGGCCTGTTCTTGTGCTGCCATGATTAGTGCCTCTGTGCTGTCTGTCCGTCCTGCATTATCCAGCCACTGGTAGGATTTCCTGATATCAGCCACTTCCTCTATCTGACGGTGGTACATGCCATGTAGGGGTTTGTCTCTCCAGGTTGTCTGTTCCTCCTCCTCCTCTGCACTCTCATCAGGGTTCTGCTGCCTGAGACATTCACTTAGCAGTTCATCCTTTGGGGCCATCTTTTTGATGTATTCTCGGATTTTCGATGTTTCATCCTGGACCGTGGTCTTGATGCTCACTAGCCCTCGGCCTCCCTCTTTCCGCTAAGTGTATAGTCTCAGGGTGCTGGACTTGGGGTGGAACCCTCCATGCATGGTGAGGAGCTTTCTAGTCTTGATATCTGCGGCTTTTATCTCCTCCTTTGGCCAGTTTATGATACCAGCGGGGTATCTGATGACTGGTAGTGCGTACATGTTGATGGCTTGGACCTTGTTCTTACCATTCAGCTGACTTTTCAGGACCTGCCTTACTCTCTGGAGGTATTTGGCTGTGGTTGACTTCCTTGTGGCCTCTTCATGGTTTCCATTAGCCTGTGGGATGCCAAGGTACATGTAGCTGTCTTGGATATCACCTATGTTGCCCTCTGGTAGGTCAATCCCCTCAGTCCAGATCATCTTGCCTCTCTTTGAGACCATCCGGCCACACTTGTCCAATCTGAATGACATCCCTATGTCATCGCTGTAGATCCGGGTGGTGTGGATCAGCGAGTCTATTTCTCGCTCGTTCCTGGCATACAGCTTGATGTCATCCATGTAGAGCAGGTGGCTGATTGTTGCCCCACTACGGAATCGGTACCCGTAGCCGCTCTTCGTGATGATCCGACTGAGGGGGTTCAGGCCTATGCAGAACAGCAGTGGTGATAGCGCATCTCCTTGGTATATGCCGCACTTGATGTTGACTTGGGCAATGGGTTTTGAGTTGGCCTCTAGGGTTGTCTTCCACATTTCCATTGAGTTCTGGATGAAGGTCCTTAGGTTCCTGTTGATCTTATACAGTTCCAGACATTCCAGTATCCATGTGTGTGGCATTGAGTCGTAGGCTTTCTTGTAGTCAATCCAGGCAGTGCACAGGTTGGTCTGTCTCTTCTTACAGTCTTGGGCAACTGTTCTATCGACCAGTAGCTGGTGCTTGGCTCCTCTGGTGTTACTGCCAATTCCTTTCTGTGCCTCGCTCATGTATTGAGCCACATGCTTACTCATTTTTGCCGCAATGATGCCTGACAGGGCCTTCCATGTTGTGCAGAGACAGGTATATATATATATATATATATATATATATATATATATATATATATATATATATATATATATAATTAAAAGATTCAGAGAATCCAGAGAAATCTCTGTACGCAAGGAACAAGGCTGAAAACCAACATTGGATGTCCCTGATCTTCAGGCCCCCAGGTGACACTGCATTAAAAACAGACACGATTCTGTCATGGAAATTACTGCATGAGATCAGAAACACTTCTGGAAACCACTGTCCTTGAACACAGTTTGGCACTGCATCCACAAGTTAAAATCCCACCATGCAAAGAATGAACCATATATAAACAATATCTAGAAACACTACTGCCTTCTCTGGGCCTGAGCTCATTTATGGTGGACTGAGGCGAAGTGGAAAACTGTCCTGTGGTCTGACAAATCAAAATTTGAAATTCTTTTTGGAAATCATGGACAATGCATTCTCCACGTTAAAGAGAACAGGGACCAATGGTTTGTTATCAGCTCATAGTTCCAAAACCAGCATCTGTGATGGTACAGGGGTGGATTAGTGCACATTTCATGAGTAGCTTGCACTTCTGGGAAGCCACCATTAATGTGGAATGATAAATACAGGTTTTGGAGCAACATACTATATACTGTCATCTAGACAATGTCTTTTTCAGGGAAGGTAAGACAGTGCCGAACTGCATTCTGCACGTATTACAACTGCATGGCTCCATAATAAGAGTCTGGGTGCTAAACTGGCCTGCCTGCAATCCAGACCTGTCTCCCAAACTGTTAAGCAACTGAAATTCAATATCAGGCAAGAATATGACGTTTCACTTTCAAAACTACAGCAATTGGGCTCCTCAGTTTCCAAACATTTACAGAGTGTTGTTGCAACACAGTGGTAAACATGCCCCTGGCCCAACTTTTTTGAAATGTGTTGCTGGCATCAAATTAAAAAGGAACATATATATTTTTCAAACAGCAGCAGGCACACTGAGTCACTATGACTTGCCACCGCAGTAATGGCAGTGCTGCTAGATGGCAGAACATACAAATCGGTTGCTGGGTTTTTCTATATTTAGCAGGTATCTCTCAATGTTACGCACAAGCTCAGGCTCCTTCCCAACCAAAGAGATGACATTCCATGTTCCTAATGCTAGTTTCCCTGGCTGCCAAGGCTTCTTCCTTTGAGCTGAACTCAGGGCTTCGTGGCTCCTTTGGGCTAAACCCAGCTGAGTTAAAAGCTCAGCCACCAGGCACTTGCTGATGAGCCCCTGCTCCAGGCCTGGCTTCAGGGTGGGGCCCAGTATCCCTGTTCTGAGTGAGGTGTCATGCTTCCTTGCTTTTTTCTTATAGAAGTCTTTAGAATTGCACTTTGTCTGGCCCCTCACCTAGGACCAGTTTGTCTTAGGAGACCCTACCAGAGCTCACATCAATTTTTTCTTAAATCAGCATCTATATGTATAGCAGCCATTTCATTCCATTGTCTGTGCTGGAATTCCAACACAAGCTCACCTCATTTTACTTAATAAGGTACTGATTAGGTGATCATCTGAACCAAATCATATTTTAAAAGATATAAAAGTATAAAAACCACTATCCTCTTGCAATAGGACCAGTTTGGATGGCAAAAACAGTGCTAGTAGGACCTAAAATTTAATTGGAATACAAAAATATCTGTTCATCATACCAAAAGAGTTAAAAAGAAAAGTTTTGAGTGAGAAAAAGAAGGGTTCGATTTTGGATTGACTGGTAGAGGGATACAGTGAGCGTCAGGTTGTTCCATCCTCAAAATTTCAAGGACAGCAGTTCATAATAACAAGGTCAAGCAGCAGACATTGGGGTAAACAAAGTTACAGACTGATAGAGGGCAAACATGACTCTCCACTGACCGGGATGATCATCAACTTTTTCGAATGTCACTCAACAACCACAGCATGACATCAAGTGACTGACAATAAGAATAGCAAATGGCAGCTGGGGTTAAGTGCACGGCAAGGATGGTTTGAAACAGGCTCCTCCAGGTGGGGTTGAAGTCAGGCAAATCTACAAGAAAGCCCTTCATCAGTGAGAAGTAAAGAAGAGCCAGGCTGAAGTTTGCTAAAGATCATAAGGATTGGTAAGGTCATCTTCTCTGATGAGTCCAATTTTCAGCTTTTCCCATCACCTAGTCATCTAATCGTTAGACAGAGACCTGGACAGGCCTACAAGCCACAGTGTCTCACACCCATTGTGAAATATGGTGGAGGATCCGTGATGATCTGGGGGTGCTTCAGCAAGGTTGTAATGGGGCAGAGTTTTGTTTGTGAAGGACACATGAATCAAGCCACGTATAAGGTTATCCTAGAAGAAAACTTGCTTCCTTCTGCTCTGACGATGTTCCCTAAGTCTGAGGATTGGATTTTCTAGCAGCACAATGCTCCATGCCACACAGCCAGGTCAAACAAGGTGTGGATGGAGGACCACAAGATCAAGACCCTGTCATGGCCGGACCAATCTCCAATCTGCAGATCTGAGCCCAATTGAAAACCAAGCCATCAAACAAAGCTGAGCTGACTGAATTTTTGTGCCAGGATTTTGTGCCAGGAATTGTGTGTTCCTTCGATGTGTAATCATCAGTAAGTTGTTTGATTTTGATCATGCTTCATCCTGAAATAAAAATGTGTGTGTGTGTGTTAGACAGAAGGACAAGAAGGATGCATTTCCTGGTGAAATGGGATTATTATGGCAGAAAACCAAAAACTGGCTGTGGTTGTTGCAATATTAACGAGAGAGAGAGAGAGAGAGAGAGAGAGAGAGAGAGAGAGAGAGATTGTGCATATGACTGATTGCTGACAAACATTTACATAGCCTGAGTAATGTGTCCCAGGAAAAATTACTGCTCTGTGTATGTGTGCGTGTGTGTCCGCATGCACATGCTTATCTCCGGACAGCATGTCTCCTGTTGAGATGTGAAATGATTACAGCAAGTCCCACATCACCAACCAATTTGCCTTAATAGTCTCCTTTTTTTTCCCTTTTTTAACTACCAACTGTCTTGTGTGTGTGTGTGTGTGTGTGTGTGTGTGTGTGTGTGTGTGTGTGAGAGAGAGAGAGATTTGTTCAGGTTTTATATTACCTGACAAACCCCTCCACATCTCCCTCAGTCATTCTGAATACAAAGCTTGTGATATTAATGTGTGGCATGATGTCATGGGACAGTGTGCATTACTCCCTGAGTATTGTTGCGAATGTTTGCTTGATAAACCCCTCCCACTGAGCCCCTCCCAGTTCTCTCTCTCTCTGTCATTGCGGTGCATACACGCTGCAGTGGAGCGACAAAGCTGAGGTCGTCACTGTGTGCGCCGCGAAGTCCCTGTGGAGCTAATGAGCTCCTTCCTGTCCCCAGTAATTGATGATAATGATCATCACCTCATCATCCTGGCTGGAACAAACAAATAAAACCCCTGATTCTCAGTGTCACAGCCAGTGACAGCTGCCACAAACACACGCATAACAAACTCAGCCTCTCTCTCATCTGCATCTGAAAACAAAACAAAAAAAATTGCTTTGTTTCCAGCTAAATTGCAATCAGGTCTGTGAGCGAGTGTGTGCAGTTTTAAGGCTCGATGAGACCGTTTACTCCATGCTTGACAGTTTTATTAAAAAGTCCAAGATGCTCTTGTTCCTCTTCTCATAAGCTTAATCCAATATTAACTTCCTGGACTGCAATCTTTTAATTGCATTCAGTACACATGACTATTTAGTTTATTATACATACAGTTCAGGTTGCCCATATAATTAAAATAAGCTTTTCGCTTAAATGACCGGGGCAGTGCCGAATCCTTGAGGAGATGAAAGTATTATTGTGTTCCTGTGTTATTATAAAATGATCTGTATAAATGGTGATGCACTTATTACAGAATTATGAGACTAAGAAATTAAATATTGCCCATGAAACAGTTGAGTCCATGAGAAATTTTTCACATTTTCAAATTTGCTCAAAAAATCTGCTGACATTTTTGATAAGATTATATCATGTAAAACAAACCTATATCAAAGTAATTGTAATGACAATTAAAGTCCTTCTTGTAATGAGGGACTATTTAATACTTTCACGCTGAATTAATTTCAACTTGATGTTGATTATATTGGATATAAATATTGGCATGGTGGTGTAGCGGTTAGCTATATCCAATATAATCACTTGTGTGATTATATTGGATATAAATATTGGCATGGTGGCGTAGCGGTTAGCGCTGTTGCCTCACAGCAAGAAGGTTCTGGGTTCGAGCCCAGCGGCCAGCGAGGGCCTTTCTGTGTGGTGTTTGCATGTTCTCCCCGTGTCCGCGTGGGTTTCCTCCGGGTGCTCCGGTTTCCCCCACAGTCCAAAGACATGCAGGTTAGGTTAACTGGTGGCTCTAAATTGACCGTAGGTGTGAATGTGAGTGTGAATGGTTGTCTGTGTCTATGTGTCAGCCCTGTGATGACCTGGCGACTTGTCCAGGGTGTACCCCACCTCTCACCCATAGTCAGCTGGGATAGGCTCCAGCTTGCCTGCGACCCTGTAGAACAGGATAAAGCGGCTAGAGATAATGAGATGAGATTAGATGAGAAAGGTTCTGGGTTCAAGCCCAGCGGCCACCAGGGGCCTTTCTGTGTGGAGTTTGCATGTTCTCCCCATGTCTGCGTGAGTTTCCTCCGGGTGCTCCGGTTTCCCCCACAGTCCAAAGACATGCAGGTTAGGTTAACTGGTGGCTCTAAATTGACCGTAGGTGTGAATGTGAGTGTGAATGGTTGTCTGTGTCTATGTGTCAGCCCTGTGATGATCTGGTGACTTGTCCAGGGTGTACCCCACCTCTCACCCATAGTCAGCTGGGATAGGCTCCAGCTTGCCTGCGACCCTGTAGAACAGGATAAGCGGCTAGAGATAATGGATGGATGGATATATATTGATGGGCTGAAGACTAAACTCTGAGGGATACCGTTTAAAAATCGAGACTTTACTGTATATTCTGAATAGTTAATTCTTGTCTTTTCGCAGTAATGCTTCGGCAGCTTCACTCTATTAAATATATTCAAGCTCAATATATTTGCATGAAATACACATGCCATTTAGCAACATCTAGTTAAACATTGGAATAGCCTGTGCTTTATTAGTATTCCTATCCAGACAAGGCAAAGTTGTCTGTGCAGTGTCTTGCAATGCCACATATCTAATCACCCCGTCTGTCCGAGACTCCCAGAGGTCTCTATGAGAGGAGAGGAGCGAGCTGAGAGAAATTGAGGAAGACATGATGAGCTCAGACAGAAGTAAATTGCACAGTGTTGGTCTTTATTTTCTACTTAACCTGCTTATAAGGATGATAGATGATGCCACTGTATGGATTGCAGAGAGAGTCCGGCCATACAAATTAATATGCCTTGCACCGATTCAATGTGTGTCACATGACTGGCTTATTGATTGTTTATCATAATTGCTTGGTCAATGCTCTATGTTAATGTAATTTACTTTGTGTGCTCTTAATCATGCAAAGTACAGCTAGTATTTCCTAAATGTACTATACAGCTCATGAGTAACACGAACAGAAAAGCATTCGCCCTATCATCCAGAGACTGCTAGTTTGAATCCTCATGATCCATGGCCAGGAGCTCAAGAGAGCAAAACTGGACTGTGATCTGAGGGAGGGAAGGGTGACATACTTTCTCCCCTGTCAATTATAAAGACGCTGTCCAATCATGGTGTCTGTGAGCTCATACACACGGAAGTGGGTGGATAGTGCTTTCCTCTGAGTGTGTTACGCCACCCCCTAATATTGCAAAATCAGCAACTGGAAAAGAAGAGAAAATTAGAGAGAGATAAAACAAAATAGTGTTACAATTCTAGTACAATTACAATACCATTTATCACCACTTCTCCAGTTTGTAAACCTTGAATAAAAAAGTCAGAGGTGGACAGTAATGAAGTACATTTACTTGAGTACTGTACTTAAGTACACTTTTTGAATATCTGTACTTGACTTAAGTTTTTTTTTTTAAACTTTTGACTTTAACTTCACTACATTTGAAAGACAAATATTGTACTTTTCACTCCACTACATTTCTATCAAGGTCCTCGTTACTTGTTACTATGAAGCAGCTTTGAAAGGGGATGTTTTTTCTTTCCTTTTCTAAAACACTATTGATTTTTTCGCAAGTGACACTGAGACAGCCGATCAGTAATCACTCGGGTCATTTCACGTCCATAGACTGTATAAAATCAAGTTCAATGATTTCTCAGCAGCGTTATTTGAACTCGATCAGTTGATGGCAGAACAGAAGGATGCGGTTCTTCTGGGGAATCCACACACCCATGGCCATACCTAGAACCCATGTTTCAGTTTTCTAAAGGATTAAAGATTTGTTTCATTTTAAATGTTTGCTTTGTTCACCTAAAACAAACCACATCACAGCCTACAAAAACTCACCATCCAACCTGCGGAAGCATATTGAGGTACACTCTGTAAACGTTTTATTCCAAGAGAAAGCTTGAAATGAAGCTGTCTGTGCTTTTAGAGCTAGCGATAATGTTGCAATAGCTATGCAGTCTGGTTAGTCAAATGACTTTCTATGGATTTGCCCACCAAGTTGCCATCGCCTTGTCCACGGCTAACGTTAACACATAGCTCGTTAACTTGGACACTGTTAGCTAGCATGTAAAAATGGAGTTATGCTAACATGAATAATGTTAACTTATCTGAAGTCCTTTCAGAAATACATTTTAGCATAATCTTGCCAAATAAACAATGTAGAAATCTTTCTTTTCTAGTAACGATAGCTACCCAATATGATTTTGAGTTTGAAAAGAGTTTGCTAGCATGTCAGGTGCAGCTTCACTGAGTTGCTAGCTTAACGGTAAACCACCATGATGCACAGCATGCGTTCATTTTGTGAATTCACAAAATAATCCAGTCGGTGGCTTCAGAGGCATGAGCTATTATAAGCGTTGTGTCAATAATACAACAATGTGTTGACAGAAAATGTACTTTTAATACTTAAGTATTTTTAAAAGCAAGTACTTCAGTACTTTAACTTAAGTAAAAATTTGCCTGGACAACTTTCACTTGTATCGGAGTAACATTTAACCAGTGGGATCTTTATTTTGTCCACCTCTGAAAAAAGTGCAGGAAGAGCAGAGGGCTGCATCATCGCTAACAGGGCAGACATGTTTCTTGCAGTTCCTTAAGTCCCAACTGTACTGTTGTTGACTGGAGAGATTGCTCGCGACAGAAGTCATCATTCACAATATGCTTTTTTTTTCTCCTGCAGAATCGCCCTCTTAGGCCTGAGGCAGGTCTGAATGTTTTCACCAGATTGAAAGAGACTATATACCGTGTATATATATATATATATATATATATATATATATATATATATATATATATATATATATATATGAGAGAGAGATAGCAATGTCCAACAGTAAAGTTAAAAAGAAAACCTAATGCAAAAACTCTAATACATTTAATTCATAATATTGGAGGCGGCACGGTGGTGTAGTGGTTAGCGCTGTCGCCTCACAGCAAGAAGGTCCTGGGTTCGAGCCCCGGGGCCGGCGAGGGCCTTTCTGTGTGGAGTTTGCATGTTGTCCGCGTGGGTTTCCTCCGGGTACTCCGGTTTCCCCCACAGTCCAAAGACATGCAGGTTAGGTTAACTGGTGACTCTAAATTGAGCGTAGGTGTGAATGTGAGTGTGAATGGTTGTCTGTGTCTATGTGTCAGCCCTGTGATGACCTGGCGACTTGTCCAGGGTGTACCCCGCCTTTCGCCCGTAGTCAGCTGGGATAGGCTCCAGCTTGCCTGCGACCCTGTAGAAGGATAAAGCGGCTAGAGATAATGAGATGAGATGAGATAATATTGGGTGTTTTATTTAGAACATGGAATATACAGAATGTCATTATGCAGTGGTTAGTTCCAGTCCACTATTTTGGACAAGTGGTGTTTGAAGAATCCTGATATTTAGTATAACAGCACTGGTACATTTCACTGTTTGTACCACTCCACTTGTCTGTGTTCACGACATAAAATTCCCATTCTAGCAATGATTCTAGCACTGAAACCAGAGATGATTGAGGTGGAGCGAGAGCCACAAACAAACGGCCATTTCCCCATTCCATTTTGGAAGGGGGAGGAGGACTGATCCCTCTTTATACGGACAAGAACAAACCAGGGCTCCATTCAAGTCAATGAGGAGGTCCATGGATTTCACCAAAACTAACCCATTATTTCTCTCTGGGAAGGTTAATGGTATTTGGAGGAATTTACAACATATTCCAAGTTACCTTTGATCACTATGAGACCACAGTGGTATTTTTGCAGTGAACCGTGGAAAAAACTGACTATGTTTTAAGACATGCAGCTAGATGGCTATAGAGCTGCCTTCTCAACCTCCTCAGCAAAATTTCATTAGGTGACGTAAGGCGAAACACGCACTTATGAGACTAGAACTATTCCACTTTTGCTCCGATAGAGATGAATTATGTTGTTCTATCTTGGTGGAATATTATAAGATTTTTGCTGAAATCTTATTGCACTTTCTATGGGCTGTCAGTCAGTCTGTGTGTTGGCATGGCAATGTGCACCACACTATCCAGCTGTGGCTTCTTTGGAACTATTTTTTATTTTGGGGAGCAAAAATAGACAAAATATTTGGCCATATTCTATCTAAAATGTCAGTTAATCCATATACAGTGGTGCTTGAAAGTTTGTGAACCCTTTAGAATTTTCTATATTTCTGCATAAATATGACCTAAAACATCATCAGATTTTCACACAAGTCATAAAAGTAGATAAAGAGAACCCAGTTAAACAAATGAGACAAAAATATTGTACTTGCTCATTTATTTATTAAGGAAAATGATCCAATATTACATATCTGTGAATGGCAAAAGTATGTGAACCTTTGCTTTCAGTATCTGGTGTGACCCCCTTGTGCAGCAATAACTGCAACTAAACGTTTCTGGTAACTGTTGATCAGTCCTGCACACCAGCTTGGAGGAATTTTAGCCCATTCCTCCGTACAGAACAGCTTCAACTCTGGGATGTTGGTGCGTTTCCTCACATGAACTGTTAGCTTCAGGTCCTTCCACAACATTTCCATTGGATTAAGGTCAGGATTTTGACTTGGCCATTCCAAAAGATTAACTTTATTCTTCTTTAACCATTCTTTGGTAGAATGACTTGTGTGCTTTGGGTCGTTGTCTTGCTGCATGAGCCACCTTCTCTTGAGACCCAGTTCATGGACAGATGTCCTGACATTTTCCTTTAGAATTTGCTGGTATAATTCAGAATTCATTGTTCCTTCAATGATGGCAAGCCATCCTGGCCCAGATGCAGCAAAACAGGCCCAAACCATAATACTACCACCACCATGTTTCACAGATGGGATAAGGTTCTTATGCTGGAATGCAATGTTTTCCTTTCTCCAAATATAACGCTTTTCATTTAAACCAAAATGTTCTATTTTGGTCTCATCTGTCCAAGAAACATTTTTCCAATAGCCTTCTGGCTTGTCCATGTGATCTTTAGCAAACTGCAGACGAGCAGCAATGTTCTTTTTGGAGAGCAGTGGCTTTC
The DNA here is from genome assembly GCF_027579695.1 of Neoarius graeffei. Classification (NCBI taxonomy): domain Eukaryota; kingdom Metazoa; phylum Chordata; class Actinopteri; order Siluriformes; family Ariidae; genus Neoarius; species Neoarius graeffei. Next base: position 35,780,216 of record NC_083577.1, read on the forward strand.
TCCTTGCAACCCTGCCATGCACACCATTGTTGTTCAGTGTTCTCCTGATGGTGGACTCATGAACATTAACATTAGCCAATGTGAGCGAGGCCTTCAGTTGCTTAGAAGTTACCCTGGGGCCCTTTGTGACCTCGCTGACTATTACACGCCTTGCTCTTGGAGTGATCTTTGTTGGTCGACCACTCCTGGGGAGGGTAGCAATGGTCTTGAATTTCCTCCATTTGTACACAATCTGTCTGACTGTGGATTGGTGGAGTCTAAACTCTTTAGAGATGGTTTTCTAACCTTTTCCAGCCTGATGAGCATCAGCAATGCTTTGCCTGAGGTCCTCAGAAATCTCCTTTGTTCCTGCCATGATACACTTCCACAAACATGTGTTGTGAAGATCAGACTTTGATAGATCCCTGTTCTTTAAATAAAACAGGGTGCCCACTCACACCTGACTGTCATCCCACTGATTGAAAACACCTGACTCTAATTTCACCTTCAAATTAACTGCTAATCTTAGAGGTTCACATACTTTTGCCACTCACAGATATGTAATATTGGATCATTTTCCTAAAATAAATAAATGACCAAGTATAATATTTTTGTCTCATTTGTTTAAATGGGTTCTCTTTATCTACTTTTAGGACTTGTGTGAAAATCTGATGTTATTTTACGTCATATTTATGCAGAAATATAGAAAATTCTAAAGGGTTCACAAACTTTCAAGCACCACTGTAAATCTCATCTCATTATCTCTAGCCGCTTTATCCTGTTCTACAGGGTCGCAGGCAAGCTGGAGCCTATCCCAGCTGACTACGGGCGAAAGGCGGGGTACACCCTGGACAAGTCGCCAGGTCATCACAGGGCTGACACATAGACACAGGCAACCATTCACACTCACACCTACGGTCAATTTAGAGTCACCAGTTAACCTAACCTGCATGTCTTTGGACTGTGGGGGAAACCGGAGCACCCGGAGGAAACCCACGCGGACACGGGGAGAACATGCAAACTCCGCACAGAAAGGCCCTCGCCGGCCACGGGGCTCGAACCCGGACCTTCTTGCTGTGAGGTGACAGTGCTAACCACTACACCACCATGCCGCCCACCACTGTAAATGTTTTGTTTATAGACCTGTTGTATAAAAGCAATATCTCACTCACAAGTGTATCCTTGTATTGGATATCGGCCTGGTTGTGATTACCAACCACTGAAACACATGAGCAAGCATGTGATCTTTCTTGCTTAAAGATAATCAATTGGCAGAGCTAACACATTGTCAAGAAAGTTTCACTTCTGGAAGTTTCTTCTCTTGTTGTGTCTTGCTCATGTCTCATTAGCTCCAGTTTGTCTTGGGGCAATGGCACTCTAATTAAATGTAGCATGCTAAAAATACATACACCCGTACCCAACTGGGACTGACGTCCAACTGACACGAGACACAAAGCGTAGCCAAATGCGTTGACACCACAAGTGATGTGACAAAACATTTGTGCTTTGTTGTTGCACAAAAGGAAATAGAAAGCTATACAGCATGTATAAAGATTTTCTGAGGTTAAATAAGTCTTAAGTAAGTTTATACTATGGTTCTGTTGAATTCACGATTTTTGATTTGGGTCTAAATATGCTGATTAATTTTCTATAACAGCAGCCCTGACAATAGTGCCAAAAGCAAGACAAATCACAGGATTATATTCATGCACTTATTCTGATTCTGTATCTTTTCTATATTAACAAGTAGTTCCCAGGAACTATGACCAACAATAACTGGGATTAAAACCATCTCGTATTGAAAAAAAGAAAGAAAAATAAAAACATATCATTTTGGATATTGTTTAGTTTTCATTTAGGAGATGCTTATTTAACACTGGAATGATATGGAATGAGTCTCCAGGGTCAGCACAGGGAAAGTGCTTTTTAGTAACATGACAAACTGCACTCTTTTTTCCCCGTCTTATTACCTTCGAGAGAGACAGAAGTGAAGCTTATAAGGAGAATAAGTGTTGTAGCTGATAGTGTAAGTGATAAGAGGAACTAAATTGAACGTAACTACGGTATAAATTGATAAAAAGGTGAATTTTTAAATTACAAAAAAAAGAATCACTGGCAAATTGTTATAACAGCAATAAAACTTTTCCACCACAACAGTACACCCTCATCATGTTTTCTTTGTTACTCATGTGACCAATTTCATTTATAACATTTATATCATCTGAATTTTGAACCTGATTTACATCGAAACATACTGTAGTGCTTTTACTTTTCCGTTAGCTGCACGCCTACAGCCGGACAATTCGTGAAATTATTTTAGATGGTTACTTGGGTTGGCTTTGTGATGATTTTAAAGTTCCTGGTTGTAGTGATTAGGAAGACGATAAAAGCTGCTACAGTCAGTATAAATCTTTTGTGACGGCGACATAGGACATGTCTGACTGGTAGGTAATGCATTTTTGATTTGAGATGTTGAAGTGAATGCTTGCACGAAGTTAGGCTTGAAATGCGAGTCTGCATTCTTTGTAGCTTTCTTCATGGATGCATATAACACCTTATTTGCAGCCGCATACACAATAGCCTTTATTTGTCACATATGCATTACAGAACGGTGAAATTATTTTCTTAGGAAGCTGAGGACGGAGATCCTAATTACACTAATCACCTCCTAATTAAGGGGAGTGATGCTGGACTTTGCATGCTTTGTCTTGCAATGTTTTGTCTTCAATTGTTGCACCCAGGTCATTAGAAACAGTTGTGCTGGTAACGGTTTAAATTAAGTAAACACGTTCCTAATAATGACCATACAGGTTCATGCAAATTTGATACAACTATGTAATTAGCTTGAACAAGGTTGGAGTAATTGGGTAAAACTGAAACCCATATGCCATGAAACAAAGAATAGCAAATAACAGGCTAATATTTTCCTTAAAGTGAAATATTAATTATAGTATTTTAAATGGAGCTGAGAAGCTCTACCTGTGTCAGTATTAGTCTCCTCATACTAATGCTTTCTCCCCTCTTTCTTTTAGGATCACATTTTGTCATCTTCCGTTCCAGAGTAAATGGCTTTACGTTGGAACGGAGCGAGGAAATACACACATTGTCAACGTTGAGTCATTTATTTTGTCTGGATACGTCATTATGTGGAACAAGGCCATTGAACTGTGAGTACCAGCACTGTAATGGTTATGTTTTATAAAATCAGTGGTGGTGAGAAACATACTCGCATACTCTCCTTATCTTACAAATAAAGCCTTATAAATATTTTACAAATAGCCTTGGACACTACATACACAATACAGTGTATTGTGAAATACAGTAAAAAAGTGTACACACCCTGTTAAAATGACAGGTTTTTCTGATGCAAAAAAATGAGACCACAATAAATAATTCCAGAACTTTTCTCATCTTTAAAGGACATGGGACATGGATTTTTTTCTGGGTATAATTATGTATAAAGGACATAAGAAATGCCATCTAAATCACTGCAGGGCGTCAAAAATGTGAAAATCATCACATTATTCAACTTTTTTATACATCAGCGTAAAACAATGATTTGTTAATTAGCTAAGCGGTCACGTGACCCGTGACGTCAGAAAAACTTTTCAAGGAGCCAGCGCTTGGGTATCTAATGTAAACAGGTTACCGAAATGGACACCATCGACAGTGACATTCCCGATGTTTCACAGAGATGTGAAGTTAGACCCTATCAATTCGAACCGATAGCTGGAAATTCACATGAACATGGATCTTGTCTTTACTCTGACGGGTCAGATGATTCTGAGCGTGAGAGTGCATTCAATCCCCATGAAACTGAAAGCGGTCGGCTCGATAACACATCCTGGTAAGTTAAAAACAATTCTGCTCAAAGGCTAATGATCTGTTGAAAGAAGTATTATTTTTGTATCATACATTGAAAGTTCATCATAGATCTATGTAGGCCTAACACACTACAACTCTTCGATTCGGTACGTAAACAAAGAAGGACAGATATAAGAGTAAATGAGTCAGAATTATGATGATCAATAATTGATACACCCAAAATTATAATACTAATCCTTACCTTGGCTTTCAGTCGCTTAGCGAATGCACCTCGTGGTAGCCGTAGCACTTCGGGTTTCACCCCGCCGTCTTGTTCAGCGTCTTGTTCCTGAATTGGGACGTTGGGAACGGCTCCATCTTTAAGTAACCTCTTAAATTTGGCTTGGCAATTAATATCGCTCAGTAACTGAGTATTAATGTTAAAAGAATCTTCAGTGAAATGGTCCGAACACAGTTTGTGGGAAACAGTAGGTACAAAGTTTTTTCTACGACAATAGTGAGCCCACACTTTCCTCAGCTTCGGGTCCTTGGGGAATGCAAAAAAACTTACTCCAGGGCATTTCCCATTGGAATTATTGCAACCATAAGCAGCACAATACACCATGATGTTCAATGTACGTTAAACACTCTAAAAACGAAACAATTTTCTTGTCATCCAAGACACAAAAACTATTTTGTCACATTCGTCATCATCACGATTCACACTTCTCCATATTCATCTACCCACTTGTGCTGTACCCGAAAGTTTTTGTGACATATGATCACGTGACAGCGGCTCTTCCGGTTGTAAAATATGCATATCGGAGCTCGAGCAGAAATGCCATATAATCATCACGAATATAACGATTTTGCTGAATTTAATAGATAATTTTGTATTTGTTGATGCAATTATTTCATATTTTTAATGGAAAGAAACTGATATAGCGTGCATTTATGTTTCATGTCCCATGTCCTTTAATGTGACCTATAACCTGTATAATTCAATTGAAAAACAAACAAACCTGTTCGGGGGAAAAACATAAAAATAAAAAACGTACAATAAGCTGGCTGCATAAGTGTGTACACCCTTAAACTAATACTTTGTTGAAGCACCTTTTGATTTAATTACAGAATTCAGTCTTTTTGGGTTCACAACTGCCATCAATTAAAATGACTCTGATTAACCCCAAATCAAGTTCAGACATTTACCGGTACTCCATTGCATCCTCCAGCAAAAGCCAGGGTTCACAGAGAGCTTACAAAGCATCGAAGGGATCTCATTGCTGAAAGGTATCAGTCAGGAGAAGGGGACAAAAATTTTTTTCCCACAGCATTAGATATACCATGGAACACAGTGAAGACAGTCATCAAGAAGTGGAGAAAATATGGGACAACGATGACATTACCGAGAACTGGACGTCCCTCCAAAATTGATGAAAAGACAAGACGAAAACTGGTCAGGGAGGCTGCCAAGAGGCCGACAGCAACACTGAAGGAGCTGCAGGAATTTCTGGCAAGTACTGGTTGTGTACTACATGTGACAACAATCTCCCGTATTCTCCATATGTCTGGACTATGAGGTAGGGTCAAAGACAAACATCCAGGCAATGTTGCAAAAAATACATCAACTCTCCCAAAAGCATGTGGGAAAATGTGTTATGGTCTGATGAAACCAAGTTTGAACTTTTTGGCCACAATTCCAAAAGGTATGTTTGGAGCAAAAACAATACTGCACATCTCCAAAAGAACCCCATACCCACGGTGAAGCATGGTGGTGGCAGCATCATGTTTTGGGGTTGTTTTTCTTCAGCTGGAACAGGGGCTTTAGTCAAGGTGGAGGGAATTATGAACGGTTCTAATTACCAGTCCATTTTGGCCCAAAACCTTCAGGTGTCTGTTAGAACGCTGAAGATGAAGAGGAATTTCATCTTTCAGCATGACAGTGACCCCCAAAAAGTTTTGGAATGGCCCAGCCAGAGCCCAGACCTAAATCCAATTGAAAATCAGTGGGGTAACCTGAAGAGGGCTGTGCACAAGAGATGCCCTCGCAATCTGACAGATTTGGAGCACTTTTGCAAGGAAGAATGGTCAAATATTGCCAAGTCTACAGTAGATGTAGCAGGCTGATAGACTCCAACCCAGAAAGACTGAATGCTGTAATTAAATCAAAAGGTGCTTCAACAAAGTATTAGTTTAAGGGTGTGCACACTTAGGCCCTGTCCACACGGCAACGGATTCAGGTGAATCCGATACAATTGTTTATCGTTTCGGCCTGGCGTCCACACGGCATCGGCGTTTTGGGTGCCCCAAAACGCAATCTTTTGAGAACGGGTTCCAGAGTGGAAAGATCTGGCAACGTTGCCGTTGCGAAGTCGTCTGGATGAGTAGAACGGATTTGTTTACGATGACGTCACAACCACATGACTGTCAGTGCTTCACGCCGGGTAGAAGTGTAACGCACTCGATGCGAGTTGTCAACAAATCCTATAACTTGGTTCATGAAACGCGCTTACAAAATATTTTCACTGTGAATATTTATTGTGTAATGGTGCAAAGTGAGAGAGAGAGAGAGAGAGAGAGAGAGAGAGAGAGAGAGAATAACTCTTAGGGCAGAGTCAATCCCGCCAGCAAAAATAGGGAAAAAAAGGAGCGATCTCACCTCTTCAGATGTTGGTTTAAGTCCTACAATACATTCCTCAAAAAGGGCGTAGAAGAACAAATTAATCCATCAACGTGTAGCATTCAATTTATTCCGGACCATTAAAGACGCTGCCTTCCGCGTAGAATCATACGTCATCCTTGCCGCCATATTGGATGGGTCAAAGCGGAGAATAAAGATGCCTCATTCATGTGCTGCGTTTAACTGTACCAACAGGTTTGCCGTCCAAACGAGATTACATGGGATTACCTTTCACAGGTGAGACTGGAAAAATACTTTTCATTGTATTTGGTCATTATAACGTAATTTTACGAACAGATTTTTCTGACTTTGTGGCTAATATGAAGTCTCGCGCATAATAGTTTATGCGCATGCATCCTTACTTCTTCTATTGTTCTGGTGTCTCCGAAGGGACCGTCTTACAGCGCCCCTAGAGGTGTGGCATGTGTATTGCATCGTTTTCAGCAAGCGTTGCGTTGCCGTATGAACCTGATATTTTACTGATCGTTGCCCATTTGGACGCGATATTTTTTTAAATAACCTCTCGTTGCCGTTGTCGTGTGGATGTAGCCTTATGCAACCGGTTTATTATACATTTTTTTTAATCTTAATCTTTTCCCCCTAACAGATTTCTTTGTTTTTGAATTGAATTGTACAGGTTATAAGTCACATTAAACGTGGGAAAAGTTTTGAAATTATTTAACGTTGTCTCATTTTTTTTACATAGGAAAAACCGATCATTTTAACGGGGTGCGTACACTTTTTATATCCAGTGTACATAGTCAATACTGTCTGTTACCTTCAGGTCAGAGATACAGATCACTCACCTTCAGGAATAAGAGAGCCATGTCAGGCTTTGTACCTACATCCATTATAAATGGTTGAATGGCAATTTTTTTACCAATATTTTTAACACTCCTTTTAATTATTTATTACTTTTTTAAATCATGTTATTTATTATTCTTTGCAAGCTTTATTTACCACTGCTAACTGTCCCATGGTGTATGTTGTGCGTGTATGTGTGTGTGTGTGAGACTTGGATATGCACTGATGCTTTTCATGTATGACATTCTTAACGGAAAAATAAAGTTCTTTGAAGTGAATTATCTTCAGGTCTAGTAAATGACAGATGAGTGCACGACCCTGATTAGCTGCTGTTGTTAATGCCTTGCATTTGACAGACATGTACACTACCGTTCAAAAGTTTGGGGTCACTTTGAAATGTCCTTATTTTTGAAATAAAAGCACTGTTCTTTTCAATGAAGATCACTTTAAACTAATCAGAAATCCACTCTATACATTGCTAATGTGGTAAATGACTATTCTAGCTGCAAATGTCTGGTTTTTGGTGCAATATCTCCATAGGTGTATAGAGGCCCATTTCCAGCAACTCTCACTCCAGTGTTCTAATGGTACAATGTGTTTGCTCATTGCCTCAGAAGGCTAATGGATGATTAGAAAACCCTTGTACAATCATGTTAGCACAGCTGAAAACAGTTGAGCTCTTTAGAGAAGCTATAAAACTGACCTTCCTTTGAGCAGATTGAGTTTCTGGAGCATCACATTTGTGAGGTCGATTAAATGCTCAAAATGGCCAGAAAAATGTCTTGACTATATTTTCTATTCATTTGACAACTTATGGTGGTAAATGAAAGTGTGACTTTTCATGGAAAACACAAAATTGTCTGGGTGACCCCAAACTTTTGAACGGTAGTGTAAATGTCATAGATTTTGTTTATGATAAAATAGTGTCAACTTTAAATTGATTAATTTTTATGAGTATAAATACACAGGCGATTTATAGAAAATCGTATGTGCTGATTGGTCAAGAGATTCTGACTATTTCTCAATAATCACCTCAAGTGACTCGGCAAAATGGCGCCCGATCGCTTTGTCACCGTAAGTGAGGAAGAATTACAGATTCTGAAAGAAAATGCTGTTCCTAAAAGCACTAAAGATGCTATGAAGGTTGGTCTAAAACTATTCAAAGGTAAGGTGGAGTTGGGATTTATTTTATCGATTTCAAAACAAAGTATTTTATGTGCATTACATTTGCATGCCGCTTTTGAAATAAATGATTTTTTAAATACAATTTTTAAAATAATCACCTGTGTGTTTATATTAAAAACATTTATCCACTTCAGGCTGGTGAACAATAACCTCGACTTTATCTTCGTTATTATTTAACAGTTATTCCACGAAATCGAGTCGTACATGAGCTGATGGCCGACGAGGCGTGTAGTGCCGAGTTGGCTATAAGCCGTGTACAATGAGATTGAGTGGAATAACTGTTTTATTCTATCCACATCCACTGGATTTTGAGAAAGAACATTTTTATTTTTTGCAAATTCGATGAATAAAAATTTCATACAAAATGTTTGACAAAATCATTTCCTCTTAGAATGTAAACAAACCGGCAAAATGACAGGAGCAATTTGTGAAAAGTGTGATAATCATAATAATTCTTGAAAAATAAAAAAGATACGTTCTTACCATCAGATACTTTCATTCCGTATTTTGTTGCTTTTTGTTTTTTTATTTTTTGGGGTTTTTATTTTCGAGTAGAGTTTTCATTTTGTCCTCAGTTGGTTCAGCAACATGCTCTGCCATTTTGTTTTTCTCTGCTCACAGTATATGAGCTGATAGCCTAGTAGTAGAGTAGCCAATCAGAGCATCATATCCAGTGAACATGGATAGAATAATCACCAATATTCACTTCGCCTTCTGTGAATAATTCTTAAATATGGTTTAAATTAACATGATAGACAAAATCACATTGATCTATGCACTTAGCTTTGTTTGCAACCTGGCACTGATTCCACTATGACTACGTTCAGACTGCACCCTGAAACGACCCATATCGGATCTTTTTGCCCATATGCGACCTGTATCCGATTTGTTATTGATAATCTGAACGACACAGATCCGATTTTTTCACATGCGACCCAGGCCGCTTGGATATGTGGTCCTAATTCCGATGCATATCCGTTATTTTCACATGCGACTGCAGTCTGACCGGACAGGTCGCATTCATGCGACCTACACGTCATCAACAAGAGACAAACGTCACTATTCTGCGTTGGCTAATCCCGCCTCTTTGGTGGAAAACAACAACATTTGTCCAGTTTTCAGAATTTAAATAGACTTTTATAGAATTGATCAAGCTAATGGTGGATTTGGTAGGGACCTGGATGTTAAATCATCCTGTATTACAAGATTATAAGATTGTTCTGGAAATTTCCAGTAATTTGACACCTTCGGTCTCATTAGTCTGCTGCCCACATTAATCAGATTATTGTGTGAGTTCCGCCGCCGCCACAAAAACCACATCGCCAGGTCTCGCCTCATCTCCATGCTTTACTTGCAAACTTGAAGAGTGCACTTTTTTTTGTTTACGTATTACGTAGATGTGCTTATTACGTGTCAATTTGCGCATGCAGGACACTTTTGGGTCGTTTTCCGTTCATATTGGAGATCGCATACTAGTCTCATATAATTGGTAATGTGAACGGCCTAACAAAAAAATCGGATTTCACAACAAATCGGATATGGGTCGTTTCAGGTTGCAGTCCGAACGTAGTGTAAGAGAACTTGTTGCTTCACATTTCTGCTGAACTGTAGACTTTTAACTACATTTTGTTCCTTTGTCAAGGCAAAGAAAGTTTTCATTCACTTGTTCCGGCTCATGAACCGAAACAACAGAAGGGACATAATCAGACATTTTGGAGACTCGGTGCTAAATACCAATAAGCACTATAAGGAATACAGGATATAGAAATAAAGCTATACTTTTACAGAAGAGCTGGTTGATATGTAGTCAGTTTCAACATGTAAGCCTTTTATCAGTACAGAAATATACTTTTGTATAGTTTGTCAGTTAGAGGCACAGCAAAGTGTTGAGAGGATACAAATTCCATTACTTTAATCCTCAAAAGCATTTCATAACAATCAGCAGCACAAGTGCTTTTGGTTTGAGAAATTAACTTACACCAGCAAATGCTTGACACGGTGCCGAGCGCCTCCAAGGAGGTATAAGTAGCAAGAAAGCCTTCTGGCTAGAGGAGCTCGTGAGTCATGAAAGCAGGGCATACAGGTTTTAAACATTCTTCAGTCACTAACAGTTGTCATCTGGGATTCTTTTGCGTAGGAGACGTGATTGACATTCACAAGCTCTTTATTTGTCAGAGAGACACAGGTGGGCCTGAGGTGTTGGTGTAGCCTTACACGGTAGTCTTGTAAGGAGTGTGTGTTGGGGGAGAGGGTGTGAGAGCTTATAGTAGACGACAAGGAGATATAATGTGACTAACCTTGCACTGAATCAAAGTAGGGTGGCACAGTGGTATAGTGGTTAGCACTGTCAACTCACAGCAAGAAGGTTCTGGGTTCGAGCCCAGTGGCTGACGGGGGCCTTTCTGTGTAGAGTTTGCATGTTCTCCCCGTCTCTGTGTGGGTTTCCTCCGGGTGCTCCGGTTTCCTCCACAGTCCAAAGACATGCAGGTTAGGCTAACTGATGGCTCTAAATTGCCCATAGGTGTGAATGAGAGTGTGAATGGCTGTTTGTCTCTATGTGTCAGCCCTGTGATGACCTGGTGACTTGTCCAGGGTGTACCCCGCCTTTCGCCCATAGTCAGCTGGGATAGGCTCCAGCTTGCCTGCGACCCTGTAGAACAGGATAAAGCGGCTAGAGATAATGAGATGAGATTAGATGAGAAAGGGTCTGGGTTCAAGCCCAGTGGCCACCAGGGGCCTTTCTGTGTGGAGTTTGCATGTTCTCCCCGTGTCCGCGTGGGTTTCCTCCGGGTGCTCCGGTTTCCCCCACAGTCCAAAGACATGCAGGTTAGGCTAATTGGTGGCTCTAAATTGACCATAGGTGTGAATGTGAGTGTGAATGGTCGTTGGTCTCTATGTGTCAGCCCTGGGGTGATCTGGCGACTTGTCTAGGGTGTACCCCACCTCTCGCCCATAGTCAGCTGGGATAGGTTCCAGTTTGCCCGCAACCCTGTACAGGATAAGTGGTTATGGATAATGGATGGATAGATAGATTATAGGTAGTTAGAGGGGGGGAAATGGCATGAGTGCAAGCTTTTAACCTTCATATGAAGCTTCATAGGTGCTGAGTATGCTAGCAGGGATGCCAGATTTCACTAAAATTTCCAATCAACTATGTCTCAGAAACAACATGCCCCAAAAAAAACAAAAAGTGGGCTTTATAAAAGAACTATTTTTTCTTCTGCTCCATATAGTGCTGGCAGTCTGCCTACAATCATGTCTTTAGGAGGTTAAAGGAAACTGGAGAGCCCAGAGGAACCCCAGATACAGAAAGAGAGAGCATGCACATATGTATTGAGCTCAGAATTGAATCTGGGACCCTGGAGCCATGAAGCAGAAACACTTCCCACTGCATGACCCTGCCATCCTTAACCTGTTTTATATTTTGTGCAATTGTATATATATATTTTTTATTCTATCACCACACCATGATACAAAGCAGCAACAGCTGTTCGTTTTTAGGATGCACTTTTATTTTACGAAAACAAAATCACACTTCATAAAAGAGGCTGTTAACCTCAATGTTATTCTGCCTCAATTATCATAAGCATCTCGCTTTGAACAAAAGCATCTCACAAATGAATAAATACAACGCATCTGTGGCATATCTGTGCGCTGTAAATGATAACTGCTACGAATGCTACTCAGTTGCTTTGACTCATTTATCCATCCATTATCCGTAGCCACTTATCCTGTACAGGGTCGCAGGCAAGCTGGAGCCTATTCCAGCTGATTATGGGCGAGAGGTTGGGGTACACCCTGGACAAGTCGCCAGACCATCGCAGGGCTGACACATGGAGGCAAACAACCATTCACACTCACATTCACACCTACGGTCAATTTAGAGCCACCAGTTAGCCTAACCTGCATGTCTTTGGACTGTGGGGGAAACCGGAGCACCCGGAGGAAACCCACGCAGACACGGGGAGAACATGCAAACTCCGCACAGAAAGGCCCCTGGCGGCCACTGGGCTCGAACCCAGAACCTTTCTCATCTCATCTCATCTCATTATCTCTAGCCGCTTTATCCTTCTACAGGGTCGCAGGCAAGCTGGAGCCTATCCCAGCTGACTACGGGCGAAAGGCGGGGTACACCCTGGACAAGTCGCCAGGTCATCACAGGGCTGACACATAGACACAGACAACCATTCACACTCACATTCACACCTACGGTCAATTTAGAGTCACCAGTTAACCTAACCTGCATGTCTTTGGACTGTGGGGGAAACCGGAGCACCCGGAGGAAACCCACGCAGACACGGGGAGAACATGCAAACTCCGCACAGAAAGGCCCCTGGCGGCCACTGGGCTCGAACCCAGAACCTTTCTAGTTAACTAATTTAACTCACCTTGACCCTGATCAGGCAGTTAGAACCCACCCCAAGCTTTTTTTTTTTTTTCCAAGCTTTCAAAAAATAACAACAATATTTTGTTGTCTAATATTTGCATCTGCATTTCTATTCACTTAAGACTCATTATCTGTTCAATCCAATTAATGTATTTGGTTACATCCCTGTGTCACACCTTGTGCCTCGTGTTCCCAGATTTACCATATTCCCAATCAGGATAAAAAACTTTACTAAATTTGACTAGGACATTGGACATTGTTCATAACAGCATTCATTGTAAGTAAATTAATAAGCAGACAAAGTCTGAGTTTGTGAGAAAACATGATCCTCACATAGAAATTAAGGGCAAAGGTAAGGAAAAATATTTTTTGAACCCCAGATTAAGCTAATAATAATTTTTTAAAAAGATAGATGTAAACAAATGATTGATATAGAATGAATAGGAGTGGTCCCAGGACTGACCCCTGTGGTACGCCTTTAGTTACCATGAGAGAATTGGATGTGGAACCTCCTGCCTGTATGCACTGAGTCCAATCAGAGAGATAGTTATGGAACCAACCAACAGTCTGAACAAACTGTTGGTTGGTTCCATAACTATCTCTCTGATCTGGTACTGACTCATCATTGTTTGCTGTATATTCGTGTTGGTTGGTTTGCCCTGTCTACACATAGACTTAAACATTGGCATGCTCTTGTTTATGAGTGTATTTTAGGTCTGCTTCCATCGTATCTTCAAATGTACATTTGTCAAAACAGAGTGGGCAGTTACAGTCTTCGTTCACAGGATCTGTTTTTACTTTCTGTTCCAAAGGTCCGTACTGAATTGGGAAAAAAGGCATTTAAGTTTTTTTGCACCCTCTACTTGGAACCAGTTACAAATTGACCTGAAACTTAAGGAATTGGTCCCATTACACGTAATTAAAGTGATTTTAAATGATTAGCAGACAGAAACATCCAGCTGTAGATGTTTTGCCTGACTTTCTGGAATACTATTTTAATGAACTTTTGTGTATTACTTTGAAATTATCTTTTATTGTGTAATTTATTCTGTAATTTTTTTTTATTGTTGTGTGTATGGATATTTGTATTGGCTCTGTGTATTGTTAACTGTTGCTGCCTGTCTTGGCCAGGATGCTCTTGTAAAAGAGATTTTTAATCTCAGTGAGTATTTCCTGGGTGGCACGGTGGTGTAGTGGTTAGCGCTGTCGCCTCACAGCAAGAAGGTCCGGGTTCGAGCCCTGTGGCTGGCGAGGGCCTTTCTGTGTGTAGTTTGCATGTTGTCCACGTGGGTTTCCTCCAGGTGCTCTGGTTTCCCCCAAAGCCATGCAGGTTAGGTTAACTGGTGACTCTAAATTGACCGTGAGTGTGAATGGTTGTGTTTATGTGTCAGCCCTGTGATGACCTGGCGACTTGTCCAGGGTGTACCCCGCCTTTTGCCCATAGTCAGCTGGGATAGGCTCCAGCTTGCCTGCGACCCTGTAGAACAGGATAAAGCAGCTAGAGATAATGAGATGAGTCTTTCCTAGTTAAATAAAGGTTAAAAAAAAGGTCCTGACACCTTCAAAACCTCACAAAACTGCTGTTTCAGAGCTCTTCAATCAGCCTAGAGCACCAAATGTGCCACATTTTTACACATTTAGATACAAAAGCCTTCTTATGGAGTGACACATCTTGGCAAACACCTTGGCAGTGTCGTGAGGTACTTTAAATATTCAGAAGTGGACCTCAAACAAAAGAAGCATCCCTTCATGCAGACACACACAACAGTGTTTGCATGTTTGCTTCTAAACTGCTTAGCTTGTGGCAGAACTAACATAAAAAAAAAAAAAACTTCGCGGCGCATGCTGCATGCGCCTCATTCTTAACACAGAAAGGCAAAAACACCCGTGTTCTGCCTCGGAGCAGTCTGCAAACCAACCGCCTACATCTCCGAGTTATCTGCTTTCCATCCACAACATCTTTGAGTTCTTTGTGGAAAATCGTTGTGATGTTTGAGGACACATTCCATGTTTGCATGCAATTTATTATCTGCAAAACAAGCATGCTTCCTAGTCCAGTTTCTTTAAGCCATAACATCTGCTACCCCGTCTCAGAGAATCAGTTAATCATGAACGTTAGCACATTTCATGCTGGCAAATTGAATGTAAGCATTTAATTAGTTCACAGAGGACATTGGTGCATAATAAAATTCCTTCAGTGATTGCTTTATTTGACTTGAGTGTACAATGATGGTGAAGCTGCAAACTTCAAGCAAACGCCACGTTCTTTTAAACTTTCCATTTTCATTTCTCCTTATTGTTTTTAGTTTGTTTTTTACTCTTCGAGACATTATACAATTTGAGCTTTTGTGACTATTAACTCTGTAATTGTAAAATAGACCCATATAGGTTCGATTCTCAATAAAGTCAAAGCAGATATAACTTTATACAATGGTATAATTTATAATGGTATACAAAAGTATTGGTACCCCATGACCAAAATATTTTTCTTATTGATTATTGGATGTGAAAAGAAATTACAAACTTACTTTGTACAGCAGTACAACAAACTGTGACTGCGAGTTGGCCTAGTGGTTAACATGTCCACTTCTCAACCGGGAGATTGCGAGTTCCACTCGTGGTTGGGTCATACCAAAGACCATCATAAAAATGGTACCTACTACCATCTGGCAAGGCACGCTGCAATATATATGTGAGTGGGGAAGTCAAACTCTTGTGATTACCAGAGGACTAGCCTTCCACTGTAACCCTAGCCATATAGGCGAGAGGCCGAGGGCTATGGAGATCGGTGCCACATCCATACGCTTTAAAGAGTCGGTTGGTACTGGGACAGGAGACCAGATTCTGGTGTGAGAAGGACTTTGACTTTTTAACAACAGGCTATATTTAAATACCAATTTTTTTCCCTGCAAATGTTCAGGCACTTTATATTTGATGAACAACCATAGGCTTCTCTAAGCAACTGAATCTGAGAATCTGAAAAGTTAGCTAATTGATGTCTACAAACAGAGGAAGTCTCTCAAAATATATCAGTGCATTTCCATCTTACAGTTTCCACAGTTTCCAGTGTCTGAAATGTTATTAAGAAATGGCAGTTAAGGAGAACTGTAACAGTCAACACATGATCTGGAAGACTAAGATAACTCTCAGATAGAACTGCCCATAATACTTGACAAACGCAAAATCCTGAAATGACAGCAAGGATGAGCAGGAAGGTTGAACCAACACTGGAGTAGGTAGTGCTCCATTTTACTGTGTAGACTTGCTGACATGAACATGATCTGCATGGAAGAGTCATCAGAAGGAAATCTTATCTGTGACCATATATGCAAGACAATGTCTAGATAAGCCAGATGTATTTTGGAAACAGGTGCTGGGGGCTGATAAATTAAAAATGGATCTCTTTGACCACAATCATCAAAGGTGTGTTTAGAGAAAAAAAAGGTAGCATTTAATGAAAAGAACACCTTGTCGACTGTTAAGCATAGTGATGACTCTATTATGCTTTGGCACTATGTGGCAGCCAGTGGCACAAGAAATATTGCAGGGTAGATGGAAGAATGAATTACAGTAATTATCAGCAAATTTTGGACCCACTTGTGTCACAGCCAGTCAAGAAACCAAAGCTGGGAAGAGATCGACTTCGACAACAGGGCAATGATGCAAAACATCCACCATGAACTACTTCAAGAAATTCATTTTTCATAATTCATAATACATGGGTGGCACAGTGGTGTAGTGGTTAGCGCTGTCGCCTCACAGCAAGAAGGTTCTGGGTTCGAGCCCCGTGGCCGGCGAGGGCCTTTCTGTGCGGAGTTTGCATGTTCTCCCCGTGTCCATGTGGGTTTCCTTCGGGTGCTCCGGTTTCCCCCACAGTCCAAAGACATGCAAGTTAGGTTAACTGGTGACTCTAAATTGACTGTAGGTGTGAATGGTTGTCTGTGTCTATGTGTCAGCCCTGTGATGACCTGGCGACTTGTCCAGGGTGTACCCCGCCTCTCGCCCATAGTCAGCTGGGATAGGCTCCAGCTTGCCTGCGGCCGTGCACAGCATAAGCGGTTACAAATGATGGATGGGTGGATTATTCATAATTGTGAGGATTATACAGATTCTCAGTAAAAATATATTTTGACTAATAACCTCATTTATCAGTCACTTATTTTTGGAACCATTATTCTTGTTATTTCAGTTGTTGTTAACATTCATTTTCTTGTTACTCATAATTAATTTGGTTTCATTCTATTAATGTATGAGGATCCTTATTTGTATTTAAAATTTGTATTTCAATAATACATGTCTCTAATTGTAAAAATAAATTGTGTTTATATTTTATATAGGTTTATCAGTGGCCTGACTAAATTAGTATTTTATTATTTTCAGGCCAGTGGAGTAATGTAATTTGTAACTTTTTACATGTGAATGAATGAATGAATGAATGAATGAAAGCTGGAGCTTTTATAATAATAATAATGATAATAATAATAATAATAATAATAATAATAATAAACTGTAAGACATAAAATAAAATATTGTTATAATATTGCACATTGTCAAAACAACACGACATCACACTTCAGAGCTCATGCAAAGATCCAATGACAAAACTTTGCTGCTGTGCATGCGCACAATCATTTCTTTTTCGGCCGAGAGAGAGAAGACGGGGTTAATTCAGTGCTCGGATTAAGCACTAAATAAATAAACTGAAAACTGAAACTAAAGACACGCTGAACACCCAAAAGGCTACCAAAACTTCATTATATATTCTTCATGCATAGTTATAAGAGAAAAACATACCAACGGACATCAAAAAAACTGGAAAAGAGACACATCAGAGACATTCAAAATAAAAACATCAAGAACAAAAAGCACATGCAAATTACAAATATCATTAGATTGCATTGAAATAAAAGGAAAAGATAAAAGCTATAAGATATAAAAATGAGATCTAAGAACTGTGAGAGTGAACAAACATAATTGTCAAGACATCAAGAAACCGAGAATGAAAAGCATCTACAAATGCTGAACGAGGGAATGACCCGTACAATCAGCTGACTTGAACATCACTGAAAATGTGTAGTCAGAGCTTAAACATGCTGTGCATACAAGAAGACACTTATTTAATGAAAACTCATTATCCCAGAATAGAAAGACTCAAAGCTACTCTATAAAAAGTGTTTGCAAGCTGTAATATCTGCTTAATAAGTTGTCCAAAGTTTTGCACATGCCACAATTACTTTTTCCCCCTGGATTTTAAGTTCCTGAAATATAAAGTACCTGTGCATTAACATTTGAAGATAGTTATTTGAAAATAGTTTTGCTGTAGAGGTTGTTTTTGAGTGTTTCTGTGAATACGGAGAAATTTGGGGTGGGCAATTTGGTAAAAATGAAGTATGTTGGGTTTTACAACCCCGATTCTAAAAAAGTTGGGACAAAGTACAAATTGTAAATAAAAATGGAAGGCAATAATTTACAAAGCTCAAAAACTGATATTGTATTCTCAATAGAACATAGACAAGATATCACATGTCGAAAGTGAGACATTTTGAAATTTCATGCCAAATATTGGCTCATTTGAAATTTCATGGCAGCAACACATCTCAAAAAAGTTGGGACAGGGGCAATAAGAGGCTGGAAAAGTTAAAGGTACAAAAAAGGAACAGCTGGAAGACCAAATTGCAACTCATTAGGTCAATTGGCAATAGGTCATTAACATGACTGGGTATAAAAAGAGCATCTTGGAGTGGCAGCGGCTCTCAGAAGTAAAGATGGGAAGAGGATCACCAATCCCCCTAATTCTGCACCGACAAATAGTGGAGCAATATCAGAAAGGAGTTCGACAGTGTAAAATTGCAAAGAGTTTGAACATATCATCATCTACAGTGCATAATATCATCAAAAGATTCAGAGAATCTGGAAGAATCTCTGTGCGTAAGGGTCAAGGCCGGAAAACCATACTGGGTGCCCGTGATCTTCGGGCCCTTAGACGGCACTGCATCACATACAGGCATGCTTCTGTATTGGAAATCACAAAATGGGCTCAGGAATATTTCCAGAGAACATTATCTGTGAACACAATTCACCGTGCCATCCGCTGTTGCCAGCTAAAACTCTATAGTTCAAAGAAGAAGCCGTCTCTAAACATGATCCAGAAGCGCAGACGTCTTCTCTGGGCCAAGGCTCATTTAAAATGGACTGTGGCAAAGTGGAAAACTGTTCTGTGGTCAGATGAATCAAAATTTGAAGTTCTTTATGGAAATCAGGGACGCCGTGTCATTTGGACTAAAGAGGAGAAGGACGACCCGAGTTGTTATCAGCACTCAGTTCAGAAGCCTGCATCTCTGATGGTATGGGGTTGCATTAGTGCATGTGGCATGGGTAGCTTACACATCTGGAAAGACACCATCAATGCTGAAAGGTATATCCAGGTTCTAGATCAACATATGCTCCCATCCAGACGACGTCTCTTTCAGGGAAGACCTTGCATTTTCCAACATGACAATGCCAGACCACATACTGCATCAATTACAGCATCATGGCTGTGTAGAAGAAGGGTCCGGGTACTGAACTGGCCAGCCTGCAGTCCAGATCTTTCACCCATATAAAACATTTGGCGCATCATAAAACAGAAGATACGACAAAAAAGACCTAAGACAGTTGAGCAAATAGAATCCTACATTAGACAAGAATGGGTTAACATTCCTATCCCTAAACTTGAGCAACTTGTCTTCTCAGTCCCCAGACGTTTACAGACTGTTGTAAAGAGAAAAGGGGATGTCTCGCAGTGGTAAACATGGCCTTGTCCCAACTTTTTTGAGATGTGTTATTGTCATGAAATTTAAAATCACCTAATTTTTCTCTTTAAATGATACATTTTCTCAGTTTAAACATTTGATATGTCATCTATGTTCTATTCTGAATAAAATATGGAATTTTGAAACTTCCACATCATTGCATTCCGTTTTTATTTACAATTTGTACTTTGTCCCAACTTTTTTGGAATCGGGGTTGTACACCCCGTCCATTAAAGTCAAAATCAAATGGCTTGTTGTCTAGGATGTGGCTTCATTAGTAGACATTGTTGGTGGAATTGTAGCCTGCACTGCAGTATCCAGCAGCACTGACAATGCAAAATCTACCTGAAATTAGATGTTACATAGTTGACGTCACATAGCCCTGTGACTTGTCCGGGGTGTACTCTGCCTCTCACCCATAGTCAGCTGGGATAGGCTCCAGCTTGCCTGCAACCCTGTATAGGATAAGTGGCTACAGATAATGGATGGATGGATAGTTGATGTCACATAGTTGACAGATTTTGGGCTTTTTGGCTCGCCATGTCCATTGATATCGACCTATTATCACCCAGGGTCATGTGCATGATGGGAGTGGGCTGCCACTTTGTTTCATCATACTGACTACTTACCACAATTAATCACGCAGATGTAATCACCGTCACATGGTTGACACGTAAGAAAGTTACAATTCAATTTTTACACACTCAGCTCCATGCAAAAAACATACCGAAAGCAGTACACACGATCATGTATATGAGAGGTTGTTTGGTTGCCCTGCCAGATAACATGAGGCAGGCAAGCCTTGTAACTGAGTAACCGTTGCAATGCTGGGGCTGAATTCAGCACCGTCACAGAGTTGACCACAAGTGCGTGGGACACTTACTTTAGCTGAGCTGCAATCGAAATGATTAAAAGCTGCATCAAGTTTAGTTGTATTTTCTTTAAACACACTCGTATCCATGACATGCATAGAGCTGTGATCTTGTCTGCTGGCTTTCAGTGGAGAAATAATAATACTGTTCATTCAAACCAAGGATGCAGGTAGGATGACCCAAGTTGGCCAATTTGACACTTATTTCGATTTTTTTCCAACAACTAAGAAATGTCAGAGAGGTCTGCTGAATTTTTTCACAGTAGGTCCCAGGGAATTCTTGCTGTATGTACAGGGTTTAGATCCTTCCACATTACACAGGCCTAGACACAAATGTCTCAGTATTCGCAGAAACACTCGTTTACTTCTTTTCTCTACGCAATTTGGTCAGGGGTACCCAAACTTTTGCATACAAATCCATCCATCCATTATCTGTAGCCGCTTATCCTGTGCAGGATCGCAGGCAAGCTGGAGCCTATCCCAGCTGACTATGGGCGAAAGGCGGGGTACACCCTGGACAAGTCGCCAGGTCATCACAGGGCTGACACATAGACACAGACAACCATTCACACTCACATTCACACCTACGGTCAATTTAGAGTCACCAGTTAACCTAACCTGCATGTCTTTGGACTGTGGGGGAAACCGGAGCACCCAGAGGAAACCCACGCAGACACGGGGAGAACATGCAAACTCCGCACAGAAAGGCCCCCGTCGGCCACTGGGCTCGAACCCATAACGTTCTTGCTGTGAGGCAACAGTGCTAACCACTACACCACCATGCCTCCTTGCATACAAATGTAACATTATATTTTTTGCACTTTTAATCAATCTTTTGGTGTAAACTTCCTCACATACTGTATATTCCATGCCATGTAAATAACAAACTTATTTTTGAAAAAGAAGAAGAAGAAATAGGAGATAGAAAAAAGACAGGAGCTTATGTTTCAAACATCATGTCTTTGAAGCTGGTTTGATTGGCAGATGAAACCATTTTCCCAGCTGCAGAGCTCAGACATGTCCAATCTCACTTGAGCAGTGACATTTCTGAGCCTGTAAAACCAGGCTTCATCTTCTGGACCTGATCTGTGAGAGTCGGTATCAGCTCCTGATTGCTCTCAGCATGTGTACTTTCTCCACTCGGAGTTTTTGGGACCGAGAGCTCTGAAATACTGTGTTGCTGATGTTGGCGGTACAGGAAAGGAATCGCTCTGTCGTGTGGAACTTGAGCTTTTTGTCGCATTGATCAGTGCCACAGTCCAGTACTCCATGGTGTGGAGGGCTCTGAGTGGTTCTGGCTCTTCAGAGTGCTGTGTTTGTAGTAGTGTTTTCTGGTGACATCGCGGATACGGAGTGTGTTAGCATACAGCTTCTGGAGAGCTTCTGTTGACTCTTGTGTCTTATGTGTGGCTTTTCACAGGAAGCGAGGCACTCAGATCTGTTTGTACACACACACATGCTGCTGTTCTGTATGATATCGCTGAAATGGGTTATTTATGTAACATCCTGTAGGTGTTTTTTGTTGTTGTTGTTGTTGTTTTTCCAGGCTCTCTCATTACTCAGCTTGATTAGGAATGCACGTGTGCCCAGATACACACACAAACATAGAGATGCACATAAAAGCATCCACAAATGTGATATCAACCTGACTGTGCTGAGAGAGAAAGAGAGAGAGAGAGAGAGAGAGAGCATATGTAGAGGTGGGTTTTATGTATGAAAAGATCATGAGCACACAGAGGACTCTGTGTTGGGGGAAATTAAAACACTGACTAAACAAAAGAGCAGTAATATTCGAGTGAAGAGATGACTTGAGGAGAAAGAGAGGTCCAAAATAGCCGTGTGTGTGTGTGTTGATGAGATATGCAGAGCCGCAGGAAGCCGGGATGAATTACGCCGGCTAACTCTGGGCCTCGCTGTTTCAGAGAGCATTAATAGGCTTCGTGTGGCGAGCAGCGAAAAAGGTTCAAGGGATCTGCTCTTTCATTGTGACGGGGTGAAAAGTTGAGGGGGATGTTCACACAGCTGAGGTTTCTGTCGACTGTGTGTGCTTATCCTTCCACACACTCATACCATCTCATTATCCATGATACCTGTTAACAGCATGATTCTGTCTTCCTCTCTCTATATATATATATATATTCCAGTAGAGATGCTCAGCTATCAGCTGGTCATTTTTAGTTCATTGGTTACTATGAGGATTATTTAGAAGCTGTAAGGAAAAAGCAGGTTTGCATGAACCACAGCTGAAGAAGAAGAGGGCGGTTTTCCTTGCCACCGTCGCCTCAGGCTTGCTCAACAGGGATCACGTTATAAATTCATATGTTTAAAATGTATATTTGGAGTTTATATATTTCTGTAAAGCTGCTTCGTGACAACATCTATTGCTAAATGAGGAATATAAATAAAATTGAATTGAAGAAGCAAACAGTCATAGCTACAAGATTAGTTAAATAAGCAGTACTGTGAAATGCCATGTCTCATCTATATGAAGCCAAGATAAAAATAATGTCTCAAATAATCTTCAGAGATGACTAGAGTTTATCCAAAGTTTGAAAAGGAGAGTAGTACTAACTGCATATTAGTCAATACAATACAACACAATACAATACAATACGATAATCTACTAGTATATTAGGTTCCCAAAATGGGATCTTCATACCTAATTTACAAGTGCATAAATAATTATAATTGCAAATAATATAGGCGGCACGGTGGTGTAGTGGTTAGCGGTGTCGCCTCACAGCAAGAAGGTCCGAGTTCGAGCCCCGTGGCCGGCGAGGGCCTTTCTGTGTGAAGTTTGCATGTTCTCCCCGTGTCCGCGTGGGTTTCCTCCGGGTGCTCCGGTTTCCCCCACAGTCCAAAGACATGCAGGTTAGGTTAACTGGTGACTCTAAATTGACCGTAGGTGTGAATGTGAGTGTGAATGGTTGTCTGTGTCTATGTGTCAGCCCTGTGATGACCTGGCGACTTGTCCAGGGTGTACCCCGCCTTTCGCCCGTAGTCAGCTGGGATAGACTCCAGCTTGCCTGCGACCCTGTAGAAGGATAAAGCGGCTACAGATAATGAGATGAGATGAGATAAAAATAAATGGGCAACACGGTGGTGTAGTGGTTAGCACTGTCGCCTCACAGCAAGAAGGTTCTGGGTTCGAGCCCAGCAGCCGACGAGGGCCTTTCTATGTGGAGTTTGCATGTTCTCCCCGTGTCCGCGTGGGTTTCCTCCGGGTGCTCCGGTTTCCCCCACAGTCCAAAGACATGCAGGTTAGGATAATTAGTAGCTCTAAATTGACCGTAGGTGTGAATGTGAGTGTGAATGGTTGTTTGTGTCTATGTGTCAGCCCTGTGATGACTTGTCCAGGGTGTACCCTGCCTTTCGCCCATAGTCAGCTGGGATAGGCTCCAGCTTGCCTGCGACCCTGTACAGGATAAGCGGTTACAGATAATGGATGGATGGATGGATGGATGATTGTAAAGAGTGTCTGTCGATCAAAAAGGTCCTGCTTATCATCACTAGTTTGCTGATTAGACCTGCTGTTAGAGTCCTGATATGTTCATTGAACGACAAGTTCTTATCGACTATAATGCCGAGGTCTCTAACTGAGTGAACAACAGGTAGCTCCTTTCCCAGGAACGTAATGGGTGGAATAGGTGTCTGACTGAGCATCTTTCTTGATCCAAACACACAGAACTTGGTGTTGTCAGGATTAATCAGCAAACTCTTCTCACAACACCAAGCAGCCAGTCGCAGTAGATCTTGCTTGAGGTAATTAAGCCCTCTGTTGATCTCTTTGTTGGAGAAGGAGATGTAAAGCTTGATATTGTCGACATACGACTCAACATTACATGTCTTCTAAACTGATGGTAGATCATTAATATACAGGTTGAAGAGCAAGGGACCAGGCTTAGTCAAACTTTGTCTTTCCAGGAAGAATATTTATTAATCCCATTATTAATTTTTATTTGTTTGAAAAACATAAAAAGATTGTTCCAGTCTAGTAAATATGTTTTTGTGTTTGAAATGAAAAAGAGAAACTTCAAAAACCTTGTTTTCAAGCAGCTTAATCTTTTAAGAAAATGAATTTCCCGCACCTTTCTTCCTTTCTGCTACACAAACAAATTACACAGTTCTGCTACAATCTGTGCCTAAGATTAAAGACTATGATTTGTGTGTGTGTGTGTGTGTGTGTGTGTGTGTGTGTGTGTGTGTGCTCATGTAAACACAAAACGCAGCATTAAGAGGAAATTTAGGCCAGACATTTTTCAACTTCATGGCAGTTATCGGGAACCGCATCGGTTGCAGCATCAGCACCTTGCAGCATCAGACTGATGAGTCAGCAAGAAGGACTTCATCATGCTGCCGCCGACGTGGCGACGACCCCTCCCTGCTGCAGGGGAACACCGCGTGTCAGAGGAGCTGCAGTGGTGCACTCACAAGCTCAGAGAGAAAGAAAGACAGAGAGAGAGAGAGAGAGAAAAGAATACTCTTCTATAAATAGTAGTTTGTATAGAATTTTGTGAAAACATGTTAACATTAAGGTTCTGTTTAAGTTAATAAAGCAAGGAACAAAACACAGTTTGTTATTTTACTGAGAAACCAGAAAGCACAATATTCTCTGTCCTGAAGCCTCTCCCATAGTGGAAAACTTAGGGTGTACACACACTTGGTGAGCTGTATCATGCCCGAGCATGTTTGACCTCCAAAGTCCAGTTGGTTTGACTAGTGTGAAATGTTAAGCGCAATGTGAGCACACGCCAGTGGGGGAGTGGAGATGGGGGACAGTCATACCTGGTCATGGTACAAGGCAACCGTGCATAGTGTGAGTACGCCTTTACTTACAGTTACAAAGCACTGACACTGAAGGCTCTTTCTCTTAAATAAACATCTCCTTCAAGAAAATGTCTCATCTCATTATCTCTAGCCACTTTATCCTGTTCTACAGGGTCGCAGGCAAGCTGGAGCCTATCCCAGCTGACTACGGGCGAAAGGCGGGGTACACCCTGGACAAGTCACCAGGTCATCACAGGGCTGACACATAGACACAGACAACCATTCACACTCACATTCACACTCACGGTCAATTTAGAGCCACCAGTTAACCTAACCTGCATGTCTTTGGACTGTGGGGGAAACCGGAGCACCCGGAGGAAACCCACGTGGACACGGGGAGAACATGCAAACTCCGCACAGAAAGGCCCTCGCCGGCCACGGGGCTCGAACCCAGACCTTCTTGCTGTGAGGCGACAGCGCTAACCACTACACCACCGTGCTGCCCCTATTATTATTATTATTATTATAATACTACATACACATTCAATGGAACAATTATAGATTTTACAGAAAGTTAAGAACAGGGCGGTAACTGACCAATATTGAATGCTGATTCTGATCGAATGTAATTCAGTGTTCTGTCGATCCAATGTACAAAGTCAAAGTTCTAACGATAAAAATGGTACAAGTCCAAAAAGCCTGAACAACAACCCAACTTATATACAAGCTATGTACAGGTTATCAGTTCAAGTTCAAAGTTACTTTTGGTGGTAGTTAATTGTTCCGTTGCAGTTGTTCAGAATGAAAGGGCTTTGCTGAGTGAAGTCCACAAGCGAAGTCCTCTTGTAAAAGTCTCTGTCACTTTTCCTCACCTCCAAGTAGAACTTTGACAATATTTCCGCTATTGCTCTCTTTTCCAGTTTTCCAATGGTCTGTTTGTCTCTTGTAAATATGTGTGAAGAATATCCAGTGAAGTTTTGGTAGCCTTTCAGGTGTTCAGTGCATCTTTCTCTTTGAATCTTTGGCTTTTAATGAAGCAAACGTCGTGGCCATGTTTGCTTACAAACTGTCACAGTCACTCGCTAGTGTGGAAGTTTTACGTCTCTGACGTGTCTCTTTTCCAGTTTTTCAATGTCCGTTGGTATGTTTTTCTCTTGTAAATATGCGTGAAGGATATATAATGAAGTTTTGGTAGCCTTTCGGGTATTCAGCGCATCTTTAGTTTCAGTTTTCAATTTATTTATTTAGTGCTTAATCCGAGCACTGAATTAACCCTGTCTTGTCTCTGTCCCGGCTGACAAAGAAATGATTGTGCGCATGCACAGCAGCAAAGTTTTGTCATCTTTGCATGAGCTCCGAAGTGTGTTGTCGTGTAGTTTTGACAGCGTGCAATATTATAATAATATTGCACGCTCATTCTCCATTGGGGAAAGTTGCGTAATACATGGAGGATAAGCAATATATATGTTATTTACCAGCTGGGAGGTCCGTATCGTGAAATACCGTGACCGAGGTCTTGAAAGTACTGAGCGAGGTCCTCTGGGCCGAGGTCAGTATTCAAGACTGAGGTCACAGTATTTCACCATATGGACCGACCTTAAGCTGGTAAATAATATATGTATTTTTTTCTTTACCAAATTCTAACAGAAAATGAGAGCGCCCGAAAGGGAAAACTGAGCCAAGCCGAGCCGCCATTTTGAATCCTCATTCACGGCTGTAATGCAAATTGCTTCCTCCTCGGTATACAAGTGCACTTCCATGGCAGGAAAAAAACTACATTTTGCCGCCTATGTAGTCCCCTATTTATACAAATAGGAGTCATTCAGGATTCAGCCATATTTTTGCTCGGTGTTAGCAAATTACAGGTTTTTAGCTTTCTCCTGAAATGTTTTCTTTTATTTCTTCTTCCTCAGGGTAGTAAAACTCGCTTTCGCTGTGAACACTGTCATTATCGCTATCCATAATGTAAAATTAATGCTATTCTCCTTTGAAATGCTGACAAAAATTTATAAGATTTTGATAATCTTATAAATAAATCTTATTAAAAAAAGATAAATGTTGACAAAAAATTCTACTATGTTTGTTGTTGTGAACAAGCGAGTCGCCAGAAGTCCATTACTGGGGTCTGTACTGTAGGATACGGACCCGCTCGCCAGCCAATCAGAGTGCAGGATTTGGACCGCGAAAAAATAAGATAACAATATTACATGCCATCAATAAAAACACTAGAAGGGAATAGAAAATGTTTTTATTCAATGGAAAAAGTGTCCGGTATGTACAATAATTAAATAATGTTGGCTGGCATTGAGTAGTATATCAGATATATTCCATTCAGCTAGCATGATATTGAACAAGTTGAAGAATGGAATATATCTGATATAACATGAAAAAAGCCATTATTATTATTATTATTATTATACATTCCTTTCAGGTGTTGAACGCGTCTTTCTCTTTCAAAATTCTCTCAAAATCTTCTGTATTTAATGAAGCAACCTTGGTGGTCATGCTTGTTTACAAATTGTCACAGTTGCTCACTAGCACAGAAGTTTTATGTCTCCAACATGTGATGTCATTCTGTCTTGACAACCATGCAATATCGTAAACCATATTCAGCGCTCATTCTCCATTGGGTAGAGTGACATAATACACACAGGATAAGCGATATGATAACAATAGTGCATGGTATCAAACCAAATGAATGAAACCCGCTAAAAGGGAATAGAACACACGTTTTTACTCCATTGAAAAAGTGCCCTGTATGTAGAATAATATGCTTTGTTAAATAACACATCTTAAATCTCTTTATTATTAGCCTTATGCAGGGTCTCCTCCATACAAGGACTTACTCTAGATTAATTAATATAATTGATAGGTTTATTATCAGCCCTGTGATGACCTGGCGACTTGTCCAGGGTGTACCCCGCCTTTCACCCGTAGTCAGCTGGGATAGGCTCCAGCTTGCCTGCGACCCTGTAGAAGGATAAAGCGGCTAGAGATAATGAGATGAGATGAGGTTTATTATCATTTGATTTAGAGCTGGCACAACTTTTCGAACTGCTACTATAGAACATGAATCAACACCTTCTGAGCAAACAGAGCTGAGAATTCAACAGTGCTGTGGTATAAAGTTGAATACAAAAATAATTGCTGTAGAACAAGACAGCACCTGAAACATGGTCCTGATTTCAAAATTTTAAACTGTAATTGCTTATTTGTTCATGATTGAACACTCAATTTTGCAATACACTGGAAAAGGAGTTTTTATCTCTGATCTTTAACTGAATATCTACTGAATATGGTGACACGGTGGTGTAATAGTTATCACTGTCACCTCACAGCAAGGAGGCTCTGGGTTCAAACCTGCTGGTCAACTGAGGCATTTCTGTGTGGAGTTTGCATGTTCTCCTTGTGTCTGTGTGGGTTTCCTCTGGGTGCTCTGGCTTCCTCTCACAGTCCAAAGATATGTGGGTGAGGTCAACTGGCTGGCGGCACGGTGGTGTAGTGGTTAGCGCTGTCACCTCACAGCAAGAAGGTCCTGGGTTCGAGCCCCGTGGCTGGCGAGGGCCTTTCTGTGCGGAGTTTGCATGTTCTCCCTGTGTCCGCATGGGTTTCCTCCAGGTGCTCCGGTTTCCCCCAAAGACATGCAGGTTAGGTTAACTGGTAAATCTAAATTGACCGTAGGTGTGAATGTGAGTGTGAATGGTTGTCTGTGTCGGCCCTGTGATGACCTGGCGACTTGTCCAGGGTGTACCCTGCCTTTCGCCCGTAGTCAGCTGGGATAGGCTCCAGCTTGCCTGCGACCCTGTAGAACAGGATAAAGCGGCTAGAGATAATGAGATGAGATCTATCCCGAATGTCAGCTGGGGTTGACTCCAGTTCACCCACAAGCCGCAGTGGATAAGTGATATAGAAAATGAATGAATGTCTACTGAATAGACTTATGATTCTTTATTCTATTCAGTGTTTTCATGTTTGTAGTATAATAACAAATCCTTATATTAATGGAGAAATTGCACCATGGCTATAAACTACGGATGTACAGATCCCCTTGGTCCTGTCCTTTCGTGATATTTCAGCATGGTTCGCAGTGTTTGTTTGGTGCAGCTCTTCAAACCCCTGACTGCTGCATTATCAGATTCACACAAATCCCAACGGCCACTCAGTTATATGACTGATCTCTTTCACTGCACTGTTTGAGCATTGTCACTTACAGGGTGCCAATACATTTAAATAATGTATTTAATAGGATGCAGGTCATAATATCCAATGTCATCATTAAGGCTGTTAAAATTTGTCTTGTTAAAATTCAGACCTGTGTCCCTCTATATGGAAAGGAGACATCTCAGCTAATAGTGAGTTATTCATCATTATATTTGTCTAAATTTCTGGCTTCCATTAAAAGGTACCTCGAAGCCTTTTGAGAATTTTTTTAAAATAATAATAAGGAATAAATGTGGTGCGGCACAGTGATGTAATTGTTAGTACTGTTGCCTCACAGCAAGAAGGTTCTGGGTTCGAGCCCAGTGGCTGACGAAGGCCTTTCTGTGTGGAGTTTGCATGTTCTCCCCGTGTCTGCGTGGGTTTTCTCCAGGTGCTCCAGTTTCCCCCACAGTCCAAAGACATGCAGGTTAGGCTAATTGGTGGCTCTAAATTGACTGTAGGTGTGAATGGTTGTTTGTCGTCAGCCCTGTGATGATCTGGCGACTTGTCCAGGGTGTACCCCGCCTCTCACCCATAGTCAGCTGGGATAGGCTCCAGCTTGCCTGCGACCCTGTACAGGACAAGTGGCTATGGATAATGGATGGATGGAAGGAATAAATGTGGTGTAGCACAATGGTGTAGTGGTTAGCACTGTCACCTCACAGCAAGAAGGTTCTGGGTTCAAGCCCAGTGGCTGATGAAGGCCTTTCTGTGTGGAGTTTGCATGTTCTCTCTGTGTGGGTTTCCTCTGGGTGCTCTGGTTTTCCCCCAAAGAAATGCAGGTTAGGCTAATTGGTGGCTCTAAATTGAGTGTGAATGGTTGAGAGGAGAAAACCTCCCCTTATCAAAATGAAGTATACTTCAAGTTCATTTTATTAAGTAAAGTTAAAGTATATTTCCTTAAATATACGTTTGTGTCCCAAGTATACTGATATCAATGTACTTACAGTATACTTGTACGTAAACTAATTTAATACTTCTTGGGACTAAATTGGCCCGCTTTTAGTTTATAAAAAATATACTTTAAGTCTAAGAGAAGTAAACTCTGAGTATACAACTAGTATTTTTCATTTTGTACTGCAAGTATATCACAAGTAAACTTATATACTAATAGTTTACTAGTTCTATACTTGTAGTCCACTCATTAGTTTACAAAAGCATACTTCATTGTGTACTGGAAATATACTGTGAGTTTACTTGTTTTATACTTGTAGTCCACTTTTTAGTTTACTAAAATATACTTTGTAGTATACTGGAAATATACTATTGGTTTACTCGTTACACACTTCTAGTCCACTTTTTAGTTTATAAAAGTATACTTTATAGCATATTGGAAATATACTGTTAGTTACTGGTTATATACATCTAGTCCACTTTTTAGTTTTGAAGTATACTGCAATTACCCTTCTAGGTATACTATTAGTTTTGTAGTCCTAACCCTTACCTCATGTACACTACCAGTAGACAACTTAAGTGTTTTGTACCTTAAGATTCCACCCCAGAGCTGACCACAAACTTATGGTACATGTAGGTTTAAAAGATGGGATTTAAAAAATGCTGCCATATATCACAAAGAAGCCAATACGTGTAAAAAAAGAAGTATTTTATAGGCTACTATCAAAAGGATAAGCACAACTACAGGGCAAGTACACTTAAATATCTTATCTCATCTCATCTCGTTATCTCTAGCCGCTTTATCCTGTTCTACAGGGTCGCAGGCAAGCTGGAGCCTATCCCAGCTGACTACGGGCGAGAGGCGGGGTACACCCTGGACAAGTCGCCAGATCATCACAGGGCTGACACATAGACACAGACAACCATTCACACTCACATTCACACCTACGGTCAATTTAGAGTCACCAGTTAACCTAACCTGCATGTCTTTGGACTGTGGGGGAAACCGGAGCACCCGGAGGAAACCCACGTGGACACGAAGAGAACATGCAAACTCCACACAGAAAGGGCCTTGCTGGCCACGGGGCTCGAACCCAGACCTTCTTGCTGTGAGGCAACAGCGCTAACCACTACACCACCGTGCAGCCTCTAATGGCCCTTTTCCACTACCCTTTTTCAGCTCACTTCAGCTCACTTCAGCCCAACACGGCTCGCGTTTCGACTACCTCAGAGCAGCACGACTCAGCTCGCTTCAGCCCTACTCAGCACCCAAAACTCGCACGGTTTTGGAGTGGGGCTGAAGCGAGCGAAACCGAGCCGAGTGGGGCTAGGGGCGTGAGGAGACACTCCCCTGTGCACTGATTGGTGAGGAGGAGTGTCCTCACATGCCCACACACGCCCCGCGAGCACGCTGGGATCTGTAAACACCATAAACCCGGAAGAAGAATAATTACGAATTAAGAGAATTTCTGAAGCCTTATGTGCCTCGCCTCATCTATACGCTCTTGCCAGTATCTGTTGGTGTTGTCGGTGACAACAAGCCACAGCAACAAGACCAGCAACACTAACGACTCCATGTCCTCCATGTTTATTGTTTACTATCTGGGTCGTGAGACTACCGCTTAAAAGCTCACTGATGTCACTGTTTGCGCCGCCTAACAACATCACGTGACATCCACCCACTTTCGCTAACTCCACCCAATGTGTCCACCCACTTCCAGCCAGCACGGTTCAGCGCGGTTGTAGTCGAAATGCAACTCCAACAGCCCCGCTCAGCTCGACTCAGCCCAACTCAGCACGGCACGGCTCAGCCCAACTCAGCCGCGTTGGTAGTGGAAAAGCGGCATAAGTATACTTATGTATAACTTTATTAAGTATATCTCTGATAAGTAAATAAAAAGTAAACTGAAAGCATACTCTCTTATTTTCAGTTTTAAAAAAGTATACTAGAAGCACACTTGAATAAACTTCTTTTTTGTAAGGGTCTATAAAAACCAGTAGAAGGCAACAGAAAACCACTACTGTAATGTTCCCTAGACACTTTGATGGCTGAAGCTGTCAGAGCGGCCACGTCACTGTAGTGATATGCCAAAATGGATGGAAGGAATAAATATAAATGTTCCTATCTATGTTGTAAGAAGGATTAGGGTGCAGGCCTTTTTATTCGAGTTGTTCCAATGATCACAGGCAGAAAAGGTTAATGCAGGCACATCTATAATCATAATCCAGACAGCTCGATGGAAGTCTGAAAATAGCAGGAAATAGACCTGAGGAAACAAAACCACCATGAAACAAGGTTCGGAAGGTTTCCATGGCAAGATTTTTTAACAAAGAACACGACAAACACATGCTGGGGAAACAGAACAAGACACCACACAATAAACGACACAAAGGTGCAAGTAATGACTGGAGGGTGAAGCAGAAATCCGGGGGGACAGGAATTATTTATGGCAACATTGTAGCTTTGTCTCATATCACATATTACATGTATTTATTTATCTTTATGAGAGAGCAGTTTACTATTTAGACCTGGACAAAAGTAAGGTATTGGGAATGATGTGATTGCAGCTGTACTCTGCATAATGGATTGCAAGGAGTCATAAATGAACACGGGAACTTGGAATTGAAATTTCAGAAGAAGTATGGACCGAAGCTCTTAAAAGAGTGAACAACCCTTATCAAAAAGAAGTATAATTCAAGTTCATTTTATTAAGTATACTCAAGTAAAGTTAAAGTATATTTCCTTAAGTATACTTTTGTGTACCAAGTATACTGATATCAATGTACTTACAGTATACTTGTAAGTAAACTAATTTAATACTTCTTGGGACTAAATTGGCCCACTTTTAGTTTATAAAAAGTATACTTTAAGTCTAAGAGAAGTAAACTCTGAGTATACAACTAGTATTTTTCATTTTGTACTGCAAGTATACCACAAGGAAACTTATATACTAATAGTTTACTAGTTCTATACTTGTAGTCCACTCCTTAGTTTACAAAAGCATACTTCATTGTGTACTGGAAATATATTATGAGTTTACTTGTTTTATACTTCTAGTCCACTTTTTAATTTACTAAAGTATACTTTGTAGTATACTGGAATTATACTAATGGTTTACTCGTTACACACTTCTAGTCCACTTTTTAGTTTATAAAAGTATACTTTATAGCATATTGGAAATATACTGTTAGTTACTGGTTATATACATCTAGTTAATAACACTGTACATAAAAGATAAGTTGAAGTTCCAACACTGTTTACTCTTAAGCTATTCCACCCCAGAGCTGACCACAAACTTATGGTACATGTACACTACCGTTCAAAAGTTTGGGGTCACTTTGAAATTTCCTTATTTTTGAAAGAAAAGCACTGTTCTTTTCAATGAAGATCATCTCATCTCATCATCTCTAGCCGCTTTATCCTGTTCTACAGGGTCGCAGGCAAGCTGGAGCCCATCCCAGCTGACTACGGGCGAAAGGCGGGGTACACCCTGGACAAGTCGCCAGGTCATCACAGGGCTGACACATAGACACAGACAATCATTCACACTCACATTCATACCTACGGTCAATTTAGAGTCACCAGTTAACCTAACCTGCATGTCTTTGGACTGTGGGGGAAACCGGAGCACCCGGAGGAAACCCACGCGGACACGGGGAGAACATGCAAACTCCGCACAGAAAGGCCCTCGCTGGCCACAGGGCTCGAACCCAGACCTTCTTGCTGTGAGGCGACAGCGCTAACCACTACACCACCATGCCGCCCCCAATGAGGATCACTTTAAACTAATCAGAAATACACTCTATACATTGCTAATGTGGTAAATGACTATTCTAGCTAAGGTGGGGTTTACATTATACCGTATCAGCGGATCATCAGATTAACGTTTTTAAAACGATTAGCGTGCACACAGCAATGCCAATACACGATTCGCGTGCACACAGCAACGCCAATACACGGATACGCTCGGCTCCGCAGGCATCCTGCGCTCCAAATCACTCTGCCCTGAACAGCGAGTGCCCTCTGGAGGGTGCGCACTCCGGCCCTGCGCAGCTCACAGAGCGCGCGAGTGAAGCGCACGAGCAGTGATTCGGGACTGAGCCGCTGTGTGTGTGATCTCAGTGCATATCGGGTATGCGCGTCACTTACCACTTGCAAGTGGAAGGATGGCAAGCCTAAAGACAATCATAACTACACAATGGGCAGTATTTGCATCAGTATTTGCAGTATTTTCATACTTTTATACTCTTTAATGAAAGGTGATACAAGGCGGAAGTCCGCGCCGTTTTTCAGCAGTAGCGTCACATGACCAACGCCAGCGAATCAGGCAGGTGGATGTCACAGTGACGTTGTCCAATGACGACGCCAGCTAGAGCTCAGCACAGCGTATCCGCGTATTTTCAATCTTTACACAGCACCGGACCAGACACGATCTGGATTGAATACGTGGACCCTGGCGGATTCCCGTTTCCCGGCGTTTCCAGGCGTTTTAATGTAAACGGACAGTGCATCCGCGAAGAAAACGAGGCAGATCCGGTCTAATGTAAACTTGGCCTAAATTCTACTAAATGTCTGGTTGTTGGTGCAATATCTCCATAGGTGTATAGAGGCCCATTTCCAGCAACTCTCACTCCAGTGTTCTAGTACAATGTGTTTGCTCATTCTCTGGAAATATTCCTGAGCCCATTTTGTGATTTCCAATACAGAAGCATGCCTGCATGTGATGCAGTGCCGTCTAAGGGCCCGAAGATCACGGGCACCCAGTGTGGTTTTCCGTGTGGTACAGTGTGTTTGCTCATTGCCTCAGAAGGCTAATGGATGATTAGAAAACCCTTGTACAATCATGTTAGCACAGCTGAAAACAGTTGAGCTCTTTAGAGAAGCTATAAAACTGACCTTCCTTTGAGCAGATTGAGTTTCTGGAGCATCACATTTGTGGGGTCGATTAAATGCTCAAAATGGCCAGAAAAATGTCTTGACTATATTTTCTATTGATTTTACAACTTATGGTGGTAAATAAAAGTGTGACTTTTCATGGAAAACACAAAATTGTCTGGGTGACCCCAAACTTTTGAACGGTAGTGTAGGTTTAAAAGATGGGATTTAAAACATGCTGCCGTATATCACAAAGAAGCCAATATGTGTGAAAAAGAAGTATTTTATAGGCTACTATCAAAAGTACACTTAAACATAAGGCACAAATATTTTAATACTTTATTACGCTTTTGTTAAGTATATCTTGATCAAAAGTTTAAGTATAAGCTTAATATACTTAGACTTTTCTATATACTTTTCAGTATAAGCCAAGTATACTTGCGTATAACTATTAAGTATATCTCTGAGAAGTAAATAAAAAGTAAACTGAAAGCATACTCTTATTTTTAGTTTAAAAGAAGTATACTTGAATAAACTTTTTTTTTGTAAGGGAATAGCACCTCTTGGGCAAGACTGGGTCTAATTTAATTCAAGGTGGTACGTCACCTACACTGGAGTAGAGCTAAAATATCCTCATTCTATCCTAATGTAGATAGCAGATGTGTTAGAGGTCTTGTTGATGTAGCTGACTTGACACATACAGTATGTTCTGGTCATGCCATAAACTGGCAGGATACTGGTCAATAATATTTGATGTATTGTCTGATGTTCTTGCGGTGACTTTGAAACCATGTGCTGTAATTCCTATTTTTGATGTACCGGATGAAGAAACGAACTTGACCAAAAAAACAAAACAAAAAACAGCTTAATATCATAGCATTTGTATCTTTACTGGCACTTAGGTAAATTTTACTCCATTGGAAATCAAGCACCCCACCCACTGCAGCACAATGGCTACAGGATGTAATGCTGCGTTTACATTTGGAGAAGATCAAATTCACTATAAGAGGTTCTAACAAATTTCTCTCAGTATGGGAACCCATATTGTCATACTTTAGTGGTCTCCAAGCACTTCCTACAGTTGTGGTCAGAAGTTTACATACAACCCCGATTCCAAAAAAGTTGGGACAAAGTACAAATTGTAAATAAAAACGGAATGCAATAATTTACAAATCTCAAAAACTGATATTGTATTCACAATAGAACATAGACAACATATCAAATGTCGAAAGTGAGACATTTTGAAATTTCATGTCAAATATTGGCTCATTTGAAATTTCATGACAGCAACACATCTCAAAAAAGTTGGGACAGGGGCAATAAGAGGCTGGAAAAGTTAAAGGTACAAAAAAGGAACAGCTGGAGGACCAAATTGCAACTCATTAGGTCAACTGGCAATAGGTCATTAACATGACTGGGTATAAAAAGAGCATCTTGGAGTGGCAGCGGCTCTCAGAAGTAAAGATGGGAAGAGGATCACCAATCCCCCTAATTCTGCACCGACAAATAGTGGAGCAATATCAGAAAGGAGTTCGACAGTGTAAAATTGCAAAGAGTTTGAACATATCATTATCTACAGTGCATAATATCATCAAAAGATTCAGAGAATCTGGAAGAATCTCTGTGCGTAAGGGTCAAGGCCGGAAAACCACACTGGGTGCCCGTGATCTTCGGGCCCTTAGACGGCACTGCATCACATACAGGCATGCTTCTGTATTGGAAATCACAAAATGGGCTCAGGAATATTTCCAGAGAACATTATCTGTGAACACAATTCACCGTGCCATCCGCCGTTGCCAGCTAAAACTCTATAGTTCAAAGAAGAAGCCGTATCTAAACATGATCCAGAAGCGCAGACGTCTTCTCTGGGCCAAGACTCATTTAAAATGGACTGTGGCAAAGTGGAAAACTGTTCTGTGGTCAGACAAATCAAAATGTGAAGTTCTTTATGGAAATCAGGGACGCTGTATCATTCGGACTAAAGAGGAGAAGGACGACCCGAGTTGTTATCAGCGCTCAGTTCAGAAGCCTGCATCTCTGATGGTATGGAGTTGCATTAGTGCATGTGGCATGGGCAGCTTACACATCTGGAAAGACACCATCAATGCTGAAAGGTATATCCAGGTTCTAGAGCAACATATACTCCCATCCACACGACGTCTCTTTCAGGGAAGACCTTGCATTTTCCAACATGACAATGCCAAACCACATACTGCATCAATTACAGCATCATGGCTGCGTAGAAGAAGGGTCTGGGTACTGAACTGGCCAGCCTGCAGTCCAGATCTTTCACCCATAGAAAACATTTGGCGCATCATAAAACGGAAGATACGACAAAAAAGACCTAAGACAGTTGAGCAACTAGAATCCTACATTAGACAAGAATGGGTTAACATTCCTATCCCTAAACTTGAGCAACTTGTCTCCTCAGTCCCCAGACGTTTACAGACTGTTGTAAAGAGAAAAGGGGATGTCTCGCAGTGGGAAACATGGCCTTGTCCCAAATTTTTGAGATGTGTTGTTGTCATGAAATTTAAAATCACCTAATTTTTCTCTTTAAATGATATATTTTCTCAGTTTAAACATTTGATATGCCATCTATGTTCTATTCTGAATAAAATATGGAATTTTGAAACTTCCACATCATTGCATTCCATTTTTATTTACAATTTGTACTTTGTCCCAACTTTTTTGGAATCGGTGTTGTATAATCCTAGTGGCTATTTAACAGTTATTCCATGAAATTGAGTTGTATATGAGCTGATAGCCAATGAGGCACATAGCATGGAGTTGGCTATAAGACTGAGTGGAATAACTGTTTTATTCTATCCACATTCATCTCATCTCATTATCTCTAGCCGCTTTATCCTTCTACAGGGTCGCAGGCAAGCTGGAGCCTATCCCAGCTGACTACGGGCGAAAGGCGGGGTACACCCTGGACAAGTCGCCAGGTCATCACAGGGCTGACACATAGACACAGACAACCATTCACACTCACATTCACACCTACGGTCAATTTAGAGTCACCAGTTAACCTAACCTGCATGTCTTTGGACTGTGGGGGAAACCGGAGCACCCGGAGGAAACCCACGCGGACACGGGGAGAACATGCAAACTCCACACAGAAAGGCCCTCGCCGGCCCTGGGGCTCGAACCCAGGACCTTCTTGCTGTGAGGCGACAGCGCTAACCACTACACCACCGTGCCGCCCTCTATCCACATTCATTTTTTTTATTGAGAAACAGAGCATTTTATTATTTTTTGCAAATTCGATAAGTAAAAGCCTTTATACAAATTGTTTGACAAAATAATTTCTGCTTAGAATGTAAACAAACTGGCGAAATGACAGTAGCAATTTGTGCAAAATGCTGTAATAATAATTATTGAAAAATAAAAAAGATATGGTCTTACTATCAAATCCTTTTACTCCATATTTTGCTGCTTTTTTGTACTTCTTGGGGTTCTGTTTTTGAGTAGAGGTTTTATTTCGTCCTCGGTTGGTTCAGCAACATGCTCTGCCATTTTTTTTCTCTACTCATGGTATATGAGCTGATATACTAGTAGTAGAATAGCCAATCAGAGCATGCGGTTGCTCGTATCCAGTGAATGTGGATAGAATAATTAGATTAGATTAGATTAGATTAGATTAGATAAAACTTTATTGATCCCTTTGGGAGGGTTCCCTCAGGGAAATTAAGA
The DNA here is from genome assembly GCF_027579695.1 of Neoarius graeffei. Classification (NCBI taxonomy): domain Eukaryota; kingdom Metazoa; phylum Chordata; class Actinopteri; order Siluriformes; family Ariidae; genus Neoarius; species Neoarius graeffei. The sequence goes on from NC_083577.1 coordinate 35,819,153, forward strand.
TTCCAGCAGCATCATTACAGATAAACAGAGAAAAGAAATAGAGAAAAACTTATAGATAAATTAAAATAAATTAAGTATTTACATATACAAATATAAAAGAATAAGATATGGGGAAGAGAGGAAGAGGGGAATACCTCTGACATAGGTATTATACGGTCAAGTGCACAGTGTATTGTCTAAAAATACCAAGCATAATGTTTGAGTTAAGGGCGGCACGGTGGTGTAGTGGTTAGCACTGTTGCCTCACAGCAAGAAGGTCCAGGTTTGAGCCCTGTGGCCAGTGAGGGCCTTTCTGTACAGAGTTTGCATGTTCTCTTCGTGTCCACGTGGGTTTCCTCCGGGTGCTCCGGTTTCCCCCACAGTCCAAAGACATGCAGGTTAGGTTAACTGGTGACTCTAAATTGAGCGTAGGTGTGAATGTGAGTGTGAATGGTTGTCTGTGTCTATGTGTCAGCCCTGTGATGACCTGGCGACTTGTCCAGGGTGTACCCCGCCTTTCGCCCGTAGTCAGCTGGGATAGGCTCCAGCTTGCCTGCGACCCTGTAGAAGGATAAAGCGGCTAGAGATAATGAGATGAGATGTTTGAGTTAAAAAAATAGTTTGGGCTTCACTGGAACAATTCTTGGAAGAAAATTCTTACATGGACAAATTGTGTACCAAATAGTATAAAGAGATCAGAAAGGGCTAATATTAGGTCCTGAAAGGCAAGACACCGTCATTCTCATTTTGTTCATGTCAAATAACTCATAAATAAATGTGAAAATAATGTTTAAAACATAGGTGGAAATCTCTATAAGTCTTTGTTGCCACCAAGTATCTCATTGGACAATGGATTTCAGCATGCATTTTTCCTTCACATTGAGTCATGAAACAAACAAGTGCAGATTTTCTGGTTTTATTAAAAACCAATGTAGCAGACAAACCAGTGGGTTACACCATCATTTCACCAAGAAATCTTCCCCGAAGACCGAGCTGCGATCTCAGAGCATGGCTAGGTCGCCGCAGGTCGTATGCAGTCGACGGTTGACCGAGGGTTGGTCACGCCTTGGTCTTCTGTGGTTGCACGTGGTCGAGGAATGGTCTCCCCGACAAAGAGATCGTAGCTCGTTTTTTTGACATGTCAAAAAACTGAGCCTCGACCTAAATGTCGCACAGAGAGCATCGAAAGAGCGAACAAGGTCGAGGAAAGGACGCATTGGTCGAGAGACAATCGAGGCTTGAACGGGGATGAGCAATGCTCAGTCTTCTCGAGCGAGAACTGATTGCGTGCATGGTTGTGCTGCTCGGCCCGTCCTTGACACTCACTCGATCCATGCGATCTAGCGTCACTCTTTTGCAATCAAGCCTTGCTTCGCGCAACCTGTCCCAGACCTTCCCTAGACCCGTATGCTCCCTATTCTTCCTATGGGCACGATTGGATTCTAAAGAGGATTAAGGTGCAACCTACCGTACTTCAACCAATAAAGATCGACCATCGCTTAAGTTGTGACCTACCTTCACCTAATCCGATTAAGCTACGCCTACTGAATGTCATATAAATAGGATGCATAACATAGCATGATGCAGAGTGATTGGGTCCATGTTGTCCCTTCGGAGGCTGGTCAAAAACTGATGGTCGGCCACCGATCGCCGGGCCTTTTTATACGGTTGCAGTGGGTCGCACGCAAATCCGGGAAACCGTGACAAATTTGCGCGTAGCTCAGGCGAGAATCTGTCTAGAAAAGATCGAGAATTGCGCATACAGAGCGAGGCTAGAACGTTTATATCGCAGGCTAAATCGTATTGATTGAGGGTGTGTTGCAACTCGTACGTAGCTAGATCAGCCAAGATTGAGCCTTGATCGGCCAAGGTCGCACACTTGCGAGGATAGATTGCCGAGAGGTCGATGCTATGTTGCAGATTGGTCGAACAGAGCGAGCCTTGGTCGTGTTAAGATCGCATCAGATCGAGTGGATAGACGCAAGTAGAGCGTATGTAGAGCATCTACAGAGCGTATAGGACGCAGGTAGAGCATACACATCGAAGGTCAAACTAGATAACATCGAACATAGAGCGTACACAGAAAATAATGGGTTTAGGTCGCACGGATTTTGCCCGCGACTACGGGAAAACATAGCTGCGATCATAGTCGCACGTGGCCGCGTGCAATTTTTCCAGATCGTACTCGGTGAAATGATCCCCTTAGGCAACTCTCAGAAATGTGAGACAGGCAAATGGTCAGGCAAGAAAGTAGAAAAAAAAAACTAATCAGTGAATGTGAAGCAGGCTATCGTCAAAACACTAATCAAGACAGGCCGAGTACAAAAGCTTGGACTCATTAAAGACACAAGGCTGGAGTGAGATTTCACGCAATAACACTGAGAGTCCGGGTTATTTAAAGTGAGTAGTGCTAGTAATCAGGTGACTTTGAGTGAGGATAAGCATTTGACTGGAGGTCATTTGATTAAGAAGTTGTGGGCTGAGGATAATGGAAGTTGTATTCTGCAAATGTGGAAGTTTCAGACACAGCCATGGTATTTTTCTTACACTTACATTTGCAGCATTTGGCAGACATACTTGCAGTGTCTTGCAAAAGTATTCATGCCCCTTGGTGTTTGTCCTGTTTTGTCGCAGAACAAGCTGGAATTAAAAAGGGCTTTTGGGGGGATTAGCACCATTTGATTTACACAACATGCCTACCAATTTAAAGGTACAAATTGTTGTTTTATTGTGAAACAAACAATAATTAAGATGAAAAAATCCCTGAAATCTGGAGTGTGCATAGGTATTCAGCTCCCAAAGTCAATACTTTGTAGAGCCACCTTTTGTTGCAATTACAGCTGCAAGTCTCTTGGGGTATGTCTCTATTAGCTTAGCGCATCTAGCCACTGGGATTTTTGCCCATTCCTCAAGGCAAAACTGCTCCAACTCCTTCAAGTTAGATGGGTTGCGTTGGTGTACAGCAATCTTCAAGTTATGCCACAAATTCTCAATTGGACTGAGGTTTCGGCTTTGATTAGGCCATTCCAAGACATATAAAAGTTTCCCTTTAAACCACTCCAGTGTAGCTTTAGCAGTATGTTTAGGGTCATTGTCCTACTGGAATATGAACCTTCATCCCAGTCTCAAACCTCTGGCTGACTCAAACAGGTTTTCCTCCAGAATTGCCCTGTATTTAGTGCCATCCATCTTTCCTTCAGTCCTGACCAGCTTTCCTGTCCCTGCAGATGAAAAATATCCCCACAGCATGATGCTGCCACCACCATGCTTCACTGTCGGAATGGTGTTCTCGGGGTGTTGGGTTTGCGCCACACATGGCATTTCCCATGATGGCCAAAAAGTTCAATTTTAGTCTCATCTGACCAGAGACTCTTCTTCCATGTGTTTGGGGAGTCTGCCACATGCTGCTGGGCAAACTCCAAACGTGTTTTCTTTTTGTTTCTTTAAGCAATGGGTTTTTTCTGGCCACTCTTCCATAAAACCTCGCTATGTGGAGTGTACGGCTTAAAGTATCTGTCCTATGGACAGATACTCCCATCTCCGCTGTGGATCTTTGCAGCTCCTTCACCGTTATCTTTGGTGTCTTTGTTGTATCTCTGATTAATGCCCTTCTTGCCTGGTCTGTGAGTTTTGGTGGGCGGCCTTCTCTTGTCAGGTTTGTAGTGGTGATATATTCTTTCCATTTTGCTATAATGGATTTAATGGTGCTCTGTGGGATATTCAAAGTTTAGGATATTTTTTATAACCCAACCCTGATCTATACTTCTCCACAACTTTGTCTCTGACCTGTTTGGAGGCTCCTTGGTTCTCATGTTGCTTGCCTTGTAGTGTTGCAGAGTCAGGGTCCTTCCAGAACAGGTGGATTTATACAGACATCATGTGACAGATCATGTGACACTTTGATTGTACACAGGTGGATCTTAATCAACTAATTATGTGACTTATGAAGTGAATTGGTTGGACCAGCTCTTATTTAGGGCTTTCATCTGAAAGGGGGTGAATAGCTATGTGCACTCCAGATTTCTGTTTTTTCATCTTAATTATTGTTTGTGTCACAATTAAAAAAAAATAAATAAAAAATAAAAAATAATAATAATAATAATTTTTCACCTTTAAAGTTGTAGGCATGTTGTGTAAATCAAATAGTGCTAACCCCCCAAAAATCCATTTTAATTCCAGCTTGTAATGCGGCAAAACAGGACACGATTGTTTAGTCTCCATCAAAAAAAACCCTATCCTGCTAATACAATTACGTCAGAGTCTAGGAATATTATTGAGGTAAAGCTTCTGTTCGAGAAGAGTTAGTGCAGCAAAAACCCAGATCCAGTCAAGGTTTTTAAATATAGTACTCATTTAAGTACTTGGTGAAGAGGTAGGCCTTCAATCTTGTTTTTTTTTTACACGGCCAGCCGTTCGGACAGAAGAAGTCCATTCCACCTCCACTCTGCCAGGACAGAGAAGCAATTTAATGAGACATCCTTGTATTTGAAGGGACAGTAGGTAAAGTTGAATTGTGCTTGAGTCTGGAAAGTGAACACAGATTTACAGTGCTCACCACAATTACTGGCACCCCTTGTAAAGATTAATAAAAAGAGTTTTAAAAAAAATCCACCTTTTGCGGAAGGAGCTTCATCTCACACTGAAAAAAAGAGAGAAAAATCCAACCTTTAACTGAAATAAATGTCTCATCTCATCATCTCTAGCCGCTTTATCCTGTTCTACAGGGTCACAGGCAAGCTGGAGCCTATCCCAGCTGACTATGGGCGAAAGGCAGGGTACACCCTGGACAAGTCTCCAGGTCATCACAGGGCTGACACATAGACACAGACAACCATTCACACTCAATTTAGAGTCACCAGTTAACCTAACCTGCATGTCTTTGGGTGAAACCAGAGCACCCGGAGGAAACCCACGCAGAGAACATGCAAACTCTGCACAGAAAGGCCTTCGCCGGCCACGGGGCTCAAACCCAGACCTTCTTGCTGTGAGGTGACAGCGCTAACCACTACACCACCGTGCCGCCCTGAAATAAATGTATTCAGAGAAAAACAAATCCCTCATCAAGAAAAAAAAACTATTTTCAGCAAGAACATCTGCACTATTTTTATTGGCATCCCTTCATTGAATACTTTGCACAACGTCCCTATAGTTTTCTCCTATAACGTTTTATAAGGTTGGAGATACAGAGCAGGGCATCCGAGACCATTCTTCTTTACACAATCTCTCCAGATCATCCAGGGTCCTCAGCCCTCACTTGTGGCACTGTATGTGGAGATGAAGTTATCATTCAGCATCTGATATATCCACATGTAGCTTTTTGAGTGCATCCTAAAAATGAGTCTACAATTAAATCCTTCATCATTTTCAAATATCACTGACTCACAATCTAATTGTTTTTTCTTATAAAAGGTCTTTTGTGATTCATTGATGGTTCTGCTTCTTGCCTGAACTTTCCATTTTAACCTCTGACTTGAAATTTATTGTGTAATCACCCTGAATGAATGAAAGTCTGAAGCAGGTACTTGTAGAGCTGTAGGAATTGAGCCTCAATGGTCTCAAGATATTTTCTGTATAGACTTGGATTTGTCTCGAGTCTTGAGCATTGGTCTCAAGAAAATTTGTAAAAAGAAAAAAAAATCATGTTTGTGTCAGCGGCACGGTGGTGTAGTGGTTAGCGCTGTTGCCTCACAGCAAGAAGGTCCGGGTTTGAGCCCTGTGGCCGGCGAGGGCCTTTCTGTGTGGAGTTTGCATGTTCTCCCCGTGTCTGCGTGGGTTTCCTCCGGGTGCTCCGGTTTCCCCCACAGTCCAAAGGCATGCAGGTTAGGTTAACTGGTGACTCTAAATTGACCGTAGGTGTGAATGTGAGTGTGAATGGTTGTCTGTGTCTATGTGTCAGCCCTGTGATGACCTGGCGACTTGTCCAGGGTGTACCCCGCCTTTCGCCCGTAGTCAGCTGGGATAGGCTCCAGCTTGCCTGCGACCCTGTAGAACAGGATAAAGCGGCTACAGATAATGAGATGAGATGTTTGTGTCATATTTTCTTTCCCATACACTTAAGTTGATAAAAGGTAATTCCTTCTTCTATAAAATGTAACATAATTATTGGCATGATACATGAATGAAGCCAACCAGTTGACCTTGAAAAGGATTTGATGGCCTTTGGTCTCAATCTTGACTTGGTCTTGCTTTTATTTGGACTTGATGTTGACTTGGCCTTGACCTCCCTAAGACTCGATCTTGACTCAATCTCAGCGAGCATTGTTCTTGGACTGGTCTTTGACTTGGCAATGGGTGTCTTGACTACAGCCACAGACTCTTGTGTATTTTACCTTGACATATGTAATATACAAAAGCAGTGTGATTCACTGGCCATCATACAGTCAGCCCAGAGCGACACTGTGTACAGCCCTCCCACGCTCAATTTAAGCAGCAGCAGACGTTAGTGGGTCGTAATAATATTTCCAATTTGATTTCTTTGCTGTACAAATTATTCTGTGCCTACATGACTTGGGTGTTGTTTGTTAAGTTGCTGAAATGATGTTTCAGAAGTCAGGAAAGACTGCTATACAATGTAATTGGAGGATTTTTTTTTAATCAAGCAGAAATGTGTAAAGCCTTCAGGGGTCTTGTGATACAATGGCATGAGGTCACAGTGTTTTTTCAAACGAAAATTGCTTTTTAGCGCAACCTGCAAGTTTGAGATTTCATGAATGTGTTCAGGTTATAGCATATTTAAAATTCAGACTTGATTTCTTTTTCCCACAGATGTTGACCCAGAGATATCTGTTTTGAATGCTGAGCCTTTATTGCTGAATCATAGTCTCTTAAAAACACATAAAAACAAGACAATTCCTTTTCCAATGTCAAACTAGAGATATATATGTGTGGGAGAGAGGTTATACAGTTTCTTGCAAAAGTATTTATCCCCCTTGGTGTTTGTCCTGTTTTGTCGCATTACAAGCTGGAATTAAAATGGATTTTTGGAGGGTTAACACCATTTGATTTACACAACATGCCTACAACCAGGCCTGGAATTTCGTCATTTTAGGGGCAAGGCCACTTGGCCTTTTGTGCTGTCAATTTTTTGAGGGCACGAAGGCCAAAAGCCAGGGCACCAAGGCCATAAAATAAAACAATGATTTTAAGTTCACGTCTATAATGAATTTAATTTAAGGACTAATGACTCTTCTGAGGAAGATTGGAGTCTCAGTCGAAACTATCAAGCAGGTAAAGAAACATCTCCTACACTATTATGTCTGAAGATAAGAAAAATATTGAACACATCTAAACTTATCAATCCATCACTCACTTCAAAAACTGTAAAACTTATTAAACCTATATCCTCCCATAATTTTTGTTCAATTGACATTGAATGTGCAAGGGCATCTTCAGACTGTACTACTACGCAGATTTTTGATTAATCAAAACTGAGCCTGGAGTACATCAAAATGTTTGACTGTAAATGGAACATATACTAGCATGCAGGCTACTGATTAACCCATAAGAGCCCAGACCGAGTTCTCAATCAAGGAAAATTATTGAGGAAATAAAATGAACTAAATAGATGACAAAGAAAACATTTCTGACCTTTTATTTTTTAAAATAGCACTTTCATGTCTCAAGATCAGAAATATTAAATTGCAAATTTGCAGAACACTGCAACACTATTACACTGTTAACCCAAAAGTTCATTCTATGCAAACAGTTTGAGTAAATACCACTTTTAAAGAATAGTTTTATTGCATTATTTAAACAGTATGAGTATATTAAGAGTATATGAGACAGTCATTGGGTGTACTCATTTTTGCAATTTAAACAAACTTAAACTATCGTGTTTTACCTCAGGCCACAGTGCTGCCCTGTTGTGATTGGCTCAAAACTCAAGACAAGTCTGTGCTTGTCTGTTGACAGCTACAGAGGAAGTTGCGCCATTTTCTGATTTACACAGAGCAATTTAAGGTCTTTGCACTTTTGACAGCAAGCTAATTAGCATTTGTTAGCGGCTACAGTTGGTACTCGGCATGTTAAAAGTGGGTCAACATTGTAACGACATAATGTTACTGTACAAGCAATGCTTATTTAACGGTAACAAACTTAAGCCCTATATGTTAAAATTCCTATCTTATTTGTTCGTTAATTTATCACACAGTCTTACCTCAGTCAACTTCTTCCCTCCTTCTGTGAAAATTCAACATCTCAGACGCGGACACAAGTGGGCGGGGGATGCATTTGATTAAGTCTCCTGGTTGGCTGGTGATAGATTGGTGTCATTATAGCACGTCGGAGCGGTTCATGCCAGGCTCGAGTTCGATCCACCACTGATGAGTTGCCCAATAAGAATCCAGAATGTCATCAAAAGACGTATTTTTTTCTCAGTAGACGCAGGTGATGTTAAAGCCTATTGGCAGTCACGAGGCAGACTACAAAACCGCAAAACCGCAGGGCATCAAGGCCACTGTGGCCTTACGGCAGATATTTTTTTCCAAGGGCACAAGGCCAAATTGAGAGGGCACGAGGGCCATGACCCTTGTGAAATTCCTGCCCTGCCTACAACTTTAAAGGTGCATATTGTTGTTTTATTGTGATACAAACAATAATTAAGATGAAAAAACAATAATCTGGAGTATGCATAGGTTCCCCCCCCATATGAAACCAATTCACTTCATAAGTCACATAATTAGTTGATTAAGAGCTACCTGTGTGCAATCAAGGTGTCACATGGTCTGTCACATGATGTCTGTATAAATCCACCTGTTCTGGAAGGGCCCTGACTCTGCAACACTACTAAGCAAGCAACATGAAAACCAAGGAGCCTCCAAACAGGTCAGAGACAAAGTTGTGGAGAAGTATAGATCAGGGTTGGGTTGTAAAAAAAAAAATCCCAAACTTTGAATATCCCACAGAGCACCATTAAATCCATTATAGCAAAATGGAAAGAATATGGCACCACTAAAAACCTGACAAGAGAAGGCCACCCACCAAAACTCACAGACCAATGAGTCCAACCAATTCACTTCATAAGTTACATAATAATCACATTAATAAGTCATATAATCATAAGTCACATTAATCAGAGATGCAACAAAGACACCAAAGGTAACACTGAAGGAGCTGCAAAGATCCACAGCAGAGATGGGAGTATCTGTCCATAGGACCATTTTAAGCTGTACACTCCACAGAGCTAGGCTTTAAGGAAGAGTGGCCAGAAAAAAATCATTGCTTAAGAAAGCACGTTTGGAGTTTGCCCAACAGCATGTGGCAGACTCCCCAAACACATGGAAGAAGATTCTCTGGTCAAATGAGACTAAAATTGAACTTTTTGGCCATCATGGGAAACGCAATGTGTGGCACAAAGCCAACACTTCCCAACACCCTGAGAACACCATTCCGACAGTGAAGCATGGTGGTGGCAGCATCATGCTGTGGGGATGTTTTTTCATCTGCAGGGACAGGAAAGCTGGTCAGGACTGAAGGAAAGACAGATGGCACTAAATACAGGGCAATTCTGGAGAAAAACCTGTTTGAGTCAGCCAGAGGTTTGAGACTGGGATGAAGGTTCACGTTCCAGCAGGACAATGACCCTAAACATACTGCTAAAGCTACACTGGAGTGGTTTAAAGGGAAACTTTTATATGTCTTGGAATGGCCTAATCAAAGCCCAGACCTTAACCCAATTGAGAATCTGTGGCATAACTTGGAGATTGCTGTACACCAACGCAACCCACCTAACTTGAAAGAGTTGGAGCAGTTTTGCCTTGAGGAATGGGCAAAAAACCCAGTGCCTAGATGTGCTAAGCTAATAGGGACATAACCCAAGAGACTTGCAGCTGTAATTGCAGCAAAAGGTGGCTCTACAAAGTATTGACTTTGGGGGGCAAATACCTATGCACACTCCAGATTTCTGTTTTTTCATCTTAATTATTGTTTGTGTCACAATAAAACAACAATTTTCACCTTCAAAGTGGTACGCATGTTGTATAAATCAAATGGTGCCAAAACCCCCCAAAATCCATTTTAATTCCAGCTTGTAATGCAACAAAACAGGACAAACACAAAGGGGGATGAATACTTTTGCAAAATACTGTAAAACACTTATCTCTTTGCTCTCTTATTTCTTGCAACAGTATTTTCTCTAAGTCTTTTCTCTAGCTCACATCTTCACAGCATGGGTGGACCTGGTCAAACTAAGACGCTAAGCAATGACAACATTTGTAAAATATGCATATTTTTAAAAAATATGTCTGTATGTAGGTGTAAGTTCTTGCCCTCTTTTAACAGAAGACAAATAAGAAAGGCATCACATCACATACTGTATGATGTCTTAAATATATCTTTATAAATGTTGTTGTTGTTTTTCACAGATCAACAAAGACACACCCAGGGCCTGTTGTCCACCTGAGTGACAGCCCTAAAGATGAAGGGAAGGTACGAGAGACTCCCCCCCCCCCTTAATGTTTTGTAGTCTGTTCAGACATTTAGAGTACATGTTACTACAAAGTATTGATAACTGGTTATTGATGCTATTGATATCACAATCTGACTCAATAGTTTCTTTTTTTTTTATCTCTAAGAAGAGTGGTCCAGTTAAATTGACCTTTTTGACATTTAGATGTTAGGAGATCTGACCTTGTCCGTCCCTGGACCTGGTCCATTTTGTTGTTTCTGTGTGCCATGTTTCTTTTTTTTTTTCTGTGCATTCTTCTCATTCTCAGCTACTAATTGGCTTTGAGAGCGGCACTATAGTGATGTGGGACCTGCGATCAAAAAGAGCTGACTTCAGGATTTACTATGATGAGGTGAGAGCGTCTGTGCCAACATGCTGGTTTAAAACATGTCTGAAAAGTTTACACAACTGGTTCAGATCCAGCTCTGAAACAAACAGGAATACAGAGGGGGAAAATCAAAGCAAATAACAAAAAAAAATAAATTAAGCCATACGACCGTTTATATTTCTGCTTCCTGCTTAAATTATCCCTTGTGCTCAGTTATGTACGGTAGATCTGGCAACAGCTACTGGTATGGATTCAAAAACACGGCTGAATGGAAGTCACTGTTTTCAAACCTGATTGTACGGTGTGTGTGTGTGTAACTGCAACCTGGCACATGTCTGTGGCTTTACTGTGTTTGTTTCATTTCTGAACGAGGACTGCCTTGAACAACGAGCTGCCACCATTCAGTTCCTACTGAGCCATCACTGCTCTCTTCCCCAAGTCAAGCATTCACTTGCACAATGAGGTTTCCAACTCGCTGTCTCTTTCCAACCCTGTAATGTGTGTTTCACAAAGCTTTATGTGGTGACAGCGCCTTGTGGTAGTCTGTCATTTATTGTAGAGAAAGAAGGTTTTTTTTCCCTGGCATAAAATAGCTCCACAAGCGATTGTTGATGTCTCTAAGTGGAAGCATCTAGGGGTCTGGTAATTGCTAGTTTTGATGTGCGCCTGGCATAGCAGCGCATGTGAAAGTGTTTTATAATGAAAGAGAGGACTTGAGCGAAGGAAGACAGACGCAGAGCACAGGCAAAATATTAATCTTACAATAAAGATTTCACTCCCATGAAAACGCCCAAACCTCAGCTGTCAAAAGTTCCAAGTGAACATTGAATTAATTAAGAGTTTAAGAGAAAACATCATTAAGGATCCAAAGGTGAAAGAATAATTTTCCATTTCATTAAAATCAAATTGAAATTGAGATTTTTTTTACATTGTTATCGAGCTTTTGTTGGTCATATTACATGTGATGCCTTCACACAACACAATATCGAGACCTGTTACAGCAAACACAGTGTCCTCAGGCTGCCAAGCAAAACAATGAATAATGCATGCAGAGCTGAACCGAGGAATCGTCTCTTGTTATCGGTGTTCAAAAAAATACAAATATATCCCCAACTGCAGCTGTGCTTAAACATGACTGACTGTCATTAGTTCAGATATAGAGCATCAACAACCATAAATAAAACTAGAAAGTCAGATAAACAAACATATCCCCAGACTTGGAGTCATAAAAGTTTAGTGTTTATCATTATGAACTTTTTCTAGTCACTGTAGAGGTACCATGGTTTTGTAATTTTACAGTGTGCATTTATTTTACGTACCTGACATTACTGTCAAAGGTATACTCATGTTTATATTCATGTTTCCAGGTGAAAGATCCATCCATTATCCGTAATCGCTTATCCTGTGCAGGGTCGCAGGCAAGCTGGAGCCTATCAGACTATGGGCGAGAGGCGGGGTACACCCTGAACAAGTCGCCAGGTCATCACAGGGGTGACACATAGAGACAAACAACCATTCACACACACACACACACATACACACATTCACAACTACGGTCAATTTAGAGCCACCAATTAACCTAACCTGCATGTCTTTGGACTGTTGGGGAAACCAGAGCCCCCAGAGGAAACCCATGTAGACATGGGGAGAACATGCAAATTCCACAGAGAAAGGCCCTCGTCGGTCGCTGGGCTCAAACCCAGAACCTTCTTGCTATGAGGCAACAGTGCTAACCACGACACCACCATGCCGCCCGTGAAAGATACATATAAAACACATATACTCACAGTGGTACCATCCCATCCCACCTTTATTTCTCACAGTGTGAGGTCATTTAAAGAAACACACATCTTACAGAATGAGCTAACAAGTATGTATAACAGACATGAGACTGAGACTGAAACAGAATTTACATGGCATTCCTTAGATGCCAGTTTATTCTTTGAAAACGCCCAAACACTGGAGACCACGCACTCATTCACATCTAGTTGTAGCGCCCCCAGCCCGCTATAAGGTACTGCAGTGACGCCCTGGGTTCTATGAATATATAGCTCAATGTAGATTCAATGTATATCACTCCTAGATTGTATCTCTCTCTATGATGTACTGGATGCAAATACACTATGTTTGACTTAAATGTTCTTGTAGTCTTGTATGTAAGCTTTTAACTTATTTATTCCAAAAAATGAATTGTCCACACAGTGAATAAAAGTTTAGTGTTTATATTGTAAATGTAATAAGTAAAATAAAAAAAGCATGAAAATAAACAGAAAACAAACACAAATGTAGCCTAAATGAGAATGTATCAATATGTTCCTTACACAACTTAAATAGCCTATTAATCCTTTTCAGGTAACCACAGGTTTCTCAAAAAAACATACCAATAGTAGACACAGTTAAACTAATCACATTCAGATACCATCAACCTTTTGTATAATAAACCTATTGGGCCCATTCAACATATAACACAAAGCCGGCACACCTTACTTGTCTCCCATACCCTGCCCAGTGTCCCCGATGCAGGCCTGAGTCGAGGCTGGCGTGCGTTGTGGCCTTAAACAAAAATGGCTGCTTCGACAAAGAAAAGAAGTGAAACAGGCTACTCGCACCAGCTCCAGTGCATATACCCCACAAGCAGTCGGTTTAGTCAGCCGACCTCGAACTCCCGTGTCAATTTCCAGCGTAGACCTCCGGAAACAGTTCACGGTCAGCTGCAGTTTCTGGAACTCCGTTGTTGGCTTGGCCAGCCAGACTTGAGTTTCAGCGGCAGTTCTTCTGGCAGACACGTTGGCTCGTTATCTGCAATCGCGGGTTCAGTTTATCCACTCCCACTCGAAGTTCAGTTTCAGTTCCGTGCACAAACTCCAAAAACAGTTCACTAACTGCAGCCTCACACCTTTACAGTTACCTCAAATATCAGTTTTTAACCGAAAAATAACAATAACTCGCTGTCTTGATGACAGTAGCGTTCTCCTTCCTTCGCTCCCCCACCAAAAGGAAGGCCGTTTCCGCTATATCCCGGCCTTTTTCCGGCTCTGTGACCTCTCACCCTGTACAGTCACTGGTTCCACTGTGTGTATATATACAGTGGGCCAAAAAAGTATTTAGTCAGTCACCAATTGTGCAAGTTCTCCCACTTAAAAAGATGAGAGAGGCCTGTAATTTTCATCATAGTTATACCTCAACTATGAGAGACAAAATGAGAAAAAAATCCAGAAAATCACATTGTCTGATTTTTAAATAATTTATTTGCAAATTATGGTGGAAAATAAGTATTTGGTCAGTAACAAAAGTTCATCTCAGTACTTTGTTATATACCCTTTGCTGGCAATGACAGAGGTCAAACGTTTTCTGTAAGTCTTCACAAGGTTTTTACACACTGTTGCTGGTATTTTGGCCCATTCCTCCATGCAGATCTCCTCTAGAGCAGTGATGTTTTGGGGCTGTCGCTGGGCAACATGGACTTTCAATTCCCTCCAAAGATTTTCTATGGGGTTGAGATCTGGAGACTGGCTAGGCCACTCCAGGACCTTGAAATGCTTCTTACGAAGCCACTCCTTCGTTGCCTGGGCGGTATGTTTGGGATCACTGTCATGCTGAAAGACCCAGCCACGTTTCATCTTCAATGCCCTTGCTGATGGAAGGAGGTTTTCACTCAAAATCTCACGATACATGACCCCATTCATTCTTTCTTTTACACGGATCAGTCGTCCTGGTCCCTTTGCAGAAAAACAGCCCCAAAGCATGATGTTTCCACCCCCATGCTTCACAGTAGGTATGGTGTTCTTTGGATGCAACTCAGCATTCTTTCTCCTCCAAACACGACAAGTTGAGTTTTTACCAAAAAGTTCTATTTTGGTTTCATCTGACCATATGACATTCTCCCAATCCTCTTCTGGATCATCCAAATGCTCTCTAGCAAACTTCAGACGGGCCTGGACATGTACTGGCTTAAGCAGGGGGACACGTCTGGCACTGCAGGATTTGAGTCCCTGGCGGCGTAGTGTGTTACTGATGGTAGCCTTTGTTACTTTGGTCCCAGCTCTCTGCAGGTCATTCACTAGGTCCCCCCCGTGCGGTTCTGGGATTTTTGCTCACCATTCTTGTGATCATTTTGACCCCAAGGGGTGAGATCTTGCATGGAGCCCCAGATCGAGGGAGATTATCAGTGGTCTTGTATGTCTTCCATTTTCTAATAATTGCTCCCACAGTTGATTTCTTCACACCAAGCTGCTTACCTATTGCAGATTCAGTCTTCCCAGCCTGGTGCAGGTCTACAATTTTGTTTCTGGTGTCCTTTGACAGCTCTTTGGTCTTGGCCATAGTGGAGTTTGGAGTGTGACTGTTTGAGGTTGTGGACAGGCGTCTTTTATACTGATAGCGAGTTCAAACAGGTGCCATTAATACAGGTAACGAGTGGAGGACAGAGGAGCCTCTTAAAGAAGAAGTTACAGGTCTGTGAGAGCCAGAAATCTTGCTTGTTTGTAGGTGACCAAATACTTATTTTACCGAGGAATTTACCAATTAATTCATTAAAAATCCTACAATGTGATTTCCTGGATTCTTTCTCCCCAATCTGTCTCTCATAGTTGAAGTGTACCTATGATGAAAATTACAGGCCTCTCTCACCTTTTTAAGTGGGAGAACTTGCACAATTGGTGGCTGACTAAATACTTTTTTGCCCCACTGTGTGTGTGTGTATATATATATATATATATATATATATATATATATATATATATATATATATATATATATATAATTTTTTTTTCAGAATTACAAATAATTAAACATGCAATAATAATAACATAGGTACACATGAGAACACTTAATATTACACCAGGAAAACACATAAAATGGTAAATAAAATCAAATAACAGAAACATGCTTTTCCTCCTATACCCTATATCTCCACCTACATGGATAATAAAGGAAACTTATCTGTATTTTCTGAAAGGGTTACATAGTGACAGTTTATCGAAGCTAATCCACCTACTGGAATGGTTTTGGGAGGTGGGAGGAAACCAGAGAACCTCGAGGGAACCCACAGAGGATGTGCACACTGCAAAAAATGATGTCTTAGCAAGTGAAAATATCTTGAAAATAGTTGAAACCATCTAGTATTTGCTATTAGAAAAATACGAGACACCAATTCTGAGATTATTAAACCTAGTTCTAGATTGCAACCAACTTATTCTAAGTTGTCTTATCAAGTAAAAATATCTGTCCATGCAGCAAGATAATTTCACTAGTATTCAGTAATTTTCTCCTCAAATTCAATTTTCAATTTTTTGCAGTGCACACAACCCAAGGCTGCACCTTACCCATTGTGCTGCTACTAATTATAAATATTAAAAACAAAATCGGTGGCATATTGGAATCATATTACAAAATACCTAACACAGGTTATTGTATTAGCGATCGATGTGCAGTGAGAAAACGAATCCAGTCAATGCAGGCAGAGACGGCTGAAAAGATCAGACAGCCAGTGCTATTGCTGTAACCTTGGACTTATAGAGACACAGTTAAACTAAACCTCCGAACCAAATGTAATTAGGAATACATTTGATTAAAAATTGGCAGTGCTTTATAAATTTCATAAAATGTCTCAATGCTTTATAGCCTCCTTCTATATTACATAAAGGAGAACCAGTCAGGCAAAATAGCACTTCTTCTGACATTAATCGCTCATATTGTATCAGTGCAGTAGAATATTTTACTAAAAACCTCACTGGTCCGGAATGCATTATTTATTTTAAAGCTTTTTATTAAAGTTTTATTTTAAATTAATCTCTGTGCCTTTCTCTATGGATAATGTACAAGTTGATAAATGTGTTTAATTCACCAGGTTGGGTTTCCAGATTTCTAGCTCAGTAAAGAGTTATTGGTGTTTTACAGGTACATTCTGTTTAACTTGTAGGAAAAAGGTGTCAAATGGAAGACTTTTTTTTTTAACCACAGTGCTACTGAATGCTCAAATCTAATTGATCAGAATCTCTGACAGTCGTTCTTTCTGCAAGGTGTATATAAATGTGCACATTATCATTTCCATAGAAATACATTAAACATAACTGTATAAACAAGTAGAAAGTGTTGTAATTAAGAAAACATATAATTGTTTTGATGAGGAAGAATCGTTTACACTGTGATAGGAGAAATGTGTCGATTTAGGACAGAAAGTGATGTGATCCAATTTCAAAACTCACTCGAGACACTTACTAAACCTTGTGTACAGGATAGTTAGGGACCAAAAAGACATTTCCATGGCAGAGTCTTTACTTTATGCTGATGGCATATCACAATTTGGATGACGGTTCAGGAAGATGATAGATCACTCAGCAGGAGAGGTGTTTATTTGAGCTGGTTATCTTCAACACAAATTGCAAATAAGCAGGGGCGCCGCCAGAAATTTTGGGCCCCATGAAAGATTAGAATTTTGGGCCCCCCAACTTTACCAACCCTCGTCACAATTGCACTATTGTCATTATTTGACTTTTGATAGGCCATGGACCTTGAGTTTGTGACTCTGTTATTACATTTTATGTATTAACCTACCAGGGACTAGATGAAAACTGGTCAGTGACTAATTCTGGTGCATTTACAATCACAAATGAAAATTCAAGATTTTGCCACATGCCTTCTTGTGCTAGGACAATTGGTAGTGAAATGTGTAATGTGACTGCTAATAAATCATAGAAAAAGTTTTCCTCAATTTGAAACCAATGGTTTAGAACGTGTGAACATTCCACACACGTAACCATGTCAAACACTTGACTGGTGTCCGTTATTAGCAACACTTTAATCTAGCAAACTGTATATGGCGCTCGCTCATTAAAAACTTCAATCCTAAAGCATTTATGGGTTGTATTGCTGCTTACCTCCTTCTCCAAAGGGGGGTTCAGTGGTTTGGTAGGGCGGAGGTCCCCCTGAGGCTGAATCTGGGCATATTTAGGGCACCCCATTAGTTATGAAACTGGTTATTAGCACTAGTTATTAGCACCAGCATAACGTAATATTTCATCTTGTTTATCACACAAGTCAGTTCAGTTATTAAAATGAAAAAATGTCACTGTACAAACTGTAAAAGTGTTCTCTTGATAGGCTAATCCAACCACGTTCATACTGTTCATTTACCATTCGCTAATATTTTGAACACATGTGAGTGATAGCTACCTTTCTTTGGGAAAAACTGAGTGACCAGTTGCCTGCCTCTCCGGTCCCTCTCAGCTTTCAGCTGCCTTTCTTTACGTTTTTGACAGCCACTCTTCATATTTAGCGATCATAGACTGTACGCACTCCACTGCTGGCTGGCTGGCTGCTGCACCGCGACACAGCAGCAAGTAGCGTTGCACTGATCAGCACACAGATTTAACGCATCGCGCTTCTACCAGAACTGGACCGTACCATTTCGCAAAAGGGGGAGGGTTAAATGACAATATGTTGAAGAACTCAAGAAATAGACAACCTTGTTCAATTAGCTCATTTTACCAGATGGAATATTGCATTGTTGTTATTTCAAAAGTCTTATTAAAATCATTAAAAGCATATTATCAGCCCCTTAAAGGGCCCCATGGCAGTGCTGGGCCCCTAGAATTGTTCTAACCCCCCCGGCGGCGCCCATGCAAATAAGCATGGAGCAAATATGTTCCCTGATCAGTTGTGGAAGAAACTTTCCATGGCTTAAATTGGTCATTTCAGAAAATTCTTCTTTTTTAAATCTTTTAGTTATTCAACGTGATGTCTGAGAATTTACGAGAATTTGGATGACTGAGAGAGAATAGATTTAAGAGACGCTACTCCAAACTGTACAGCTCTGCCTTCTAAAGGAAACGTGGTTAAAGGAAATGTGCACATTTCCTTGTTTCTGATGAAACTTCTAAATTATATATATATATATATATATATATATATATATATATATATATATATATATGTGTGTGTATATATATATATATATATATATATATATATATATATATATATATATATATATGTATATATATATATATATATATATATGTATATATATATATACAGGGCTCGAAATTCTTTTTTTTTCACTAGCCAGCCGGACTAGTTACCTTCAAAAGTAACTAGCCAAACAGAAAATCAACTAGCCAAAATTTGTTCATGTATGAATTTTACTTCTGTCAAAAATAACACAAAAGAGAGTAGCTACCATTGTTCATGACTAATGTACATTTATTTCAAGACCTGAGTATTTTGATACTGTTGTTAAATGCATAAATGAGAACAACACAGAGTACCATAATAAAATATCAACAAATAATAATATGTTGGAAAACTTGGCAACTTGGTGTATGAGTATTGAAAACAAATATACTTACTATCATGACTATAGCACCCAAAATATGTCCAACATGCTTTCTGTATTTAACTATTTATGAGAGAGAAAGCATTAGGAGCTTCATACTGACTAGGAATCAACTTGAAAAAAATTAATTATTCCATAAAAATCATATTGCAGCCAAGGCCTACCCTGCTCCCACATTTGACCGAGGTCGCTTTGTCCCCGTCTCTGGCGGTTTCTGTACACCTTTCAGAAAATTCCACCTCGCAACGTAGCTTTGGCAGATGTAGATGTAAACAACAACAAAAACACGTGTTTAAATGGGCGATAATGTGGCCACATCTAGTGAATTTGATAACGTGATGTGGCAGCGGGGGCGTGGCCAAGCGTCGGTTTGTGAATGGAGGGCGGAGTCAGGGCAGGTAAGTGGTGGAATCATTGCACCTGATGGGGATTAACCTGTGTTTGTGTATCTTCCCCAGTGACCGCGCCCTTTAAAAGGAGAGGAGAGCAGAGAAAGGGAGCTCTCTCTCTCACCAACCAGAACAAGTGTGTGTGTGAGTGAGTGAGTGAGTGAGTGAGTGAGTGAGTGAGTGAGTGAGTGAGTGAGTGAGAGAGATCAAAGGCTGAAAAGCTAGCAATAAATAGTTCATTGAGAACTCAGTTCTGGCCTGTTGTGCTTCTGTGCTCCACCCACCTGGTCCAATACTACACGTGATTACCACGATATTCAACGAGATGCGTTATATGCATGCGCAGTAGTGAAAAAACCGACAGCCTGACTCGTACACGATATGATTCAGAATTCTTCGGTATTTTCCGTCCTGCCGATAAACACATCGATGAACACAGACACGGCACACGCTTAATATGTGGCGGCTTTAGTTGACGGTGTGTCTGAATCTTCACTTCATATATATATTTTATTTTCAACTAGCCAGCCGGGCTGGCAAGTGAGAGGAATTACCCGCCAAATGAAAAATTAAGTCGCCTCGGGCGACCGGACCACTGCAAATTTCAAGCCCTGATATATATATATATATATATATATATATATATATATATATATATATATATATAAAATCAGTGTTTTGAGCCAGTTTGCTGCCATGATGCACTCAGGCAGACCGGACATACCCCCTGGGAAATCCCCAATCACAACAAACGCCCTCAATCACTTTGCTGCTGCAGTGGTTCCATGATGCTTCAGTGTGCGGGTGAGATCATGGTTTATGTTTGTTTATGTGGTGGGTATGCATCTCCACATTTCAATCATGCCGAAAAGAGGCGCGAATGGCACTCGGCGCACCATAAGTTCGTATTTTTGACAGCTAAATAAGAGTAGGATAGAAGAGCTAGAAAGAGAAGAGGAAAGACGTGAAACTGAAGACGTTGTTGACACAGTAAATTGTTAAGGTGCTTAAAGGTGTTTGAAATATTAACTAGGCCTAAGTATAAAGGTGGTACTCAAGATTGTGGCATTTGTGCAGTAAATGCAGTCTGTAGGGGGTATTATTTTTTTAACTGCAACAGAACTCTTTTAAACTTTTGGTTCGTGGTGTTCTGGTAGTGGTTCAGGTAATAAAACAGCATTATTATATATTACATTGCTGCCAGATGATTTTATTTATTGCTCATGTGAACCCCAAACTGCAAACTACAGCATCACAGACCTCCACTTGTTGTAGCAACCTTTTCAACCATGTTAACAGTAACAAGTGACCGGGTCAGTACCACCATAAAATGCACCTAAAAGTCACCAGATGCCATCAAATGCGCTCCCTTTTTTCAACCATCAAGTATTTAAAAGAAACAAATAGCTCAAAGAATATATTTTTCCCCCAATATCTCCTGTTCCACACTCCAGCCCAGTCAGTGGCGGTAATTCACCTTAAAGTTGGTTTGCCAACTGCCAAAAAACCCAAAAGAAGAAGAAGAAACCTCCCAAAAACCTCTTATTACATGTTTCTTTTTCATTAAAGCTTAGCTAGAATATAATTTTACTATCATACAGGCATTTTGTGGGGCGGCACGGTGGTGTAGTGGTTAGCGCTGTAGCCTCACAGCAAGAAGGTCCGGGTTCGAGCCCCGTGGCCGGCGAGGGCCTTTCTGTGCGGAGTTTGCATGTTCTCCCCGTGTCCGCGTGGGTTTCCTCCGGGTGCTCCGGTTTCCCCCACAGTCCAAAGACATGCAGGTTAGGTTAACTGGTGACTCTAAATTGACCGTAGGTGTGAATGTGAGTGTGAATGGTTGTCTGTGTCTATGTGTCAGCCCTGTGATGACCTGGCGACTTGTCCAGGGTGTACCCCGCCTTCCCCTGTAGTCAGCTGGGATAGGCTCCAGCTTGCCTGCGACCCTGTAGAACAGGATGAGATGACAGGCATTTTGTAAAATTTTACACCGATCTCTGGGACGACTGGTTTTAACAGTTATGGAAGAGCTCTGTCAGGTTAATAATAACAGGGATGAGAGATGCACTGAGTAGGTCTTTTGGGATCTGGGAACTGCTTTTGTGTTTGCACGAGGATCAACAAATGTCATAGCTCTTTCTCCAGATCCTTCCTTGGAGAGCACTGAGCCGCAGTGTGCTAATTTCAACAGGAACCTCTAAATAAACCACACGTACAGAGGCAAATAGGAGATCCAGAGTAAGGAGTCATTCATGGATTACAGCCAAAGCCACAGACATGCACACTTAAATTCTGCACTAGGAAGGACATGCAGATCTATTTCCCAAGGAGAGAGAAATAAAAAGATTTGTTCTTGTGCTGTTAAACAGCTTCTCATGTTCTTATTGGTTCGATGAGATTACAGAAGATTTTATACCTCAGTGTTTAAACAGGCTATAAAATTTGTAACACAAGAAAAAAACAACAACAAAGACCTAGAGATGAGTCTATTGATCAAAAGTAGGCATTATGGGATTTGAAAGCAGGCTAGAAACTAAATATCTCCTTTATGCGAAATAGTGTGGAACTCGCACACGGATGTTTTTATTGCGCTTTTTCAATTGCTTCATCACTCAGTTTCCATTGTGTATCTCTTAGTAGTGCAACAGGCTCGCTCCACTCATTTCCTCACACCTGAGCCCTTTACCCTATTCACATAATTATATTCATAGTTTGGTATAAAATTCATTATATCAAACAAATCAAGTACATCAATCACATCTGACTGCGATATAGACCCCTGAGTGTGAGGCATTATTCTGAGATCAGCCATGCCTCCTGGTTGGAAAAAAACAAGGTGGGAGACTGTAGTGTTTTTTAAGAGAAAGACAGTATTTGTTTTTGAAAATCCATCCATCCATCCATTTTCTACCGCTTATCCAGGTCCGGGTCAAGGGGGTAGCAGCCTAAGCAGAGCTGCCCAGACCTCTTTCTCCCTGGCCACCTCCACCAGCTCTTCTGAGGGAATACTGAGGTATTCCCAGGCCAGCTGAGAGATGTAATCTCTCCAGCATGTCCTGGGTCTGCCCCGGGATGTCCTCCCGGCAGGGCCTCCTTCCAGTGGGGCATGCCCAGAGAGCCTCCCTTGGGAGACGTCCAGGGGGCATCCTAACAAGGTGCCCAAACTACCTCAACTGAATCCTTTCGATCGAGCCCCTCCTTGAATTGCTACCTTAACATGATGGAGGGGTTTGAGTGCCTCAGTGATTCTAGGAGCTATGTTATTGGGGGCATTTGCCCCTGGTAGGGTCTCCCAAGGCAAACAGTTCCTAGATGAGAGGTCAGACTAAGAGTGGTTCTGAAGACCCTTATGAGGAAAAGAACAAGGATTCGAGTGCCCTCACCCTGGAGCCAGGCCTTGGGGAGGGGCTCATCGGTGAGCACCTGGTGGCCAGGCCTATGTCCGTGTGAGCGACACAGACCCACCTTCATGTGGACCCACCACCCGCAGGAGGGGCCGTAAGGGTCCGGTGCATTGTGAATTGGGTGGCAGCCAAAGGTGGAGGCCCTGGCGTATTGATCCCTGGCTGACAAAACAGGCAAAAACTGTTTTTGAAAATGTTTTTGAAAATTGTGTTGTTGGGTGTCAGAATTAGAAAAGTGTTCATAAATACATTTGTTTGAGCACATATTCAGAGGGATCAGTGGTCTGAGGAGCACCGGTTTTGCAGAAATTGGCTTGCTAATTAAGAATTTAACAGGCTTAGCTTGCTAGTTAGCTAGCATGAGTAATTTATATTGCATTAAAGGAGAACTGAAGTCATTTTTAAACTTGCTTTATTTCTTAATTAACGTGTTATTCAATTATGTTTTCGGTTTTAGTAACCTTATATCGTGACTCGTATTGGCAACTAATTGCAATTAAATATTATACGTATCAGCCTATTCGGTTTTTAGCCATGTTGAATTTAGTTCGTTTGGTCCATGGCAGGCGTCGCTTATCCGTACGATCTTCACGAGACTTGTGCGAGACTTCGAAACGTGAAGTGTCAGCCAGGTGTCAGTGCCACCATTTTGAAAACTGTTTTCCAAACGAAATATTGCACAGAAACGAGTTTAAATGACGATTACTGCCTACTTTTTTCAAACGTTCCTGATTGCTATCAAAACAAACAAAACTTCCGGCTTGATTACATCAGCATTCGAAAGAGGGCGCGCACGTCTTTTGACAGTGTTGGCAGATGTTGGTCACTTTGATGTTCGCTGTACGTTTTACTTCCATCCTACGATGTCTCGCACAGGTCTCAGCGAATCTCGTTTACGGCCATTGCATTGACACATGGACTGATATATTACACAGCATATTTCAAACACTCATAACTTGCTATAGCAGCGACAAAATAGCTATCAAAAATGCATTCATATATTTCATAAAATGAGATAAATAGAATTTTGATCATAAAAAAATGCCTTCAGTTTTCCTTTAACAAACCTCAACTTTACATAAAAAAGCTAGTAGTTAGTGCTAGATAGCAAGGTCACATTGCTCCTGTGTGATGTGTTTCTACCGTAGCTAATTGTCTTCAGCTTACAGTTGCATCTTAATAAGTATCTTCTAGAGTTACACCATTGAAAGTGTTTAGCTGAATATCACTCTGTGTGTTTGTAATAATAATAATAATAATAAGCGGGGGGCGGCACGGTGGTGTAGTGGTTAGCGCTGTCGCCTCACAGCAAGAAGGTCCGGGTTCGAGCCCCGTGGCCGGCGAGGGCCTTTCTGTGTGGAGTTTGCATGTTCTCCCCGTGTCCTTGTGGGTTTCCTCCGGGTGCTCCGGTTTCCCCCACAGTCCAAAGACATGCAGGTTAGGTTAACTGGTGGCTCTAAATTGACCGTAGGTGTGAATGTGAGTGTGAATGGTTGTCTGTGTCTATGTGTCAGCCCTGTGATGACCTGGCGACTTGTCCAGGGCGTACCCCGCCTTTTGCCCGTAGTCAGCTGGGATAGGCTCCAGCTCGCCTGCGACCCTGTAGGACAGGATAAAGCGGCTAGAGATAATGAGATGAGATAATAAGCGGATAACATTATAGCTAATGCAAATCAAATTCTTAAGTAAAATTCTTCATAGATTATTTCATCAGATTATAACCAAGTAGCATCAGGTTGCTCGTTTACACGGGTCTTTTTGCTCTACATTTTGCTGGATCTCTTTTTGTTTACAAACACTAAAGGGGTGTACACTAAGGGTACATTTGACAGACGTATGGCTCTATAGATGATGGCTCTGTAATTAGATGTGGAATGTTATCGAGTCTTTTCTAAAGCTGGACAGAGACATTCTAGTTGAAGTATCTGTTTCTGGAGCTTACTGTTTGATTGTGTTGTCTGCTCGCTCTCTTGTCATTTTCAGGCTTTTAATACCATCACATGCTCACAGTGTGAATCTGCTATCTCTGCCTAACCATTTTCCTGTCACTTTGTGTGTGTGTGTGTGTGTGTGTGTGTGTGTGTGTGTGTGTGTGTGTGTGTGTGTGTGTGTGTGTGTGTGTGTGTGCGTTCATCTTTTTGTCTTTCAATGGTGTGAGATTATTTGTGCTTTTGCATATGATGAAGCTCACAACATCCAAATATCACTTATTATTCTATCCACATTCACTGGATATGAGCAATGGTGCGCTCTGATTGGCTACTCTACTACTAGGCTATCAGCTCAAATACTGTGAGGAGGGAAAAACGAAATGGTGGAGCGTGTTGCTGAAGCAACCGAGGACGAAATAAAAACTCTACTTGAAAACAAAATACAAAAAAGCAACAAAATATGGAATGAAAGTATTTGGCTGTAAGAACGTATCTATGCGCCTCATTGACTATCAGCTCATGTACGACTCGATTTCATGGAATAACTGTTAACTTTTACAGTGGTGCTTGAAAGTTTGTGAACCCTTTAGAATTTTCTATATTTCTGCATTAATATGACCTAAAACATCAGATTTTCTCACAAGTCCTAAAAGTAGATAAAGAGAGCCCAGTTAAACAAATGGGATAAAAATATTATACTCGGTCATTTAGTTATTGAGGAAAATGATCCAATATTACATATCTGTGAGTGGCAAAAGTATGCGAACCTTTGCTTTCAGTATCTGGTGTGACCCGCTTGTGCAGCAATAACTGCAACTAAACGTTTCTGGTAACTGTTGATCAGTCCTGCACACCGGCTTGGAGGAATTTTAGCCCATTCCTCTGTACAGAACAGCTTCAACTCTGGGATGTTGGTGGGTTTCCTCACATGAACTGCTCGCTTCAGGTCCTTCCACAATATTTAAATTGGATTAAGGTCAGGACTTTGACTTGGCCATTCCAAAACATTAACTTTATTCTTCTTTAACCATTCTTTGGTAGAACGACTTGTGTGCTTAGGGTCGTTGTCTTGCTGCATGACCCACCTTCTTTTGAGATTCAGTTCATGGACAGCTGTCCTGACACTTTCCTTTAGAATTCACTGGTATAATTCAGAATTCATTGTTCCATCAATGATGGCAAGCCGTTCTGGCCCAGATGCAGCAAAACAGGCCCAAACCATGATACTACCACCACCATGTTTCATAGATGGGATAAGGTTCTTATGCTGGAATGCAGTGTTTTCCTTTCTCCAAACATAACGCTTCTCATTTAAACCAAAAAGTTCTATTTTGGTCTCATCTGTCCACAAAACATTTTTCCAATAGCCTTCTGGCTTGTCCATGTGAACTTTAGCAAACTGCAGACAAGCAGCAATGTTCTTTTTGGAGAGCAGTGGCTTTCTCCTTGCAACCCTGCCATGCACACCATTGTTGTTCAGTGTTCTCCTGATGGTGGACTCATGAACATTAACATTAGCCAATGTGAGGGAGGCCTTCAGTTGCTTAAAAGTTACCCTGGGGTCCTTTGTGACCTCGCCGACTATTATACGCCTTGCTCTTGGAGTGATCTTTGTTGGTCGACCACTCCTGGGGAGGGTAACAATGGTCTTGAATTTCCTCCATTTGTACACAATCTGTCTGACTGTGGATTGGTGGAGTCCAAACTCTTTAGAGATGTTTTGTAACCTTTTCCAGCCTGATGAGCATCAACAACGCTTTTTCTGAGGTCCTCAGAAATCTCCTTTGTTTGTGCCATGATACACTTCCACAAACATGTGTTGTCGTCCCATTGATTGAAAACACCTGACTCTAATTTCACCTTCAAATTAACTGCTAATCCTAGAAGTTCACATACTTCTGCCACTCACAGATATGTAATATTGGATCGTTTTCCTCAATAAATAAATGACCAAGTATAATATATTTGTCTCATTTGTTTAACTGGGTTCTCTTTATCTACTTTTAGGACTTGTGTGAAAATCTGATGTTTTAGGTCATATTTATGCAGAAATATAGAAAATCCTAAAGGGTTCACAAACTTTCAAGCACCACTGTATATTCTGCTAATAATATTATTCTGTTTTTACATTCATGTCCATATAGACTGTAAATAATGCAATACTGTATACACCTCTCCCTCCCCCAGGCGATTCACTCTGTTAGTTGGCATCACGAAGGACGGCAGTTCATGTGCAGTCACTCGGATGGAAGCCTCACCATGTGGAACCTAAGAAACACAGCCAAGCCCTTCCAAGTCACCTTCCCTCATGGTGAAGTACCACTTTCACTAACTAAACATTACCTTCTGATCCTATATTCACAGCTTTGCTTAAGTGCTTCAACACATCTCTGGGAACAGAGTCAGTGTGTCTCACACATTTCAAAACTAAATACAGTACACATTTTTCAAATCCTCATTCCCTGTCAAGCTGAAAGATTTCTACCAAAATACAGCGCACACTTTTCATATGGATTCTACAACAAACCATGGTTTAACACTGCACATTCGAACACATTAACTACATTCAGTATTGATATATTAAATACATTAAGAGCGCATTAATTGCATTATATTACACGCCACATTACATTGGTAAAAACTGCATGTGAGAATTATTTACAAACTTTTATATGAATGAATTTATGAATGAATGAACCATTAAAAAGAAAAAAACCCTGTAAATACACTCACGGCTTTATTTTTTACACTCTTTTCTTTTTTTATCATACAGTGATGTAATATATTTCATTGGATAAGTAGCTCAATTAGTCAGTAAGCTATTAGGTTTACTTCTGGTGTCTCATTTGTTTAGATAGTTGAGTCACACTAGGACTACACACACACACACACACACACACACACACACACACACACACACACACATTTTAGCTAAAGCTGACAAACATGAATCATCTCCAAGCAATATAAGAATCTGGAGTGCCTGCACTTCCACCCCCTCATAACGAGCCTGTGCTGGAGGACAGAAAGTTGGTGTGTATTTTGAGTTTGAGTCTGCGTGAGACAGGAGTGAGCAGGTAATTTTCAGATGCGCTGACACTCCTCTTTCTCTTCCTCCTGGCCCACATGGTATTTTAGGCAAATCTCAGCGAGATGGCAGAAAAGAATCATGTAAGCCAATTCTCAAGGTGGAGTACAAGACCTGCAGGAACAGGTAAACACCAAGTCACACACAGATCCACACAGTGCTACTGTATCATCACTGGTTTGCTTCAGTAGTCCAAACTCAACACTGCTTTACTAAGCTCCCAAATAAAACCACATTTCTACCGCATCTCTGGGCAGTTCTTCAGCAGAGAGGCCAAAATTATGACATTATTAAGACTGCCTGACTTGTCAGCTCAGTGATATTGCTCAAGTCGGGAATCCAAGGCAAAATGTACTGTACTGAAAACCATGTTTAAAAATCACCCCCACACACAGAATTGTAGCAATGTCACTTCAGAGAAATCTGTCCATCCATTATCTGTAGTCACTTATCCTGTGCAGGGTCGTAGGCAATCTGGATCCTATCCCAGCTGACTATGGGCGAGAGGCAGGGTACACCCTGGACAAGTCATCACAGGGCTGACACATAGAGACAAACAACCATTCTCACACACACACACACAGTCAATTTAGAACCACCAATTAGCCTCAATTTAGAGCCACCAATTAGAAAGGCCCTCATCGGCCACTGGGCTTGAACACAGAACCTTCTTGCTGTGAGGCAACAGCGCTAACCACTACACCACTGTGCCGCCACTTTAGAGAGATCTTGGTTTGAATTTTAAGAAATGAAAGTTCAGGTTTTTTTCTGATGCAATTCCATTCCTGACGTTTCTCATCTCATTATCTCTAGCCGCTTTATCCTGTTCTACAGGGTCGCAGGTAAGCTGGAGCCTATCCCAGCTGACTACAGGCGAAAGGCAGGGTACACCCTGGACAAGTCACCAGGTCATCACAGGGCTGAGACATAGACACAGACAACCATTCACACTCACATTCACACCTACGGTCAATTTAGAGTCACCAGCTAACCTAACCTGCATGTCTTTGGACTGTGGGGGAAACCGGAGCACCCGGAGGAAACCCACGTGGACACGGGGAGAACATGCAAACTCCGCACAGAAGGGCCCTCGCCGGCCACGGGGCTCGAACCTGGACCTTCTTGCTGTGAGGCAACAGCGCTAACCACTACACCACTGTGCCGCCACTTTACAGAGATCTTGGTTTGAATTTTAAGAAATGAATGTTCAGTTTTTTTTCTGACGCAATTCCATTCCTGACGTTTCTTTCCTCATAAAAGGTTTTGTGTTCAAAGTTAAACGTAGCCAATTTTTCTATGCTTTATAGGGTCAAAAGATACCCAATACAGTGTGAAATTTTTATTTAACACCATTATCTTGAGTACTGCAACTAAAAAAGTTACCATATTTTTGCTGTGATTTTGATGTAATTCCGTTACCAAAGAACTACCCCTCTATACAAACTGGCTCAAAATTCAGGAAAAAAAGTGCTTTTATTCATCAAGAATTATTTATTTATAAGAGTCACTGTTTCTTATAGCACAGGGCAAAACCTACATATCTCTGCTCGGGCTTCCAAACAATAATAATTTTATTCATGTTTTAAATCTTACCTAGGACTCTTTTTTTTTTTTTTTGTAGTCATTCATCAATTAATGTTGTCCACATTATTAAAAGTAAATCTTCCCAGAAAATCATATGGGTATTATAATGAAATGCTGCTTGGAGGAGGTGGTGTAGTGGTTAGCACTATTGCCTCACAGCAAGAAGGTTCTGGGTTCAAGCCCAGTGGCTGACAGGGGCCTTTCTGTATGGAGTTTGCATGTTCTCCCCATGTCTGCGTGGGTTTGCTCCAGTTTCCCCTACAGTCCAAAGACATGCAGGTTAGGCTAATTCATGGCTCTAAATTGACCATAGGTGTGAGTGTGAATGGTTGTTTGTCTCTGTGTGTCAGCCCTGTGATGACCTGGCAACTTATCCAGGGTGTACCCCACCTCTTGCCCATAGTCAGCTGGGATAGGCTCCAGCTTGCCCGCAAGATAAGCGGTTACAGATAATGGAATGGAATGGATAGCTGCTTGGAGGACGCCATTTTGACTCGCATCAGTATAGTGAGAGCGTCCCAGTTGGGTTGTAGATTCTGATAGTGTGTCCAATTAATTTCTCTGATCTTTCTAGAATGGAGCAAACCAAAACTAAAATTGATTCCGATTGAATATTAGTAGGTCAGTATTGTTGACAGCGGTAAACACCATACAAAAGACTTTATTGTTTTGAAAGATAGTTATAGAAAGTTTCCAGAACATTCTACATGGCTACAATCTGGTTGAGAATTCAAGCGAAGTTTTTTAGGTCCAGTAGACGTTCAGGAGTGGAATACATTTATATTCTGCAAATTGCTATTTGTTGGTATGTTTTGTGAATGAAAAATAACTTTCATTCACAAGTTCTGGGGATTTTCAGTGTTTTCCAGTGTGTGGCAGGATTCTGTTCAAGAATATTATCACTTTCAGTTCAATCAAATCTATTTCGAGATATGGATCTTTGGAGTAGCGGCACGCTGGTGTAGTGGTTAGCACTGTCGCCTCACAGCAAGAAGGTTTGGGGTTCGAGCCCCATGGCTGACGAGGGCCTTTTTGTGCAGAGTTTGCACAAAAAGGCCCTTTGCATGTCTTTGGACTGTGAGGGAAACCGGAGCACCCAGAGGAAACCCATGCAGACACGGGGAGAACATGTACAGTACCATTCTTCTGAAAGTGGCCAAAGAAAAATCACGAGTTTGCACATTATATACTGCACACATGGGAGCCCATCCTTTAGCAGCCGATGAATGATGGGATGTGTTGTTTCTGGGTGTCAGTGAGGGGATTTATGTTTGCACATAGTGAGAGGCAGATGTATTTGCCTCCCACTCAAGAGTCTTCCTGCTGTTATATTTTGTCACGAGACACTTAAAGCTCCCTGTTCTAGTTTGAAATGCATGCTTTCCCTTCTCAAGAGACATACAAGCAGCATTTTCTTTTGTCACTGGCATATTCTGATGCAAGCTAGTAAACTTAGAAATCTCCCTCCTCTGCTTTAATCGCTTATCTGAGTGTGTTATGCTGCTTTTGATTTTACTGTCTCTGTAAAAGACGTGGCTTTACTTTTCAAAGACTCGGATGTCTGAGTGGCAAAAAATCTTTTGGATTTGGGTTTTATTTCAAATTTAACTGTGTGTCCTGTGCTAGTGGAAATGTCAAGCTTGGTGTCGGGGAGGTTTATAAGTTCAGTCCGTAGTTGTATTAAGTTGAGAGAAGGCAGTTACAGGTGGAGCGAGTTTGATGATGGTGTTTTAATGAGGTTCCACACTTGTGAATGTGGTCGTGGTTCTTCACATGGATTTTCAGCTTGGGGTCACACGTGGGTCATAGAATGTCACAGCAAGGAGGTTTCATGACCGATACTGAAGAGAAGGCGTATTGTTTGTGTGTGTGTGTGTGTGTGTGTGTGTGTGTACCAGCAAATTCAGACTCACATATGTTGACATGAGTCGATTGTTCTAATGGTATCAATTACTCACTTAAATCCCTGTCACATTTAATGAGGCAGAGGCGTTCCAGCAGCACCAAGAGCTGAGCCAGGGAGACAGACGTCACCAAATACTGTCTCTGTTGTGCAATCAGTTATGACAAGAAAAACCTACAATACGGGAATGCACACTCACTGGCCACTTTAATAGGAATGCCTGTACGCTCTAATGTGACAGCAGCACATTGTGTACATAAAAGCATGTAAATACAGGTCAAGGGCTTTGGTTAATGTTTACATCAAACATCAGAATTTGATCACAGTGACTTTGACCGTGGCATGGTTGTTGGTGCCAGATGAGCTGGTTTGAGTATTTCAGAATCTGCTGATCTTCTGGAACTTTCACACACAATAATCTCGAGAGTTTACGCAGAGTAGTGAAAAAAAAAACATCCAGTGAGCAGCAGTTCTTCAGGTGTTGATAAGAGGAGAACGACCAGACTAGTTTGAGCTCAGTGGAAGGATATAGTAAGTCAGGCTTCAACAGCTAGAACATCAGGTTTGAACATTAGGTTCCACCCTTGCCAGTGAAGAAGGTTATAATGGGCACAATCTCACCATAATAAACACTGCAAAAAATTGACAACTGAATTTGAGGAGCAAATTACTGAATACTAGTGAAATTATCTTGCTGCATGGACAGATATTTTTACTTGATAAGACATCTTAGAATAAGTTGGTTGCAATCTAGAACTAGGTTTAATAATCTCAGAATTGGTGTCTTGTATTCTTCTAATAGGAAATGCTAGATCGTTTCAACTATTTTCAAGATATTTTCACTTGCTAAGATATCATTTTTTACAGTGAACAATTCAAGGTTGGAAAAAGACTAGGGGATAGAAGAAGAAGAAGAAGAAGAAGAAGAACTTTATTTATCACATGTACACTTAAAGGTCCCATGGCATGGTGGTGTGTTGATGCTTTAAACGGGCTCGTGGAGGTTTCCGGATGTTATATCCACAGCCTTTCTCGAAATGAACCCTCGGCACGTAAATATAGCCTCCTGGGAGAAAGCCCCATTTCAGCGCTTTTCCCAGTGCGTCGTTTTGCTAATGAGAAGCAGGAGGTGGGGAAGGGTAGAGGGTGGGGGCGGGCCATGGGGGGAGGGGGAGGAGCTTGACCAAGCTGCGCACACACATACTCGCTGCTATCAGCGCCTGTAGCCACGCTGCTAAGACAAAACCCCGTTCTCCCTCGGACTCCTTTCGTAAACTCAACGTGACACAGAGAACAGAGAGTGAGAGTGTTCGGAGTGGTAGTTTATGAACGTATAATACCCTAGGCTTGAACACGCACTCCATAACCAAAGAGGATAGAAGCAGCAACTACAGCAACATATCGCTTATCCAACAGAAGACATGCATTGCGGAGCAATAGTCAAACATAAGCTCATAAGTTACAGTCAATTTCCAGACTAAACTCAGTTTAACAGAGCATGCTGCATGCTCTTTAGTTTTGTAGCGCAGATTACCTGGCTAACTGCAGGAAGCGGTTAGCTGCACAGCTAATGTAGCCATTGCTAGGCTAACGCACCGATTTTAAAACATGGCAAAACGACTTAACAGTTATACACTTCCTTGTTCGGTGTTTGTTGCTGATGCGGCAGGGATGCTTGGTACGGACCCAGGCTTCAGTGACAGTTGATGTGCAAAACCTGCCCTGTACTGTCCCAAGTTGTGGAAACATTCCTCAGGAAAATGCTTCCGACAAACATACACCGTCTTAGGTAGACTCGACGGCGTATTATTGAAGTAAATAAAATTAAGCCACTGCGTCTTCAGGGGCTCTCCCGTCAGCAGTAAAAACAGACTCTTTTCTGTGTTGTCACATCCATGTACAGCACAACTTCCATGTTTCACTCGCTTAGGTGGTGCCATGTTGTTGTGTCCTCTATGGTCTCCTCACTACAACTGGGCGGGCAATCCATACAGTGGGTGGGAATCCGGGGGGGGGCGTGGGGATCATCTCCCTTGCTGACGTAGTAAAGGGAAGAGCGTATCAACGCGCCGTTTTGACGCGCCATTCTCAAATGTTGGGCATAGTTTGGTTTACACATTATGAAATTTCTAGCCACTGGGGTGACTTAAGAAGGTCAGAGGAACTCATTTTAACGTTAAAAAACCTCAGAAAGTGAAAATTTCATGCCATGGGACCTTTAAGAGCCCTGTGATGACCTGGCGACTTGTCCAGGGTGTACCCCGCCTTTCGCCCATAGTCAGCTGGGATAGGCTCCACCTTACCTGCGACCCTGTAGAACAGGATAAAGCAGCTAGAGATAATGAGGTGAGATGAGATGAGATGTACACTTAAGCACAGTGAAACTGCTCTTCTGCATTTAACCCATCTGAAGCAGTGAGCACACACACATGAACAATGAGCACACACACATACCCAGAGCAGTGGGCAGCTATGCTACAGCAGTTGGGGGTTCGGTGCCTTGCTCAAGCGCACTTCAGCCCAAGGCTGCCCCGTGTTAATGAGCACATCTTTGGGCTGTGGGGGAAACTGGAGCACCCAGAGGAAACCCGCAGAGACACGGGGAGAACATGCAAACTCCACACAGAAAGGTCCCTGTCGGCTGCTGGGCTCGAACCCAGAACCTTCTTGCTGTGAGGTGACAGGGTGTTGTTTTTTTGAGAGAGAGAGAGAGAGAGAGAGAGAGAGAGAGAGAAAATCCCAGGAGATCATCAGTTTCTGAAATACTCAAACTAGCCTATCTGGTATGGTTAAAGAACACTGACATCACTCTTTCTTCATTCTGTTATTTGATGTGAATATTAACTGAAGCTCTTGACCTGTATGTGCATGATTTTATGCAGTGCATTGCTGCCATGTGATTGGATAATTGTGTGCCAAACAACCCTTCTTTCTCTTTCCCTCGTCTTTTCTCTTTAAACAGTGAGCCCTTCGTCATCTTCTCTGGAGGTCTGTCATATGATAAAGCAGGCAGGAGGCCCACTTTAACCATCATGCATGGCAAAGCCATCACAGTGTTGGAAATGGATCATCCTATAGTGGAGTTCCTCGTGCTCTGCGAGACACCCTATCTTAATGGTAATATTTCTCTCTCTCTCACACACACACACACACACACACTTTTCTGTCAAGAGCTGAATTGAGAATTGAGGGATGAATTACAAAGTTCTTTCCTGTGCTTCCTTCGCATCTCTTTGAATTAATTATATTCCCTTCTGCTTGAATAGATCTGTCTTAATTTAACTGGATTGATTTCATCAAAGTTTTAATTCTTTCCATCCTGTTTAAAATGCTTGGCTCTGGAAAGACATTTATTAATGGATTATAGAAATGGAAATGATCAGTAGCACAAACAGCAGCCGGAACAGTAATTATCTGTAATGGGACAAACCAGAGAACACTTACTTTGCAGCTTTTACATAAAATTTTATTATCAGCTTCCTAATTACCTCAGGTTTCCAGGGGCATTATAAAGTAAGATTTACTGAGATTGCTCACGAAAAAGCATTTCCAATGTATTGCTGCAAATGTTAAATATTTCAAACTTGTAAAGGGGTAAACCTTACATCCACTGTAATATAACAACAACATACGGTACATCGCCACATCCCCTGAGTGTCTTTAGCACCTGCAGTGTTAAACAAACCCTTAAACATGTTTATTTGTGGTCAGCTGGACTTGCACAAGCGCTGTAGTTGTTCTCTGAATACTGGATATTGCTGTGAAGTCTTGATGAGTCATTCTGGAGAACGACAGGTAGTCCCGACACATGCTGTTTTGCGAATAGGACATTTTAAGGATGTCATAAACTGTGTTCCAGACCAGTCGTGCTTGCAAGAAAAATGTTTCCAATTCATTCGACCCAAACCTAGTTTATAGTGTCTTCAGTAAAGTGGTTGAGTCAGGTGCTCCTGGTATCTAATTGAGAGTGGTGATGTTGGGTAATGTGACTGGACTTGTAATGAAGCTGAAAGTGATTTTAATGTATCAGTGGAGATGGAAAGCAGGCTTTGGAGCTGAATCTGAAATATCTGGGAACATTTGCAAAAGTGCAATTACACTTAAATATTCATTAGGAATTATGAGAAGAAATTAATGCTTGTAATGCTTGTAATTAGTCCAAAGACATGCAGGTTAGGTTAACTGGTGACTCTAAATTGACCGTAGGTATGAGTGTGAGTGTGAATGGTTGTTTGTCTCTACGTGTCAGCCCTGTGATGATCTGGCGACTTGTCCAGGGTGTACCCCGCCTTTCGCCCGTAGTCAGCTGGGATAGGCTCCAGCTTGCCTGCGACCCTGTACAGGATAAGCGGTTACAGATAATGGATGGATGGATGGATGGATGGATGATAATAATAATAATAACAGACTAACACTGTGTTGTAACAGAAAACTCAGCAAAATCTGAAATGACCTGCAGTGTTATGTAAAAAAATCACAAACAATTCAATTCGATTTATTTTTATTTAAAGTGCAGAATCGCCATGCAGCATGGTCCCAGTATGCTTTACAAATAAAAGAAAACATGGAATCAAACATATGGCCAGCAAGTAAAAGTAAACATTAAATATGGCACCCATATCAATGTAGCATTATATATACGCCTTCTACCCGATACGGGTAAAAATACATATTACAAGACGAAAGATTAATTAGGCAGTTCAGTGTTCGTTAGACAGTTCACTTAGCGTTCAAAGCTCTCTTCTGACGTCGCTTGGCCCTTCTTATTTCGTTGTTAGCTTTTCTCTCCTTATCTATCTTTTGGCATATGCTATGCATGCACATCCACCATTCTGATCTATTGATTACAGTATCCTTCCATATGTGCATTGCATCGCCGCGTTTCAGGATGTTCTTGATAGTGTCTTTGTATCTAAGAAGAGGGCGACCAATGTTTCCAGAGCCTTCAGCTAGCTCACCATAGAGTAATGCTTTGACTGGTTGGTTGTCTGGCAAGCGAGCAACATGCCCCACTCAACATAGTTTGTTTTTAATTAGTGTATTTGCAATGTCATTGAATTCATCGCATAAAAGTAAGGCTGTGCCTTCGATAACAGCACTAAAACGGCGCGGAATAGTGCCCCTTGGCAAGTAATCTCTGATGATCGGCAGGACTGCAAGGTAGACATGGCCAGAGAGAAAACTTGTTGCAGAAACCACCAAGATGTTATGGTGGGGTTTGTTTTCAGGGTTTACTCCCCAAGATCTGCCAAGTTCTGCAATGTTAACAGTGGCACCACGAGTAGGACACATGATCGCTCTTCACCATGGAGAGGCTAGTGTGATCAGCTCATTGAGTGACCATACAATGGTGCTTGAAAGTTTGTGAACCCTTTTGAAATTTCTATATTTCTGCATAAATATGACCTAAAACATCATCAGATTTTCACACAAGTCCCAAAAGTAGATAAAGAGAACCCAGTTAAACAAATGAGACAAAAATATTATACTTGGTCATTTATTTATTGAGGAAAATGATCCAATATTACATATCTGTGAGTGGCAAAAGCATGTGAACCTCTAGGATTAGCAGTTAATTTGAAGGTGAAATTAGGGTCAGGTGTTTTCAGTCATTGGGATGGCAATCAGGTGTGAGTGGGCACCCTGTTTTATTTAAAGAACAGGGATCTATCAAAGTCTGATCTTCACAACACATGTTTGTGGAAGTGTATCATGGCAGGAACAAAGGAGATTTCTGAGGACCTCAGAAAAAGCGTTGTTGATGCTCATCAGGCTGGAAAAGGTTACAAAACCATCTCTAAAGAGTTTGGACTCCACCAATTCACAGTCGGACAGATTGTGTGCAAATGGAGGAAATTCAAGACCATTGTTACCCTCCCCAGGAGTGGTCGACCAACAAAGATCACTCAAGGTGTCTAATAGTCAGCGAGGTCACAAAGGACTCCAGGGTAACTTCTAAGCAACTGAAGGCCTCTCTCACATTGGCTAATGTTAATGTTCATGAGTCCACCATCAGGAGAACACTGAACAACAATGGTGTGCATGGCAGGGTTGCAAGGAGAAAGCCACTGCTCTCCAAAAAGAACATTGCTGCTTGTCTGCAGTTTGCTAAAGTTCACATGGACAAGCCAGAAGGCTATTGGAAAAATGTTTTGTGGACAGATGAGACCAAAATAGAACTTTTTGGTTTAAATGAGAAGTGTTATGTTTGGAGAAAGGAAAACACTGCATTCCAGCATAAGAACCTTATCCCATCTGTGAAACATGGTGGTGGTAGTATCATGGTTTGGGCCTGTTTTGCTGCATCTGGGCCAGAACGGCTTGCCATCATTGATGGAACAATGAATTCTGAATTATACCAGCAAATTCTAAAGGAAAATGTCAGGACATCTGTCCATGAACTGAATCTCAAGAGAAGGTGGGTCATGCAGCAAGACAACGACCCTAAGCACACAAGTCGTTCTACCAAAGAATGGTTAAAGAAGAATAAGGCTACGTTTACATTACGTCGAATCAGTGGATCATCAGATTAACGTTCTTAAAACGATTCGCGTTGACACTAAAACCGTTAGCCGTGCACACAGCAACACCAATACGCGGATACGCTCGGCTCCGCAGGCATCCTGCGCTCCAAATCACTCCGCCCTGAACAGCGAGTGCCCTCTGGAGGGTGCGCACTCCGGCCCGGCCCTGCGCAGCTCACAGAGCGCGCGAGTGAAGTGAACAAGCCACGATTCGGGACTGAGCCGCTGTGTGTGTGAGATCCCAGCGCATATCACTTATTACTTGCAAGTGGAAGGATGGCAAGCCTAAAGACAATCATAACTACACAATGGGCAGTATTTGCATCAGTATTTGCAGTATTTTCATACTTTTATACTCTTTAATGAAAGGTGATACAAGGCGGAAGTCTGCGCCGTTTTTCAGCAGTCGCGTCACATGACCAACGCCAGCGAATCAGGAAGGTGGATGTCACAGTGACGTTGTCCAATGAGACGCCAGCTAGAGCTCAGCACAGCGTATTCGCGTATTCTCAATGTTTACACAGCACCGGAGCTGATACGATCTAGATTGAATACGTGGACGCTGGCGGATTCCCGTTTCCCCGCTTTTTCAGGGGGGTTAATGTAAACGGACAGTGTGTCCGCGAAGAAAACGAGACAGATACGGTCTAGTGTAAACGTAGCCTAAAGTTAATGTTTTGGAATGGCCAAGTCAAAGTCCTGACCTTAATCCAATCCAAATGTTGTGGAAGGACCTGAAGCGAGCAGTTCATGTGAGGAAACCCACCAGCATCCCAGAGTTGAAGCTGTTCTGTACGGAGGAATGGGCTAAAATTCCTCCAAGCCGGTGTGCAGGACTGATCAACAGTTACCGGAAACACTTAGTTGCAGTTATTGCTGCACAAGGGGGTCACAGCAGATACTGAAAGCAAAGGCTCACATACTTTTGCCACTCACAGATATGTAATATTGGATCATTTTCCTCAATAAATAAATGACCAATTATAATATTTTTGTCTCATTTGTTTAACTGGGTTCTCTTTATCTACTTTTAGGACTTGTGTGAAAATCTGATGATGTTTTAGGTCATATTTATGCAGAAATATAGAAAGTTCTAAAGGGTTCACAAACTTTCAAGCACCACTGTATATTGCGCTTCACAAGGTGCTGGATAATTAATATTGTAGCATTAATAGCAGGAAAAATAACATTAAAACATCATGTAAGGGGAACGTTTTGGTCTAAGTCATAAAAGATCAATAAAATTGAGTAAAATAAATGGATGAAAGTTAAAATAAAACAAAACAGTTACATTAGGAACATTAGAGTGGATTAAACCTGCTTGAGTTCTTGGGTGAACCATAGTGAAGAGAGTAAAGGTGAGTTTTAAGTCATGACTTAAAAACAGTGGCGTGCACAGATAGACACGAGGTGGTGCTCAAGCACCTGCCCCTCTGCCCTCTGTCCAAAAAAGTGCCCTTTTGAATTTTTTTTTTTACAGTTTACTGAGGCCAATGTCGACATGATCTTTTAGAAAAGCCGCGGCATTAAAAGCGTGTGTGAAAATAATGTCCCGATGTGTGCCCCCTCCGCACACACACCGGACCTCTGTCTCTCTTGCTCTGTCACGTGAACAAGCGTGCAGTGCATTCAATGTGAGGTTGCAGCAGCATAGCGTCCTGGAAGCCACGGCCTTGTCGTAGCGCAGACAACACATCGGGCAGTCAGTCAGCTCTTCCCCTGCCCCACCAGCCAGGTAACACATGAATCGAGTGAAAATGTATAGAGTGCTTCGAGATCAGCAAGAACCCGGTGGCGGCCATATTGGAAGTCAAACGTCGCTGTGTCAGTGCATTGTTGTTGCTCAGCGAAGCAAAATGCCGAATACGTGTGTCATTGTTGGCTGTAGTAGCCGGGGGGAAAAGGGTGGCAAAAGCTTCCACAGACTCCCTAAAGTCGTGACAAACCAGGGAATTGCAGCACAGGAGAAAAGCGGGCGGAGGAGACGACAGTGGCTGGCTGCCATTAACCGATCAAATTTAGGACAACTCGGCTGTATCCGGATTTGTTCTGATCACTTTGTGACAGGTAGGTTAAATTGTCTTGAATTTCATAGTTACTAAAATAAATGTGATACAAACTATTATCTTTTCTATGTCCTTTCAGCAATGATTAATGGATATATTTGTCACATTAGGTAGCTTATGTCTACTGCAGTGCATTGTTGCATCAAATGGCATTTAAGATCTAGGCCTAGTAATGTTTATGTACACATGCTGTTAGTACAAGTTACATACTAGGCCTACTTTTTATTCACTGACTAAAATAATTGATAATTATGCGGCAACAAGCTGGGGTCAGCTTTCCATTCCTTCTCACTAACAGTGTATGGATCTACATTCCCAATGAAACGTACCTTCTCAGCACAACGCTCCCGTGCCTGCTTATCCAAACTTTCACAGTAGTGCTCCATCACTTCAGATGTCTAAATTCTTAAAAAATCAAAGCTTCTCAGCCCTCTAACGCGGAAACGAATCGGTGAGTGTTTACTCTATGATGTGTACTCTATGCGCGCTCTGGAGCGAGTGACTTCCAAGATGGCCGCGCCGACCGCATGGTTACTATTTTTAGCATCATCTCGGAGCACTCTATTGTTTGCCCTCTAAGCCCAAGCTGTAATTATTTTGTCGTGAAGTAGCCCGTCGCATACAGAAACAACTGCACATAAGTATTATATTTTTTGCTAGACCATTTTCAGATTTAGGAAAACAAAAATTTCTTTTTCTATTTTGTTCAACTAGAGATTCCTGGCAAAGTCAAAAAGCCTTGATGTAATAAATTAACATTAAGTGGTTGTTTTACACCTTTAAAAACTAAAACGGGTCAGTGGCGACCCGAACACAAGAGGAGGGTTAAATCTCAGACTTTTATAATAAGGTGTTCCGCATGCGCAAAAAAGTGCCCTTTTTTCCCCCCAGAGCACTTGCCCCCCAAAATGTCTGTGCACGCCACTGCTTAAAAATATCCACTAAGCATGCTTCTCTTACATACCGCATACGTAGTAGAAGACCAATTGAGAGACACTGTAGATAAATGCACTGGGACCTGCTGATTTTTTTTTTTTGTTAACGGATGGAATGACCACAAGACTAGCATGAAGAGACTGAAGGGGCGTACTGGTGTGTATGGTGTAATTAGCTCAGCTAGGTAAGGTGGTGCAAGTCCATGCAAAGCCTTATAAATTAAAAGAAGAACCTTAAAATCAGCTCTAGCTTGTATTGGTAACTAGTGAATAGAGGCTAGGATGAGTATGTATTTGATCAAATGTTGTAGTTTTTGTCAGGATTCTGGACAAGCAGAAGACTTGTGTCCGAAATTGCTCACTCGTTCACTACTCTCTACTCCCTATATAGAGGACTATATAATGAGCTCATTGGTAAAATAAAAAAACGCTTTCGGACATCAGTCTGTCGTGCTGGTATTTACGTCATTACTGTCGCACAATTAAAACATGCCAGGTCAACCGGCTGGTGGGTTCTCAAAATAATAAATATAGGCATATTTTTTTGTGATAAATACATATTATACTGAGCGCATTTTCCACATTAATCAATACAAAGTACCTGCATCCTTCAGTTCTTTTAAATCAAGGCTGAATACTTTCTTCTTTGCTGCTGCCTTTTATTAAATCAAATTTGAGACTTTTACTTTGATTTCTTTCAGCGCGACCACAATGCATGTTGCTTGGTTAGTGACCATCGGTTGTACACTACTTTTCGTGATGCATTGTGGGATACTT
This sequence comes from Neoarius graeffei, assembly GCF_027579695.1. NCBI lineage: Eukaryota > Metazoa > Chordata > Actinopteri > Siluriformes > Ariidae > Neoarius > Neoarius graeffei. The sequence continues at coordinate 35,860,837 of NC_083577.1, forward strand.
TGAATGCGCTATATAGGGTGTAAATAATCCTCACTATTGTTTCGGACAGCACTACAAAATGGCGTCCTCACTATATAGTGCCCTATATAGTGAGTAGAGAGTGATTTCAGACACAGCGCTACTAGCACAACTAGGAAGACCAAAGAAAATAGCATTACAATAATCAAGTCTGGAGGATTCAAATGCATGTATTAAAGTTCAACATCACACAAATATAGAATAGATTGGATTTTGGCTATATTACTAAGATGAAAAAATGCTTCTTTGGTAATCGCCTTAGTATGTGCCTGGAATGTGAGACGAGAATCAAAAATCACTCCAAGGTTTTCAAGGATCAAACTTTCACAAATACTGCAGTCATCAGTGTTAACACTCAAGTTCTCACTCAAGTGTCCATATTTAACTGATCTTACAATCAACAGCTCTGTTTTGTAGAAGAAAGTTCATACCCATCCATTTTTTTAATGTCTGATAAGCATGCCTCTAAATTTAGGAGTTGGGAAAGACCAGTTGGCTTTACAGGTACATACAATTGTGTGTCGTCAGCATAACAATAAAAGTTAACACCATATTTGCAAGTGATGTAACCAAGGAGAAGCATCTCATCTCATCTCATTATCTCTAGCCGCTTTATCCTTCTACAGGGTCGCAGGCAAGCTGGAGCCTATCCCAGCTGACTACGGGCGAAAGGCGGGGTACACCCTGGACAAGTCGCCAGGTCATCACAGGGCTGACACATAGACACAGACAACCATTCACACTCACACCTACGGTCAATTTAGAGTCACCAGTTAACCTAACCTGCATGTCTTTGGACTGTGGGAGAAACCGGAGCACCCGGAGGAAACCCACGTGGACACGGGGAGAACATGCAAACTCCACACAGAAAGGCCCTCGCCGGCCCTGGGGCTTGAACCCAGGACCTTCTTGCTGTGAGGCGACAGCGCTAACCACTACACCACCGTGCCGCCAAGGAGAAGCATATCGATGGAAAAAAGTATTCTTCGTGTGCAACCACGTGACACAATAGTGTAATGTATACATCCGCCGCCATGTTGGATGATACAAAAACATATTGGATGCAAACAATAACTGTGATGCATCTCTGACTTTCTCAAAATATTGTGATTCTCTTGAGTCTTCTGCCAAGTCAAGATTCAGAGAAAAAGTTGAAACTTGTGGCTTTGACTCATACATGTTAAAGCCGTCCAATTATACAGAGGATTTAGCCTCATTACCAGCGATTGAATACCCTGATATTGTGAACTCTCATTCTACAAAAAAAAAAGTGCATCAATAAACCGAAGTTACTGGGTTACTGGAACAGCATCGCTAATATCTCACCTGGCAAAGTCGACCCACATTGTTCTCCTTGTGTATCCAAACTCGCTAAGGTTTGCACTGTTTCTAATCTGGCTTTCTTGGCAGATCTTTCATTTCTCCTGTTGCTTCTCAATACTGTGAAATGAGTTTTCTTTCATCTTGATCTTATCGAGTCCTTATTTGAGTCTTGGTGCCCAATCTGGATTTGTTTTATCGTGTAGGTTTGCCGGTGCTCCTGCAAGGTGAGAAGCAGAGTGTTCATGCTAAAGCTCAAAAGGCTAATTTAATCACACACAGCTTTAATTAGCAATGAACTCTTACCAGATATACAGTGGTCACCACACACACACGCAGGTGTAATTAGTTTTTTCCTCAGTTAAGTCCTTACAATGTAGGTTTTTGAACTACAGTGTACGCCCGGCGTTCTCTGGACAGCTCTTCATCTGTTTTGTCGCTGTTTTTAATTACTTTTGGAATTCTTTCTGAAGAACTGTTTCTCTTTGTCACAAGTAGCATTATTACCGGAATTATATCCCGCACACTAAGTCGGCATTGTCTTTCTTCAAAGGCAATGAAATCAAAAGAAAATCACGAAGCGTTGCAGCAGCTCACACGTGAAGCACTGCTATCTTGGCTGTTATCATCCAACATGGTGGACTTCCAGTTTGGAAAATAAGCGTGACGTCACATGTACATGAAGAAATAGGGGCAAGAACTGATCCCTGGGGTACACCAAACTTTACTTCAGAGAATTCAGAGATTGAATTATTGTAACTTACATGTTGGGTTCTATTTGGTGAAGAGCGAAACCATGAACGTACCATCCCCTGGTTGCCAATATACAAAGAACCATATTCATCTCTGTTAAACACACACAGGAACACACAGACTGATGAAGTTTACTAAAGTGCTGTGCTTTTCCCATTTTCTTCATTTGCTAAAATCTTCTTTTGATTTGGTACAAGTTGAAAGTAAGAAGTGCCTAGAAATTGTAATGAACACGAAATGTGATTCATAATTACAGTTGAAGTGGTTGAGTGGGCTTTGAGTACTTCAGGCATTTTAAGTACTTGAGTCATGTTGCACTGAACACGCCAGCCTATCCCCCCTGTTGATTTCAATTGCTCAACTTGTGAGCAATCTTCCTCTGAAGGGATTAAATACATGGAAGACACAGTTAAGACATGACTGTGATGTGAAACATCTCATCTCATTAACTCTAGCCGCTTTATCCTTCTACAGGGTCGCAGTCAAGCTGGAGTCTATCCCAGCTGACTACGGGCGAAAGGCGGGGTACACCCTGGACAAGTCGCCAGGTCATCACAGGGCTGACACATAGACACAGACAACCATTCACACTCACATTCACACCTACGGTCAATTTAGAGTCACCAGTTAACCTAACCTGCATGTCTTTGGACTGTGGGGGAAACCAGAGCACCCGGAGGAAACCCACGCGGACACGGGGAGAACATGCAAACTCTGCACAGAAAGGCCCTCGCCGGCCCCGGGGCTCGAACCCAGGACCTTCTTGCTGTGAGGCAACAGCGCTAACCACTACACCACCGTGCCGCCGATGTGAAACATGCAAAAAAAAAAAGACTATAAAGAAATAGTTACCTTTAGATACTATAAGGGCCGACAATGCTTGAGTAATGTGGACTCGTTTGGTGATTTTATGGTGTTCAGGTGCTGTTTAGGTGAGGTGGAACACTTTAGAGCCAAGTGGTAGAGCAGCATGATCTTTCCTAAAATGTATCAAGGTTTCAAACTATTTGACATGCTCAGGAACATTTTTGTGTATGCTTACAGAGGTGCAGGAGCCATATGCAGTGGTCGTGATACTGGAAAAGGATTTCATTGTGGTTGATCTTACACAGAGCAAGTAAGTACACACACAATTCATCTCACGCACCTCTGACCTACATCTCTCAACGTCCAAGTGAAATTCATGTGGGAGTGATTGACATGTTCATAAAGAACCGCAGAGCAAAGCACGATCACAAGTGTGCGTGCCAGTTCATCAGGTCATCTGTCACTCAGCATCAGCCCCAGGTGTTAATTAAACATGCTGTTATTATGAGACCGAGACAAGGTCAACCCAGTGCACACAGTGTTTTAAGTTGCACTCCAGGGACACTAAACACCAGCTATTCACTTTGCTACAAACCGCTTACATGTCATCGTTAAAGGAAAACGTCTATATGTGAAAATGCTTTAAGTTGGTTGTCTGTCCTTTCAAATGAAGTGTTTCTGAGGAAGCCTGTGAAATTTTCCATTTCTCCACTGTTGTGAAGAAATGATTACTTTGTGCAACAGCCAACCTCAAACTAGCTTAAACTCATCCCTTTTTGTTCATGTGTATATTAGAGCTCTCGGGAATGTAAATCCGTGGCTTCTTTCTAATTAGGTTGATGTTGGTCTTGTGGGCATAACGTGTAGTGCAATGTGTGAATAATCTTATTGGGCTTTAACCATCACCAATCACAAGGCTCAGTGTGGGAAATGAAGCCGGATCGGTGGACATTTACCGCTAATTTTCGCATTTGTCCGTCTGTATTTCAAAAGCATCGGACCGGATGGCCGACAAAAAAAATAATTTGAATGTGTCTGTCTGTATTTGTTGGCCCAGGAAAAATTGTAAAGATAGGGATCTAATCTACTTCAAATTTTCTTCTAAATGTTACACAGGGCGAATATGTTATGTCGTAGCACGGCCTGTGAAATGGGGGATCCCGTGGGCACAACTTTTAAAAATTCATAATTCAGCCAACGATGGTCCCAGCCCCGCCAAAATGTACAGCCACATCTCGTTACCTGAGACCTTTCAAATCAGCACAGGCACGGCCTGCTACGACCCCGCCTTGGCCCATTATTCGCCCCTGAAACCCATGTGTGAGCGCTGCTCGCTAAAATCTTTTATATGAGCCCTGGTTCAAGCCAGCTTTTAAAAATTCATAACTCAGCCACCAGCCCCGCCAAAATTTACAGGCATCTCCCTCTCCCTGAGATTTTTCAAACAAGCCCAGGCACAGCCTGATCTGACGTCAGGAGCAAGCGCAGATTGTGGAAAGCATTAGCACGAGCCCTTGCTCCAGCCGCTCGCGTGCACAGGGATTTAAAAATTCATAACTCGGCCATCGAAGGCCCTCGCCCTGCCAAAATTTACAGGCACCTCCCTCTCCCCGAGTGGAACACTAAATAAGACAATAATAAGACACTCAGTATTCGCTGTTGTTTTTATTGCACGATGCAGTTGAACTAGTGTTTTAGGGTTGACAGTATCTGATTGATCCAGTCGGTTGATTAAGAGTTCAGTTTACATGAAACTTTGCAGTACAGTATTATGTGAAGTGCCAAACTTCCAGTCAGTGGTTATGTTGTTGTTATTATTATGTGCATTTTTTTTTATTTATAATAAGAATGACCGTCATAGTCATATGCTTTGTAGGATGTAGATTTATATTTTAATAGAGTTTTTATTTTCTTCTATTTTCTAAGTTCTAGTCCAGCAGATTTGAGTCTGAATGCCCAATGATATGACCAGGTCTAGTTTTGAATCATTTTAAAAGTCATTTCGTTACAAAGTTACTTGGAATCTTGTACTCAAAATTCTATTATGTAAGAATACTCTATTATGTAAGAAAACTCTATTATGTAAGAATAGTTGTATTGTTAATTACTAAATTTCTGATATACTTGTTATAAACATCGTATAAAAACAGTCATTGTTGACATCATGTTTCATGAGTGTTATTATAGTACCTGTATATAATGAGTATCAGTAAGTTGTAACCAACTGGACCATTCTTGCCCCCCATACTTTGTTCTAGACATGGAACTGACCTGTGTGTGCTACTGTTTTCTTGGGTAGAACTTTAAGCACGTTCTTCTTGAGTCTTCTGACATTTTCTTGTAAAGTATATTCAATTTCTAGTGCAATTAGTGTAATTTGGCCTTTGAAGATCACAAAAATGTGCCTGGAAATAGCTGAGAAGCCATCTCCAGGCATCTAATGCTGCTTTTCCACTACCAACGCGGCTGAGTTGGGCTGAGCCGTGCGGTGCTGAGTTGGGCTGAGTCGAGCTGAGTGGGGCTGTTGGAGTTGCATTTCGACTACAACCGCGCTGAACCGTGCTGGCTGGAAGTGGGTGGACACATTGGGTGGAGTTAGCGAAAGTGGGTGGACGTCACGTGATGTCGTTAGGCGGCGCTAACAGTGACATCAGTGACCTTTTAAGCGGTAGTCTCACGACCCGGATAGTAAACAATAAACATGGAGGACATGGAGTCGTTAGTGTTGCTGGTCTTGGTGCTGTGGCTTGTTGTCACCGACAACGCCAACAGATACTGGCAAGAGCGTATAGATGAGGCGAGGCGCATAAGGCTTCATAATTCTTCTTCTTCCGGGTTTACGGTGTTTACAGATCCCAGCGTGCTCGCGGGGCGTGTGTGGGCATGTGAGGACACTCCTCCTCACCAATCAGAGCACAGGGGAGTGTCTCCTCACGCCCCTAGCCCCACTCGGCTCGGTTTGGCTCGCTTCAGCCCTACTCCAAAACCGTGTGAGTTTTGGGTGCTGAGTAGGGCTGAAGCGAGCTGAGTCGTACTGCAATGGGGTAGTCGAAACGCGAGCCGTGTCGGGCTGAAGTGAACTGAAAAAGGGTAGTGGAAAAGGGCCATAAAAATCCTTCAGCTTCTGGGGCCTTAAGGCGGGCCCTGGACCTCTGGCTGCATTGTTCCAGGCCTTTGACCCATCATTTGGACAGGCTGAAATTTGGATGGACAGACAACATTTCAGACTTGTCTGTCCTGTGACAGTCTGCTTGAAATTCCTTATTTCCCCACACTGAGGCTGATATTGTTTTTCTCTGCTACCTGTTTTAATATGATGCAGACATTCAATGACATTTTAGAGCTTTAATATTTTATCATTTGTGTCATTCATCAGCATTATAATCAGTGCTCTGTGTCAACTGTAGTTTCGTGGCCACAACTAGAACTACAACTTGTTTTCTGTTCTTCTAATTTTACCAGTTTCCCAATTTTTGAGAACCCCTACCCCATGGACATCCATGAGTCTCCAGTCACCTGCACAGCTTATTTTGCTGACTGTCCCCCTGACATCATCCCTGTGCTATACTCCATAGGAGCAAAACACAAAAAGACTGGCTACAGTCACAAGGTAATTGAGCTGAACTACTTCTATTCTGTCAGGTACTGCATGTACTGTATCATTAACCCTCTTACACCTCTCAAATTAGCTAGCTGATACAGTGAGCACAATAATAGCTTGAACTCCTTACAACGTGTGTGTAATTCAACTCTGAACACTGAACCATGCCTTGTTGTTTTGCTTTTTGCATGTGACTATGATCCTGGAAACAGAGCCATTAAGGTTTCCATGGCATTTGAGATCTTGGACAAAAAACATCTAAATGCAACCAACCATATATAATGCATGCACAGCATGGGTGAATTGAAAAGTTCTGGTTCCTGTCATACTGGAAATAATGCCTGAGCTTTGACAGCCAAATTCAGATGGGTTTCCTGATTGTCATTCCACAGCCATATGGAAATGAATGTGTGGGACATGTATGGGAAGGCACTGGACCGTCTATCATTCAGTATCTGGGGATCGTTTTGTAACACTCACTGTCTTTGTTGGTGACATACAGAGTGATGATTTGGACATGTGTTTTAATCTTCTAGCTCTGGTAGGTCAGACCACAGAAAATTACATTGACATATCCAGAAATAGTCCTTTTGTCTGACAGGAGCAAAGTTGGTTGGTTGGTTGGTTGGTTGGTTCCATGTTATTATAGTTGACTGTCACACATTTCTTCTATCCATCCATTATCCGTAACTGCTTATGCTGTGCAGGGTCGCAGGCAAGCTGGAGCCTATCCCAGCTGGCTATGGGCGAGAGGTGGAGTACACCCTGGACAAGTTGCCAGGTCATCGCAGGGCTGACACATAGAGACAAACAACCATTCACACTCACATTCACACCTATGGTCAATTTAGAGTCACCAATTAACCTAACCTGCATGTCTTTGGACTGTGGGGGAAACCCGTAGAACCCAGAAACTTCTTGCTGTGAGGTGACAGTGCTAACCACTACACCACCGTGCCACCCTCACACATTTCTTGATAACCTTTATGCTTATGCCACTGGTAAAAAAACCCCCAAAACAACCAAACAAAGTACATTTAACTGAAAAACAGTGCTCATTACAAACTCCTTACATGAGTTTTCCCAAACACTTCAAACACTACTCCACCGATAAGTATACATTCCACATCACCTCACATTTCATTTTTCAGGGACACTGAGACAGAAAACACTGACACCACCACAAAAAACATGACAGAGCTTCTCTCTACAATTTATTATCTTTGTCTGTGAAATGAATAAAGTCAAAATGTCATTCGCTGTGGACAGTATAATGCAAAGAAACAGAGATAGAAGTATTGAGGAAAGTGTTACATTTTGCTTTTTTATTGTATATTTACAAAAGTCATACAATAAATGTACTATACACAATGAGTAGTGTCATCCTGAACTCTAAAACAGGATGACTCTCAATAAAACAGTAAAAGTAAAGTAAACCTGCAGTATAATAATAATAATAATAATAATAATGGGGGTGGCATGGTGGTGTAGTGGTTAGCGCTGTCGCCTCACAGCAAGAAGGTCCTGGGTTCGAGCCCCGGGGCCAGCGAGGGCCTTTCTGTGTGGAGTTTGCATGTTCTCCCCGTGTCCGTGTGGGTTTCCTCCGGGTGCTCCGGTTTCCCCCTCAGTCCAAAGACATGCAGGTTAGGTTAACTGGTGACTCTAAATTGACCGTAGGTGTGAGTGTGAATGGTTGTCTGTGTCTATGTGTCAGCCCTGTGATGACCTGGCGACTTGTCCAGGGTGTACCCCGCCTTTCGCCCGTAGTCAGCTGGGATAGGCTCCAGCTTGCCTGCGACCCTGTAGAAGGATAAAGCGGCTAGAGATAATGAATGAATGAATAATAATAATAATAATGGCTTTATTCAGTCAATTATTCTTCTATTGAAAATTCCGTTGAAACTATCTACAATAAAATGTCAAGAAATAGAGACTAGAAAAAAAATTAAGATTAAATGATGCATATATAAAAAATGATAATAATAGAGGAGAAAAGATAATAGTTGCAAACTTAAGGAATCATCAACTGCAAAGCTTAGGAAACAATAATCAATCCATCCATTATCTGTAGCCGCTTATCCTGTACAGGGTCACAGGCAAGCTGGAGCCTATCCCAGCTAACTATGGACAAGAGGCGGGGGACACCCTGGACAAGTCTCCACATCATCACAGGGCTGACACATATACCCCTTTTCCACCAAATCAGTTCCAGGGCTGGTTCAGGGCCAGTGCTAGTGCTGGTTCACAACTCGTTCAACTTGCGAACCAGCTGAGAACCAGTTTGCTTTTCCATAGCTCGGGGTGCTAAGGGGAGCCACGTCATTACGTCACTGTATACTTCAGTTATGTCGCTGCGTTTGCATAAACCTTGGCGCGAACATCAAAGCAACAACAACATGGAGAAGAAGAAGCAGCAACAACAACAATAATAATGGATGACTTCACGTTTGTACAGCTGCTGCTTCTGGCTTTACGGTGCTTCATTGGGATCAGAAAATGGCAGATCCAATATGTTTGTGTTAATCGACAGGTTTTGAGTAGACGGCGATTACGTTCTAGGAGACAGGTAATAACCTAATAACGTTTTGACTCTTACTTACACTGAATGTGAGATGGTTATGTTAGCCTTTGTTATGAGCTAACGTTAGCCGGTGTTATGTCGGCTTTGGCGGTCTTGCTATTGTTGTTGGTCTTAACAACTCCGCCCCCCTGCTGACGTAAGCGGTTCTTTCCTCTGGCCCAGCAAAGAGCTGGTGCTAGCCTGGAACCGTTTTTTTCTGGCCCCAGAGCCAGTTCTTTGTCAGTGGAAACAGAAAACCCGGTTCCAAACTAAGCACTGGCCCCGAACCTGCCCTGGAACTGATTTGATGGAAAAGGGGTAATAGAGACAAACAACCATTCACACTCACATTCACACCTACGGTCAATTTAGAGCCACCAATTAACCTAACCTGCATGTCTTTGGACTGTGGGGGAAACCAGAGCACCCGGAGGAAACCTACGCAGACACAGGGAGAACATGCAAACTTCACGCAGAAAGGCCCCTGTTGGCCGCTGGGCTCAAACCCAGAACCATCTTGCTGTGAGGCGATAGCGCTAACTGCTACACCATCATGCCACTGGAAACAATAATTTGCATCATAATTATAACACTATATAGGTAGCTTAAGATATTATAACATTTCAAAAGTAACTTAGGAAATCATGATGCAGTATTTATGTAACGTATCTTTAGAAAGAAAAATCATGAAACTGCAAGCTCAGGAAATCATGACGTGGTAATTGTGTAACGTTTCTTTTTAAAAAATGGAGAAATTTGGAGCAAACAGAGGGAGAGGAAGGAGAGAGAATAAAGACTGATAGAGGAAGAGAAAGGGGATGAGAAAAAGTAGAAGGAAGGCTCTGTCTCCCATTTTCAATTGAAATTCAAACTGCATTCATTGAATCCAGTTGAATGTCAGACATGATTTGAGTGTTAAAGAATATTGCATTTGATGTTGCACATGATTCTTTAGCCAAATTGGAATTGATAATTGATATTTATATTGATATTTTATTTTCTTGTTTGTTTATTACCTCCGCCAACTTTGTTGGAGACGGTTATGTTTTCACCTCCATTTGTTTGTTTGTTCCCAACATAACTCAAAAAGTAGTGAACAGATTTTGATGAAATTTGGAGCAAAGGTGGGCCATGGGCCAAGGAACAATTGATTAGATTTTGATGCAAATCTGAATATGTGGCTTAGCGGAAGTATACACTCTACCGAGTGCCCTTCTAGCTTGTTTGTTTGCTTGTTTGTTTGGCTGCTCCCAACATAACTCAAGAAGTAGTGAACAGGTTTTGATGACATTTGGAGGAAAGATGGGCCAAGGAACAATTGATTCGATTTTGCTGCAAATCCAGATATGTGGTTTGACGGAGGTATACACTCTACCGAGTGCGCTTCCAGCAATATTAGGGTAAACTTCATATTACAGAATCTCATTTTCATTCATTTTTTTTCAGTCAGTTATTACATCACACACATCACATATATTTTGTGAGTATGGAATTTTAATGGGTACAATTTTAATGGATGTGTGTAGTTTTAAGCAGTGGTGAATCATTACTATTAAAGCTGGGACTTGAGATAAGCAAAAATTTAGCCAGACACACCAAAAAAGCAACAGGGCAAAGGATTTTGCAAGGGATTAGTGGCAGGCTGCCAGGACACTCCATTGTGTGTAGCTGTCGATGTTGATTTTAAAAGTAGCTAAGTAAATTACACAGGGAAATGAATACTTAAATATGAGTGAAAAACACTGTAGCAAGTGTGCATGGAAGAAGAGTCTGGAGACAGAAATCTAAGTTTCTTGGTCGTTAGCCTGTGCTACTTGCTCTCGAGAACACTGGCTTGACTGCTTTATTAACATTCGCTAACACTACTGATGAATGCTACACTGGCTGGAAGGTGACTTCAAGATATAAGATACAGGATGCCTTTATTGTCACTGTACAAGCACAGTGAGATATTGTTTGGAACAAGCCAGCAGATGCTCAATTAAAATTACTAAAGTATAAAATTATTTCTAAAAGTATAAAAGTACTTCAATAAAAAAGTAATACAAGCACAAATATGCACAGTAAAATTGAGGTAGAACAGAATTATTGAGATAAAACAGAATTATTGAGGTAATATGTACAAATGAAGGCGTAAGATTATATACATGATAAAGTGCATGAGTATTGCACATAGATAAATATTGTATTAGTATGTTATTGCACGAGTGTTAATATAGTACTATACAACACAGAATATACAGTAATATATAGTAATATATTCACTGTTGCGCTGACAGCACCGACTCGTGGTTAAGCTAGTGTTGGCCTTCGAGAAAATCTAGGATGATAAATTTTTGGGGGGTGGCACGGTGGTATAGTGGTTAGCGCTGTCACCTCACAATAAGAAGGTCCGGGTTCGAGCCCCGTGGCCGGCGAGGGCCTTTCTGTGCGGAGTTTGCATGTTCTCCCCGTGTCTGCGTGGGTTTCCTTTGGGTGCTCCAGTTTCCCCCACAGTCCAAAGACATGCAGGTTAGGTTAACTGGTGACTCTAAATTGACTGTAGGTGTGAATGTGAGTGTGAATGGTTGTCTGTGTCTATGTATCAGCCCTATGATGACCTGGCGACTTGTCCAGGGTGTACCCCGCCTTTCGCCCGTAGTCAGCTGGGATAGGCTCCAGCTTGCCTGCGACCCTGTAGAACAGGATAAAGCGGCTACAGATAATGAGATGAGATGAGATGAGATGAGATGAGAAATTTTTGGTCCCTCCCACTATAAATCAAAATCTGATTAGTTAATTTAGCTGTCAGTTACTACATAAACATACACTGCCTAACTAAGTCCTAACCAATGAGAGAGCCAGCTCGAAACTCTTCTCAGCCTCGAGACAACAAACAAAAAAATCTCATTGGACAACTTTATTTTAATGTTTTTAGAATGAGAACCCTTTCATTTTGGAAGCAATTTTGATAGAAAATGAGGCCAAATTAGAATTAGAAGAGAAAAATTATCATGAAATTATGAGAGAATGAAAGCAATTAAAGATAACATTTGAAATGCTGATATGTTCGGGCCTTCTCTGAACGCCTAGACGACCCTGACGGTTCCCCTCTGGTTTTAAGATTTGAAATGCTTCCAAAAAATGTAATTTTGCTATAATATTTAATTATATAATGCATACAGATTTTTACATTGGTAAAATGTTCAGAGAAACATGTTAAGCATCTAACAGGTGTGAAGAGAGACAACACTTACTTAAATGTGCCCAAGAACCTTAAACTAAACTGCTATTGGCCTGAAAGGGTTAACGTCAGTATAATCAGTTGCTGATTATAGTCTCAGTATTTTTTTATCTGCCTTGAAGCTTGAAATAACAAGCTGGGTTTTGAAATTTGTTTGTAATTACACAGCACTGTATGACTGTGTTGTCATTATTTCACACACTGGGGTGCTGTGGTAAGAGGTGGATCTTGATAATGATCATAATTACGCTGCTTTTCACATTTCTTGTGTTTTACTTGTCAGGAGTGGCCAGTGAGTGGTGGTACATGGACACTCGGTTCTCAAACATATCCAGAAATTATTATCACAGGGTAAGTGTGTGTGTGTGTGTGTACACCAGCTAACCAATATATACAATATTAACTATGAAGAGAAATATTTGTTTATTTATGTACATGGTGCTCTAATTACAATTAACGTGACTCACCACACACATAAACCCTCTGTGGTAAGAAATAGCCTGATTCTAACTGTCTGTGGATTCTGTTTCTTTTCATATGAAGTCAATAACGTGCCCTCCCAGTTTGCTTTATTGGTAAATGGATCGCATTTGGCAGCTTTAATTCAATAGTGATATCGACCTTGCATGCTGCGCAGCCTCTTTCTCCCTTTCTGCCTATCTTTTTGTCCCCTTGCTATCCAAGACCGACCAGGATACATTCCAGCTTGTTCACTTACTCTTTGTTCTACTCTTTATTGCCTTTGCGCAGACATGCAGACGGATCGATAAAGTTTTGGGACGCCACAGCCAGTAAGTGCCTTACCCTTTAAATGTACAATGCCACCTCTGTCTGGTAGTCAAATACTCACACTTAGAGGTCTGTTTCAGACCTTTTAAGAAAGTTCTCCTTACAAAACCAACAACAGCAACATTTTTATAAAACATTCTACAGCAGAGCATTTTTTAAGGATTTTCCACTAGGAGACCAAACTGGTCTGGGCAATACAATCACAGGCCCCAGAGTCCATGTGGCTGCACCGCTACGGCATATTCTGTGATGCAAATTGCTGCATTACGAATCCTCGTTTCAGCCAGCATAATATCAACATAGTTAATGCAGTGCCAAGTTTTCCTTGTTAAATGTATACTTACATGGTACTTGGTTAATTAATTGCAACTGATTGAACCAAATGATAAGACATAACTTGGTTTAAAACTTGGTCTCCCAGTGAAGCTGGTTTGGAATTGACTAGGAGACCAAATCTGGCCACTGGGAGACCATTTGGTCTCCCAGTAACTATGTTAAAAAATGCTCTGTTCTACAGTGTATGTAAGACTATCTAAGAACCAAAACAATTTGGTTCATGTGAGAGCACTAAGGCATTATTTTGACTATACTACTGTATATTTACCCATTTATTAAAATAATTCAAAGTTATCTCTCTGACCTAAAACAGCTCCACACACTTGATTATTATATTTAAATCAGCAACCAATCACAGTAGATGATGACAAAGCCATATTAATGACTTCTGCTTTGGTCAGTCACGCTGCAGATGCTGTACAAGCTGAAGACGTCGAAGGTGTTTGAGAAGGCCAAGGGCAGTGAGGGGGGGCGCAGTGCTGAGCTGGTGGAGGAAGACCCCTACGCAGTGCAGATGGTCAGCTGGTGTCCCCAAAGCCGCATCTTCTGTGTGGTGGGCATCAGTGCCCATGTCATATTGTACCGCTTCAGCAAACATGATACCAACACCACTATCACGGTGAGACTGTGTGTGTGGATAAAGTCTAGATTTGCATGAAGCAGGCAATGTTGTTCAAACTGTGTGTGTGTGTGTGTGTGTGTGTGTGTGTGTGTGTGTGTGTGTGTGTGTGTGTGTGTGTGTGTGTGTGCGCGTGTGTGTTCGTACCTTACACTGATGAATTTAAACAACTAATAAAATATTTATGTCTCTTTCAAGAACGTCATTTCAGAACTTTGCTAACCTGTACAATTCTTGTTTAATGCACTGCATCTTTATACAACCCTAAATCAGAAAAAAAAAAAAAAAACTGGGATGGTATTGCAAATGCAAACCAAAAAAGAAAGCAGTGATTTCTAAATTTTTTGACTTGTATTTCATTACAGACTGTATGAACCCAAGATATTTCATGTTTTATCTCGTCAACTTCATTTCATTTTTTAATCTACATCCATTCCAGTGTTTCAGGCCTGTAACACATTCCAAAAAAAGTTGGCATGGGGCAATTTAGGGCTAGTAATGAGGTAAAACAATTAAATAGTGATGTGATTTGAAACAGGTGATGTCAACAGGTGATTGTAATCATGATTTGGTTCAAAATCAGTAACCAGGAAAAGCCTAGTCTTTGAGGAGCAAAGACGGGTGAAGGCTCTCCTGTTTGTTAACAAATGAATTTTAAAAAATATTAAAATTTTGAAAAATAAAGTTCCTAAAAAATAAAGATAGAAAGGAGTTTGGATAGTTTACCCACTACTGTGCATAATATCATTAAATGATTCAAGGAATCTGGAGGAATTTCAGTGCTTAAAGGGCAAGGGCAAGGGCACAAGCCAAAGCTGAACACCCGTGATCTCTGATCTCTCAGACGGCACTGCATCAAGAACCATCATTCATCTATAACTGATATAACCACATGGGCTCAGGGTTACTTTGGCAAACCTTTGTCAAGCACTACAATACAGAGTTATGTCCACAAATGCCAGTTAAATATTTCCTGTTCAAAAAAGGAAGCCTTATGTTAACTGTGTCCAGAAGCGTTGTTGAGTTCTCTGGGCTCAGAGGCCTCTGGGATGGACCATCACACAGTGGAAACATGTATTGTGGTCAGATGAATCAGTATTCCAGGCCTTTTTTTTGGAAGAAATGGACAGCATGTGCTCCGGACCAAAGATAAAACGGACCATCCCGACTGTTACCAGGAACAAGTCCAAAAGCCAGGGTCTGTCATGGTATGGGGTTGTGTCGGTGCCCTTGGCAAAGGTAACTTACACTTCTGTGATGGCAGCCTTAATGCAGAAAAGTTCATTGTGATTTTAGAGCAACATATGCTGCCTTCAAGATGACATCTTTTCCAGGGAGATTTCAACAAGACAATGCAAAACTACATTCTGCACACATTACAAAGGCAGGGCTGTGGGAGAAAAGGGTGTCTGAACTGTTGCACACATTAAAGGAACAGTCCACCGTATTTCCATAATGAAATATGCTCTTATCTGAATTGAGACGAGCTGCTCCGTACCTATCCGAGCTTTGCGCGACCTCCCAGTCAGTCAGACGCAGTCAGGCGTGATGTCACTCCTGTTAGCAATGTAGCTAGGCTCAGCATGGCCAACGGTATTTTTTGGGGCTGTAGTTAGATGCGACCAAACTCTTCCGCGTTTTTCCTGTTTACATAGGTTTATATGACCAGTGATATGAAACAAGTTCAGTTACACAAATTGAAACGTAGCGATTTTCTATGCTATGGAAAGTCCGCACTATAATGACAGGCGTACTAACACCTTCTGCGCGCTTCGGCAGCGCATTGATATGGAGCTCAGATATCAATGCGCTGTCGAAGCACGCAGAAGGTGTTAGTACTCCTGTCATTATAGTGCGGACTTTCCATAGCATAGAAAATCGCTACGTTTCAATTTGTGTAACTGAACTTGTTTCATGTCACTGGTCATATAAACCTATGTAAACAGGAAAAACGCGGAAGAGTTTGGTCGCATCTAACTACAGCCCCAAAAAATACCATTGGCCATGCTGAGCCTAGCTACATTGCTAACAGGAGTGACAGCGCGTCTGACTGCGTCTGACTGACTGGGAGGTCGCGCAAAGCTTGGACAGGTACGGAGCAGCTCGTCTCAATTCAGATAAGAGCATATTTCATTATGGAAGTACGGTGGACTGTTCCTTTAAGATCTGTTCAGGAAGAATGGGACAAAATAACACCTGAAACGCTTCATCACTTATCTATCTTAACATCTTTTAAGTATTGTGAGAAGGAATGGTAATATTACAAAGTGATAAATGCTTTACTGCCCCAGGTTTTTTAGAAATTTGTTGTAAGAATCAAAATTGAAATGTTTTTTTTTTTTTTAATCTTGAGGTAAAACATCAAATAATGTGCTGTTGTATTATTTTGAGTGTAGTAAAGTCAAAGACTATTTACAAATCATTGTTTTCAGCTTTAATTTCAATTTCAACATACCGTCCCGACTTTTTCTGATTTGGGATTAAATTTCTACATGTGTGTTTTTGTTCGTTTAGGCTCTGGAGGTGCGTCTGCAGTGTGACATGGAGGATGTAATTTCACCATCAGATACAGAAAATACAGTGTGTGTAACAGATGTGGGCACTCACTCGCCCCAGCCACCCAGCCCGCGCAGTAACACTCCGGATAGTGTGAGAGACAGCATCCCCTGCCTAAAGTGAGTGACAACTCACCTAACCTTTTATGAGCGGTAGCATGTTAGCTGGAATGTTCTCCCAATTTAGTTGCCACTTCCCATCCCCATTACCCTATCACATGATAGAGACAAACCAAGGATGAAGCTCTTACATGCCCTCCTTTTTAAGTGCCTGTGATTGGCTAATGTCACACTAATTGACAGTGGGAAAGAGAAACAAGGACATCGTTTATCCTCCCAGAAAGCAGGACCAATTATCTTGGTATCTGGGACTCACAGCTACACATGGCTGTGGCATTATTGGGATTGAAACCCATGCTCTCCTGACAAGTAGGGCAAAGCTTTAGACAGTTTCAAACTTAGTCCATATTCAACAGTGGAGGAACCTCACCATTAATTTTAAATATTTAACAACTGATATCCTTCTCAGGGTAAAAGATCGCATGATATGGATGCCCCCTGGTTACCAAGCCGAACTTGTTATCCAATTGCTATGGGTTGACGGAGAGCCACCTCAGCAAATCACCAGCCTGGATTTAAACTCCGCCTATGGCCTGTAAGTAGCCCCTTTAACACATGGCTTACCATGAGTCTTTTTCTTGCTTAGTCTTCATCTGCTTTTCAATATAAACCCTGCCCTGAGATGTCCAGCAGTTGATTAATTCATTCATCTTTAGTACTGTAAGTGCATTGTCTTAGTCAGAGGTGCAGGGAAAACTGGGCAGGAAGCAGGAATACACCCTTGATAGGACACCAGTCCATCACATGCCACCATGCATATGTTACAGGCCAAAAAATTTCAACCTAGGTGTTTTTGGGTTTTTTTTTTTGACCTGGGTTAAAAATTTTAACCTAGTTCATAATTTCCAACCTCGGTAAAATTATGCATGATCAAAAATCCTTAAAAGGGATTTTCCATCACTTATTTTGTCTCTCTTTCTTCCACCCACGTCCTCTCTGTCTAAACCAACCCAGTATTTCCTGTTGTCTGTCTGTCAATTCCTATCTACCTAATTAGCATTTTTAAACATATCTTTTTTCATATTTACAGTGGTGCTTGAAAGTTTGTGAACCCTTTAGAATTTTCTATATTTATGCATAAATATGGCTTAAAACATCACAGATTTTCATACAAGTCCTAAAAGTAGATCAAGAGAACCCAGTTAAACAAATGAGACAAAAATATTATACTTGGTCATTTATTTATTGAGGAAAATGATCCAATATTACATATCTGTGAGTGGCAAAAGTATGTGAACCTCTAGGATTAGCAGTTCATTTGAAGGTGAAATTAGAGTCAGGTGTTTTCAATCAATGGGATGACAATCAGGTGTGAGTGGGCACTCTGTTTTATTTAAAGAACAGGGATCTATCAAAGTCTGATCTTCACAACACGTTTGTGGAAGCATATCATGGCACGAACAAAGGAGATTTCTGAGGACCTCAGAAAAAGCATTGTTGATGCTCATCAGGCTGGAAAAGGTTACAAAACCATCTCTAAAGAGTTTGGACTCCACCAATCCACAGTCAGACAGATTGTGTGCAAATGGAGGAAATTCAAGACCATTGTTACCCTCCCCAGGAGTGGTCAACCAACAAAGATCACTCCAAGAGCAAGGCGTGTAGTAGACGGCGAGGTCACAAAGGACCCCAGGGTAACTTCTAAGCAACTGAAGGCCTCTCTCACATTGGCTAATGTTAATGTTCATGAGTCCACCATCAGGAGAACACTGAACAACAATGGTGTGCATGGCAGGGTTGCATGGAGAAAGCCACTGCTCTCCAAAAAGAACATTGCTGCTTGTCTGCAGTTTGCTAAAGTTCACATGGACAAGCCAGAAGGCTATTGGAAAAATGTTTTTTGTGGACGGATGAGACCAAAATAGAACTTTTTGGTTTCAATGAGAAGCATTATGTTTGGAGAAAGGAAAACACTGCATTCCAGCATAAGAACCTTATCCCATCTGTGAAACATGGTGGTGGTCGTATCATGGTTTGGGCCTGTTTTGCTGCATCTGGGCCAGGACGGCTTGCCATCATTGATAGAACAATGAATTCTGAATTATACCAGTGAACTCTAAAGGAAAATTTCAGAACACCTGTCCATGAACTGAATCTCAAGAGAAGGTGGGTCATGCAGAAAGACAACGACCCTAAGCGCACAAGTCGTTCTACCAAAGAATGGTTAAAGAAGAATAAAGTTCATGTTTTGGAATGGCCAAGTCAAAGTCCTGACCTTAATCCAATCGAAATGTTGTGGAAGGACCTGAAGTGAGCAGTTCATGTGAGGAAACCCACCAACATCCCAGAGTTGAAGCTGTTCTATACAGAGGAATGGGCTAAAATTCCTCAAAGCTGGTGTGCAGGACTGTTTAACAATTACCGGAAACGTTTAGTTGCAGTTATTGCTGCACAAGGGGGTCACACCAGATACTGAAAGCAAAGGTTCACATACTTTTGCCACTCACAGATATGTAATATTGGATCATTTTCCTCAATAAATAAAATGACCAAGTATAATATTTTTGTCTCATTTGTTTAACTGGGTTCTCTTTATCTACTTTTAGGACTTGTGTGAAAATCTGATGATGTTTTAGGTCATATTTATGCAGAAATATAGAAAATTCTAAAGGGTTCACAAACTTTCAAGCACCACTGTAACCCAGATTCAAACTCAGAACCTTCTGATTAACCCAACAGCTTAACCACTAGACCAGGGACAATTGCAGTGGAAGGAGTGATATATATTTTGAATTTATTAATGAGTCTAGTCTCATTACATCATCAAGTAGCTTAAAACACAAAGTCTTCCCAAATCCTAACCTAAACCTAACCCTAGATATAGTAAGTCTCTCTAATACAAGTAGCAAATGATGAACTTGGTTAAAAAATTCTAACCTACGTAGGTTGAAAAATTGCACCTAATCTACAATTCTAACCTGTAACACATACATACATTCACACTACAGGCAATTAAAGATGGACTGACTTTCAGGGTTTTCAGGTTTAGATCATAAAAATAATTTTCCCGACACCCAATTATTTTTGCTTCGTGGATCGAAAGCTACTGAATTCAAATCACAGACTTCTAATTTTATTCGGATATTAAAACAAAACAAAAAAAAACAGAACAAGTAATGAATTTAGGGTCACATGGCCCTAAATTCTTCGCTATTATTTCTTGCTTCACCATGATGCAATACAAGATACTACGTCATGCATCAAATGGTGGGCTTTCCCCGTTCGCGCAAGGCATTGTGGGATACAAATTTGAGACAGGGGAGAAAAATGGAGGACGCAAATGAAACATGGAAGACTGACTACAGTAACGGAAAACGAGAAGAAAAGACGTTATGTTGTGAAGGAAAGGAAACACAGGCCAAATGACCAAATTTCAGAGGGAACTAAATTTCACCGGTTTTATGAAATCGAACAGTCGTCTACTTTTAAGTGTCTAATTTAACACTGGCATGTTTTGGGAGATGGCAGAAAACAGGAATACGCAGAGGAAAGCCAGGAAGGCATGGTGAGAACATGCAGAGCTCCACACAGAGAGGAAGCCAATAATTTATCCTGCTAATATAATAAGTGCTGCAGGTTGATGTAATCTACCAAATGGACACTGTACTCTCACTGAATGAGAATCGGAACTTGTCCATAACCTTCTCGTGGAATCATCCATAAAAGCAGGAGATATTCATCAGTTAAACTTGATCAAAGGATGGAGCTATTGGAATGGCAGCCAATATAAAAGGCTTTTTGAATTTCAATGAGCTCCACTCAGCAAACGCAGCCGCCCACATTGGCTAACTACGAGCATAAACACTGTTTGCTTGAGCAACAGCCAATCATTTTGATAGAGTGACAGGAGAGGGCGGAGTCTGGTGACAGAGGTCTGTTTGTGTGCCACTATTCAGATTGCTGTGTTATTTACTGATGATTTGGCTGCCTTGTGTGTGTGTGTGTGTGTGTGTGTGTGTGTGTGTGTGTAGGTTAGCTCTAGGTAACTGCAATGGTCTGGCAGTGGTGGATTATCTGCAGAAGACGGTGATAGTGTGCATGAGCACTCTGGAGCTGTATGGCTCGGCTGACCCCTTCCAACGCCTTACACGTTCCCCCCGCAAGAACCGCCAGTCCACATCAGGTACACACACACACACACACACACAAATATACGCTCACATTCTATTTCATGACAGACATATGTAGTGTCACTTCACTGTCTTGTCTCTCTGCTTTCTGTCAGTCTTCTGTCTCTCTTTGTCTCCTTCTGTCACACTCCCACATGATTTACACTCACTCACTCTCTCTCTCTCTCTCTCTCTCTCTCACACACACACACACACACACACACACACACACACACAAAATCAGAAACACTCTCTCACACTCTGACTGCATGAGACAGGCCGCAGTTATGGATTTGCATTCTGTGCATGTTGTCCATTTTGATATTCTGCTTGAGCACGACTTCTGACAAAGCCAAAAGCTCATACTGTCACAAGGACACACTTCTACTAATCTGAACTGATCCTCTACCACTCTGCTCCTCCTCTTCGTCCCAACCCTCATTACACACACCGACACGCACACACCTACATTCACATCTCACATCCTAACAACACCTGTGCGCAGGCTCATAGACCACAGAAAAAGAAGATGCAGTAAGTTCAAGGATCTATTTCGCTCTTCACCAAAAGGATGCTGCAGAGAAGCGGCCATGCTGGGTCCTTTCACAGCAGTCGCTCAGATTTGTTTGTTCAGGCATCCGCGTCTTTAGAAAGTGAAGAGCCCAGAGCCAGCATGATGCTCAGCGTGGAGATGCAGAGGTGGGCAGAAGGGTCATTTGGTCCTGGCAAGCTATGGTTTTGATCCTCTGCTTATGTAAGCTCTTAAATAGAGAGGGACACTGGTTCAGCACTCACCCACACCCTCTGATTTTAGTCAGGAGAGAAAGAAAGGAAGAAAGACAGAAACCAACATGAAATGAGAACATAATTGCTATCTTTGTCTTTTCAATTATGTGCATGAGGAGATAAGGGATAAGAGGGACGCTTCGTTCATTTCATGTTCTTCTCCATGTGTGATACTTCGCTCTTGTAGCTGTTTACACTTATATATGTCACTGTGAGTCCAGTCTCGAGACATCATTAGAAATCAATAGAAGCTCATGATGTATTGTTGTTACAGATTAAATGTGTTCCTTTCTGCTCCTGAGAGTTAAATCAACGTGCCTTGAATACGTTGGAGAAAATGTCACTAATATTTCCTTCAGTACTATTTTAAAGAGTTATACTTTTTACCTTATTCAAAATCTATGTTTTTTTTTTTTTCCCTGTGTTTTAAATGAATGCTTCTCAAAAGTTACATTCACAGTAGAGATGAAAACACTCCGGTCTAGAAGAGTGTGTAGGTTGTCGAAAGTCAGGAACAGAGTTTAGTTTTTCTCTGAATCCTATAATTCCTTTCCACACATACGGTACAGGCTTCTCATTCTTCCCTTTCATAGTTCTGTTCTTTTATCTTTTTTTTCCCTCTCACCCACTCATTAAACAGTGAACTTGGTCTTGCTGCAACCATGGTCACATTCCTCTTTTTCACTCGGAGCCTTTTTTGTTCTTCTCTCCTCTCCTCTCCTCTCCTCACCTCTCTCTCTCTCTCTCTCTCTCTCTCTCGTGGGTGGCGGTGCTTGGGCATGGGGGCACTGTCACAGACTTTTGCATGCGTGGCCTGTCTAACTTTTATTCAGATTCAAAGAAACGGATCCGTACCTCCTACCAGAGTAAGTGATTGGAGAAGCCGCCATGGGCTCAGTGGGGATGAAGTGGCCACAGATGAGGTGATTGGATGTGAATCGACCGATTGAATACAAGAATTAAATAATGCAAATATTCTGTTTTGAACTAGCGTGAAAATACAATATGCTCAAGCCAGTAAGCATGTGTTAGAGATTAATGGAAGTTGTTAGAGCTTTATATTAAGATTAACAAGACTAAGAGCAAAATAAGATTAAGAAAATAGCCTGGATTATATTAACCCTTAAATACAGGGATGTTTTGCTAACGGGTTTTGTCATTAACCTTATATGTGTATGTCATTTTTTTTAAACATAAATTGATCAGAACGAATGGCCATGATAATGTCAACAATAAGAAAACAATATTTTGTTTTGCATATTTAACAAAAAATTTGACAAACCTTTCCATCAAACATTCAACTGCATAGTTTGTAGCTCTAAACTATATTAAAGACATGCTGACCTGTGTATTACAGAATGCTAATTACTACTAATTGTACATTATTATTATTATTATTATTATTATTATTATTATTATTATTATTATTATTATCTCATTTGGCCAACAGGCGATGAGTTTATGCCATCATATGTTGTCCGGCATCCATCTGGCACCGTCTACATTTCATGAAAATCGTTTCTTCTCTCTCAATTCTTCACCAATTTTTATTCTTTTTGGCAGGAAGGTACCGTAGGTCTGCCTGGGATGCATATAACTTCTACCCAAATTTGCATAATTGCATTTAATAATGAAGATATGGAGTAATTAAGCCCTAACAAGCAGTTTCCACACAAATCGCTTCTTCTCCATCACTTCTTCACTAATTTTAATTCTTTCTGGCAAATACGTTGGTATTCCTAGGGTGTATATAGCTTCTAGATATAGCTTGCAACATTTATTGTGCAAGGTGGCCCACTTTAGATCGTTCCTTCTGGACTAGACGGGGCCGGATTGAGCTACGCCATCATTGACAGCATCATTATTTTATCAATCACTTATCTTACAGAAATCATAAGGAATCATTTACAATTGTCATTTTATGTAGAAAACAAAGTAGTTGTGGAATATTGTGTAGGTGCAGGCTTAAAAACAAACAAAATAAACCTGACACCTAAATTGTGCATTTAAGGGTTAATTCTTTTATGAATGCGTCTGTAGTGTTAGAGGAAGAAATGCTAAACATCCAGTCATCTCATGGTCTGTGTTCTTGCTAAGCATTTGTCAAGTGTAAGAGAACCAATCAGGGTTCAGAAATTCTCCATACACCCCATAAAACCTTACAAAGGTGAAACAATCAGTCACAGGAACAAAGAACCAGAGCACTAATTCACACATTGTTAATATTAAATATTCTTAGAAGCTGGCACAAATAAAAAGCACTAACTGTGCTTTAATTCTTGTAGGCTTGCCTTTTTTAAAAATAAGATCACTATTTTAATCATTCAGAACCTGAAAGCTTTGAAAACTTTGAAAACTAGCTTCATAGCTGTTCAGAAAAATGAATTTAAACATTCCTGTTTGAAGAAATCAATCTCTTAGGCACATTAGAATGATTATGGAAAGGAGTTCTGCTCCTGTATCAATTTGCCTCAACCCTGATTGCGGTGTTTGCTGTGCTTGTAACTAAATGAGGCTTACACTGCATTCAATGCCTTGTATCATAGCGTGTGATATAAATGCATGATATAAAATCATGCATTTATCCATAGAGTTAGTAATATGATAATGTCGCTCCTTGTCCTTTTCTCTGTCTCTCAATTTCTCTTTCTCACATGCAAGAAAGTATATGAAGTGATGGATACCGCTGCAGTGCAGGCCTCATCATATTGTGCATTGAATGTTTACTCACACACACTCTCACGCACACCTTCACACACCGGCTCTATGATGTGGTTGTGCACAGATGGAAGATTTCTGGAAGATTTGCCATTAGTGACTGAGTAGAGTTTTACCTACAGTACACTCACTGTCAGTCTCTATGCCTGAGTATGGTGCTTTAATATACTTCAGTATAATCCCATAATACATTACTGTATTTCATTGTAATAATTAATGTATATCTATAAAATTAAAATGATGTGTCTTGTCATGGGGCGCCACGGTGACTGTCGCCTCATAGCAAGAAGGTCCTGGGTTCAAGCCCAGTGGCCAGCGAAGGCCTTTCTGTGCGGAGTTTGCATGTTCTCCCCGTCTCTGTGTGGGTTTCCTCCAGGTGCTCCGGTTTCCCCCACAGTCCAAAGACATGCAGGTTAGGTTAATTGGTGGCTCTAAATTAACCGTAGATGCGAATAGTTGTTTGTCTCTATGTGTCAGCCCTGTGATGACCTGGCAACTTGTCCAGGGTGTACCCCACCTCTTGCCCATAGTCAGCTGGGATAGGCTCCAGCTTGCCTGTAGAACAGGATAAGCAGCTACAGATAATGGATGGATGGATGGGTGTCTTGTCACTGAAGTCAAACAGATCCCTATTTACTCCAGAATTATAGGTGCACTACCCTAACATCATTATTATGATATATCTGATCTTTTTATTTTATATATGTCAAGTCACTTGCTCTTTTTTTCTGCTTCCTCTTCCTGTGTTCTACTTTCTCTGGTCTCTGATTGGCTGCAACAGGCCTTACGGAACTTTCTGATAACCAGGTATCTTTGGACCTGGAAAGGAGCAAATCACCCACCTCAGGTAACCACGCCACATTTAACTTGAACACCACACCCACATTATAATTTGAGGTAAATACTTTGTAAACTTTGTTATAATACTTGACGACACAGTGAGATGGAACATAAGCACTGCTTCACACTACACACACACTTTATAGTATTCAAAAAGCAGCCATGTCCACTACTGATGCTTCTGAAATTATCCATGTTTTTTTTTCCCTAATTGAGGCCTTTCACAGACATCATGGATTTTTGTTTTTCACACAGCATCCACCATATTGTCGGGCAAACAAAGAAACAGCTGTGACAGTTAATAATGACAATCGAGACGACTGCAGTCAGTACAATCTCTCTGAAATTATTAAAAATTTTATTTTATACCAGCAGATTGGGTTACATCCAAAGCTGAAACATGCAGGCATCACAGATCCATATAATTTACCCACAAATGGATTTATTTATTTATTTATTTATTTATTTATTCTGCACACTGCTCTGTGTGCGTGTGTGTGTGCGTGCGTGCGTGCGTGCATGCATGTGTGCACACACGTGCCGCTTCAGATGGATTAAATGCAGAGGAGGAATTTTGCTGTGCTTGAGTGTACATGTGATAAAAATAAAGGCTTCTTCTTCTTAATTTACCCACAAATGTATTTATTCCACTTGAAAAGTGTTTGGCGAACCATTTATCAGATTCGGGACGCTACGATATCCTGAACTCTTTAGCATTTAGAACTTCTAAATACACCGGAGATGCTAAAAACTTACAAAAGTACAGGTACCTACTAATATTTCGAGGCAGGTTTCATGCCGGAATGTTATGGGAAAGTTCTGATAAAGAATAATACCTTATTATGACAAACGTAAGCTCAAACATGGACTTTTAATAGTAATAAACAAGGCAGGGCCAAGATCTAGCATATTTTATGGTGTTTAGCTGAGTCTACATGATCACTACATAACAAACATGCTGCTAGTCGAGCCAAGCATAAGGTCTAATAAAATATATCGCATCCAAAGCCCACATCCAGATATACCGTACATTTTAACATTGCACAGAGCTTTCACACTAACCTGATATAAAATGTTCTCCACACACGGGGATGTTTTTATCATCCAGTCTTCCTGTTCAGCTGCAGCTCATCATTTTTCTCATCTTTCTGGGAAGCAGTGAAAAGTTAAACCAGGCCTATCTCCACATCTGTTATTACATCCAAAAGCACTACAGCTCTATGGCATTGTTCTTTTAGATGTAACTTCTACAAGTTTATCTGTAGATGTTTACTGAACTGGGCTTACAATCACTCATGTACACTTGTGCCGGTCACTGGCAAACACAAAGGTCACCAGGCAACATGGCCGCATAAACAAATCCGCAGTCGCGATGATGTCACGTGAAAGTCTTGCATATACGTATACATTCATCACCAAGTCCAGATTCATTCCTGCCTTAAGGCCCGGTCACACAGCACTCCGCGTCTATATCACGTACAAAAAGATACAAAAATCTGCTGGACGTGGTCGTAAGTGGTAATTTTTGGTCAATTTTGGCTTTGCCGTGCTTTGTATGGGGTATGGCCGTCGGCGGCTGTTTCACTGCCATAGCACTGCCAAATCACGGGTAACCGCGGCTCAGCGTCGTTGGAAGAGCGGCTTGCTGCGCATATAAAAGCGGTAGGATATGTTGAGCCTGTATCAGTTGGTTCTGTTGGTGCTGGAGCATTAAGATGAGGACATCACAGCGTTGAGGGTTCATGTTCACCCCTTGACATCTAGACTGCAAGTGCCAAGGTCTCAGAAAATTACGGTATTTACATGCCGCAAATCAGAAGTGATGCAGAAGTGATTAGACAGTGATCAATCGAATTTAGAACTTGTTTGAGACGTCGTTTAACGGGCTTAGACAGTGCTATGTACGCGGAAAAATCCATTTCTCAGTGATAAGCCGCTAAACACACGCTATATCCCGTGATACCAACGCGTAACACCCGTCCGATGACCGTGCTCTGCCCGTGATAGACCGCCAAACTTTCGCGTCTTACCACGTCTCCCCAAGTTTTAATAACGGCCGGGACACTGATTATCACGTGTTTTTCACATGTGTTGCACGTCTTTACCACGTGTGCCGGCCGTGGTTGTCCGCGGTCTAAAGTTTTGAGCAGTCCAAAACTTTTTGCCGCGTCCGACACCGTTCCGATTTTCCCCTGCGTCCTGTTACGTCTGTATATCGACTGTAACACGTCTTAACTTCGACATCAACACGAACAATATCGTCTGCTTCACGGGAGAGCACTTTTTGACGGGTTTTGGCCGTGATAAAGCCGTAAAGCGCTGTGTGACCGGGCCTTTACACCCAATGTTTCTGAGATCCATCACAACTCTAACTATGATAAAGCAATGAATGAATGAATGAATGAAGTCTAGATTGTTGAACATGCAAATCAGGAAATGTGCCTAACCCCCCACACAACATCTTCCCTTTGAAAGCCCACATTGCATGGCCTGCATTTGCATACTGAAACGTGATTGGTTCTAATATTTTATGACATTAACAACACTATTTGCATGTAACATGCTCAACACTATTACACTATCAGCTCTTTCACTGAGGTTTCCAGCTTGTCTTGAAAAATCTTCTTTAGAAATGCACTCGATTGTCACACTTTGATCAGTCTACACATTCAAATAGATTCCCCTCAAAAGAAGCATTCAGTAATAAAACTTGTATTTGAGAAGTTCCTTTTCTCTGATTTAAGCTGCTTATCTATTGCATATTTTTTTCCTGCAACTCTATTTAATAGGTCTTTCATTTTACTTCTTAATTCCTGTGTGCCTTTTCACTCATTCTATCTCTTTCTCTTTCACTCTCTATCTTTCTGTATTCTCCTGTATTCTATGTTGGCCTTTTATAACGTTTTGCTGAATATCTCAAGGATACAGGAGCTGTGATGCATGATGATTGATGCATTTGAATTGAAACAATACTTTCCTATTTTACTCATGCTCTCTCTCTCTCTCTCTGACTATAGCAGTCATGCCTTTGCTGTATTTTCTCTCTGTACTGTGTGCAGTCTACTTGAATGATGGGACCACGGGGACCTCTAGCAAAGCTCTATGGCCTGCAGCTAATGGTTAAGGACAGAGATGTACTGGAAGAAGTGTGTGTGTGTCAGTGTATGTGTGTAAGCGTGTGTGTGTTTTTGTGCTTTGTATTACTTGTGCCTTTGCGATTTTGCATCACATTTGTGGACAGGGAATTTAGCCAAAATATCATCCTGAAGTGGTGGCACAGTTGGTGTAGTGGTTAGCACTGTCGCCTCACAGCAAGAAGATTCTGGGTTCGAGCCCAGTGGCCAGTGGGGGCCTTTCTGTGCGGAGTTTGCATATTCTCCCCGTGTCTGCATGGGTTTCCTCCGGGTGCTCCGGTTTCCCCCATAGTCCAAAGACATGCAGGTTAGATTAATTGGTGGCTCTAAATTGACCGTAGGTGTGAATGTGAGTGTGAATGGTTGTTTGTCTCTATGTGTCAGCCCTGCGATGATCTGGGACTTGTCCAGGGTGTACCCCGCCTCTCGCCCATTGTCAGCTGGGATAGGCTCCAGCTTGCCTGCAGCCCTGCACAGGATAAGCGGTTACAGATAACGGATGAATAATCCTGAAGCACTAAAAGCCACTGAATACCAGAACAACAATATAAAGAAGAGATCAATAGATTAAGTGTTTTGGTGTTTTGACACCCTGTGTGTGAGGGGGTGGTGGGGGTACCACCTATGTGTAGATGTTTAAGTTTCTGCACAACAGTATTTTAAATAAGTATTATGTGTGGGAGAGGCACTCACAGGCAGATGCGTGTCAAAAATTATCTCGGTGGTGGAGCTGTTTATGCATTATATCAAGAGGAAGCTGCCATGAATATTTCATACTATATTATTATTATTATTATTATTATTATTATTATTATTATTTATTGTCAGCCTCACTGTAAGGAGCCCTGGGCCAGAGAAGATGAATTATGAATGAAAAATAAAATGCTTGAGCAGCTGTTGTTTTTTTGTTGGCCATATGTTTTGAGCATGTATCCAAGCGGAGACTCCAGTGTTCAGAATTATTTAAGTGCGCACTAATGATTTCATCCCTGAGTTCTTAGTCATTGACTAATTTTGGTGCTTGGTGATTTTACCCCCGAGCTTAATGCCTACATACTGTGCAACGAGTGCTTGCTTGGTTGCATTGGAGTCATGTGAAAAAGAAAGTACACCCTCTTCCAGTTACATGGTTTAACCGATCAAGACATAACAAAAAAACCATCTGATCCTTACCAGGTCCTAAATTTATGTGAATCTAACCCCAGGTGTAAAGCAACACACCACAGATTCCACCATGTCATTATTTATTTCACAAAAATTAAGTGAAAATGCAGAATCCATGTGTGAAAAAGTAAGTACACCCCATGATATGTTTATGCACAGTTCTCTTAAGGTCCTGCCACAGCATTTCAATTGGGTTGAGGTCTGGACTTTGACTTGGCTATTCAAACACCTTGATTCTTTTCTTTTTCAGCCATTTTGCTATAGATTTGCTGGTGTGCTTGGGATCATTGTCCTGTTGCATGACCCAATTGCGGCCAAGCTTTAGCTGTTGGACAGATGGCCTCACATTTGCTTTGAGAATACTTTGGTATACAGAGGAGTTCATGGTTGACTCAGTGACTGCAAGGTGCCCAGGCCCTGTGGCTGCAAAACAAGCCCAAATCATCACCCCTCCATCACCGCACTTGATGGTTGGTATGAGGTGTTTGTGCTGATATGCTGTGTTTGGTTTTTGCCAAACATGGCGCGGTGCATTATAGCCAAACATTTCCACTTTGGCCTCATCTGTCCAAAGGACATTGTTCCAGAAGGCTTGTGGCTTGTTCAGATGCATCTTTGCAAACCTAAGCCATGCTGCCATGTTCTATTTAGATAGAAGAGGCTTTCTTCTGGCAACCCTTCCAAACAAGCCATACTTGCGTAGTCTTTTTCTAATTTTACTGTCATGAACTTTAACATTTAATATGCTAACTGTGGCCTGTAGAGTCCTAGATGTAGTTCTTGGATTTTTTGCAATTTCTCTGAGCAGTGCACGGTCTGACCTTGGAGTAAATTTGCTGGGATGTCCACTCCTGGGAAGATTGGCAACTGTCTTGAATGTTTTCCACTTCTAAATGATCTTTTTCACAGTAGAATGATGGATTTCAAATTGTTTGGAAATGGCCTTATAACCCTTCCCAGACTGATGTGCAGCAACAATTGCTTCTACAAGATCATTGCTGATGTCTTTCCTCCTTGGCATTGTGTTAACATACACCTGAGTGCTCCAGACCAGCAAATTGCCAAAACGTCTGCTTTTTAAGAGGTGGCCACACATGCTGATGATCAATGAATCAAATTCATTTGATCAACAACACCT
The DNA here is from genome assembly GCF_027579695.1 of Neoarius graeffei. Taxonomy (NCBI): domain Eukaryota; kingdom Metazoa; phylum Chordata; class Actinopteri; order Siluriformes; family Ariidae; genus Neoarius; species Neoarius graeffei. Next base: position 35,891,427 of record NC_083577.1, read on the forward strand.
TGCTGCTAATTGCCGTCATAATTTCTATGGAAGCAGTAAGGGTGTACTTAATATTTCACACACTGCTACTGCATTTTTGGCTTACTTTGTGTTAAATAAATAATTACAGTGTCAATATGTCATGTATTATTGGTCATCTGAGGTTGTATTTGTCTATTTTTAAGACCTGGTAAGAACCAGATGATTTTTTTATTATGTCCTGACACTTAAAACCTAGACTTGAAAGAAGGTGTACTTTCTTTTACACATATCTGTATATTCTTTTGATATTCTCAGTCTGCAAGTGATCACTGAGCCTCTAATATTTTCAAGCCTGTTTGAGCAGCAATTAATGAGAGTCGGAAAGGAAATCAAATTCATCTGCTGTCATGCCCAGCAGATTCCTGAATCCATTCTGTCATCTGTTAGTGTGGGAGAGTAAGGGCAAAATATAATAGGCGATAATAATGCTTTGATAAGAAAAAGCTTTTTTGCACTTGATAGAAATATCTGGTTTTGGCCAGTTTGCTTGCGAATTGTTTTGGCTCGGTCCAGTTAAATCCTTGAAACTTATCTTCACTCGCACATCTGCTTTGTATTTTCATAAGGCTATCCTGATCAGTAATGTAATGCTTCATCACCCATTCACGTTACCCTGTCATACACCGATAACCTGGCTTCGTAAACCACATCTTCCAATCATTTAGCTACACCACATTCTTGAATGTGGATATATACTCATGTTTGTCTTTCAATAAATTGAGAAACATCTGTGACTGCTGATCCCAGATATCCATGAGGCAGAATCGTCTACATGCTTAGATTCAACCTTCTTCAGTACAGACAGATCAAAACCTATTAGCACTGTACCTCCAGTTCTCTTTGCAGAACACAGTTCTCGCATCTCCCCAACCAGTATTTTCTCCACATTTTTTACATTACATTAATGGCATTTAGTAGACGTTCTTATCCAGCACGATGTACAAGATACCCAGAGTAGCCTGGGGACCAATTGGGGGTTAGGTACCTTGCTCAAGGGCACTTCAGCTATTTTTGCTGGTCTAGGGAATTGAACCAGTGACCTTTTGGTCCCAAAGCTGCTTCGCTAACCATTAGGCCATGACTTCTCCCACTCTTATTAATCTTTTTGTTCTTGTTTACATATAAAATAGCGACAAATGTTTATTATGTTTATTTTCTTGACAAAGCAGGAAAAATTTAGCACTTTGCCAGGGCTCTTTCCAAGTTATGCTGGCCACACACAAGAGGATAATTGGGCAAATTTTGGGTCCAATTTGCCTCTCCCAACAATTGCAGTAACATTCCCGTTTTGAAGCTGCTCTGGACTGATTATCATGTTTACAGACATAATCTTAACGTTACCAATAGGATCGGAGTCTCCCTGATTTTGAATCGTAAACATCAAATGTGTTTGATATTCACAGTTTGAAATCATATAATGTGAAAGAAATAGCAGGTGGTGGCCAGGTGGTGGCGCTATAACAGGCAGGCCCATTGGGTGTCAGGTTATCATAATAATCATAATATCTATTGAATAAGAAGTGTCTGACCATATAATCAATGCACTGTGGCTTTCTGACACGTTTCCTGTTTATGTGGCAAGATGTTAAAATCATAAGGCCATTTCAACATATCAAAAATCCCTTTGCAATTTAATATCAGCGACATCTTGGCATCACGTGTAACAAATTTCACATGAATCTCATGAACCGTCTAGGAGGAGCATGTTAAAATTCATCATGCGTCAAAACACACATATTCAAAACCCTATTCTTTCCTTGGCCAGTTGGTGGCGCTATACCAGACAGGCCCATAATGGCTATAGAGTATCAGAATCATATTACAAGATATCAAGTTCAATATTCAGCAATATCTTGGCATATTATATGTTATAATATTTCAACATATTACAACATATCAAAAATCCCTTAGCAATTCAACTTCAGCAATATCTTGGCATCATGTTTGCCAAGTTTGACATGAATTTGATGAACCGTCTAGGAGGAGTACGTTAAAAATGACTGTGTAATTTCACTCCAAATGGCCTTATGACATCATTCCAAAGTTCTACCCATTCATTTCAATGGGAAATGGAAAAAGGGGCGCTATGAAGTTCCTGGGCCATGCCCGGGGCCAAAAGTTTGTGGCTGAGTAGCAGTGACAATGACTGATGTGTGTATCAAATTTCATGAGTTTTCATGCATGGGAAATGCCTCAAATAAGGCCAAATGCAGCAGAAAAATAATAATAATAACAACCCTTCGAAAAACAATAGGGTCTTCGCACCGAACGGTGCTCGGGCCCTAATAATAATAATAATAATAAAGAAACTAAGGCCAACAGACAAGATATATTAGTGAAGGACAAGAAGGAAAGAGTTTGTCTGCTCATTGATATGTCTATCCCCACCGAAAGAAACACTTCTCTAAAACCTACAGAAAAACTCTCCAAATACAAAGATCTAGAAATAGAATGTGAGTATGAAGAGAATGTTCATTCTTGAGAGAATGTGGGGTATGAAGACCACAACCATACCAGTGGTAATAGGTGCTCTTGGTCTGGTCAAGGAAGGGACTGAAAAATACACCAACAAAATCCTTGGTAACATCAAGATACAAGAAATTCAGAAGATCGTCCTCCTCATCCTCCACTGTTCATATATTAACTTACTTACTCACTGCCTGTTATGCCTCCTGGCATTTAGGACAGCAACGAAGGATTTCCACCTCTGGCGATTTTGGGCCATCTTTTGGACACTTCCCTAGGTCAGATTCATGGTTTGCATCTCCTTCTCCACAGTCCAACACCAGGTGGTTTTGGGTCTTCCTCTTTTTCTTCTGCCTTCTGGTGTCCAATGCAGGGCTACTCTAGGGATGCTGTTTGGCTCGCTTCTCATGACATGCCCTATCCAGTTCCAGCACCGTCTCATTATGATATTCTCCATGCTCTCTATCTGGCATCTATCGAGTAGCTCTTGATTAGATATGGTTTTAGGCCAAAAAATCCGGCATATTTTCCTCAGATTTTTTGTGTGGAAGACTGACAGTTGGTTGAGGTAATTGGCAGTCATCCTCCAGCATTCTGATCCATATAGAAGAGTGGACAGGCTGCAGCTCTGATACAGCTTAATTTTGTAGCCTTGTTGATTCGATTCTTGATATCATTATGTGCACCACCATCATATCTACTGTAACTGTGCTCCCAAGATAAGTGAATTCCTCTGTTGTTGTAAGATCAATTCCATTCATTTGGATTGGTAAGGGGTTTGGGATGTTAAGTGTCATAACTTCTGTTTTCCTCTGGTTTATTGTGAGGCCAATCTGTTGTGCAAAGGAGCTCAGGCGGGATGTTCTTATATTAAAGAGGACCTTATCTATCAAGTAGATCCATCACACCCTCATGGTGGCCCTTATCAAAAAGAAGTATACTTCAAGTTCATTTTATTAAGTATACTTAAGTAAAGTTAAAGTATATTTTCTTAAGTATACTTTTGTGTACCAAGTATACTGATATCAATGTACTTACAGTATACTTGTAAGTAAACTAATCTAATACTTCTTGGGACTAAATTGGCCCACATTTAGTTTATAAAAAGTATACTTTAAGTCTAAGAGAAGTAAACTCTGAGTATACAACTAGTATTTTTTTTTTATTTTGTACTGCAAGTATACCACAAGGAAACTTATATACTAATAGTTTACTAGTTCTATACTTGTAGCCCACTCTTTAGTTTACAAAAGCATACTTCATAGTATACTGGAAATATACTATGAGTTTACTTGTTTTATACTTCTAGTCCACTTTTTATTTTACTAAAGTATATTTTGTAGTATACTGGAAATGTACTATTGGTTTACTTGTTACACACTTCTAATCCACTTTTTAGTTTGTAAAAGTATACTTTATAGCATATTGGAAATATACTATTAGTTACTGGTTATATACATCTAGTCGACATTTTAGTTTAGAAGTATACTGCAATTACCCTTCTAGGTATACTATTAGTTCTCTAGCCCTAACCCTTACCTCATGTACACTGCCAGTAGGCAACTTAAGTGTTTTGTACCTTAAGTTACAATGAAGTTATAAAGATAAGAATTCACAAAATAACAACAGATACTCAGGATTAAGAACATATTAATTTTCTTTAAAAATCAAAATTTAAAGCAACATTGTATTAAATGCCAAAGTATAAGAACATGGCAATGACAACTGAAATTGACATCCAAGCTCTAAAGAAAAAGAAATAAACAAAAAATAATAATTATCCCACTCAGGAGAAATAAAAAAAAAAACTTATATGGAACCACAGACATACCTACAGTGGTGCTTGAAAGTTTGTGAACCCTTTAGAATTTTCTATATTTCTGCATAAATATGACCTCAAACATCATCAGATTTTCACACAAGTCCTAAAAGTAGATAAAGAGAACCCAGTTAAACAAATGAGACAAAAATATTATACTTGGTCATTTATTTATTGAGGAAAATGATCCATTATTATATATCTGTGAGTGACAAAAGTATGTGAACCTTTAGGATTAGCAGTTCATTTGAAGGTGAAATTAGAGTCAGGTGTTTTCAATCAATGGGATGACAGTCAGGTGTGAGTGGGCACCCTGTTTTATTTAAAGAACAGGGGTCTACCAAAGTCTGATCTTCACAACACATGTTTATGGGAGTGTATCATGGCACAAACAAAGGAGATTTCTGAGGACCTCAGAAAAAGCGTTGTTGATGCTCATCAGGCTGGAAAAGGTGACAAAACCATCTCTAAAGAGTTTGGACTCCACCAATCTACAGTCAGACAGATTGTGTACAAATGGAGGAAATTCAAGACCATTGTTACCCTCCCCAGGAGTGGTCGACCAACAAAGATCACTCCAAGAGCAAGGTGTGTAATAGTCAGCAAGGTCACAAAGGACCCCAGGGTAACTTCTAAGCAACTGAAGGCCTCTCTCACATTGGTTAATGTTCATGAGTCCACCATCAGGAGAACACTGAACAACAATGGTGTGCATGGCAGGGTTGCAAGGAGAAAGCCACTGCTCTCCAAAAAGAACATTGCTGCTCGTCAGCAGTTTGCTAAAGACCACATGGACAAGCCAGAAGGCTATTGGAAAAATGTTTTGTGGACGGATGAAACCAACATAGAACTTTTTGGTTTAAATGAGAAGCGTTATGTTTGGAGAAGGAAAAACACTGCATTCCAGCATAAGAACCTTATCCCATCTGTGAAACATGGTGGTGGTAGTATCATGGTTTCGGCCTGTTTTGCTGCATCTGGGCCAGGATGGCTTGCCACCATTGATGGACCAATGAATTCTGAATTATACCAGCGAATTCCAAAGGAAAATGTCAGGACAGCTGTCCAGGAACTGAATCTCAAGAGAAGGTGGATCATGCAGCAAGACAACGACCCTAAGCACACAAGTCATTCTACCAAAGAATGGTTAAAGAAGAATAAAGTTCATGTTTTGGAATGGCTAAGTCAAAGTCCTGACCTTAATCCAATCGAAGTGTTGTGGAAGGACCTGAAGCGAGTAGTTCATGTGAAGAAACCCACCAACATCCCAGAATTGAAGCTGTTCTGTACAGAGGAATGGGCTAAAATTCCTCCAAGCCGGTGTGCAGGACTGATCAATAGTTACCGGAAACATTTAGTTGCAGTTATTGCTGCACAAGCGGGTCACACCAGATACTGAAACAAAGGTTCACATACTTTTGCCACTCACGGATATGTAATACTGGATCATTTTCCTCAATAAATAAATGACCAAGTATAATATTTTTGTCTCATTTGTATAACTGGGTTCTTTTTATCTACTTTTAGGACTTGTGTGAAAATCTGATGATGTTTTAGGTCATTTATGCAGAAATATAGAAAATTCTAAAGGGTTCACAAACTTTCAAGCACCACTGTAAGAGTCAACAATGCTGTCTATAAGGCACAAATATTTTAATACTTTATTACACTTTTGTTCAGTATATCTTGATCAAAAGTTTAAGCTTAATATACTTAGACTTTTCTATATACTTTTCAGTATAAGCCAAGTATACTTATGTATAACTTTAAGTATATCTCTGATAAGTAAATTAAAAAGCAAACTGAAAGCATACTCTCTTATTTTTAGTTTAAAAGAAGTATACTAGAAGCACACTTGAATAAACTTCTTTTTTGTAAGGGAGCCCAAAGTCCAAGGGATGGACTCGGCTCCATGAGCGAACAGAACAGGACATTAAGGAAAAACTCACAATAATAATAGTCTAGTAGGTAGTGCACATGTATGCTGCTTAAAATTCCTTACAAGTTCTGGCATCGTTCCACATCCTTGCATGTATTCACCTTTTCTTAACACTTTTAAACCACCTAGAATCCACTCTAAGAAGATTTATTTTTACACATTATTTCCCAGTGCTCTCATGGTAGCCGGAAGACAGGCTACATTTCTATAAAGCGGAAGTCACACAGGATTTATCCTTGCCCGAGCAGGATATTATGCTTGAGGGAAAGTAGTTGTAAATTTCGATAACTAGCTTGTTGATGCTTTGTAACTGTAAGTGTAAAAGTCTGCTGTAATTGCCAATTCCTCCATTTTTATTCTCTGGGAAAAAAAAAAAGATCCCATGTCTCTTCTATTTTTTTGGCTCATCTGTCAATCCATGACAGATTATTGATTTGGCGGTGGACTTGGACTGATGGCCTTGATCTAAAGGGACTCAATGTGAAAGTGAATTGCTTTTTCACATCACATGCCATTCTCCTTTTAAATGAATGATATTTTTGCGAGGAGATTTTTATACTATTCAATTTGACTGCTTCCTTTCGACACAGAGAAATGGCTGTGAGAAGAAAGATTACAAATGCGACAATTAAATATAATGAAACAGATCATGAAATAGTAATGAAGAGTAATACTGATTTCTCCTACTAAATGGGACCGCAGTGTAGACAGGAGGCAAAGTTACTAAGTGGTAAGAAACTCTTCTAAAGCTTTCATCATGGTTCAGGAAGTGTTTAAGAGGCATATGGGTGCTAGGCAGCTAAATACTGGTAAATAACAGCTGTCAAAAAGGCAGCAGCATCTTTCCGCAAAATTGCAGAGATGTTTATCCCAATGGGACTAAAATGATCAAACCACCACGGAGCTGTTCCAAAACTGTAGGTAATTTGCTCTGTAATTTTCTCAGAGGAGAAGAAGGATGGAAGGAAAATAAGGCTGGAGAAGCACCTGGAAACCACAGAATTGCCCCAGGTCCCTGTTTAAACTAGCATTTGGGATACATTAAGATACTGAGACACTATCGGTACCTTCCCTATACTGCACAAACAACAGCTTTAATTAGCACTTTGGTATTATTTACAGTTGCGAAACTTCTCCACTTGTCTAAGTTGCATCTCTGTTCCATTGTGATTTGCTGTCTGTCATTTTCTCGCCTGGTTCTCTGTCCTACTCTCTACCAGCTTCAGTAACTGGGACTGCGTTTCTCTTTGAAGTTCTCCCTCAGGGTGTCGGCTGGCGTCTCGTTGTTGTGCTTTGTTGTTTGCAGGGATGTCAAGTTCTTTTGCAGCTCGCTCTGACCTCGTGTTGACTCCAGTGTTCTACCAGGTAGCTAATAAGCTGAAATGTCAGCCACTGATGGTGACCTGCTGGGTTATATTTAGAAAAATAAGGTTCCAACTAAAATGAAGAACAAAGCTCTGGAAAAATGGGAAAGGATGAGAGACGACAGGGTGACATGTACTGGTATGAAGGGTTTTCAACATTCTGGCTCACACGTGATGTTGAAACACGACAGCTATAATTGGGAAGAAATTTGAGTGCTTCCTCAGTACTTTCACGTTTCAGATCAGATTTTTCATTCATTTTTTAGAATTCAGCAAAACCTGGCAAGCATATGCAAGAACACTTTGAATGCCTATGATACTGATTTAGTTTAAGATTTGTATCTCCAACACTTTAATCGTAATCTTTGGGTGTTTAGCGGCATGAAATGACAGAATTCAAAAACGTGTCCTGAATTTTCCCTGAAACTGGGGAGATGACTGTTCTTCAGAGAAATTTATCTTTGCTACCATTTGTCTTCCCATGACTGTATGATTACATTAACTATTGGCACTGGAAGTTTTTCACTGATATTTTCGCTTCGATGGCTGATTTTTTTTTTATTTTTATATTTAAATGCTTCTTTTGTACTGTAAAACAAACACAAAAAATAGTTCTTTAACACATGTTCCACTACATAATCTTCAGGACTGTGCAAAATTGGATGCAATTTGCTTGTGTGTAGGTCTGATTATGTGTTTATATGTGCGTGTTTATATTTGTTGTGGCTCTCTGATTTCCAGTGCCCTACTCTTCCTACGTACACAGTGAGCCTCGGGGCACAGCGGAGCCTGTGTCCAATCTACGTGCCAGCCATTACAGTCCGGTCTTTTACCTGTTGGACAATGGTAAGACCCGGAACACATGGACCGGGGCGAGAGGGATGGTTTATGGCATGCTGCTGTAGGAGTAGTCACGCTCGTAGTGCCTGTTGCCTAGCTGTACCTAGCTGCTAGTGCTTCTCATCTCCTCTCGCAGCTCTATGATGTCAAGTTTCCATGAGTTTGCAGGTGTGTGGGAGGCGAGTGGGTGGTTGTTGGCATGGGTGTATTTGTGTGTGTGTGTGAGAGAGAGAAAGAGAAGAGGATGATGAGTGGTCATGAAAGCTGCCTTCACAGGCATCACTGTGTAATAAAATGCTAGATGAGAGGCAGGAAGAGAGAGAAACAGAAGAAAGGAAGAAAAGAAAGAGTTAACTGAACTAAGGTCACATTTAGGATTAAGACTTGAGGCCCAGATGGATGGAAGTGAGTTTGAAAGAGTGAGCGTGAAAGGGTGGTATATTGCTCATAGATTATTTCATGGACGCTCGCTTGCCTTTCTCTAGCGCCGTGCCTCATCCATGCTTGTGTATGTATGTGCTGGTGGACACAATATGGAGATGTTCTCTTGCATTTTTTTTTTTCAGATTGCCTGTGTTGGTGTTTTGCATCAGCTAATTTGGCTTTGGAATTAAATAATTCTCCAAAATATTAGCAAGAGGCAGCTACAGCACACGGCTAAAAGTTTCTCCCCAAATTTTTGTCTCAAAATTCTATAATACTCTCATAATTTATAAATCATATAGACATCAATAAGACTTTCCATTGATGCTACGGTACTTGTCTACCTAGCCTGATAAAATCTTGCTAATTAGCTGTCTTCCCAGTAGTTGCTAACGTAACCTCATGCAAGCAAACACTGAATGAATGCACAAGGGCTGTGAGGCTGTGTTCATGATTTTGTGAATGGCAAAACTGCATGTGCACTTGATTCTTATTTCTTAATACTTCCTTAGACTATTTTAAGTGTATTTACTGAAAGTATAAAAAGTGTGACCTTACTAGTATATGGTTCTAACTGGATAGAAAATTGAATTGCAGATAGAACCTTATAATACTAAGGTCACAAAATGGTGTTCATGATTAAACATGAAAAGCATCTGAAAATGGTATAAAACTGGCATCGTTTTAAAAGTAATGAAATATTGCCTTTTTCTACTGGGCCTCTTTTTTGCCATGATGTCTGAATACGGTACGAGCAACAGAAATGGTTGAAACGTTTGGCACTATGTATTTGGTACATATGAGCACACACAAAAATCAAGATGGAAAAAGGTGAAATGAAGATGAATGAATGAATGAATGAATGAATGAATGAATGAAAATCCAGTAAGGCTCCAATATGCCAGCACATTTTTGTAAGAGCGGAAGAATGGGGAAGGCTGAAAAGAGCAAAATCATATCAGTAATTCATGTAAATTACAGGGTGACACAGAGCAATTCAACAAAGAATCTTGTGAAAAGGATCCTAATTTACCCTTCCTATTATCTGAGTCATCTTGCGAGATGATTCTGGCTTGATGCTTGTTTCCTGGAGCCCTTTAACCATTCATGAACTTCCACTCAAGTGAATGCATGAACACCATGAAAGCTTAACTATGCAAGGCACACAATGCAAGTCCGGCAGTGATGTCACCAACTCCCCACCCACTGCCGATGGAACTGGGCCTACAGAATACAAAAACAAATTTCTATAAATAACTATACATTTATGTTACATATTCATTACATGTAAATTTATAAGTCTACTTGCATGGCTCATACACGATGACAAAAACGTTGCCAATTTCTCTGTCTGGCTCGCACAAATACACACTAAGACTTATCAGCAGCACCAAACATAATGGGAAGGATTCCACCTGTAAGGCATGGGTTATTGATTCTGCAAATTTCAATTACTGCTGCATACAAGAATAATTTCCCCTGCGCTACACAGAACAGCAGCACTTCTATTTAGGTCCAAATCCCCCTCTGTCTCCACTTCTACAAGCAGCAGATAAAGTAAGATTGAGAGAGGAAGGTTACTTCAGGGCACCGTGTACCAACCTACCTATATTCAGCACAGGAACATGCACCACCAAGCCAAGGCTGCTTTCTTAATCTCAAGATCATACTGTTTAACATCATTGACAACACGAGTGTACAACATACATCTTTAATAGAAAAAAAAAGAATTTGGTGCACAAGTTTTAATTTATTTTTTACTTTTCTGGTCAAAATTATACATGCAAGGTCACAGTTATACTGTACATACATCACACCTAATATTTGGTTTAATGTCACTTGGCTAGTTTCACCTTGACCAGATACTTTTGGTAGCCATCAACAAGCTTCTGGCAGAATTCCAGTTGGATATTTGACCACTCTTTTTGACAGAATTGGTAGAGTTCAATTAAAGTTTTGGTTTCCTTACATGGACCCCACTTTTAAGCACAGTCCATTTATTTTAGCGAAGGCCATTCCAGAAGCTTAATGTTAGCCTGCTTTATTCATTCCACAACCAGCTTTGATGTGTATTTGGGATTATTTTTCTGTTGGAGCACCTAATTGTGTCCAATTTTCAACCATCTTTGGTGAAGAATTCTGAGGTACTCCTCCTTCATTATTCCATCCACTTTGAGCAGGGCACCAGATCAACTGGCAGCTACCACCACCATGCTTAACAGTTGGTACAGTGTTCCTTTGTATCTCTGCTCACTGTGGCCAAACAAATCAATCTTTGTCTAATCTGACCATCAAACTTTCCTCCTGAAGACTTTTTCTTTATTCACGTAATCAGATGTAAACTTTAGTCGAACTTGAAGGTGTCATTTCTGGAGCAGGGGCTTCTTTCTTGGATGGCAGCCTCTCAGTCCATGGTGATATAAAACTCGTTTAACTGTAAACAGTGACACTGGTGTTCCAGCAGCTTCTAGTTCATGGCAAGCCTGTGCCTTGGTGGTTCATGGATTGTTCTTGACCATCTTCATATTTCCTCTCAGCTCAGGGTGACAGTTTGGGTCTTCTTCCAGTCCTTTGTAAAGTGGCTACACCTTCCAATAACATGTACTTAGGTATAATTCTTGAACTAATTATCTTGGAATCTGCAGTTGTTTAGAAATAGCTCCTTGAGACATTCCTAAATTGTGCAAATTGATGATCCTCTTTCTCAGATCTGCACTGAGCTCCTTGGACTTTCCCATTTTAAGCCTAGGTCACAACCGGACGTACGATTTTTTTGGCTGTGCGATTTTTGGCGTTTCCCAAATCACTGCGTTTTTTTTTTTGTTCATGGAGAAAGACGCACGTTGGCCGTAAGTTTGTCTTGCAACCTGAAAAAAACGTAAGCGCCCGTAGAGTTTGTTTGACATGACAAAGAACCTCTGCGGCCAGTCTACGGCTCAAAAATCAGCACGTCACATGCGCGCCCTCCGTGCGTTTCACGCGCGCCCTCCGTGCGTTTCTTGCGTTTTTTGCACGTAGACCGGCCGTAGGAGCACGTACGGCCGGTTGTGACCTAGGCTTTACTGTGTGTAACTCAGTCCATTGAGTGATGTCAAACAAACCCTTTTTATGTTGGTACAGACAAGCTACCAGCTGTAGTCAACCATGATCACTAACAGGAAGTCAAGAGCAAGTTAACTTGGCAAGTTAAAAGACATTTTGAAACTTTCAGTACCACCGAATTAATAATCGAAATCTGTGTATGTATTTTTTTACCATGTGTATATATAATTTTGACCCTGTATTTATTTCAGAAAACCAAAAAGAAGTTAAAACTGGTATATCAATTATTGGGCCACAGAAAAGGAAGAGTTCAAAGAAATCAATGAAAGCCCAATATTGCCATGACATTCATGTCCATGAGGAGTGTATGTAAACGTCTGACCTCAACTGTATATAAAGGCAGCTCTGTTTATATGCTAAAGGACATTTCACCCAGTGCAGAAGAACTAAGGTGCTTTTCCACAGACATGGTGCTGCTGTTGGTGTGATTCACATGTTACCAATAAGAAAACAGGTTTTGGGTGACAAAATTATTTCTATTCTGGCACCTGAAATCTACCAACCTGACACAGAGGAGACTGTGACATCAAATTGAGCTGAAAATGCAAGGACATTTTATCATTATAGGCATCTAGCAGACGGTCTTATCCAGAGTGACGTACAACATACCCAGAGCAGCCTGAGGGTAGTTGGGGTGCCTTGCACAAGGACATTTTAGCTATTCCTGCTGGTCCAGGGAATTCAACCAGCAACCTTTTGATCTCAAAGCTGCTTCTCTAACCTTTAGGCCATGGATTCCCCATGGTGTCTCTGGGTTTATCACCAGAGACCCAGAATCGTCAAGCTGTTATAGTACGCAGAGTCATAGGCGTATACTGTAAGTAATGACAGTGAAAAATGATGAAAATAGTAATATCAAAATACAGGTAATGGGGTTTAGTATCACCAGAGAAATCAGAATGAATTTTTTATCAACTCATTCATCCAGAGGCACTGACCTAGATGTGAATTAGATATGAATTAGATGTACAGTATGTGTTGAGAAAATGGGGTGTGTCACATGCACATGTGACTAATGGATAGCTGTTCATTCTGATGTTCTTTCATGAATAAGACACATGTTGTGTCATTTGGCAACCCCTCAAAGTTCTTTGTTGAGAACTGTTCCAGCACCTTTCCAGCTCTGGCAGCAGCAATAATATGCGAAGAATTCATTTTAAAAGACTTCTTCTAATGATTTTTTTTTAAATTCATGGTGTCTCTTCTCAGCAGTTTTATCTACCACAGTATATCAAATATCCAGTAACATATCTCTTAACTGCCTCTGACCTTTGCAGTATTCCTGCAAAATGCTTGCAAAATGTTGCCTTTTGATTCATTTCTTCTTTATATCTTGATATGAAAAAAAAATAAGCCTGTGAGCATGAATGTGTATGTATGTTTCATATGGTTTCATTTTTTGGTTGTTGTTTTGTGGTTCTCGTGTTGTGACAACTCCACCAAACCACACTGAATCCCAAACATGCATTCAAGAACAAGTAGCACAATTATCTTCAGTGCAGTTTCATTTTGCAAAATAAAACTCTGCTAAAATGTAAAACGTGTACAGTGTCTTGCAAAAGTATTCATCCACCTTGGTGTTTGTCTTGTTTTGTTGCATTACAAGATGGAATTAAAATGGATTTTTGGAGGGTTAGCACCATTTGATTTACACAACGTGCCTACCACTTTAAAGGTGCAATTTGGTGGGGGGTTTTTTTTGTGACACAAACAATAATTAAGATGAAAAAACAGAAATCTGGAGTGTGCATAGGTATTCACCCCCTTTTGTATGAAACCCCTAAATAAGAGCTGGTCCAACCAATTCACTTTATAAGTCACATAATTAGTTGATTAAGATCCACCTGTGTGCAAAGTGTCACATGATCTGTCACATGCTGTCTGTATAAATCCACCTGTTCTGGAAGGACCCTGACTCTGCTACACTACTAAGCAAGCAACATGAGAACCAAGGAGCCTCCAAACAGGTCAGAGACAAAGTTGTGGAGAAGTATAGATCAGGGTTGGGTTATAAAAAAAATCCCAAACTTTGAATATCCCACAGAGCACCATTAAATCCATTATAGCAAAATGGAAAGAATATATCACCACTACAAACCCGACAAGAAAAGGCCACCCACCAAAACTCACAGACCAGGCAAGGACGGCATTAATCAGAGATCCAACAAAGATAACACTGAAGGAGCTGCAAAGATCCACAGCGGAGATGGGAGAATCTGTCCATAGGACCACTTTAAGCCGTACACTCCACAGAGCGAGGCTTTATGGAAGAGTGGTCAGAAAAAAAACATTGCTTAAAGAAAAAATATAAGAAAGCACGTTTGGAGTTTGCCCAACAGCATGTGGCAGACTCCCCAAACACATGGAAGAAGATTATCTGGTCAAATGAGACTAAAATTGAACTTTTTGGCCATCATGGGAAACGCAATGTGTGGCACAAAGCCAACACTTCCCATCACCCTAAGAACACCATCCCTACAGTGAAGCATGGTGGTGGCAGCATCATGCTGTGGGGACATTTTTCATCTGCAGGGACAGGAAAGCTGGTCAGGACTGAAGGAAAGATGGATGTCACTAAATGCAGGGCAATTCTGGAGAAAAACCTGTTTGAGTCGGCCAGAGGTTTGAGACTGGGACGAAGGTTCACGTTCCAGCAGGACAATGACCCTACTGCTAAAGCTACACTGGAGTGGTTTAAAGGGAAACATTTAAATGTCTTAGAATGGCCTAGTCAAAGCCCAGAGCTCAATCCAATTGAGAATCCAATTGAGACTCAATCCAATTGAGACTTACAGCTGTAATTGCAGCAAAAGGTGGCTCTACAAAGTATTGGCTTTTTTTTTTGGGGGGGGGGGGGGGGGGGGGGGTTGAATACCTATGCACACTCCAGATTTCTGTTTTTGATCTTAATTATTGTTTGTGTCACAATAAAATAAAATAAATAATTTGCACCTTTAAAGTGGTAGGCGTGTTGTGTAAATCAAATGGTGCTAACCCCCCAAAAATCAATTTTAATTCCAGCTTGTAATGCGACAAAACAGGACAAACACCAAGGGGCATGAATACTTTTGTAAGACCCTGTATATGTGAGTGTCTGTGTTTCAAATAGTAAAGTAGAGTGGAATCTCTGTTTTCTGGTGGTTATGTGATTAAGCATGAAGTAGCATGGTCATGTATGCACCACTGCATGCATGAATGTTGATTCTTTTACAAATATTTGATTTTCATTTACCTTATTCCTTACTTTTCCCTGGTAGTTTTTTTTTTTGGGGTTCAGTTTTAAACTCCGTTTTGCTTTTCGTTTAATGGATTAATTACCTCTTTTTTTCCTATGTCTTTTGTTTCAGTAAAGGGACCAGGCAGAAAGTTAAGTCTACCCACTGATCTTAAGAGTGATCTTGGTACGGTAGGCCGAAAGCGAGCAGTTTATCTCTAAACTTTTTTCCTTTCTTTCGACTCATCTACCTTTCTCCTCATACTGTTACTGAGATCATGCCGAGGGACTTTTGGTTCGTTTGTCCTTGTTGCTTTTTTTTAATTCCATATGTTTTGTTTGTTTTAAATTCCTAAGCTCACTTTCTCTCATTGGGCAAGACTGATGAATGGTAGACACCAGTGTACTTACTTTCTTTCTGTGTACGGTCTCTGAAGTCACCTTTCTTTCAGTTTGTTGAATGCATACTCTGTGTACATTTTGCAAGTGTTTACAAAGGTAGTTTGTACCTCATACCCATTTTTACTTGGAAAAGTGTCGCTCTGATAACTTTGCTTTCACTCTATCACAGTTGGTTCATTCTTTATCCCTAAACAGCCTTGCTCCATCCAAGTCGGATCATTTTATACCTCAGCATAACCACACTCTAACCCTACTGGACCATTCTTTAAGTATAGAAACGCCTGCTCCATTGTGATTGGACCATCTTCTAGCTCTGAATAGTCATACACTGACTTGGACCATTCTCTGGTGTTGCTTCATTGTGATTGGATCATTTTTCTATCTTTTCAAATCTACAAAATCTGTCTCTCACTCACTATTTTGAATTCCACTTTATGCTCCTTCTCTTCTTCTTCCTTTCTGGTCTTTCTCGCATGCTTCGGTTGAGGGATGAGCATTTTTCTTCTTTACAAATGCCTTTGACATGCTGTGCTAATTGTAACGAAGTAAAAGCCACCTTCTTTCAGGAGGTTGGATTTGTACTTTAAGAAGAATGGACTGTGTGGATAAAGACTTTTGTTCGAGTGGAAATACTTAATTATATAAGAATAGTGATTAAAGCTTACCTTAGGTTTGAATGGACTACAGAGCGGACTAATCTGTAGTTCAGGTTTTTAAGCATATTGCAGGTTATACAGTAGTTACTGAATGTGGGTATGAAAGAAGCTGTAAGCCCGAGCTAAAAAAGAAAAAAAAAAACCAATGGAAATCCTGACTTTGTGTGGTTGTGTTTATGTGATGATACATGCATACAGCTAGGTGTATATCTAGGTTTGGTATATGCCACTCCACAGTCCTCTATTATGGACAAGTTTCCCCTGGAGTGTACTGTAACACTAATTCATTTATGTCTACATGCTAAATGCTGAGATGCAGTTCAGAACAATGTAATGGAGTGGCACGTGTAAGAATGTTCATGTCCAGGTTCATGGTGCAAGCCAGGGGAAATGGATATGGAGACACCTGCGGCCTAGACTTCCCATGTGGGTTTCCTCATCCTCAGCAAACCAACAATATTTTATTAGAACACATGAAAAGACATTTTACCATACAAGTCATTATAAATGATCAAATTTATATTTATTCCAGGTTGTTATGGCTTTAGTATTACAAGACCCTCCACAATTATTG
Organism: Neoarius graeffei; assembly: GCF_027579695.1. Taxonomy (NCBI): domain Eukaryota; kingdom Metazoa; phylum Chordata; class Actinopteri; order Siluriformes; family Ariidae; genus Neoarius; species Neoarius graeffei. Next base: position 35,908,247 of record NC_083577.1, read on the forward strand.
GCACCACTTGTAAAGATTAGTTAAAAAGGTTTTTAAAGGAACAGTCCACCGTACTTCCATAATGAAATATGCTCTTATCTGAATTGAGACGAGCTGCTCCGTACCTCTCCGAGCTTTGTGCGACCTCTCAGTCAGTCAGACGCAGTCAGATGCGCTGTCACTCCTGTTAGCAATGTAGCTAGGCTCAGCATGGCCAATGGTATTTTTTGGGGCTGTAGTTAGATGCGACCAAACTCTTCCGCGTTTTTCCTGTTTACATAGGTTTATATGACCAGTGATATGAAACAAGTTCAGTTACACAAATTGAAACGTAGCGATTTTCTATGCTATGGAAAGTCGGCACTATAATGACAGGTGTACTAACACCTTCTGCGCGCTTCGACAGCGCATTGATACGGAGCTCAGATATCAATGCGCTGCCGAAGCGCGCAGAAGGTGTTAGTACGCCTGTCATTATAGTGCGGACTTTCCATAGCATAGAAAATCGCTACATTTCAATTTGTGTAACTGAACTTGTTTCATATCACTGGTCATATAAACCTATGTAAACAGGAAAAACGCGGAAGAGTTTGGTCGCATCTAACTACAGCCCCAAAAAAATACCATTGGCCATGCTGAGCCTAGCTACATTGCTAACAGGAGTGACAGCGCGTCTGACTGCGTCTGACTGACTGGGAGGTCGCGCAAAGCTCGGAGAGGTACGGAGCAGCTCGTCTCAATTCAGATAAGAGCATATTTCATTATGGAAGTACGGTGGACTGTTCCTTTAAAAATTCCACCTTTTGGTGAAGTCATTTCATCTCACTAAAAAAAAAAAAAGAGGAAAAATCCAAACTTTAGTTCAAATAAATTTATTCAGAGAAAAACAAATCCTTCATCAAGAAATAATTTTCAACAAAAACACATGTCACTATTATTGGCACCCCTGCATTTAATACTTTTGTACAACCTCCCTTTGCCAGTAAAACAGCACTGAGTCTTCTCCTATAACATTTTATAAGGTTGGAGATACAGAGCAGGGCATCTGAGACCGTTCCTCTTTACACAATCTCTCCAGATCATCCAGAGTCCTCGGCCCTCTCTTGTGCTCTCTCTTCTTCAGCTCAGCCCACAGGTTTTCAATAGGGTTCAGGTCAGGGGACTGAGATGGCCATGGCATAAGCTTGATTCTGTGGTCAGTGAACCATTTTTGTGTTGATTTGGATATATGCTTCAGATCATTGTCCTGCTGGAAGATCCAGTGATGACCCCGTTTTAGTTTCCTGGCAAAGACAGCCAGATTCTGATTTAAAATGTCCTGGTATTTCAAGGAGTCCATGATGCCATGTATCGTAACAAGGTTTCCAGGGCCTTTGGAGGAAAAACAGCTCTAAAACATTACAGAACTTCCATCATGTTTTACAGTTGGGATCAGTTTCTTGTCATTATAGCCATCCTTCTTTTTACACCAAACCCATTTTGAGTGTTTGTTGCCAAAAAGCTTCATTTTTGTTTCATCAGACCAGAGAACACGGTTCCAGTCAAAGTTCTGGTAGCGTTTCACAAACTTCAGGTGCTTATGTTTGTGGTTAACTGACAAAAAAGGCGCTTTTTTTCAGCATACCTTCCAAATAATCTGTTGGCATGGAAGTGGAGTCTGATGTTGGCTTTGGAGATTTGGAAACCCTGAGATTTTACTTTTTTTCTTGTAATTCACCAACTGATCCTTGGGGATTTTTATTTGCCACTCTTACCATCCTCCTCACTGTACGTGGGGGCAAAATAAACTTGGGTCATCTTCCAGGCAAATTTGTAACAGCTCTAGTTGGTGTCCACTTTTTTTATTATTTCCCTAACAGTAGAAATGGATATTTTTCAGGCAAGTAGCTATTTTTTAAATAACCATTCCATAACTTATGAAGGTCAACAGACTTCTCCCTCATTTGGTTTGCGCGTTCTCTTAGCTTCCCCATGTTGATGGATGACTAAGGGAATTTGGCCTCTGTGTCACCTAATATTTGTACCCCAGTTAATCATGGATTACAGCTTGAAAGTTCCTACACACTCCAATCAACTCAAACATATACAATTTAAATGGGAAACATGCTTCAGTCACGTTGTGTTCACTATAATTTCCAGGGTTGTCAATCATGATACGTGTTTTTGTTGAAAATAGTTATTTCTTGATGAGGGATTTGTTTTCCTCTGAATAAATTTATTTCAATTAAAGGTTGGATTTTTCTCTTCTTTTTTTTTTCAGTGTGAGATGAAGCGACTTCACCAAAAGGTGGATTTTTTCGAACCCTTTTTACTAATCTTTACAAGGGGTGCCAGTAATTATGGAGGGCCATGTATATGGTTCTCCCATTATTTATAACCTATAAAGGCTTTGTAATTCTAAGGTCATGAAATGCAGTCTTGAAATTATGTTAAGCCAACGGGTTGTTAACTTTGCATAACAGTATACAATTAGAAACGATCCAGTGCTGAGGGTTTTTTTTTCTTCTTCTTTCAAAATTCTGAGATGAAAGCAGTCTATCCATTGTAGTGCTCTCTTCTAAATCTCACAAAAGTAGAGACACTGAGAGAGGATGAGAAATTCCCTTTGCAATGCCAGTTTCGTGCGAATGACAACTCTACCATTATCTGTTTCTTCTCTTCCTTTGCTTTGTACTTTGCTTTCTTTGTTTTGCATTTTGTTCTTTCAGTAAGCTAGAACTAATAATTCTGTTATTACATTACATTTCTCCATAATGTTTTACTTTCCCTTTCCTTCTTTTACATCGACCCTAACCAGCTTTGTCTCCGACTCTGTCCATTTCTCTCTCTCTCTCTCTCGGAGTTTCCCTTGCTCGGTTGCATTTGTGCTAATGCTTTGCCCGTTGTTTCAGATCATGTGAATGGACATTGCACTAGTCCAACTTCGCAGCCATGTGTATCTGGGAGACCCCGTGCTCCAGGGGCCCCTGAAGGGCCTCGTCTCACCCGCCGCGGGCCTGGACGACCGCCATTCCGCAAGGCCCAGTCAGCCGCATGCATGGAGGTCTCTTTGCCTGTGTCCTCCCTCACCGAAGGTGTGTGCTTGGTCTCCATCTCCCTATATTAACTTCCTCCCCCCTTCCCTTATTTCTCTCTCCCCTTTCTCTCCTTACCCTCCTTTCCTTGCATGTTAACCACTCATCAGGGGATAGGAAAGAGGGTAGGTGCCTAATAGCCATCTTCTCTAACTGATTTATTTGATTGCTTTCTTTTTATAAACTCACTCCTTGAGGAGAAATTGGTGACTTCAAATGGGCCTGTTGCAGTCTGATTGGCCCATAATGAGGGAAATGCAGTGCCTTTTTAAGCACCAATTTCCTCATTTTTCACTGCAAAAACATATACAATCAGTGAAGTGTTTTTGTGACTTTGATTCTTGACAGGTTTGTGCTACAAGCTGAATTGGCTCATCTTTCAAACGCATACAACTGATCAAAACCACTGGAAAAGACCGAAAAAAGAAAACATAAAGCAAAAAAAGCACAAATCGCATCAGAGCAAATCACAAAAATGAATCAGCTTTGTGAGCTTTGGGGGTTTCTTCCATCCCTCTTATGTTTGAGCTGATACTAATGATTCAAACATAAGGCTGAACTCAATTACTGCTATGATCCAAATGATAACTTTCATTGTGAATGTGCTTTGCTGGGTCGACAGTGCGCTGTGTGGCAGGGCAAAGTAAAGACAGAGACCTCCATCATAAGGAGCTTCAGACTAAATGTGTGATATTTTATTTATCCCTTAGTCACAGACACACACTTTTGTGAAGTTCAGGTCTCCTCAGCCAGTTTCACACATTCTGCACACTAAGGTTATTATCATTAATGCAGTGTTTACTGGTTATAAAATACAGTTCTACAAAGCTGTCTGTGGAATGAGTTTAAAGATTGAATGTTAACAAGAGAGCGGCACGGTGGTGTAGTGGTTAGCACGGTCACCTCACAGCAAGAAGGTCCTGGGTTCGAGCCCAGCGGCCGGCGAGGGCCTTTCTGTGTGGAGTTTGCATGTTCTCCCCGTGTCCGCGTGGGTTTCCTCTGGGTGCTCCGGTTTCCCCCACAGTCCAAAGACATGCAGGTTAGGTTAATTGGTGGCTCTAAATTGACCGTGAGTGTGAGTGTGAATGGTTGTTTGTCTCTATGGCCAAGTTTACATTAGACTGTCTCGTTTTCTTCGCGGATGCACTGTCCATTTACATTAAAACGCCTGGAAATGCTGGGAAACGGGAATCCGCCAGGGTCCACATATTCAATCTAGATCATGTCTGGTCCGGTGCTGTGTAAACATTGAGAATACGCAGATACGCGGATACGCTGTGCTGAGCTCTAGCTGGCATCGTCATTGGACAACGTCACTGTGACATCCACCTTCCTGATTCGCTGGCGTTGGTCATGTGACGTGACTGCTGAAAAACGGCGCGGATTTCCGCCTTGTATCACCTTTCATTAAAGAGTATAAAAGTATGAAAATACTGCAAATACTGATGCAAATACTGCCCATTGTGTAGTTATGATTGTCTTTAGGCTTGCCATCCTTCCACTTGCAAGTGGTAAGTGACGCGCATGCCTGATATGCACTGAGATCACACACACAGTGGCTCAGTCCCGAATCACTGCTCGCGCGCTCTGTGAGCTGCGCAGGGCCAGAGTGCGCACCCTCCAGAGGGCACTCGCTGTTCAGGGCGGAGTGATTTGGAGCGCAGGTTGCCTGCGGAGCCGAGCGTATCCGTGTATTGGCGTTGCTATGTGCACGCGAATCGTGTATTGGCGTTGCTGTGTGCACACTAATCGTTTTAAAAACATTAATCTGATGATCCGCTGATACGGTCTAATGTAAACCCCACCTATGTGTCAGCCCTGTGATGATTTGGCGACTTGTCCAGGGTGTACCCCGCCTTTCGCCCGTAGTCAGCTGGGATAGGCTCCAGCTTGCCGGCGACCCTGCACAGGATAAGCAGTTACGGATAATGGATGGATGGATGGATGTTAACAAGAAATGTGTGGGAGTCTGGGAAAAACTGTCAGGTGTCGCTGAGGCTCGGTTCTGGAAAATATTTGCCTGTAAAAGCAGCCAGTTTAACAAGTGCAACAGTGAAAAGATGTGTGCTAATAAGTGTGCATCTTGGACAGAAAATATCGAAATTCACTGATGTGAAAGGTTTTACCACACAAATATGCAACCAGTGGTGGAAGAAGTATTCAGATCATTTCTTTAAGTAAAAGGAAGTTGTGAAAATACGCCACTGCAAGTAAAATTCCTGCATTCAAAACCTTACTTAAAAGTAGAAGTCTGTATTATCAGCAAAATGTACTTAAAGTATTAAGTACTGTAAAAGTAGTCAGTGTGTAGTAAAATGGTCGCTGGTGTTTTTGTATTAATATTACTGTTGCATTTTACTGCTATGATTATGGTTGAGCTAATTTTAACTACTTTATATACGGTTTGTTAGTTAAAACTACAGCAAAGTATCACACTGTCTATGATCATCACATTATTTGGACCATCACTGTCCTGTGGGATCCACTATCTTAAAAAAAAAAAGTCAACTTTTCATGAGCTCAGAAAAGCAGCCCTGGTTTCAGCTCTGTGAAAATGCATTTTAGAGCTAATCCAAGAGGGTTATTAAATAGTTTATTTAGCTTAAGAAGTACGGTAGGACAATTTTCTCAAACCATAAAGGAACACTTAATCATTCAAATCCAAAATTATTTGGAGATACATGATTTTCGGGGGCGGCACGGTGGTGTAGTGGTTAGCACTGTCACCTCACAGCAAGAAGGTCCGGGTTCGAGCCCCGTGGCCGGCGAGGGCCTTTCTGTGTGGAGTTTGCATGTTCTCCCTGTGTCCGCGTGGGTTTCCTCCGGGTGCTCCGGTTTCCCCCACAGTCCAAAGACATGCAGGTTAGGTTAACTGGTGACTCTAAATTGAGCGTAGGTGTGAATGTGAGTGTGAATGGTTGTCTGTGTCTATGTGTCAGCCCTGTGATGACCTGGTGACTTGTCCAGGGTGTACCCCGCCTTTCGCCCGTAGTCAGCTGGGATAGGCTCCAGCTTGCCTGCGACCCTGTAGAACAGGATAAAGCGGCTAGAGATGATGAGATGAGATGAGATACACGATTTTCACTGGACAGGAAGGGTATGAAACGTAATCTGAAAAGTAACTAGTATCTGCAACTTTCAGACAAATGTAGTGGAGTAAAAAGTACAAGGTTTGCCTCTGAGATGTAGTAGAATAGAAATTGCATAAAATGGAAATACTCAAGTAAATAACAAGTACTTTGAATTTGTACTTAAAGACAGTATCTAAGTAAATGTACTTAGTTACACTCACTGGCCACTTTAATAGGAACTTGTTCTTGATTGTAAGATTCCTGTTCTTGGCTGCAGGAGTGGAACCCAATGTGCTCTTCTGCTTTTGCATGCTGAGATGCTTTTCTGCTCACCACGGTTGTAAAGAGTGATTATATGAGTTACTATAACTTTCCTGGTAGCTCGAACCAATCTGGCCATTTTCCTCTGACCTCTCTTATCAACAAGGTATTTGTTTCCAGCCACAGAACTGCCACTCACTTTTGTTTTTCGCACCATTCTGTGTAAATTCGAGACTGTTGTGTGTGAAAACCCCAGGAGATCAGCAGTTTCTGAAATACTCAAACCAGTCCATCTGGCTCAAACCAACACCCATGCCACAGTGAAAGTCACACTTTGAGATCACAATTTTTCTCATTCTGATGTTTGAAGTGAACATTAAAGTTCTTGATTTGTATCTGCATGATTCTATGCATTGTGCTGCTGTCAAGGGATCGGCTGATTAGACAACTGCATCAAACAGCACAGCAGGTGGATGGGTGTTCCTAATAAAGTGGCCAGTGAGTGTACATTCCACCACTGTATGTAACATTAGATTGCTATGCACTCTCTCAAAACATATATTCTGCATTTTCTATTTTAAACAAACTTATTTCTTTATCCCCAATATATCCGATTTATGCATAAAAGGCACACTCAACTGTTGGGAGCAATTTAGCATCCTCTGCTTAACCTGATTGCTTTAAAATGATAGAAATTAAAATATCCTGACATAATTGGAATAGACGGCACAGTGGTGTAGTGGTTAGCGCTGTCGCCTCACAGCAAGAGGGTCCGGGTTCGAGCCCCGTGGCTGGCGAGGGCCTTTCTGTGTGGAGTTTGCATGTTCTCCCCGTGTCCGCGTGGGTTTCCTCCGGGTGCTCCGGTTTCCCCCACAGTCCAAAGACATGCAGGTTAGGTTAACTGGTGACTCTAAACTGACCGTAGGTGTGAATGTGAGTGTGAATGGTTGTCTGTGTCTATGTGTCAGCCCTGTGATGACCTGGCGACTTGTCCAGGGTGTACCCCGCCTTTCGCCCGTAGTCAGCTGGGATAGGCTCCAGCTTGCCTGCGACCCTGTAGAACAGGATAAAGCGGCTAGAGATAATGAGATGAGATGAGATAATTGGAATAAATTGCATGAATTCTAAATGGTACTTCAATAATTTCATGAAAATCAAATGTACAATGCAGAAGCATAAAAGCAAGACACCTGCTGAGATCATTAACAGTGCCAGCTATAATGGCTGTAATTAAACAAAAAAGTTCTAACAATGTTCAGCGCATCACTGACTTCTGTATCTCTATGTGTAGTAAAAACCTATTTTTGTGCGTTTTAAAGATTTAAAAAGCTATATTTCTTCCTCAAAGTGTACAGAAAATAAAAACTACATCATTTTATAATGAATACTACCACCAAACATAATAATAAAAAATAATACTGAAACGGTGAGGTAATTTTCCATATTTATACCATGATTAGAAAAAGAAGAAAGAAAACTGTGACTGCTGTACTGAGGTTTGCTGAAGGGTACAACTAAGGATGAATTGCAATCAAAGTCAGAATCAGCTTTATTATCATTATGTGTATTGCACACCGAAATGAAATAGCGAGCCCTTCAATGCTCAGGTACTCCAAGTAGGTAAATTACTGACAAGAGGAAAGAAAAGACACACAGATTAAACAAAAAGATTTAAAAAAGATTTAGTTAAGGCCCTGGTCATGCTATTGGTCCCAGTTATGTTGCACAAGGGGTGAAATTGAAACATCCTTGTATGTACCCAGTACTATTGCTGGGTTTCACATGACGTCACAGCCGCCTCATTAGTAATTCAAAACTTTAGCTGGTGGTCTACCAAAGGTCAATTGACAAAGTGTTTGTACGGAGAAGGTGCATTGCTTGCATGAAAAATGCCTTACACTTGCGTTGTTTTAGGCTGTATGAATCGATCAAACCATGAAACTGATAAAAGTTTCTTCAGGGTTCCCCATGAACAAATAAAAAAGGGTGAACAAACACAGGATTTCACAAAAAGAAGTCAAGAAAGGTGGCTTTTGAACCTCTCACTGAAATCGAAGGGAGCCGAGTCGAAGCACGCTCGAGTTTGCAGTGATCACTTGGTGAAAGGTTTGTATCTCCCTCTCAGCTACGGCCTTAGTGTTTTCCAAGTACTTTTCTTGCTATGTGTCATTATTTTACGGTACTTTTTTTAGTCACGAAGCGCTAAAGTCCCCAGCCGTTTCTTTGTTTACTCCTCACAAAGTCCATATGCATGAAGGTCACGACAAAGTTCTTACCCAGCCGTACAGTTACAATGCGCCGTGATCACTTCTCCGTCTTGTTTAACTAAGATCCAGGTCTTTAAAGAAGTTTCTGATGAGCTTTGTGAATGATTTACCTGAGAGATAAGAGCCAACACAAGTGAAAATCAAGCAAACTGTTGTTTGTTTGTACTTCAACTTGCAGCGCTTTGTTGTAAAGACGCAAACGAAAAGCTTAAAAAAACATACTTAGACGGGCAAAAACAATACAAGATTCATTCAGCAGTGACTTGATACCGAGGTCCTTTACCCAGCCACATACAAAAAAGCTGTAAGCCTCCATATTCTTCCACGCTTTCATCTGTTTTGTGGTGTAGAAGGACGTCTGCAACACCAGATAGTTCGAGATGTCGGGGAACTCGACTGAAGGGTGGTTTTCGAGATCATATGACAAATCTTAGGGGTCGATTCCATTGCACATAGCAATCTTCTGAATAGATCTAAAGCGAGCAGTGGCTTCTAGATTACGAGCGTACTCTGATAAGTTATTGCTAGTTGTTTGCACTGCGGCAGCCGTTTAGACCACCAGCTATTTCACTTCTGGTAAAACCGCTAAGAAAAGTCACATGACTGAAACCCAGCAATACTTTTTGATTTCCTAATACCCTAGAAGGGCGGCACAGTGGTGCAAGTGGTTAGCCTCATAGCAAGAAGGTTCTGGGTTTGAGCCCAGCCAACCAGGGCCTTTCTGTGTGGAGTTTGCATGTTCTCCCCGTGTCTGCGTGGGTTTCTTCCGGGTGCTCCGGTTTCTCCCACAGTCCAAAGGCATGCAGGTTAGGTTAACTGGTGGTTCTAAATTGTCCATAGGGGTGTGTGTGTGTGTGTGTGTGTGTGTGTGTGTGTGTGTGTGTGTGTGTGTGTGTGTGTGTGTGTGTGTGTGAGAATGGTTGAGAGGAGAAAACCTCTATAATAATCCAGTAGAAGGCAACAGGAAACTACTACTGTAATGTTACTGAGACACTTTGATGGCTGAAGCCGTCAGAGGGGCACATCACTGAAGTGATATGCCAGGATGGATGGATGGATGGATGGATGGAATACCCTAGAAGACCCTAATACAAGAAGGCTCTTCTGCGTCAAATAAGAAGGTGGTGTAAATTCAATGTTTCTAAAATTCACTTTACCTTGGCTTGTCAATGATCCAAGCAAGGTTAACACACTTTCTTTGTGGCAAAACTTGAAAATTTCAGCAGAATCGGAACCCCAGTTACAGAGGCAATTGAAATTCCCTATGTGATATAAATGTTTACAGAAAATAGTCAAATGAACTTTGGAACTTTGGCCAAATGGCACATCTTAAAATTCTCAGTGTTTCAGAAGTCTATGTATTACACACACACACACATATATATATATATATATATATATATATATATATCATCTCATCTCATTATCTCTAGCCGCTTTATCCTTCTACAGGGTCGCAGGCAAGCTGGAGCCTATCCCAGCTGACTACGGGCGAAAGGCGGGGTACACCCTGGACAAGTCGCCAGGTCATCACAGGGCTGACACATAGACACAGACAACCATTCACACTCACATTCACACCTACGGTCAATTTAGAGTCACCAGTTAACCTAACCTGCATGTCTTTGGACTGTGGGGGAAACCGGAGCACCCGGAGGAAACCCACGCGGACACGGGGAGAACATGCAAACTCCACACAGAAAGGCCCTCGCCGGCCACGGGGCTCAAACCTGGACCTTCTTGCTGTGAGGCAACAGCGCTAACCACTACACCACCGTGCCGCCATATATATATATATATATATATATATATATATATATATATATATATATAAAAAAGACTCTGCCTTCTCAGAGAGCATTTTGAATGACTCCAGTTCTTACCTGTTGGGACACAGCAGCCTACTAGAAATAACTTAAAGTTGTTTACGGAAAATGTCACATACATGCAGAACCACGGGCTTGCATTGCATCTGGTGAAACTGACATTCAACATGCAGCTTGACTCTTACTAAACATTTAAACTATCACCCTTTAGTAGTCCAACCAACAAGAAATTTAGAGGTGATGCCAAACAGGCACAAGCTATGAACAGTTCCTATCTGGTCCTCTATCTGCATGCAACACGGCATATGGCCAAATGGGAGGCTTTGGGTGACTGTGGTCATCTGGAAATAGATCAGAAAAAAATCATTCTGATACCCAAGCTAGTCCTATATGAACACTATTAGGACATGTTGTGCTTTTGGTGGTAAATATCTAACATGATCTAATAGGAGGGGCGGCACGGTGGTGTAGTGGTTAGCGCTGTCGCCTCACAGCAAGAAGGTCCGGGTTCGAGCCCCGTGGCCGGCGAGGGCCTTTCTGTGCAGAGTTTGCATGTTCTCCCCGTGTCCGCGTGGGTTTCCTCCAGGTGCTCCGGTTTCCCCCACAGTCCAAAGACATGCAGGTTAGGTTAACTGGTGACTCTAAATTGACTGTGAGTGTGAATGGTTGTCTGTGTCTATGTGTCAGCCCTGTGATGACCTGGCGACTTGTCCAGGGTGTACCCCGCCTTTCGCCCGTAGTCAGCTGGGTTAGGCTCCAGCTTGCCTGCGACCCTGTAGAAGGATAAAGCGGCTAGAGATAATGAGATGAGATGAGATCTAATAGGAGGTTAGACATGACATTTTTTGGAGTGGGACCAATCGTGTGACCAGGGCCGTAAGCAGCTTTATACAGTTGTGTAGTTTGCAAATAGTGAAAATCTAGTTCAAGTAAATAATACTATAAATGCAAACATTATAAGAGCTATAATACAGTAGTGCAGTGTCTTTTGATTGATTGGTGTAAGGACATGCTGTTAGTTGACTAAGAGTCTACTAATAAGTCTTATATGACCTGGTAGAGTCTCACAGCTTGGGGGAAGAAGCTGTTTACTAATCTGTTAGCTAGTAGGATATAACTGACTTCACTGTTACTCTCCAACATATTGAGTATGTACTGTACATAGCATACAGTATGGCTCGTGTGTGTGTGTATTATTGCTGCCTATACGTATGTGCTTGTGTAAACAGATCTGCGTTATCTCTTTGTATTTTTACATCTGTATCAACTTAACGTCCTTACTGTGCACACGCACATCATCCATCAGAGCAGCACAATAAGCTTCTGATACCACAGCCCTGTCTTTGCCATGGCATTACCACCTCAGAATCACTTTTCACTCCTCTCAAATCTAATATCAGCAGTAGTTGTGCTTGCGCTCTCTCTCTCTCGCTCTCTCTCTCTCATCGCCACAGGACAGAGCACTCAGCAACATACAGTGTCACATCAGGTTCATTTGATTGACGATAATGCACAATCCTTCAGGTGGTTGTATGGAAGAGGTTATTTATTATTAGGAATGATTATCTGACAGACAGAGAGCACTTTATAGGCTTGTTCAGGGGTTGACATTTTTTACTTCACAGACCAGACAAAGAGAACTTATCAATCCTTAGCTTCCTTTTAACCCTTTGATGCAAAACATATGCACACCCCTTCTAATGCACAACATGGGTCAAAAATGACCCGCATTCATTTTCCAGGTTATTTCATGCTGACTGAGTTTTTCTTTGCTCTATCTTTTGAAATCAATTTATTTTATGATTGAATATTCCAAGTATTCTTTAAATATCTTGCTTTTAATTACCACAAATCATTAATTTAATTTTTTCTTTCCTACTTTATGAACAAAAATACTTTTTATATTACTACACATGAGTCATCCAAGTGTAATTTAAAATTCATCTCATCTCATTATCTCTAGCCGCTTTATCCTTCTACAGGGTCGCAGGCAAGCTGGAGCCTATCCCAGCTGACTACAGGCGAAAGGCGGGGTACACCCTGGACAAGTCGCCAGGTCATCACAGGGCTGACACAGACACAGACAACCATTCACACTCACATTCACACCTACGGTCAATTTAGAGTCACCAGTTAACCTAACCTGCATGTCTTTGGACTGTGGGGGAAACCGGAGCACCTGGAGGAAACCCACACGGGGAGAACATGCAAACTCCGCACAGAAAGGCCCTCGCCGGCCATGGGGCTCGAACCCAGGACCTTCTTGCTGTGAGGCGACAGCGCTAACCACTACACCACCGTGCCGCCCTGATTTAAAATTAAATGTCTTAATACTATAATAATAATTTGTTTCAAGTAATTACTTTAGCACCACGGGCGATTGCTCTAAGACAACGAGGGAGGCTCAGCCTCCTCTAACAATGACAAACATCGTGTAGGATGAATTGCGCTAGGCTTATGTTATAGCCGACCTTATAACATTGCTATTTCAGATCCAGAATCATAGAAATATATGTGCTCAACCCACTACAGTGCGAAATCATTCCGTTATAACTTTCCCCAGTTCGCCTAATGTGTGCGTGAGTTTTTCCCCCTCGTGACAGCGCGATGCAGCCCAGCCTCAGTGGACTTCAATGGCATTTGGGAGCTATGCGCTTTTTAATATCAAAAGGCAAGACGATTATTGGACAAATACTGCGAAAACGCCCGCCCACGGACTCCCACAGACTCCCAGCCTCACAGTGGGAGGGACATGGCAAAGCTTTCCGCGAGGAGACTGCTGATTGGTGAAAGCGGCTGGATATTTTCTTTGATTGACAGCTCGTTTCAAATATAGACAGGCAGCGGTGAATTTCAGTTCAGTCCCATGTGGATTCGCAAGTGCTGTGGTGTATTGTAAGAGATCAGCTTACATTTCGATTTCATTCATTACATACGGTTTCTACCAGCTTTTCTAGTTTGTATATATTTTCATTGTAAATAAAGTGTAAATATAGTGTTGTCAAGTTTGCTATCTTAGTTCCAGAAATTTCGTTTATTTGAGTGACTGAACTTGAACTTGAGGGGGCTAGTCAGCTAGCAAGAAAGCTGCGCACGGATGCCAAGCATTGTTGATTTAATTTTGGCGAAGCCATTTGCCAGTCTTCCTTTCGAGGAAAAAATTAAAATTAAAGAGCAGGGTAGACCAACGCCTCAAATTGACTTGGTGAAAAAGGTAGGGAATAATACATGACCCACATCAACAACAGTAAATAGGCTACTTTAGTAATATGTCATGGATGGACCAAAAATATAGAATCTATTTAAAATGTTTATGCTGAGTATATTATATTGGAATATATATTTCTCTGGATATGAATTAAACACAGCTACAATTTGGAAAACATTTTTAAACAAAAACACAGCCGAGAACATTTCACACTACAGACCTGGATTAAAAGTGAAGGGTTATCAAAATTGTCAATAAAACATTTCTCAGTCAAAATAAGTAAAATATAGGGAAAGTGTCATTGAATGAAATGTGTGGCACCCAGCTCTATGTTTGGCTCCCCAAGGTCAGTGCTTGTGCCTATTCCAGAACACTCTGCTGTTACTGCTGAGGTTCCTGACAAAGAGCTGCTTTCAATAATGATCAATTTTTAAACAACATGCCACAATTTTAAAATATAAAATGTTAAAATATACCCCCCCAACACCACCATCATGTATATTGGACAGGAGGCTAATGGGCCAAAAGAACCTGTTATTTCACAGTTTGTGACCCTGCCAACAATCAGCCAGATCAGAGGCAAGAGTATGGGCAAAATTGATGTGTTTTTTTCTTTTAAAATCTGGAAATATCGTAACCGACCAGCCTCCCCTGTTTGAAAGACTACCAGCTGCCACTGTTTAGCAGTGAATGGGGCCAGTTATTTATTTATTAACTATGTAGTTAGCTAAGCCAACTACAATAAAATTAGCTAACTAAAGTAGAATAATGTCAACAGCTAGGTAGCTAATAGTAATTACTTGTAACTTTCTGACAAATAATCTACTCACTCTCAAGGTAACCTAAACATAATCAATTTTTTTCTAAGGTAATGTTCGAACAATTGAAAAACATTACTTCCATGTATTAGATGGGCAAAGGGTGCTGTGTGTGCTGAGCTGTGAAATGTCTGACACAAGCACAATTCACAGTTCCCACCAAACGCTGGAGTAAATGCATGCGGGTCGTTTCTGACCCATGTGTGTAAACTTGATGTAGAATTACAAAAGCTGTGCTTGTCCATAACTTAAGAAAGGAAAAATAAAAATTATTTGTGCTAAACAAAAACAAGATATTTACTGCATATTTGGAAAAGTGAATGACAAAATGAATTTATTTCAAAAGTATATCATAGAAACACTCAGCCATACATGAAATAACCTGGAAAATGAATGCAGGTCAGGCGGCACGGTGGTGTAGTGGTTAGCGCTGTCGCCTCACAGCAAGAAGGTCCTGGGTTCGAGCCCCGTGGCCGGCGAGGGCCTTTCTGTGCAGAGTTTGCATGTTCTCCCCGTGTCCGCGTGGGTTTCCTCCGGGTGCTCCGGTTTCCCCCACAGTCCAAAGACATGCAGGTTAGGTTAACTGGTGACTCTAAATTGACCGTAGGTGTGAATGTGAGTGTGAATGGTTGTCTGTGTCTATGTGTCAGCCCTGTGATGACCTGGTGACTTGTCCAGGGTGTACCCCGCCTTTCACCCGTAGTCAGCTGGGATAGGCTCCAGCTTGCCTGCGACCCTGTAGAAGGATAAAGCAGCTAGAGATAATGAGATGAGATGAGATGAATGCAGGTCGTTTTTGACCCATGTTGTGCATTAGAAGGGTAGTGATACAAAAAGGGTTTTTATTCAAAAAGTAAGAAAGGAAAAAATAAAATAAGGATGTATGATGATCAAAAACAAGTTAATTGAGGAATACCTTGAATACTGAATGATGGAATTAATTTATTGCAAAGATATAGAAGATATAAACTCAGCCGGGTCACTTTTGACCCATGTTTTGCATCAAAGGGTTAAGGTAGATTTTCATTACATTTGTTTTCCCTTCGATCTGATTTTCCTCCAATCTTCAGACTGAGAATGTTTTATGATGGCCTTCAGCTGATTTTTGTGCCAGACCAGGTGACCGAAACCCATTCTCCTCTTATTTGTTCTAGATAAGCATTATTCCAGTGTTTACTTTTCTCATTGAAGAAAATGATCCTTGTCCATTAGGGACTCTCCATTGCTTCAGCAGTCTCCATGTTGTGCGTGTGTCCTTATTGCTGCACAGCTGGATCACTGAGATATTTAAAGGTCAATGAGCAGCAAGAAAAGCTGGGCTGCAGCTAATGAGACATGCTACAGGAAGTGAGGACAGCAGGAGGGGTGTGTGCTCTATTTCAGATAAATAACAAGCAGGGATGGAGGACGGTATGTACACACTATCATATATAAATCAATTCATATACAGTTCCAGTCAAAAGTTTGGACACCTACTTATTCATAAGTTTTGCTGTATTTTGATGATTTTCTACATTGAACAATACTGAAAACATCAAAACTATGAAATAAAATATGGAACATATATATAGAATTATGTGGTGAACAAAAAAGTGTTAAACAAAATGTGTTTCATATTTTAGATTCTTCAACGTAGCCACCGTTTACATTGATGATGCTTTACACACTATCCGCATTATCTTAACCAGCTTCATGAGGTCGTCACCTGGAATGCTTTTCAATTAACAGGTGCCCCGTCAAAAGTAGTGCAATTTCTTGCCTTCTTAATGCATTTGAGATCAAACCGTAAACAGTAAATAACTAGAAAAGCACTCGGAGAGTGCAGACCTCCGCCAAGAATCCTTTAAAAAAATCCGGGATCCAGAAGGTGATCCAGATCACCGCCAAAATGTAATGGATTGTTACTTGTGCCCAGTCACACCTCTGGAAAAAATTTCAGAGCAATCCGTTCATTACTTTTTCCGTAATGTTGCTAACAGACAAACCAACAAACAAACAAACAAACCAACGCTACCGAAAACATAACCTCCTTGGCGGAGGTAATAAGAATACAGTAAAAGCCCTATTCCACAACTGTAGTAATCCATATTACCTCAAGAACCGCTCAACTAAGGCCAAGTTTACATTAGACCGTATCTGTCTCGTTTTCTTCGCGGATGCACTGTCCGTTTACATTAAAACGCCTGGAAATGCCGGGAAACGGGAATCCGCCAGGGTCCACGTATTCAATCTAGATCATGTCTGGTCCGGTACTGTGTAAACATTGAGATACGTGGATACGCTGTGCTGAGCTCTAGCTGGCGTCGTCATTGGACAACGTCACTGTGACATCCACCTTCCCGATTCGCTGGCGTTGGTCATGTGACGCGACTGCTGAAAAACGGCGCGGACTTCCGCCTTGTATCACCTTTCATTAAAGAGTATAAAAGTATGAAAATACTGCAAATACTGATGCAAATACTGCCCATTGTGTAGTTATGATTGTCTTTAGGCTTGCCATCCTTCCACTTGCAAGTGGTAAGTGACGCGCATGCCCGACATGCACTGAGATCACACACACAGCGGCTCAGTCCCAAATCACTGCTTGTGCACTTCACTCGCGCGCTCTGTGAGCTGCGCAGGGCCGGAGTGCGCACCCTCCAGAGGGCACTCGCTGTTCAGGGCGGAGTGATTTGGAGCGCAGGATGCCTGCGGAGCCGAGCGTATCCGTGTATTGGCGTTGCTATGTGCGCGCGAATCGTGTATTGGCGTTGCTGTGTGCACACTAATCGTTTTAAAAACGTTAATCTGATGATCCGCTGGTACGGTCTAATGTAAACCCCACCTAAGTAAAGAGAAACAACATCGATCATTACTTTAAGACATGAAGTGACTTTTCATGAATAAAAATAAAGAAAAAACATTGAATTAGAAGGTGTGTCCAAACTTTTAGCAGGTACGGGACATGCAAAGTATGTACAGATGCTGGCACAAACAAGCACAAACAGATAAGCACTTATATGCATATAAGTTCACAGTCTCCAGGAGCAATGATCAGTTAGTGCAGTGTCAAGGCCGGATTAACTATATGGGCCTGCGGCACAGTGCCCAGGGGCACCAACCACTCACAGCCAGTGGGGGGGCACCACATGACAGAAACTTTAAAAATATTTTTCGTGAATGTTTGTACACTTAAAATGGTTATACACTTGACATTGTTAAATAGTCATATATAATTCATTATGAACACTAATTTCATAAGAACAACAATAATCATAATTCTGAGCAAGAGTGGCCTATGTGACCATTAACCCCCCTTTCCTCAACCTGTCAGTTGAGCCAGTCCACCTACGGTGAAATGTATAATTTTTTTAAAAACCGCGGTAGAAATGAAAAATGGACAGACATCAATTGAGTGGTTGTGCGAAGAGAAAATTAAAAAAAGAGAAAGACTCCAGGCGTGTAGCTGCAATTAAAAATGTTCCAGTGTTAGATCGTTTTTTTATAAAAACATCGACAACTGCTGTCACTACCAGCGCTGAAGCCGAAGCTAGTGAAATCAGCGATGCTAGTGAGGGAGATGGCCCTGCTAGCACTAGCCGGGGAGATGCTACAACCACAGCCAGTGTTAGCCGAGGGGTCGGCGACGACGAGGATCCCCTTGAGACATACAAATATATGCTGCTCATTTTTGAATGAGACATTTCAATATGCCTACATGCATATCGTTGGTTGTTTTCAGTGAATTTGATGGGCTGATGTAGCCTACTTAATACATTTTCAATGAGGAAGAATGACCTTGTTTATGTGTACTATTGTTTATGTATATGCTACTATTTTTGACAGCAAAGGGCAAGGTTTGTGAGTGTGTGCAGGAGGTTACTGAACGCGTGCATGCAGGGTGGTGGTGGTGGGGCACTTGAGGTATAGTGCCCAGGGGCACCGCATTGGCTTAATACGGCACTGGCAGTGTTCTGCTGCCAATACCCCTCACTCCAGGCTCATTATTTAATACACCAGATTCAAGCAATTTAATCAAAACCTTATTACCAAACCTGTTATGAGCAGAGCTGGTGTGTAAAAGCCAAGCAAACACTCAGCACCACAATGCTTTGACCCTCCAGGGTATGAAACACCATCAGTAACAAGGCCCAAAGCTACAAAGAGTCTACAGACGAGCTCAAACTGTATCTTGATAGTTGATGGCGTGAGAAAGCCGGTCCTTCAGATGCTGACAGAGTAGTTATTTCCACACCACAGCAGAAATCTTTCCACATTCTCTCATAAAATATTCACACTTGCACATCTTATGTGGCTAATTATGTTCACACAGTCACCACGAATGCGTCAGAGCTTGTCGAAGTTGCTGTGGTGAATGTCTGTTCTGAAATACATGCTAAAGTTCAGCGGTTGTGTTAGTTCACTGGTTTCTGACGTGTGTGTGCTTGTTTTTGCTCATGTGTGTTTTGCATTGCCCTGCTCTCACCGTGTTTATAAATTAGGCATTTAGCCTTTGGGCAGTCTGTGCATCTATGCTGGGACTTCTCAGGGGTGTAGCTAGGATTTTTCAAAGGGGGGGGTCACACACTGACTGGCAGCCTGAGTACATTATGTAACAAAAAAATGGTTACCATTGCTAGTTTTAGGTAGCTCTTTCATTATTGCTGTTTCTTCCACGTTTTCTTGATGTTGTGTTCTAGAAACAGCACACTAAAACTTAGCTTCGAAGCCACAAAATGCAACTTTGATGGAAAAAATATATAATAAATTGCTTACCTCTCTTCACGTTGAAAGAAGGAGGAAAGTTTCGCTTGTTTTGACATTGCAAATTATTAACACGGGCAGCACGGTGGTGTAGTGGTTAGCGCTGTCGCCTCACAGCAAGAAGGTCCGGGTTCGAGCCCCGTGGCCGGCGAGGGCCTTTCTGTGCGGAGTTTGCATGTTCTCCTCATGTCCGCGTGGGTTTCCTCCGGGTGCTCCGGTTTCCCCCACAGTCCAAAGACATGCAGGTTAGGTTAACTGGTGACTCTAAATTGACCGTAGGTGTGAATGTGAGTGTGAATGGTTGTCTGTGTCTATGTGTCAGCCCTGTGATGACCTGGCGACTTGTCCAGGGTGTACCCCGCCTTTCGCCCGTAGTCAGCTAGGATAGGCTCCAGCTTGCCTGCGACCCTGTAGAAGGATAAAGCGGCTAGAGATAATGAGATGAGATGAATTATTAACACGAGGAAATACTCGTAATTTGCAACTAAAGAGACTGCAGCTACACTGGCAGCTTGACCGTGCTTTCTAGTGCGATCATGTTGCGCTTGCACAGAACTGTGTCAGTCCTGCGCACCTTGGCTCGTGCACCTGAAGGCGCGCCTCCTTTGTGCGCACCTAACGAGCTCTGGTACGCGCACTGTTAACAAAGAACACCTGTCTTTAATCAATTAACTATCTTTGGACTATTTAAAGACCGCGCCCATGCAAGGACGATGTGAAGTATTACACCGCGTCTAGTGTGCCTTACTGAGCCTTGTTTCCTGTCCCTGTCGACCTCCTGGTTTTTTGACTCCTGTTTCTCGTCCCTTGATCTTGTATAGTTTTGCCTCTGATATTCTGTCCGTGCCTCGATTGACCTCCTGCCTGTTTCCTTTTCCTGTTGTGTGCGTTTCACGCGCTTTATGCTCATATCGCACTGTGTATTATTTAACATATCTGCACTTGCATCCGCCTCTCCCGCACACACTCTGACAAACTGGGTTTTCGCGCCCAAACCACAGGAAGTCAAGGTTATAGAAACCCTAATGAGGCTGAAGTGACTAAAAAAAGTTAGAAAAATTACAGTGGGCGCTTTTCTAATATTCTTATGTGGCTATTGAAAAAATGTATGGTCCAACAAAGGGGGGGGGGGGGGGGGGGGTCACGGGCACCCCAGGACCCCCCCCAGCTATGCCCCTGCTTCTGTACGTGACCTCACAAAACTCATATCCCTACACATATTCTCTGTATACACTTTTTCTCCTCACTCACCCCTTGCAGTAAAGAAGATTTCTCAATTCATAGTATGTAGGCAGTACAGGAGAGCCGTGGGCCACTGTGATAACTCATCATTGCACGCAACAGCCAAAGGGGGAAAACGGGCCACAGACAGCTGTGTGAGCTCTAAGATTAGAGCTGTTGACAGTGAGCTTTTACCAGGACTCTAAAAGCTTTAAAAACTGTATAAAAAAAAAACTACTCTCATGGTGGCCGTCTTTGCATCCAGGATTCTAAATTGTGTTCTTTTGGAAAATGTTCAAGTGCGTCTTGCTTTCTTTTTTTGATTCTCTTGAACAGTTATGTCTCTTTTCTTTCCTTCTCTGTCTTTGTCCAAACACTGGTTTTGTGTAAGCTTGTCTGTACTTTTGTGTCTGTGTGTGTGTGTGTTCAAATCTTTTTGCGTTCGTGTCATTCTCGTGTGTGTGTGTGTGTGTGTGTGTGTATATATATATATATATGTTATGCATGTTGTGTGTGTGTGTGTGTGTGTGTGTGTGTGTGTGTGTGTGTGTGTGTGTGTGTGTGTGTGTGTGTGATTGATTCTGCTCTGTCATGTTTCATTGTATGTGTCATGAATATTTTTGGTTGTGCCATGAATATGGTGCGCTGTACGTTTGTGCATCGTCTGTGTGTGTACGATGGATAGGTTATCCGTCCAGACGGGCCATGCTGCAGCAGTTGCATGGTGTCAGTATGTACTCACACGATGAGCACCACACCACCACCTACTCCTGGAGCGAGAGAGGTAAGGAGTGGACATCTAGGGATCACATGTAATCCCTTGGCTCCTGTTTCGTCTTGTCACACTCCGTCCAGTCCTGTCGCTCATCGTTTTGCATCCTGTTACAATAATGCTCTCAGTGGTCAAGCTTTTTCTCTTTGTCTCCAGGTTTGGACTTAAACACGTTGTCTTTCTTCAGTTTCTGTCCTGCAGCAGTGTCGTATCCACATCTATCACCTGTCTCTAGACGCTGGCTTTGAAATAGACGTTCCCATTTCACTGCATGTAGAAATGTTGGCCAAAACTTGTACACATGGTCAAGCTTAACTTATCAGAAGAAGAATAGGAGAACGTGTTTGTCTA
Source organism: Neoarius graeffei (assembly GCF_027579695.1). Classification (NCBI taxonomy): domain Eukaryota; kingdom Metazoa; phylum Chordata; class Actinopteri; order Siluriformes; family Ariidae; genus Neoarius; species Neoarius graeffei. Next base: position 35,929,838 of record NC_083577.1, read on the forward strand.
AATTCGAATGTGATGTTTATGAACGCACTGAATTCAATATCGGATCTGTGTTATTGTAATGAACAACTGGAATGAATTATGGATATGTGGGTTAACTGGTCACCAGTTTTTTAATAATTTGCTAATCTTTCCTTTAGCCATTATAAGAGACAACAATAATGATCCCTCAGTAAGAAATGTTGCCTAATGTTGATGCATTTTCTGTGAATGTTCTATTTCTACAGTGTGATCAGAAATTTAAATGGATGGATTCTGCCGAGTATATACTCTCACTTTTTTACATGGATTCTTGTTACATTTAAATAATTGACCTTTGTAGTAAAATGAGATGCATCAGCTAATTTACAGCTTGGGGGGGACAGAGAGAGAGAGTCCTGCTTTAAACAAGTGCATGAATCTGAGAAATACTGAAGACAGACCTTTAAAAAGGGTTGATTTTTAACAGTGCAAATCATTGGTCTGTGTGTGTGTGTGTGTGTGTGTGTGTGTGTGTGTGTGTGTGTGTGTGTGTGTGTGTGTGTACGTGAGTATACATGTGAGTACAAGGCTTTTGGTGTTTGTAAAATGGAAAAACAATGCAATTAGATCTTCTGTTTCCACTGTCATGTTGTCCTGTTTGCCTGTTTGTAGTCATGTATTTGTCAATGATACAAATGATGACATTTAAATTATTTCTTGAAGTGTTTTCAGAACGTTTGGAAAGTTCATTTTATGATGTATAAAGATTATATTAACTTGATATTTCTATTTTACAGCTCAACTCCAAGTTCTTAAAGTGTTCTCTTTCTCTCTCTCTCTCTCTCTCTCTCTCTCTCTCTCTCTCTCTTCCATTTCTATTCTCACTCTCTGTGTTCCCTCTCATTTTGTTCTTCTTCTCCTGTCTTCCTTTCTTTCTCCCCCTCTCCTCCATTCCCTGCTCCTTTTTATTTCAGAGAGTCGGGAAAATTCATTCAGTCGATCACGGAGTTCCAGCGTCTCCAGTATAGACCGGGACACCAAAGAGGCTGTGACCACGCTGCAGTTTGCAGAGTCGTACGGCCGCAAGTCAGATGCACTGCCTACACCATGTTTATGGGTGGGCACCAGCCTGGGCCTTGTTCTGCTAGTGCCCTTATCCATTGCCACTGATGAGCAGGAGAGGCTAGAGGAACCCGTCACCGTTGCACCCACCAGTAAGCAGAAATTTCATTTGCCAATGATATAGAAGGCAGCCTGTGATTCCATTGTTTTAATGGAAAGATTCTGCTCATATATATAATCTGCCCTATGGATTGATCTTTTGGGTAAACCCAATGGACAGGCCTTTTGGGAACACCCAATGGATAGATATTTGGGGGGAAACCCAATGGATAGATCTGGATAGATCTTTAGGGAAAACCCTATGGATAGACCTTTTGGTAAAATCCTAGAGAAAGATTTTTCATGAAAACCCTATGGATTGATCTTTAGGGAAAACCCAATGGATTGATCTTTAGGGAAAACCCAATGGATAGATCTTTTGGGCCAAGCATTATGGACATACCTTTAGGGGAAATCCCTGTGGATAGACCTTTAGGGAAAACCCAATGGACAGATCTGGATAGACCTTTTGGGAAAATCCTATGGAAAGGTTTTTCACAAAAAAAATTCTATGGACAGATTGTTTGGGAAAACCCTATGGATAGACCTTTTGGGAAAACCCAGTGGATAGATCTTTAGGGAAAACCCTATGGATAGACCTTTTGGACCAAGCATTATGGATATACCTTCTTCATATAGTGTCTGTCTGTCTCTCTCTCTCTCTCTCTCTCTCTCTCTCTCTCTCTCTCTCTCCATAATGTTTTCTCCTTTTTTCTTTCTCCATCTCATTCTTTCTCTTCACCTCTCCTCCTCAGGCACAGTCTTAATGCTGAAAGGTTCGGTCCTGCATTTTGGGTTTCTGGACTGCACTGGTGCTTTGATCCACAGTGCATATGAGGTGTGGAGAAATCCGCATGGCACTGAGGACCCTGATCGGCCACGCAGGAGAAAGTTGGTCAACTTTTCACCCTGTTCCTCGCAGGAAGCCAGCGGCGAGGGCCATCTGGCTGTTGTGTGCTCTGAGCGCCAAGCCAAGGTCTTCCTCATGCCCTCACAGGCCTGTCTCTATGTGCACAACATCACTGAGTCATCATTCGTACTACGTGCTGATGTGGTAGCCGTCTCCAACAGCGTGTGCCTGGCCTGCTTCTGTGCCAACGGACATGTCATGATCCTCAGGTTCACTCAATGGTCACTTCATGTTTGGCAGAAAGAGAGTTGTTTATTAGCATTTAACGCAATGCTTTGTTCCAAAGTAATGCTGAGTTTGCTTGGTGATTTTTGGTTATTATTTTGTGAAAATAGAAGTTTATAAAATTTCCTCAAGTCTCCATCGCATATTTTCTAAATTCCCTTTTGTGATCTTTACAATTTTCTAATGATTGAAGTCTAAATACCCTATTCCAGCCTCAAAATATTTCTTTCTGTTCAAATGCTTCTACTATCTGTTGATTATTACTTCAACATTGGCACTGATCCAATCCCTTAAGGCTTTAATCCTTAGAGGCATTGATTTCCCTAATCCTAGTCCTAATTCTACGAATAATGTGGAGACACTCTTAATCCTGGTGTTATCCCTGGATGCAATCAATAAACTGGCACTGCCAAGCAATGATCCCTCTCAGTGCTATTTATTGAACAATGAACAGACTACTGATGTATTTCTTATTTGATCTAATTTTTCTGTGTCTCTTTATATAATATAAAATAACTGAAATAACCGATTTTAGTTTGTTTGCAGATAAAAAAGAGAGACCTAAAAAAAAATTCCCTTCCAGTGCCGTAAATGCTTGAGTGGTTCTGTGTTTATGTTGCAGCCTGCCAAGTTTACGGCCTCTGTTGGATGTACACTACCTGCCGCTAACAGACATGCGCATTGCTAGAACATTCTGTTTCACCAATGGTGGTCAGGCCCTCTACCTGAGCTCTCCGACAGAAATACAGCGCATCACCTACAGCCAGGAGATGTGTGATAATTTGCAGGTGTGTGTGTATGCGTGCGTGACTGAATGAATGAATGTGTGAGCATGCATTTGTGTGCACAATTATACAGTGTGTGGGGGGAGGGCAGTGACAGTGCCTACTGAAGTGAAATGTCATGCTTGTCATAGATGCTTTAAGCTCTGCTGAGCTGAGCCCTGGTGCACCTTGCAAGCTGTCTCCCTCCCCCTCCTCTAGTCTAGTGATGGAATAAATGGAAACCTGGAGAAAGCCTGTCTATAGAATGATTTAGTTCAAGTGTAGCGTCAAATTGTTTCTGAAATGTTGGCATTCAAAATCACATAAGTGCTGCCTTTGAATTTCATAGTACCTCTATAGTGTATAGTAATAAAACATACACAGTCGTGGTCAGAAGTTACATACAGTGACATGAATGTCATCTTGGATATGAATGTCATGGCAGTAGTTGGTCTTTCGGTAATTCCTTTGAACTGTTCTTTTTCTGTGGCAGAATGATTGTACAGCATACGGCTTTAAAAAGCACTAGAATTTGATGCACAAGTTTTAATTTTCTTTGGGTTTTCTGAAATCAACACAGGGTCAAAAATATACATACAGCACACCTAATATTTGGGTAAAATGTCTCTCTTTGCAAGATTCACCTTGACCAAACACGGCACGGTGGTGTAGTGGTTAGCGCTGTCGCCTCACAGCAAGAAGGTCCTGGGTTCGAGCCCCGGGGCCGGCGAGGGCCTTTCTGTGCGGAGTTTGCATGTTCTCCCCGTGTCCGTGTGGGTTTCCTCCGGGTGCTCCGGTTTCCCCCACAGTCCAAAGACATGGAGGTTAGGTTAACTGGTGACTCTAAATTGACCGTAGGTGTGAATGTGAGTGTGAATGGTTGTCTGTGTCTATGTGTCAGCCCTGTGATGACCTGGCGACTTGTCCAGGGTGTACCCTGCCTTTCGCCCGTAGTCATCTGGGATAGGCTCCAGCTTGCCTGCGACCCTGTAGAAGGATAAAGCGGCTAGAGATAATGAGATGAGACCTTGACCAAACATTTTTATTTACCATGAACAAGCTTCTGGCAGAATTCTGGTTGGATATTTCACGATTTTTCATTGTAGAATTGATAGAGTTCAATTAATTTTTTTTTCTTAGCATGGACTCTACTTATAAGCATGGTCCATATATTTTAATAGGGTTGAAGTCAGGACTTGTTTTAAGCTTAATGTTAGCCTGCTTTATCCTCCATAACCAGCTCTGATGTGTGTTTGGGTTCATTGTCCTGTTGTAACTCCCAAGTCTCAAGTCGTTTCAAGTTTCTGATGGTTTATGCTGAAGAATTCTGAGGTAGTCCTCCTTCATTATTCCATCCACTTTGTGCAATGAACCTGTTCCACTGGCAGCAAAACAGTCTCAGAGCATGATGATCCTACCACCAGCTGGTACAGTGTCCCTCTGTACATGGTGGTCATTGTGGCCAAACAACTCAATCTTTGTCTCATCTGACTATACAGCTATCCTCCAGAAGGCTTTATCTTTGTCAGTGTGGTCAGCTTCAAACTTTAGTTAAGCTTGAAGGTGTCAATTTTGGAGCAGGGGGTTATTTCTTGGATAGCAGCCTCTTAGTCCATGGTGATCTGAACTGTAGACAGTGATCCATCAGCTTCCAGTTCATGGCAGGGCTGTGCCATGGTGGTTCCCAGGTTGTTCCTGACCATCCAAACCAATTTCCTTTCAGCTGAGGGTGACAGTTTGGGTTTTCTTGGAGCAAAGTGGCTTGGCAAAGTGACTACACCTCACAATAACTTGGATACAATTGTTTGAACTGATCTTGGAATTTGCAGTTGTTTAGAAATGGCTCCAAGAGACATTCCAGAGTTGTGTATATCTGTGATCCGCTTTCTCAGATCTGCACTGAGCTCCTTGGACTTTCCCATTTTACTGTGTGTGGGTCAAGCCAGTGAGTGCTGTAAACAAACCCTTTTTATGAAGGCACAGAGAAGCTACCAACTGTAATCAATCATGATCACTAACAGGAAGTTAAGAGACCTCGGCCTTGGCAAGATAAGAGACATTTTGGAAGTTTCAGCAGCTCTGAATTAATAATCTAAGTGAGCGTATGTAAATTTTTCACCCTGTATGTATAATTTTGACCCTGTGTTGATTTCAGAAAACCCAAAGAAAATTAAAACTTGTGCACAAAATTCTAGTGTTTTTTTAATGAAAGATGTATGCTGTACAATCATTCTGCCACAGAAAAAGAACAGTTCAAAGAAATTACTGAAAGCCCAAATATTGCCATGACATTCATATCCAAGATGACATTAATGTCACTGTATGTAAACTTCTGACCACAATTGTACACATACACTTCACTCGCATACAAATGTATGGGTCACTGATAACTTACTGACTGATTGGCTGCAGGAGATGCTAGGGGAGCTTTTCACACCCACTGAGACCCCTGAGGCACAAAACCGAGGCTTCCTGAAGGGATTTTTTGGGGGCAACGCACAGACTTTTGACCGAGAAGAGCTCTGTGAGTGCACCCCTCAATCATCTGTGTAATGTGTGATCTTACTTGTGAATAGCTAAATTACAAAGAATCTCTTAATATACCTATGTATAGTTGGTGAGGCAGCAGCAGGGAAAGCTTCTCGAAGTCTGGCCCAGCATATACCGGGCCAGGGCAGCGTGGAGGGCATACGAGTAGCAGCTGGCGGGGCAGTGGGTGATCTTGCCCGTGCTCGCATTGCCCTGGATGAGAGAGGACAGAGACTAGGAGAGCTGGAGGAGAGGACGGCTCAAATGATGGCCAGCGCCGAGACCTTCTCCAAACACGCTCATGAGGTAATACAGAAAGGGAAAGGAGAAAAAAAAACTTGTTTATGCGTAACAGCTCAGGTCATACTCGAATAAAGGTGTATTATCTGAACTAAGATGATTTGTCAGATATGTGCAGATATGTATACATATGGGATATGAACATCAATCATGAAAATAAACAAATTTCCCATTGCCCAAGTTTCAGATGCCATTCAGGGTCCAGATCAAGACCACAACCATTGCCCTCAAGGAGGGGTGTGGCCAAATGAGTGGAACAGGGTGACGCTTACGCACCTTAAATTAAAGCCACACTCTGATACCTGCTTTCCACCCATGCGAAATAGGAACTAGTTCTGTGTTGGTGCTACTGCCGGTTCAGAGTTGGTTCAACTTGCAGTTCTTCCAAAGAACCACCATAGAGCCACATCAGCAATGCTAGCACCAAGCACAACAAGAATGGTGGACTACGGGATTAGGCAGACTAGACACTACACTAGCTCTGTGGGGTTTTTTTTTTGTTTGTTTGGTTGGTTGGTTTTTTTTGATGGTCAGAAAGTTTGACTTGGTCTTGTTGTTCATGATAATCCCGCCCCAAGCACCTGATGTAAGCGGTTCTTGGCGCTAGACCAGCAAAGTATTGGTGACACTCTGGAACCAGTTTTCCTGGCCAAGAGCCGGTTCTTTGGCTGTCGAAACACAAAAAACTGGTTCAAGATTAGACACCAGCTCCAAACCAGCCCTTGAACTGCCTTGGTGGAAAAGGAGCATGAGAGGTCCACTATTCCTATTAAATTCATGTAGACTTACAGAATTAATATATTTAGCATGTTCAATTCAAATAATTGCAATGTGAAATATTATGTGCATGGATTTTAAGCAGCAGTGAGCTCTTTTTAGCTTCATACTAATATGTATGCTGGTTTTCATTGTCTTCCACAGCTGATGCTGAAATGCAAAGATAAGAAGTGGTATCAGTTTTAAACGAGTTAGTCTGGATGAAGGCTATTTCTGCTCATCAACCAAAAGAGGGCACTCCTCTGGAACATGGACCTTTGCTTTTTAAAAGAGTGGTTGAGAGGTGCTTAGGGCTGTTCCTTCTCTCTGGGGCTATGTATACAGGACTATACTTCTTAATCAGACTGGTTTGACAGACTGAAGACAATAACTGATGGACAGGTACCATTAGCATTAACAACTTTGGGGTTGTTCCTCCCCCCATATGTTATGGATTAGACCATCCTTCATTCATGTACAAGGGCCAGGGTCTTCTTACAGGAGGAAAATTGGCTCTTGCTGTGTAGAGACTTTAAAGTTATTTTAAAAGAAAAATAATTAAAAAAAAAGACTGCATGAAAAAAATTGACCTATAAAAACATAAAACTGCCATATTCAAAAGCAGCATGTTACTTTAAAAAAAGGGAAATAAAAGAATAACATACTTTTATTTAATATTATAAGCTAATACCAGAATCCTATGACAAAAACTTTATATTTTTTGAAATAGCGATAAAATATAAATAAAAAGGGAAACTGTATACCTGCATTGCTATAAGCCCAAAATTCTGTTTTTTTTTAAAATTTATTTCTCCATACTTATTCTTTTCAATAATGTATTATTTGAAAATTTCCACGACTCTGTCTTCACATCATTTATTCACGCAATGTGTTCCACCCTTGTGTTCTGATTACAGGTATGAAAAACTATTTCAAAACTACAACACGACAGAACAGACAAACAACCGCACTCACCAACATCCTCCGAACGTTATCACACACACGTACAGTAACTTCATGCCACACCACTTTCAAAACATTAGTGTTTATGAAGTAGCTGCTAACTTATAATTGTCCCTTGAATAACAGCTTTACTACTGAATCAAGTTACTTCACCCTCTCCTAGAAATGTATGATGTGGTTTTAGACGTATAAGCGAGAAATAAGCTGTCCTGGGCAATATGTGCTATGAGTGTATCTGTGTGGTCTTACTTGAGTGTGTTTCTATTCATAAAGCCAATGTAATAATACATGTGCCATATTCTAGATGGGTGAAGTATCTTTCCTGTAAACTAGCGATGAACTTATTCTGTCCGTGGTTGGTATTTTAAGCCGTTACCTGTAGATTAAACTCAATCGAAGAGTTATCCTGATCCTTTGTGTCTGTTCCAGTACACTACAGTTTCAAATGTTTGTTTCTTTTAATTGTGTGGGGTTCAACTTATAATTTTCGGCTGACTGCTTAGGTCGTTTTTGTTTTGTTTTTTCCCCCTGAACATTTCTGCTGCCTTGGGTCACATGTAACAAAGTCTGGTGGATCAAGGTGTCCCTCACTCAAAAGATATCGTACGGAAAAACCATTGCCAAATCCATGAAGCTTGAACGAGAGTTTGTCAGTAGTTTGAGATCAGAGGATTATTTATTTATTTGTGTCTTCTGATTTGAACATGTATAAGGTGACAAAGACTGAGCCATCGGGACACTACATGAATACTTGTGTTCTTTGAGCAGGATCTTTTAAATGTATGGAGGTTGTATGGAGCATCAAGAACCTTGCACAATGGGGCGATCCTGCTCGCACCGATATTAGCCTACCTGTGAGCAAAATCATTCGAAATCTCATTTTAAGTGAGAAATCACATGTAATTGCTTTAATGCTGCCTTTGGCCTGTTGTGCTTGTGTAAGACATTTTGTTTATCTTTTATGGTTCCCAAAAATCCCATCCCATCTTTCTCCATGTCTGCTGCACTTTCCACTCTGTATATAAAATGGCCAAAGCCATTCATACATCTGCCGTCCAAGTCGAAATCAGAACTAAAGAGAAAGCAGTAGGACAAGGATTTCATCTCTGCTGAGGCTGTATACAAAGCAAAACCTGTTATCAAAATATTTAAGGACAGTTTAGTCAAAAAAAAAAAAAAAAGGCTAGCATGGCTAAGGAATCTATCAAGGGCATGAAAGCCAGTAGTTAGGCTTAACTATCCCTTTAAAGGTTTTTCAATATTGGGGAGAGAATCTCCAAACTTAATATAATACATCAGTGTTAACCAAGTAAACACACATACCCATGGTAATAGCCATGTCATTATATTAAAATAAAATACCACTCTGACTATCCATCACTCCAAGGCTCAAAGAAATTGCGTATATCTGAAAAAAGAATTCTGTTGATGAGAATTCTCAATCATTATCATGTTTCTTTTTAACAGAAAGAAATACAGGGTGTTCTGTTTCTATGTTCTCAGCTTTTATACTAAAATGTACATTTGAACCTGAAGAGAGTTGGGAGAAATGTCTTACAATGAACTCATGTGATTTCTTCTGTAAATGTTTTACCTGTTGAAAGATGGTTCTGCGTCGAAAATTCTGAATGTAGTTCTGTAGTCCTCCTGTCCCAAACTCTGAACCGCTCTTCTCTACAGAGATTGCGGCACCGTCCGTCTTGTTTAAATGGATGCTACCACTTTTTGTTCTTATCGATATTGCAGTAGTATTATAGAGATTACTGGAATTAAAAAAAAAAAATCATGAAACATATGTTGATGCTAATCAAATTGAAATAAACATTGATTGATGTACTCATGCCAATGTGAGATTGATTTGTTTCTCACACAAATGTTTTGTTTTAAATGAAAAATCGAATTAAATATTGAAAATTTGTGTCATCTTTTGTCAGGGTTATTATTTGTTCGTCTGTTTGTAATAAGCAAAGAATCATGCACCATACTCATCTGGACCTCAGAGTGTGTCTGGATGGAATTTAAACAATAAAGTAAAAGAGTGAAAGAATTCTTAAGAATTCTATGCATTCAAAGATACATTCAGTAGCTCTGTGCACTGGTCTGTAAGGGGTGGAGGAGTCTGAATGATTCAGTGCGTTTACATGCACATAGAGAAAATCGAATTTCTGCCATTGCTCGACTGAAATCGAAGTTCTAAATGGCATGGAAACACCTTAGCTCGGCTGAAATTGAACCGAACTTGATTTCTCGTAATCGAGCTACACGACCTAGATTATGCGATTTTTGCCGAGCTACTTAGTGCATGTAAACCCTATCGAGCTACGTAGTCGAGCTACTTACTTCAGCGCTGCCCCTTCCGGAAGTGACGAGACCACAAGCGGGAAACACAACAGCCTCGGTCGGGGAAAAAAAAAAAAAAAACAGCCTCGGTCGTCATGACACTTCACCTTAGCCGCCTACTTTATTAGGAACACTTCTGTTCGTACATACAAACGACAAACACTCTTCTTAGAGTTTAGAGTTTATTTTATTTTTAAAAGGGGCAGTGTACAAATTAAACATTATCCTTGTGGTAAGGACAGATGTCTGTACCAGGTTATAGCGGTACATGCTAATTTCCACCTGGAGTCCCTTGGCAGGTGGATGTAATAAAAAGATAAATAAAATGTACAGGAAATGTCATCAAATCTGTCATTAGAGCAATTTGTAGTGATTTAGACCAGTAAAATTTCTTCTGAACACGGAACTGATAACTTTGTTTATACTCTTGAATAGCTCTTCTTCATGACGACAACCGGAAGTGTACCAACACGATGGGGCGTGTAGCGCCACCTGTGGCTCGGGTGCACAATGTACCTCACACAATAGCTCGATTTCTTTGTGTGCATGTAGGATTGGATTTCTCTGGCACCCCTGCTGGGACCCTTTGCTCGATTACCGACAGTAGCTCGATTTGGATGTGCATGTAAACGTACTGACTGAGAGCTGATTGGTTTTAGACCTCTTTAGTGACTTCAATCCATCCATTATCTGTACCTGCTTATCCTGTGCAGGGTCACAGGCAAGCTGGAGCTGACTATGGGCGAGACGCGGGGTACACCCTGGACAAGTCGTCAGGTCATCACAGGGCTGACACATAGACACAGACAACCATTCACACTCACATTCACACCTACGGTCAATTTAGAGCCACCAATTAGCCTAACCTGCATGTCTTTGGACTGTGGGGGAAACTGGAGCACCCGGAGGAAACCCACGCGGACACGGGGAGAACATGCAAACTCCACACAGAAAGGCCCTCGTCAGCCACTGGGCTTGAACCCAGAACCTTATTGCTGTGAGGTGACAATGCTAATCGCTACACCACCGTGCCGCCCCGAGAGAAAATCTCTCAATTTCTCATCTCATCTCATTATCTCTAGCCGCTTTATCCTGTTCTACAGGGTCGCAGGCAAGCTGGAGCCTATCCCAGCTGACTACGGGCGAAAGGCGGGGTACACCCTGGACAAGTCGCCAGGTCATCACAGGGCTGACACATAGACACAGACAACCATTCACACTCACATTCACACCTACGGTCAATTTAGAGTCACCAGTTAACCTAACCTGCATGTCTTTGGACTGTGGGGGAAACTGGAGCACCCGGAGGAAACCCACGCAGACACGCGGAGAACATGCAAACTCCGCACAGAAAGGCCCTCACCGGACACGGGGCTCGAACCCGGACCTTCTTGCTGTGAGGCGACCGTGCTAACCACTACACCACCGTGCCGCCATCTCTCAATTTTTTTTAACCAAATATTAGTAACTGTCCTGTACACTTCAATGCTTCTCCCGCTCACGTCACAGCTGCTGGTTATACTGGCCGAGAAAACAGGTTTAATCAACTCACCATCAGTGTGTAAAGCCTTACCAAGTCGTGCTTGCACATGCAAATGTTCCCAATGACTAATCACTGATCACCATTTTCCCCCCACCTGTGCAGTTCTTTTAAACTCTCTTCTTGCCTATATTTACAAGTAATATTGTACATGTGAGCTATTCCACACAAAACTGATTTCCTTCATGTCTCTTCCTGAACTACTCATTAATACTGCTTCTTTTTATCTGGGTTATAGCAGTTAGTTTGTGACCATGACCAAAAACTCATGAGAAATAAGTTATAAATTTATATTACAATAAAAATTTATTCTATTCCGTTTTATTCTTCTGAAGAGTTCTCTGAAAAGAGTCCTCCTTCGTGTAACATGTTTTGATATGCAAAGGATTTTGACTTTTCAATAAACATGCAACTTGGTCCATGGTGTCATCCGGTGACCTGTATTGAGGTATTTCACCTGACGTCACAGGGTCACGTGACGCCCCGGTGTCCGCCAATTTGAAGGTCAAGCTAGCTAATGTCAACAATATAGTAGCTAGTATGTTACTGTAGCAATGTTTACGTTCAGTCATTTGGATGACTGTTAAAACCTTTCAGTCTCAAGTTTTTCCTTTACTGTATTTACTAGTTTACTGTAATTATGATCCGGCAGCTATTTACACCGGATCCAGTGTAAATAGCTGCCAGAGCGCGCCCTGGCTTGCTCCCCCTCAAATTAAGCAGCGCGCTCTGGCTTGCTCCCGGAGTGTGCTGCTTAATTTGAGGGGGAGCAAGCCGGAGCGCGCTCCGGAACCTCGGCCGGAGCACTCCAGGAGCAAGCCGGAGCATGCTGCTTAATTTGAGGGGGAGCAAGCCGGAGCGCGCTCCGGCAGCTATTTACACTGGATCCGGTGTAAATAGCTGCCGGATCATAATTACAGTAAACTAGTAAATACAGTAAAGGAAAAACTTGAGATTGAAAGGTTTTAACAGTCATCCAAATGACTGAACGTAAACATTGCTACAGTAACATACTAGCTACTATGTTGTTGACATTAGCTAGTGCTAACAGCTAGCTGCTAGTACACTGCTACAACACAGACACCGACCCTAATAATACAGTTCTTGGTCATTGCCTGGTAACAGCAAATTTATAACGGGCCATGTCTCAACAGACTAAGAAGTTATTTCAATGACATTTAATAACATTTTGTTTATCCTGAGGACCGAAAGTAAATGAAAATGTGAACAAACCTTAGCTGTAATAAGATGGCGACCACCGGCTCCAGGGACGACCCGCTGATGTAGGCATGTTACCCAGCCTGACACAATATTTGTAGGCATCCAAACTCTTATACGCTTTCAGATCAATACCTGTGTATGGCGATGGGTTTTTAATGACATAGTAGGTATACAGATCATGTGGGCCGAAGTCAGGTAAAGACGAGGGCTTCGTGTACTTCCGTACGTCAGTGAACAATCCTGGTGGAAGCAGGTAAACGTCGTTCTCTAAGCCTGTTAACCTCAATTTTTGCAAATACCTCTCCCTCTGCTCGCCCTGTAAATGCCCTACGTCGCTGGATAGTGAAGGTGTTTTCTGCATCTCGCTCCTTTTTCTTTTATGTTTTTTGTTTGTCGCCTTCCTCGCATTCAAACTGATTCGAGCCGTGACGTCCAAAATGGCAGCCTAACGATGCATCACATGACTTGGTCACGTGGGTGAAAAACCTCAATTGACTTTTAGCGCATAGTACCTTTTTCCCCTGAAAAGAGCTTAAAATTGACCACCTAGCATGGCAAATCTTTACATTTCTTGACAAGGGCAAATCATATCAACAAATTACTATATCTAAAAGTAAGCATGATTAATCCTGTAAGTCAGCAGGATATACGAGTAGCAGCCCACGTACATGCATATCTGCTTATGTCAAAACAGTATCAGCTACCAAGGACGTGTACAAGACCAGGCTAAAGTTGCCCGAGCAGTTGCCCATTTGGTCTCTTTGGCTGAGCAGCTCCTCTGTTAGAAAATAATAATAATTGTTTTTTTTTTCTTTGCTGTTGTGGCTGCATAAATACAAGTAGCCCATAACTGCTAAAGTTACACCAAATTAAATTGCCATATCACCCAAACCTGTATTACTTTTTGATAAGCATGCTTCCATGGGACACAGAGATGGAGCAGCCCAGAGCCATTAAAAAAAAAAAATATATATATATATATGCAAAGTGATGCCCTATGCCCCATGTAACAGTTGTCATGTGATATTGTTGCGTCCAGACTCGGTATTGACATTGTCTGAGAGCTCTGGGTAAGTCTTTTGAAGTTGTAGTAATGATTAACAACGGCTGCTATACAGTAACTAATGGGATTCTCTAAAAATCTCCACATTTTCTTCTGACCAATGCGTAGCTTTACAGTCATGTTTGCATCACATTGCACAGTATTGCCTTATAGTATGCTAGGACACAAAGTTAACTAGCTAACTAACATGTATGTAGGCAGCTATATGTATCCAATTAAAACAGTAAACACAAGAAGCTTTGAAATGGAAATGGGATATGGGATATGAAAGAAGGGTCATTCCACGCCAAATCAACCAAATTCCAATTTTCTGAGGGGGACAGGGGCCTCAAAATGACAGCCATGAAATTTTGACACCATGTTCAGTGTTTAATATCGAGTTGAATAATAAATCCAGCAAAATATTATTTGTATATGTAAATCCTAATATTACAAGGCCCATGCAAGGTGTGTAGAGAAGCTTAGGGTCACCCTTCAACACAGCCATGTTTGGAAGCCCAGAACCAGCTTTGATGAGGAAATTGATAAATTGTTTTGATAAATTTGGGTACGTTTTGTTTGTGAACATGTCTATATAATAAAAAGAACATCACACACTGGCTTGAAGATATGAAGTTTATCTTCTCGTGTTGAAAAACTCAAATTTTTCATACGAAATACATCGCAAATCTGAGCGACATATTTCCTGATATTTCACTCTGATGACATCACTCCCAGTGTTTTCCCACTGACTAGATGTGCGTTGTCAAAATGGCAAATTAAAATCCATTCAAAATTAAAAATCAAAATTAATTCAAAATTAAAAATCTTTTGATTAACTTGCATATTTTTTTGTGCATGTGTCTGTATAATAAGAATATTACATGGTTGCATGAAGATATGAAGTTTATCTTCTCGTGTTGAAAAATGTCACTCATTTGCTTTGCTCACTCATGAAATATACAGTACATTCACCACTCGAAGATAAACTTCATATCTCCACGCCACCATGTAATATCAATAAATAAAAAACAGAATGTGAAGATTTGCAAATAATGGAAACCCTATCTCATCTCATTATCTGTAGCCACTTTATCCTGTTCTACAGGGTCGCAGGCAAGCTGGAGCCTATCCCAGCTGACTATGGGCGAGAGGCGGGGTACACCCTGGACAAGTCGCCAGGTCATCACAGGGCTGACACATAGACACAGACAACCATTCACACTCACATTCACACCTACGGTCAATTTAGAGTCACCAGTTAACCTAACCTGCATGTCTTTGGACTGTGGGGGAAACCGGAGCACCCGGAGGAAACCCACGCGGACACGGGGAGAACATGCAAACTCCACACAGAAAGGCCCTCGCCGGCCACGGGGCTCAAACCCGGACCTTCTTGCTGTGAGGCGACAGCGCTAACCACTACACCACCGTGCCGCCCTGGAAACCCTATATTTCATTGAAAATAGTACAAAGACAACATATCAAATGTTGAAATTGAGAAATGTTTTTGTTTTTGGAAAAATATATGCTTATTTTGAATTTCATGTCAGCAACAGGTTTCAGAAAAGTTGGGACAGGGCAACATCTCATCTCATCTCATTATCTCTAGCCGCTTTGTCCTTCTACAGGGTCGCAGGCAAGCTGGAGCCTATCCCAGCTGACTATGGGCGAGAGGCGGGGTACACCCTGGACAAGTCGCCAGGTCATCACAGGGCTGACACATAGACACAGACAACCATTCACACTCACATTCACACCTACGGTCAATTTAGAGTCACCAGTTAACCTAACCTGCATGTCTTTGGACTGTGGGGGAAACCGGAGCACCCGGAGGAAACCCACGCGGACACGGGGAGAACATGCAAACTCCGCACAGAAAGGCCCTCGCCGGCCACGGGGCTCGAACCCAGACCTTCTTGCTGTGAGGCAACAGTGCTAACCACTACACCACCGGACAGGGCAACAAAAAACTGAAAAAGTTGTGTAATGTTAAAAAAAAATTTTTGGTTAATTGGCAACAGGTCAGTAACATGATTGGGTATAAAAAGAGCATCCCAGCAAGGCGGAGTCTCTTAGAAGATGGGGAGGGCTTCACTGCTCTGTGAAAGACTGCATGGGCAAACAGTGCAACAATTTAAGAATAATGTTCTTCCATGTAAAACTGAAAAGAATTGGGGGATCACATCATCTATGGTACATAATATCATTAAAAGATTCAGAAAATCTGGAGAAATCTCTGTATGCAAGAGACAAGGCTGAAAACTGTCACTGGATGGCTGTGATCTTCAGGAAGTTGGAAACTTAGGACCTACGTAAATGATGATGATTGTTTTGATGATTATTGATGATTATTTTGATGATTATTTTGACACTTGCTTCATTCTGAATGTAAGCGATTTAATGAGACAGAAGATATAGCAAGAAGAAGAGTCTACCACTGAGCTCTAAAATCTGGAGAGCTCATGGGCTCGTCAGAGTGAAGCCAGCTGGCCGCCATCTTTCCACTCACATCGCGTGTATTTGGTTTGTGTTAAACTGTCGTATCCAATCAAACGTACCAAGAAAAGTATTTCCTGACTTTTTATTCCCTTTCACCAGCTCTTCTTATTTTCTCACCTTTACCCACATTCATTATAGTGCTCCACTTCATTGTTATTGTTTTTTTTCTTTTACAGTTCAGTCTCTGATCATTTTTTGAAGGTTCTTTTATTACTATTATAATACATAGGGCCAAATTACTCAATTCTGATTGGTCAATCAAGGAGGGCTTTTTTCCTTAACACGGGGCCATATTTCTGAAATGCTATTGGCTAGTTTGTTGCTTGGTTACGGTTATAAAAATTAGCAAACTTTTCAACAAAATGGCTTTTTTAAAGAAGTTCCAATAAAATTTTGTAAACCACTTTCAAAATCCTCGTGTCATGTCGCCGTGTCATGATGAAAGATGCTTTAGAAACTGATTCAAACGTGCAAGATTGGTTCAGAAAACGTGAATGACAAACGTTGTGAACTTGAATGGCTTCCGAAGTATGAATTTGGCCCTATATATTATAAACAAGTAATCGTATGGTTCCTCGTAAACTTAAGGATCAATTTCACTCGTGATTTCGTGACTCGGGCAATTTTCAAAACTTCGAAATTACTCGTGAAATTAATCCTTAATTTTACTCTGCCCCATACGATTACCTATACTAATTTCAAAGGAGATTTCAGTTTTACTCTTATACAGTGTCTCTTTCCTATAGTTCTGTTTCTCTTTTTTCTCTTCTCCTTCTTTTGGGTTTAATGGCAGTTGGCATGCCAGCTTAAAGGTGCATTACCGCCACCTACTGGATTGGAGTGTGGAACAGAAGATTGGCAGGAAAAAAAAACCTTAAAGTTTTCTCTATTACACCTCATCTCATCTCATTATCTCTAGCCGCTTTATCCTTCTACAGGGTCGCAGGCAAGCTGGAGCCTATCCCAGCTGACTACGGGCGAAAGGCGGGGTACACCCTGGACAAGTCGCCAGGTCATCACAGGGCTGACACACAGACACAGACAACCATTCACACTCACATTCACACCTACGGTCAATTTAGAGTCACCACTTAACCTAACCTGCATGTCTTTGGACTGTGGGGGAAACCGGAGCACCCGGAGGAAACCCACGCGGACACGGGGAGAACATGCAAACTCCACACAGAAAGGCCCTCGCCGGCCCCGGGGCTCGAACCCAGGACCTTCTTGCTGTGAGGCAACAGCGCTAACCACTACACCACCGTGCCGCCCTCTATTACACCTGTTTCTTTTAAAAATGTTATTAGTTGGCCATATATATGTCCTAATGCCTGACCTAAGATGGTCTCTAGTGTGAAGTTAAGCTTTATTTCTTTAAGTGTTTCACTTAGTTTCTTTCTCTCTTCCTTATAGAAGTCACACTCCACTTCCACATGCTGCACTGATTCTGGCTGATTGCAATGTCTGCATAACCCAGTCGGATGTTTTCCTGTTATACTGTATGAAGTGTCTTGTTGAGTGCTGTATGTCCTATTCTTATACCGGTGATGATGGTTTCCTCTCTTCTGTTTCTCCCCACCTTTCTCCCAACACCCACATGCTTTTGTATATTGTAGAGATGTCTTCCTGTATCACTGGTGTCCCAGTGCTCCTGCCATACTTTTTTTTTTTGTTTGACTTTTAATGATGGTTTTAGCCTCAGCTTTACATAATGGAATTTGCAGATGAATTGTGATTTCACAGTGTTTTACCAATATGTCTACCGTATGTCCTCATTTCCTTCTATCCCTACATGAGCAGGAACCCAAATGAAACACACTTAAACCCATTCTGTGTATTCTGTATACAATATGATATTTCATTCTTTTGCTCTTTTTTAATTCATTCATTCATACATACATACATACATACATACATACATACATACATACATACATACCAACACAAAGGCTGTACAGTATTTCCTTTCTATTTTGGACAGTTGTTGAAACAGGATTATTTTCTCATGTTATTTGCCATTTTCACTTCATTCTCACAGTCACATCATAACAGTATTTATTGGTCACATAATTCACTGTCACAATATTCATGCAGCTTGTGACCAACATGACCAATAAATACTGTTAAGACATTTATTGAGAGAATGAAGTGAAAATGGCAAATAACATTAGAAAATAATCCTGTTTCAACAACTGTCCAAAATAGAAAGGAAGTACTGTACAGCCTTTGTGTTGGTATAATAGATAGAAAGAAAAAAGAACTATACGAAAGAGAAAGATACACTGCCCATATCAGAGAAAAACTGAAATCTCCGTTTAAATAATTACAGTAGTAAAAGAGCCATTCAAAAAACGATCAGAGACTGGACTGGAAAAGAAAAAAAAAACAATAACAGTGAAGGAGAGCGCTATAAAGATATGTAAGGAATGTGGGTAAAGGTGAGAAAATAAGGAGGTAATGAAAGGGGGGGAAGTCAGGAGATACTTTTCTTGGGGCAAGTTTGATTGGATACAACACTTTAAAGGGGAACTAAAGGCAAATTTTTGATCAAAATTCTATTTATCTCGTTTTATAAAATGTAGGAATGCATTTCTGACAGCTATTTTGTCACTGCTATTAGCAAGTTATGAGTGTTTGAAATATGCTCTGTAATATCTCAGTCCATATGTCAAAGCAATGGCCATAAATGAGATTCGCTGAGACCTGTGCGAGACTTCGTAGGATGGAAGTAAAACGTACAGCGGAAATCAAAGTGACCAACATCTGCCAACATTGTCAAAAGATGCATGCGCCCTCCTTCAAATGCTGACGAAATCCAGCTAGAAGTTTTCCCTGTGTCCGAAATCACTCCCTACTCACTATATAGGGCACTATATAGTGGGGACGCCATTTTGTAGCGCTGTCCGAAACCCTAGTGAGGATTATGTGGGGAAATGCACTCAGTATAATATGTATTTATCACAAAAATACATGCATGTATTTATTATTTTGAAAACCCACCAGCCGCCTGATCTGGCACGTTTTAATTGTGCAACAGTAACGGCATACATACCAGCACGATGGACTTGTCCTTATCCTGTTGTCTTTCCAACTCTTCTCTATTCCATATTGGTTCGAAGTTGTATGGAATAATCTCCATCACTGATGAAGCTGGCAAATCTCGAAATTAATCTAAATTGGAATGATATGGCGATCTGGCCGCTGTGTAAACAGTTTTTAAAATGGCGGCACTGACACTTCACGTTTGAAGTCTCGCATAAGTCTTGTGAAGATCGCGCGGATAAGCGACGCCTGCCTTGGACCATACGAACTACATTCAACACGGCTAAAAACCAAAAAGGCCTCTTCTTCTTCTGGCTGCTCCCGATTAGGGGTCGCCACAGCGGATCTTTCGTCTCCATTGCTCCCTGTCTTCCGCATCCTTCTCTACCACACCTGCCACTTTCATGTCCTCTCTCACCACATCCATGTATCTCCTCTTTGGCCTTCCTCGTTTTCGTTTGCCTGGCAGCTCCATCCTCAACATCCTCCTTCCAACATGCTCTGCATCTCTTCTCAGGATGTGCCCGTACCATCTCAGTCTCATCTCTCAGCTTAATTCCCAAGCTCTCCACATGTGCTGTCCCTCTGATGTGCTCGTTCCTTATCCTGTCCAACCTTGTCACTTCCATCGCAAACCTTAACATCCTCAACTCCGCCACCTCCAACTTTACCTCCTGTCTCTTCGTTAAGGGTACGGCCTCCCATCCATACATCATAGCTGGTCTCACTACTGTCTTATACATCTTACCTTTCACTTTTGCTGGGGCTTTCCTATCACAAATGACTCCCGAAATCCTTCACCAACTGCTCCACACTGTAAGAAGTGATTCTGGAGAGTGGTAAATATAATCTATGCAAACCATATAAAATTTACTCGATTATTGCAGTCAGCCAAGGAATTATAAAGTAATGGGTAAATTATACATATGCTACCTATTTGTTAACAGTAACAACCGTTACATGGAAAAATACGGTAAAATATACCCCAAAGCCGTGAGTCCTGTGCTCCAAATTGCGCATGCGTCAGACCGCGCGTTTGAGTGAGCGGGACAGGGAACTCTCGGACTGCCATCTTCCTCTCTCCGGCTGAAAGTGTTGTTTGCATTAGCCAATTATTCAGAAACATCTGAAGCTGTTAGTTTAGTGAGTTATAAAACAGGTTCATTACTTGAAATGTTGTGTGAAGCTGTTGTACTGCGCTTTATTTTGTGTTTTTTGATCATTTGGTGCATCATTGCTGCATATAAACAAGGCGGTTCAGTTATTTGTTGTATAAATGCACCTGGACTGCAGATTTGGTCAGTCCAGAAACAACATTTGAAGCTGTTAGTTAGTGAGTTATAAAACAGGTTCATTACTTGAAATGTTGTGTGAAGCTGTTGTACTGCACTTTATTCTGTGGTGTTTTTTTTTGTTGTTGATGATTTTATGGATTAAAAACATTGAGATGATGAACCATCTGAAAGTCTTTTTTTTTTTTTTGGGGGGGGGGGGGGGGGTATATCTTACCTTCTCCGAATAAGTAATGGTTACTAACTGATATTAATTACCTTTGATTAGTAATTATCAGGCATTACCTGCTAGCAAACAAGAGATAATTTTACCCAATTTCAATGAGAAAGTAGCTGTTGAATAGATACATAAATGTGAGGTAAATTTTACCCAATTTATTTAAGAATTTCATAGCTTTTTATTTCAGCTATTTTATACTCAATATATGGAATTAAATCTACCCCAAACAAGTCAATGCAAATTGTTACCTCAGATTTATTGGGTAAATTCTATAGGTTACTTTTTTCAGTGCGGGCGGCACGGTGGTGTAGTGGTTAGCGCTGTCGCCTCACAGCAAGAAGGTCCGGGTTCGAGCCCCATGGCCGGCGAGGGCCTTTCTGTGCGGAGTTTGCATGTTCTCCCCGTGTCTGCGTAGGTTTCCTCCGGGTGCTCCGGTTTCCCCCACAGTCCAAAGACATGCAGGTTAGGTTAACTGGTGACTCTAAATTAACCGTAGGTGTGAATGTGAGTGTGAATGGTTGTCTGTGACTATGTGTCAGCCCTGTGATGACCTGGCGACTTGTCCAGGGTGTACCCCGCCTTTCGCCCGTAGTCAGCTGGGATAGGCTCCAGCTTGCCTGCGACCCTGTAGAACAGGATAAAGCAGCTAGAGATAATGAGATGAGATGAGATGAGACTTTTTTCAGTGCACCCTGCCTGCACTCTCTTTCTCACCTCACTATTGCAGCCCCCATTTTCCTGCACAGTTGACCCCAGGTACTTGAATTCACCAACTTTCTTTACGTCTACTCCTTGCATCTTCACTACACTCTCATCCCCATTCTCATTGATGCACATGTATTCTGTTTTGCTACTGCTCGCCTTCATTCCTCTTCGTTCCAATGCATCCCTCCATCTCTCCAAACCCAACTCAACCTCCTTTCTACTTTCACCACATATCACAATATCATCCGCAAACATCACGTTCCATGGTGACTCTTGCCTCACTTCATCTGTCAAGCTATCCATCACTATGGCAAACAAGAAAGGACTCAAAGCAGATCCTTGAGGAAGTCCCACCTTCACCTTGAACCATTCAGTCGTTCCAGCTGCACACCTCACTGCTGTTTCACTGTTCTCATACATGTATTGCACCGCTCTAATATACTTCTCATTCACTCCACTCTTTCTCATACAATACCATAACTCATCTCTTGGCACTCTATCGTATGCCTTCTCCAGGTCTACAAACACACAGTGTAGCTTTCTCTGGCCTTCCATGTACTTCTCCGTTAACGTTCTTAAAGCAAAGATTGCATCCGACGTGCTCTTAAAAACCAAAAAGGCCAATAAGCGTAATATGCCAATACGAGTCACGATATAAGGTTAATAAAACTGAAAACATAATTGAATAACACATTAAGAAAGAACAACTTTATTCATCACATACTTGTGAAATTCCTCTCTGCATTTAACCCATCTAAAGCAGTGAACACACACGTGAGCAATGAGCACACACACATACCCAGAGCAGTGGGCAGCTATGCTAACAGCGCCCGGGGAGCAGTTGGGAGTTAGGTGCCTCGTTCAAGGGCACCTCAGCCCAAGGCCGTCCCATATTAACCTTACCGCATGTCTTTGAACTGTGGGGGAAACCGGAGCACCCGGAGGAAACCCACACAAACACAGGGAGAACATGCAAACTCTGCACAGAAAGGCCCTCGCCGGCTGCTGGGCTCGAACCCAGAACCTTCTTACTGTGAGGTGACCGTGCTAACCACTTATATCACCATGCCACCACTTACACTTCAACTGAAGTAATTTTTAAAGCAAGTTTAAAAATGACATCAGTTCCCCCTTTACCACACAAATCAAATACACGCGATGAGAGTGGTAAGATAGCAGCCAGTTGGCTGCTGCTTCGTCTTCTTCTTCTGTTAGGTTTTATGGCAGTTTATAAGCAAAGTGTATTACCGCCATCTACTGGACTGAGGTGCAAACAAATGGATGTTATTTCAAAGAAAAATTAAATAAAAGAAAAAC
Source organism: Neoarius graeffei (assembly GCF_027579695.1). Taxonomy (NCBI): domain Eukaryota; kingdom Metazoa; phylum Chordata; class Actinopteri; order Siluriformes; family Ariidae; genus Neoarius; species Neoarius graeffei. The sequence continues at coordinate 35,952,625 of NC_083577.1, forward strand.
ACAAAACAACAAACTAAATCCTATTTGCTAATTTTGTTTCTTTGATAAATGTTATCATAGCACGAGTGATGTTTCCTAATCTAGGCTCACCTAATAAGGTCTCGAAAGAAAAGGCTTTCTTAACTGCGTTCACTTCCCTCTTCAATTTTTCTCTTTGTCTGTAGAATTTTAAGAACCTTAAAAGAACATGATCTATATACTCTCTCACTCCACAAAGTTCACATTTTCCAGATGGATGTTTGTTTGTTTAGAACGTGTGTGTGTATACACACACACACACACACACACACACACACTAGTGCATTTCAAAAAATTAGAATATTGTGAAAAAGTTCAATATTTTCCATCAGTTATTTAAGAAAGTGAAAATGTTATATATTATAGACTCATTACACATAAACTAAAATGTTTCAAGCATTTTTCTATTTTAATTTTAATCAGTATGGCATACAGTACAAAAACATTAAAAAAAAAACATCTCAAAATATTAGAATATTTCATTTCGAGTTTGAGTAAAACAGAATGAACACAGTGTATCTCTCGGTCTAGTTCAGTACACACAACCACAATCATGGGGAAGACTGCTGACTTGACTGTTGTCCAGAAGATGACCACTGATGCCCTCCACAAGGAGGGTAAGCCACAAAAGGTCATTGCTGAAAAGGGTGGCTGGAAAAGGTGCACAAGCAACAGGGATCGCCGCAGTCTTGAGAGGATTGTCAAGAAAAGTTGATCCAAGAACTTGGGAGAGCTTCACAAGGAGTGGACTGAGGCTGGTGTCAGTGTATCAAGACCCATCACGAACAGACATCTTCAAGAAAGGGGATACAACTTTCGCATTCCTAATATCAAGCTACTCCTGAGCCAGAGACAATGTCGGAAGTGTCTTATCTGGGCTAAGGAGAGAAAGAAATGGACTGTTGCTCAGTGCTCCAAAGTCCTCTTTTCATATGAAAGTACATTTTGCATTTAATTTGGAAATCACGGTTCTAGAGTCTGGAGGAAGAGTGGAGAGGCACAGAATCCAAGGTGTTTGAAGCCCAGTGTGAAGTTTCCACAGTCTGTGATGATTTGGGGTGCCATGTCATCTGCTGGTGTTGGTCCACTGTATTTTATCAAGTCCAAAGTCAACACAGCCATCTACCAGGAGATTTTAGAGCACTTCATGCTTCCATCTGCTGACGAGCTTTTTGGAGATGCTGATTTCCTTTTCCAGCAGGACTTGGCGCCTACCTACAGTGCCAAAACTACTACCAAATGGTTTGCTGACCATGATATTACGGTGTTTGATTGGCCAGCCAACTTGCCTGACCTGAACCCCATAGAGAATCTATGGGGTATTGTCAAGAGGAAGATGAGAAACACCCGACCCAAAAATACAGATGAGCTGAAGGCCACTATCAAAGCAACCTGGGCTTCAATAACACCTCAGCAGTGCCACAGACTGATCACCTCCATGCCACACCGCATTGATACAGTAATTCATGGTAAAAGAGCCCCAACCAAGTACTGAGTGTATAAATGAATATACTTTTCAGAAGTTGGACATTTCTGTATTGTAAATCCTTTTTTTGATTGATCTTAGGGAATATTCTAATAATTTGAGATACTAGATTTCTGATTTTCATGAGTTACAAGCCATAATCATCAAAGTTAAAACAAAAAAGGCTTTAAATATTTCACTTTACATGTAATGAATATAGAATATATGAAAGTTTACCTTTTTGAATTCAATTATGAAAAAAGGAACTTTTTCATGGTATTCTAATTTTTTGAGATGCACTAGTGTGTGTGTGTGTGTGTGTGTGTGTGTGTGTGTGTGTGTGTGTGTGTATATATATATATATATATAAAAACCTGATTCCAAAAAAGTTGGGACAAAGTACAAATTGTAAATAAAAACGGAATGCAATGATGTGGAAGTTTCAAAATTCCACATTTTATTCAGAATAGAACATAGATGACATATCAAATGTTTAAATGGAGAAAATGTATCATTTAAAGAGAAAAATTAGGTGATTTTAAATTTCATGACAACAACACATCTCAAAAAAGTTGGGACAAGGCCATGTTTACCACTGTGAGACATCCCCTTTTCTCTTTACAACAGTCTGTAAACGTCTGGGGACTGAGGAGACAAGTTGCTCAAGTTTAGGGATAGGAATGTTAACCCATTCTTGTCTAATGTAGGATTCTAGTTGCTCAACTGTCTTAGGTCTTTTTTGTCATATCTTCCGTTTTATGATGCGCCAAATGTTTTCTATGGGTGAAAGATCTGGACTGCAGGCTGGCCAGTTCAGTACCTGGACCCTTCTTCTACGCAGCCATGATGCTGTAATTGATGCAGTATGTGGTTTGGCATTGTCATGTTGGAAAATGCAAGGTCTTCCCTGAAAGAGACGTCGTCTGGATGGGAGCATATGTTGCTCTAGAACCTGGATATACCTTTCAGCATTGATGGTGTCTTTCCAGATGTGTAAGCTGCCCATGCCACACGCACTAATGCAACCCCATACCATCAGAGATGCAGGCTTCTGAACTGAGTGCTGATAACAACTTGGGTCGTCCTTCTCCTCTTTAGTCCGAATGACACGGCGTCCTTGATTTCCAGAAAGAGCTTCAAATTTTGATTCGTCTGACCACAGAACAGTTTTCGACTTTGCCACAGTCCATTTTAAATGAGCCTTGGCCCAGAGAAGACGTCTGCGCTTCTGGATCATGTTTAGATACGGCTTCTTCTTTGAACTATAGAGTTTTAGCTGGCAACGGCGGATGGCACGGTGAATTGTGTTCACAATGTTCTCTGGAAATATTCCTGAGCCCATTTTGTGATTTCCAATACAGAAGTGTGCCTGTATGTGATGCAGTGCTGTCTAAGGGCCCGAAGATCACGGGCACCCAGTATGGTTTTCCGGCCTTGACCCTTACGCACAGAGATTCTTCCAGATTCTCTGAATCTTTTGATGATATTATGCACTGTAGATGATGATATGTTCAAACTCTTTGCAATTTTACACTGTCGAACTCCTTTCTGATATTGCTCCACTATTTGTCGGTGCAGAATTAGGGGGATTGGTGATCCTCTTCCCATCTTTACTTCTGAGAGCCGCTGCCACTCCAAGATGCTCTTTTTATACCCAGTCATGTTAATGACCTATTGCCAATTGACCTAATGAGTTGCAATTTGGTCCTCCAGCTGTTCCTTTTTTGTACCTTTAACTTTTCCAGCCTCTTATTGCCCCTGTCCCAACTTTTTTGAGATGTGTTGCTGTCATGAAATTTCAAATGAGCCAATATTTGGCATGAAATTTCAAAATGTCTCACTTTCGACATTTGAGATGTTGTCTATGTTCTATTGTGAATACAATATCAGTTTTTGAGATTTGTAAATGATTGCATTTCGTTTTATTTCCAATTTGTACTTTGTCCCAACTTTTTTGGAATCGGGGTTGTATATATGTTATTTACCAGCTGGGAGGTCTGTATCATGAAATACCGTGACTGAGGTCTTGAAAGTACTGAGCGAGGCCCTCTGGGCCGAGGTCAGTATTCAAGGCCGAGGTCACGGTATTTCACCATACGGACCGACCTTAAGCTGGTAAATAATTTTTTTTCTTTACCAAATTCTAACAGAAAACGAGAGCACCCGAAAGGGAAAACCGAGCCGAGGCGAGCCACCATTTTGAATCTTCATTCACGGCTGTAATGCAAATGGCTTCCTCCTCAGTATACAAGTGCACTTCCATGGCAGGAAAAAAAACTACACTTTGCCGCCTATGTAGTCCCTTATTTATACAAATAGGAGTCATTCAGGATTCAGCCATGTTTTTGCTCGGCTTTAGCAAGTTACAGGTTTTTAGCTTTCTCCTGAAATGTTTTCTTTTATTTCTTCTTCCTCAGGGTAGTAAAACTCGCTTTCGCTGTGAACACTGTTGTTATCACTATCCGTGATGTAAAATTAATGCTATTTTGAATCCTCATTCACGGCTGTAATGCAAATGGCTTCCTCCTCGGTATACAAGTGCACTTCCATGGCAGGAAAAAAAACTACATTTTGCTGCCTATGTAGTCCCCTATTTATACAAATAGGAGTCATTCAGGATTCAGCCATGTTTTTGCTCGGCATTAGCAAGTTACAGGTTTTTAGCTTTCTCCCGAAATGTTTTCTTTAATTTTGTCCTCCTCAGGGTGGTAAAACTTGCTTTCACTGTGAACACTGTCGTTATTGCTATCCATGCTGTAAAATTAATGCTATTCTTCTGAGAAAGGCAAAAATAAATGTTGACAAAAATTGCTACTATGTTTGTTGTTGTGAATGAGCGAGCTGCCAGAGGTCCATAACTGGGGTCCGCAACTGGGGTCCGTACCATAGGATACAGACCCGCTCGCCAGTCAATCAGAGCGCAGGATTTGGACCACAAAAAAAATAAAAACTGTTATTTAATCCAGTATGGCCTATTCTCAGTCTTGTAAACCAAACCTCCTCCTGTCTGTTTGGGTAACTAGGTTTGCTACTTGAAATATCTTTTTGTATATTATATAAAAGTGCCTACCTTTCTTCTCCTTATCCCATTCATCTTGCCATATTATGTTAACTTTATGTTTAATGAGTACCTTAACTTCTGATCTACTGAGTAGGGGTGGGTATTGCCAAGGACCTCACGATATGATACGCATCACGATACTTGAGTCACGATACGATACGCATCACGATACTTGAGTCACGATACGATACGATATTGCGATATCAAAATTTTGCGATATATTGCGATATTCTACATAGTTCACTGAAAAATGTAAACTGCATTATGCATCTTAAAATCCGAGTTGTATGTACATCAGATGATAGTGATAATTCATGGGACAAACTGAGTCAAAACAATGTAATTCAAATTATCCATGCCATTTTATTGTAACTATACAAGCGCAAGTTACAACATATTTGCAGGAACAACACACTGTCTGGAACACAGTGAAAAGTGCAGTGGGCATCTTAGTCTCCCTGAGCACAATTATGAAACAAAGTGCAGTGTGGGTCAGTGTCCACACACTGAAACTGAATTGAAACCTCAGTGAATCATGTTTCTTCTGAACTTTGAGTAAATACTCAAAATAAAATGCAGTGTCTCACACACACTAAAATTGAAAATGCAAAATAAAGTGCAGCTTCTTGCCTTTGGACTTAAATGACAAAATTAAGTTCACAGTTACAGTAAGTCACACATCACTGAAGTAGACGGGAGGACTTTGGCGCTGTCCAGTGTAGTTTGCTTCGGGTCGGGTTTCGGTGGCTCCGGCTGAGCTAATATGTCGGGGTGGTGTCGTGCTAAGTAAGTTCGCAAGTTTGTTGTGTTACCTGAATATCTAATTGGAGCGAAACAGGTTTTGCAAAGTGCGTACTCTTTGTCCAGCTCACTGTTTTGTTTTGTTTTTTCTCCTTTCCTTTGGAATCCAAAGTGCCTCCAAACATCTGCCTTAAAGTTCGGCGGCGTCTCTAGGTTTACGTTAACAGCCATGCTTGCTTGTTTTTTTCCTCACTGCAACCACCGGGAAAAAAAAGAGAAGACGAAGAGTGCCTTGCAGTGAGGTAGCGGCACAGCGACACCTTGCGGAGCGGAGGTGCGGAAGTCGTACTGGATTTACAACCCGTCTGAAACATGATTTATTATTTGAAAAAATATCGATATTCAAATTTTGAGTATCGATATTGAATCGGAAGACAAAGTATCGCGATATATCGCCGTATTGATATTTTTGCCCACCCCTACTACTGAGTGGAGTATTTAACTGAACCTCCTCTTCTTTGGTTGCCTCTTTGGCCAGCTTGTCTGCTTCCTCATTACCACCAATTCCTTTATGGGCTGGAACCCATACAAACGGGATTGATATTCCCTGTTGACTGATTGCAAATAAGATATTATTAATCTCATTTAATAAGCCCTGTCGGCGGGCGGCACGGTGGTGTAGTGGTTAGCGCTGTCGCCTCACAGCAAGAATGTCCAGGTCCGAGCCCCGTGGCCGGCGAGGGCCTTTCTGTGCGGAGTTTGCATGTTCTCCCTGTGTCCGTGTGGGTTTCCTCCGGGCGCTCTGGTTTCCCCCACAGTCCAAAGACATGCAGGTTAGGTTAACTGGTGGCTCTAAATTGACCGTAGGTGTGAATGTGAGTGTGAATGGTTGTCTGTGTCTATGTGTCAGCCCTGTGATGACCTGGCGACTTGTCCAGGGTGTACCCCGCCTTTCGCCCGTAGTCAGCTGGGATAGGCTCCAGCTTGCCTGCGACACTGTAGAACAGGATAAAGCCGCTAGAGATAATGAGATGAGAAGTCCTGTCGGCATGATGATTCTCCACTTTGAATGGATGTACAGTAAGAGATGACATAGAATCAGAACAAATAACTGTTTTAGGGGGCCTAGTTTCTTCTATCCAGTGTAATGCAATAATAATGGCGGTCATTTCAGCTGGACAGATGTTCTCTTTTTAATAGAAGAAACCTTTGTCACATACACACTTCAAGCACAGTGAAATTCATCCTCTGCATTTAACCCATCTGAAGCAGTGAACACATGCACACACACCCAGAGCAGTGGGCAGCCACACTAGAGCGCCTGGAGAGCAGTCAGGGGTTAGGTACCTTGCTCACGGGCACTTCGACCCAAGGCCGCCCCACATTAACCTAACTGCAACACAGTCTTTGGACTGTGGGGGAAACCGGAGCACCCGGAGGAAACCCACGCAGACACGAGGAGAACATGCAAACTCCACATAGAAAGGCCCTTGCTGGGTTTGAACCCAAAACCTTCTTGCTGTGAGGGAACAGTGCCGCCTACTAATAGAGGGCTTCACTTGTCTCCAGGTACCTTGAGCAAGGTACCTAACCCCTGACTGCAAGGTACCTAACCCCAAGGTACCTAACCCCTGACTGCTCCCCAGGCGCTCTAGTGTGGCTGCCCACTGCTCTGGGTGTGTGTGCGTGGCGTCACGGTAGTGTAGTGGTTAGCACGGTTGCCTCACAGCAAGAAGGTTCCAGGTTTGAACCCAGCAGATGGCGAGGGCCTTTCTGTGTGGAGTTTGCATGTTCTCCCCGTGTCTGCGTGGGTTTCCTCCGGGTGCTCCAGTTTCCCCCACAATCCAAAGACATGCAGTTAGGTTGACGTGGGGTGGCCTTGGGCTGAAGTGCCCGTGAGCGAGGTACCTGACCCCTGACTGCTCCCCGGGTGCTCTGGTGTGGCTGCTCACTGCTCTGGGTGTGTGTGCGTGTTCACTGCTTCAGATGGGGTTAAATGCAGAGGATGAATTTCACTGTGCTTGAAGTGTGCATGTGACGAATAAAGGTTTCTTTCTTTTTTTCTTTCATTTTATATCAACTGTGGAGATGACAGTGGACTTTAGGAGGAGCCCCCCCACACACACACACACACACTCTGCTGCCCATCACCAACAACACTGTGACTGCCGTTGAAAGCTTCAGGTTTCTGGGTTCCACAATCTCTCAGGACTTGAAGTGGGAGACAAACACAGTCACTATCATCAAAAAGGCTCAGCAGAGGTTGTACTTTCTGCGCCAGCTCAGGAACCTGCCTAAGGAGCTGCTGACACAATTCTACTCTGCCATCATTCAGTCTGTTCTTTGCTCTTCCATCACTGTTTGGTTTGGATCGGTCACCAAACAGGAGAAGAACAGACTGCAACAGACAATAAGGTCTGCAGAGAAAATTATTGGTGTCAACCTGCCCTCCATCCAAGACTTATACTTGTCCAGAGTCAGGAAACGGGCAGGTAACATCTCTGCGGACCCATCACACCCTGGTCACAATCTGTTTAATCTTCTCCCCTCAGGGAGACGATATAGATCACTGTATGCAAAAACAACCAGACACAAGAACAGTTTCTTCCCTCAGGCTGTCTCTGTGATGAACAGCTAAAATCCAGATTCATATATCAGTAATATCACTTGCAAAATATCTGCACACTCATACTGTCATTCTGTGCTCACTGTTACTTATATTTATACTTATTTAAATTTACTATTCATCTTTGCACTATGCACCATATTGCACCAAAATGGAAATCCTTTCTTTCTGTGATGAACAGCTAAAATCCAGATTCATCTCATCTCTCATCTCATTATCTCTAGCCGCTTTATCCTTCTACAGGGTCGCAGGCAAGCTGGAGCCTATCCCAGCTGACTACGGGCGAAAGGCGGGGTACACCCTGGACAAGTCGCCAGGTCATCACAGGGCTGACACATAGACACAGACAACCATTCACACTCACATTCACACCTACGGTCAATTTAGAGTCACCAGTTAACCTAACCTGCATGTCTTTGGACTGTGGGGGAAACCGGAGCACCCGGAGGAAACCCACGCGGACACGGGGAGAACATGCAAACTCCACACAGAAAGGCCCTCGCCGGCCATGGGGCTCGAACCCAGGACCTTCTTGCTGTGAGGCGACAGCGCTAACCACTACACCACCGTGCCGCCAATACAGATTCATATATCAGTAATATCACTTGTAAAATATCTGAACACTTATACCGTCATTCTGTGCACACTGTATACTTTATATTTATTTAACTATTCCATACTTGACTTACCTGGATTACTTTGCACTATGCACCTATTTTTGTTGTTGTTGTTTGCTTGTTTGTTTGTTTTGTGTATACGCTTTTTTATCTGTTTTGTACCATGAGAGCTAAGTGAACCAGAGTCAAATTCCTCGTGTGTGTCCACACACCTTGCAATATAACACTACGTTCAGACTGCAACCTGAAACGACCCATATCCGATTTGTTGTGAAATCCGATTTTTTTGTTAGGCCGTTCACATTATCAATTATATGAGACTTGTATGCGATCTCCAATATGAACGGAAAACGACCCAAAAGTGTCCCGCATGCGCAAATTGACACGTAATAAGCACATCTACGTAATACGTAAACAAAAAAAAAGCGCACTCTTCAAGTTTGCAAGTAAAGCATGGAGATGAGACGAGACCTGGCGATGTGGTTTTTGTGGTGGCGGCGGAACTCACACAATAACCTGGTATTGTGGAGGTGATTGAGATTGTTGTTGTTTTCCACCAAAGAGGCGGGATTAGCCAACGCAGAATAGTGATGTTTGTCTCTTGTTGATGACGTGTAGGTCGCATGAATGCGACCTGTCCGGTCAGACTGCAGTCGCATGTGAAAATAACGGATATGCATCGGAATTAGGACCACATATCCAAGCGGCCTGGGTCGCATGTGAAAAAAAATCGGATCTGTGTCGTTCAGATTGTCAATAACAAATCGGATACAGGTCGCATATGGGCAAAAAAATCGGATATGGGTCGTTTCAGGGTGCAGTCTGAATGTAGTCAATCACTACGTTCACACTGCAAGGCTTAATGCTCAATTCCGATTTTTTTGTGAAATCCGATTTTTTTGTGAGGTCGTTCACATTAACAAATATACGCGACTTGTATGTGATCCTCAGTATGAACGAAAAGCGACCTAAAAGTGTTCCGCATGCACATTGCAGGATACGACGACGTCACACGCAGTGAGCATGGCCAGTGTTTACGGAAGTAACCTAAAGTTTCCTGTGTATGACAGTAGCCAGCATGGAGTACCTGGCGATGATGCAGTTGTTGTTGCGACGGAGCCAGAACATGCACAATAGCCTGATGTTAAGGAGGAGGTTGAGAAGGAAGAGGGCAAGGGTTTTGGCTCAGGCGTTCTGCGGGGTAGTGACTGCAACCTCCGTTCAAAGGAACATCAAAGCCATGTTGTTGTAACTTTTTTTGAGAGACCCGCCGCCTACTTCGGCTACGTTCACACTGCAGGCTGAAGTGACTCAAATCCGATCTTTTCGCCCATATGTGACCTGTATCCGATCTTTTATTGACAATATGAACGACACAGATCCGATTTTTTCAAATCCGACCCAGGCCGTTTGGATATGTGGTCCTAATTCCAATTCCTATCTGCTCTTTTCATATGCGACTTCAGTCTGAACCGCCAGGTCGCATTCATCCGACTTACACGTCATCAACAAGCCACAAACGTCACTATTCTGCGCTGAAGTAGGCGGCGGGTCTCTCAAAAAAAGTTACAACAACATGGCGCATAATCACGGGCGCAGATAGAGGGTGGGACTCGTCCTACCCAGATTTAAATTCACCTCGCTCGGTCCCCCCCACTTATAGGGAGGAAAAAACGTCTATGCTGTCTTTCTTTGCATAAGGCAAACCTCACGGAAAAATCAAAAGACTAATTACCATTCGGTTTATTGAGGTGCACAGCAGTACATACATAGTTGCAACAATTCACATAAAACAAAACAAAGACTGATATTCGGTTGGTTGAGCTGCGCAGACTGCACAGGTTGCGAGCTCGAGCTTGGTTGCTATGGTAACCCACAACAAGTTTGACAGGCATATCGGGGTTGGGGTTGGTTTGCTGGCAGCTTTGTCCCCCCCAGTTTTTTGTCCCCCCCAGTTCAAAAAACGTATCTGCGCCCCTGCGCATGACATCAATGCGAGGGACGCTTCGGGCTGTGAAGGTTCTGAATCTTCTCAATGGAAGGACGCAGAGGTTAGGGAGCTGATTTCCATTTGGGGGGATACAGCTATTCAAGCTAGATTGGATGGGTCATATCGCAACCGGGCGGTTTTACTTCCGTAAACACTGGCCATGCTCACTGTGTGTGACGTCGTCGTATCCTGCAATGCGCATGCGGAACACTTTTAGGTCGCTTTTCGTTCATACTGAGGATCACATACAAGTCGCATATATTTGTTAATGTGAACGACCTCACAAAAAAGTCGGATTTCACAAAAAAATCGGAATTGAGCATTAAGCCTTGCAGTGTGAACGTAGCGTTCAGCGCAGAATAGTGACGTTTGTGGCTTGTTGATGACGTGTAAGTCGGATGAATGCGACCTGGCGGTTCAGACTGAAGTCGCATATGAAAAGATCGGATAGGAATCGGAATCGGAATTGGGCGGCACGGTGGTGTAGTGGTTAGCGCTGTCGCCTCACAGCAAGAAGGTCCTGGGTTCGAGCCCCGGGGCCGGCGAGGGCCTTTCTGTGCGGAGTTTGCATGTTCTCCCCGTGTCCGCGTGGGTTTCCTCCGGGTGCTCCGGTTTCCCCCACAGTCCAAAGACATGCAGGTTAGGTTAGCTGGTGACTCTAAATTGACTGTAGGTGTGAATGTGAGTGTGAATGGTTGTCTGTGTCTATGTGTCAGCCCTGTGATGACCTGGCGACTTGTCCAGGGTGTACCCCGCCTTTCGCCCGTAGTCAGCTGGGATAGGCTCCAGCTTGCCTGCGACCCTGTAGAAGGATAAAGCGGCTAGAGATAATGAGATGAGATGAGCCTGCAGTGTGAACGTAGTCAATGTGTTTCTGTTCAAGCTCAGTGAGGTCTACTCGGTGGTGAACACATCAAAGCTGCGCAGATCTGCGTAAATCATGCGCTGCATGAACACACCCAACACACCGGTGGAGCCGACCAATCGGATGTAGCGCATCGGGCCACGTCCAGAAACCGCATACTATCCGACTAGATAGTGCGTCAACATTGTACACTACAGCGAGATGGTGTGGTGCTGTGAGGACGCTGTTTAGTGGGATAGTACAGACCGCATTCCTGGGCACAGAGAAAGAGACGCAGCCGGCGTTGTGTTGCAGACACACATCATTTGAATCAGTAGAGTTTTACAGTGCAAACTTACTTTTCGCACGTTTGGGTTTGGAGGACGCAATGTGGCGGGTTTAATAAGAAGTAAATGTTCCCTGGTTTTAAATCAGAGAGCCTTTATTGGTGAGGAAGCTCTAAATTAACGCCTGATCCAGACATTCCGGGTTAATCAGACAATGCTGTGGCGACCTTTAAGGGGATTTTTGCTGTGCTGCCTGCTGGCAGGGGCAGTGTGCTGCAGTGCAGGACCCAGTGCCTCCAAAAGTGTGGTTTGGGGCCTCGGACTGGAAGCCAACGCCGTGCTGCCTGCCCGCTTCTTCTTCATCCAGTCCGTGGACGAGGCCGGGGAAAAGTAAGCAGGCCTCTGGACTTTACTCCTCACTGGGCCCCGCTGAATGAATACACCATCAATAAACTGGGTTTACAGTTCCTCAAGGAAATACCAATGCTTACAAAGCAGAGAAATGAATACAAAATAAAATATTAGAAAGTTAAAAAGTTATTGAATGCAGAGAGAGAGAGAGGTTAGATAGATTAGATTAGATAGAACTTTATTGATCCCTTTGGGAGGGTTCCCTCAGGGAAATTAATAGAAAATAGAGAAAAACTTCGAGATGAATTATTTACATCTACAAATATATGTAGGAGCAGTAGCCTAGCCTAACAATAAGCAATACCAGACAATGTGCAATATCTCTCTTGCTGCCCCCACCTTCCTCGTATCTTATTCTTTTTATATTGTATATCTCATCTCATTATCTCTAGCCGCTTTATCCTTCTACAGGGTCGCAGGCAAGCTGGAGCCTATCCCAGCTGACTACGGGCGAAAGGCGGGGTACACCCTGGACAAGTTGCCAGGTCGTCACAGGGCTGACACATATGGCCCTTTTTCAGCTCACTTCAGCCCGACACGGCTCACGTTTCGACTACCTTAGAGCAGCACGACTCAGCTCGCTTCAGCCCTACTCAGCACCCAAAACTCGCACGGTTTTGGAGTGGGGCTGAAGCGAGCAAACCGAGCCGAGTGGGGCTAGGGGCGTGAGGAGACACTCCCCTGTGCACTGATTGGTGAGGAGGAGTGTCCTCGCATGCCCACACACGCCCCGCGAGCACGCTGGGATCTGTAAACACCGTAAACCCGGAAGGAGAAGAATTACGAATTACGAGAATTATGAAGCCTTATGCGCCGCGCCGCGCCTCATCTATACGCTCTTGCCAGTATCTGTTGGCGTTGTCGGTGACAACAAGCCACAGCACCAAGACCAGCAACACTAACAACTCCATGTCCTCCATGTTTATTGTTTACTATCCGGGTCGTGAGACTACCGCTTAAAAGGTCACTGTTTGCGCCGCCTAACGACATCACGTGACGTCCACCCACTTTCGCTAACTCCACCCAATGTGTCCACCCACTTCCAGCCAGCACGGTTCAGCGCGGTTGTAGTCGAAATGCAACTCCAACAGCCCCACTCAGCCCAACTCAGCACCGCACGGCAACCATTCACATTCACACCTACGGTCAATTTAGAGTCACCAGTTAACCTAACCTGCATGTCTTTGGACTGTGGGGGAAACCAGAGCACCCGGAGGAAACCCACGGGGAGAACATGCAAACTCCGCACAGAAAGGCCCTCGCCTGCAACGGGGCTCGAACCCGGACCTTCCTGCTGTGAGGTGACAGCGCTAACCACTATATCACCATGCCGCCATCTAATATATGTATATGTGTTTGTGTGTAACATGAAAGGTATGAAAAAGTCCATCAGGAGAGGTATTGCACATTTACAGTGGTATGCAAAAGTTTGTGCACCCTGGTCAAAATTGCTGTTACTCTGAACACATACTTGCCAACTTTTCAAAATTCTCATGGCAGAGAAAAGTGCGTGAAAGACGTTTTCAATTGGACAAGGGTATGATGCGCGGTTGAAATGATAAAAACAGTGGATCCCAATTCATTGCAAACTGTTTGAAATTTGTAGTTAAAGAGTTTTTGAATTGTTGATATTGTTCTATCAGTTACTATAGGTTATGGGATTCATGTCTCAGGCGTGAGAGAGCTCAGAGTGAAAAATCTGAAATAACACTCTCGTCTTGAATTTTAATATAATAACAATGAAAGAGAAGCGTGCTTAAATCAGATTTTGAGCTGAAAAATCTCCTGCCTGAATATTGTATACATATAGAGACCCGCAGAAAATAACACGAGTGATGATTTAGAAGAATGCTTATCATTTCTTAAAATAGTCACATGAATGAAAGTATTATTGGATTGCATCAAATGTGTTTTCCTTCTGTAAAATCATGTAAAAATACAGAGAACTATAATATCATATATAAATTAAATTTTAATAAGATTTAACCAAAATAGTAGCAACTCAATTAAATAAATACTGTACTGTCTTAGCACTACTAAATGCATCTCGCTCACTAAACACTTTCCAACAGGATTTTTAAAAAGCACTAGAAATCCTATCCAAATCCTATCGGAATGCAGCAAAGGAATTTGCTCATTTGAAAACTTTGACTGAAAGTTTTCAAACAAAATTTAAAAATGGCACTATAAATACTACCATACTATCAAAATATACTTCACAAAGAAATTCACCCGAATGCAAAAATTTAGTCCGACCAAAATACACTCACTAGTAATCTTTCACTTAAAACCTCAAAACTCGATCAAAATCAATCAGATAATTCACTTGTAAACTTTCACTTAAAACTTTCAAACATAAATTCAAAAATAGCACTAAGACACGACCACACTATTCAAATACACTCACCAAACACATTCTCTGCCGTGCAAAATTTCACTAAACACTTTAGAAGTTGTACAGTTTCTGAAATGGTACGGAAGACCAGTTTAATTTCACACTCAAATGTCCATTATATTCTGATTTAAGGTATCTTTACCTTAAAATGTGTAACTGGCTGGTCGAACATTTGCTTATCCATGGAAATTCATTCTCCCATGCAACCTGGGATTTGCATTCATATTTTTGCCGTTTGGTATTGGGTTTAGTGGCCATGATGAATGACTGCTTGTAAAAAATGTCGGACAGCCTGGGTGAATCCTACATTACGGAAGTGACTGTCGTTCCGTTCGTTGATTGGTTAAAAATCAGTTGACGTCAGCAGTGTTTCTCATTCGATTCTGATTGGACATAATCGGGAGTATTTTTAATTTGGCGGTAGAGATTTCCCAAAACCAGGAGATTATCCAGTTTTTAACAAATACGATCGGGAGGCGGAGGCTAAAATCGGGAGTCTCCCGCTGAAATCAGGAGGGTTGGCAAGTATGTGAACAGTTAAGCAAGTTGAAGATGAAATGATCTCCAAAAGGCATAAAGTTAAAGGTGATTCATTCCCTTTATATTTTAAGCAAAAACATTTTTTTATTTTTATCTTTTACGTTTTCAAAATGACAAAAAAGGAAAAGGGCCCGAAGCAAAAGTTTGGGCACCCTGCATGGTCAGTACTTGGTAACACCCCCTTTGGCAAGTATCACAGCTTGTAAACACTTTTTGTAGCCAGCTAATAATCTTTCAGTTCTTACCTGAGGGATTTTCACACACTCGTCCTTGCAGAAGGCTTCCAGTTCTCCAAGTTTCTTGGGCTGTCTTGCATGCACTGCTCTTTTGAGATCTATCCACAGATTTTCAATGATGTTTAGGTGAGGGGACTGTGAGGGCCAGGGCAAAACCTTCAGCTTGGGCCTCTTGAGGTATTCCATTGTAGATTTTGAGGTGTGTTTTGGATCATCGTCTTATTGTAGGACCCATCCTCTTTTTAACTTCAACTTTTTTACAGATGGTGTGATGTTTGCTTCCAGAATTTGCTGGTATTTATTCAAATCCATGCTTCCCTTGACCAATGAAATGTGCCCTGTGCCACTGGCTGCAACACAACCCCAAAGCATGATCGATCCACACCCATGCTTCAGAGTTGGAGAGGTGTTCTTTTCCTGGAGTTCGGCACCCTTTTTTCTCCAAACATACCTTTGCACATTGTGGCCAAAAAGTTCTATTTTGATTTCATCAGTCCACAGGACTTGTTTCCAGAATGCATCAGGCTTATTTAGATGTTCATTTGCAAACTTCAGACGCTGAATTTTGTGGCTCGGACGCAGGAACGGTTTTCTTCTGATGACTCTCCCATGAAGGTCATATTTGTTCAGGTGTTGCTGCATAGTAGAACAGTGCACCACCACTCCAGGGTCTGCTAAATCTTTCTGAAGGTCTTTTGCAGTCAAACGGGGTTTTATTTGCCTTTCTAGCAATCCAACGAGCAGTTCTTTCAGAAAGTTTTCTTCATCTTCCAGACCTCACCTTGATCTCCACTGTTTCTGCTAACTGCCATTTCTTAACATTACAATCTGAGGAAACAGCTACCTGAAAACACTTTGCTATGTTCTTGTAGCCTTCTCCTGCTTTAAGAGCATCAATTATTTTATTATTCAGAATGCGAGGGAGTTGCTTAGAGGAGCCCATGGCTGTTGATTTTCAGGACAAGTTTGAGGAGTCAGAGAATTTATACAGCTTTGAAATCTGCATCATCTGACCTTTCCTAACGAAGAATTTGAACAAGCCACAGCTCAATAAGCTAATTAAGGTCTGGAACCTTGGTAAAAGTTACCTGAGAACTCAAATGTATTGGGGTGCCCAAACTTTCTCATGGTGTTCCTTTTCTTTTTTCACTCTCCAATTGTACAAAACAAAAATAATACACACATCTTGCAGAAAACGCTGAAAAGAAAGGTGTCGTCTTTACCTTTATGCCTTTTGGTGATCCGTTCATCTTCTGCTCACTTAACTATTCACAGTAACAGACATTTTCAGTAAGGGTGCCCAAACGTTTGCATGCCACTGTATATTGCATGCCACTGTATATTGCACATTTATATTGCACATTGTCCAGTATTGCTTTTTGTCAGGCTAGACTACTGCTCCTTCCCGTCCTCCTGTTACTCCCCCCCCGAGAGGAGTTGTATAGTCTGATGGCATGAGGGACAAAGGAGTTTTTAAGTCTGTTCGTCCTGCACTTGGGAAGGAGCATTCTGTCACTGAACAGGCTCCTCTGGTTGCTGATGACGGTGTGCAGAGGGTGACTGGCATCGTCCATGATGTTCAGCAGTTTGTCCATAGTCCTCTTCTCTGCCACCGTCACCAGAGAGTCCAGCTTCATGCCGACCCCAGAGCCGGCCCGCCTGATCAGTTTGTCCAGCCTGGATGTGTCCTCCTTGGATGTGCTGCCCCCCCAGCACACCACACCACTGTGTAAAACAGGACACTGGCGACCACGGACTGATAGAACATCCACAGGAGTTTCCTGCAGATGTTAAAGGACCGCCGCCTCCTCAGGAAGTACAGCCTGCTCTGTCCCTTCCTGTCCAGGTGGTTGGTGTTGCAAGTCCAATAAATAGATAGATGGATTATACAGTTGAGACAGAAATGAAGGTGTGTGTGTGTATACAGTGGATATAAAAAGTCTACACACCCTGTTAAAATTATAGGTTTTTCTGATTGTTATCTTTGGTGTCTTTGTTGCATCTCCAATGCTCGAAAAACCTCATGTACGATCGTCCCAGACGACTAAAGTCTATGCAAGGACGAGTAAAACTTTAATGGTAATCGTCCGATCGGACGACAAAAGTTACTGCTGGCAACACAGGCAGTAAGAGAGCAGGAAACCAGTCTAAATTTGCTCGTCTCATTTCACGGGAAATGCATTAAAAAGTTAAATTCATCAACATGACAATATATAAAAGTACAAAAAATATGTTGAGGAAATCATTCAAATTTCCTTGTTTTTGGTTATAATTCATCGAAGTATGCGTGTGTTCGAGTGTACTGGAAAAGCTCGGCTCAGAGGGGTCCACGGCGAGTTGAGTTGTTTTTCGGGCAAGTATGCTTTGGGTGCTGCTTGCCCATTGGGCAAGTAAGGCTGGGAGATTTTCTTTTGAGAACTGATCTCTGATTAATGCCGTCCTTGCCCGGTCTGTGAGTTTTGGTGGGCGGCCTTCTCTTGTCAGGTTTGTAGTGGTGCCATATTCTTTCCATTTTGCTATAATGGATTTAATGGTGCTCTGTGGGATATTCAAAGTTTGGGATATTTTTTTATAACCCAACCCTGATCTATACTTCTCCACAACTTTGTCTCTGACCTGTTTGGAGGCTCCTTGGTTCTCATGTTGCTTGTTTAGCAGCGTTGCAGAGTCAGGGTCCTTCCAGAACAGGTTGATTTATACAGACATCATGTGACAGATCGTGTGACACTTTGATTGCACACAGGTGGATCTTAATCAACTAATTATGTGACTTATGAAGTGAAATGTTTGGATCAGCTCCTATTTAGGGGTTTCATACGAAAGGGGGTGAATACCTATGCACACTCCAGATTTCTGTTTTTTTTTTTTTTATTATCTTAATTATTGTGTCAGTTAAATTTTTTTTGCACCTTTAAAGTTGTTGGCATGTTGTATAAATCAAATGGTGCTAACCCTCCAAAAATCCATTTTAATTCCAGCTTGTAATGCGACAAAACAGGACAAACACCAAGGGGGATGAATACTTTTCAAGACACTGTATTCACATAGCACTTCACTTAAAGTGCTGATGACACGTTTTTGACATTTTTGGCGATGTTTTATAACATAAAAAGTAATTCCCGATGATCCATATATTAATTCATGAAGGCGCCTATTTTACAAGTTATGATAAACGCGGCTATTTGGGCAAATTTGACGGGGATGCAGCACCCAGGAGACGAAAGAGGAGGAGGGGCTATATGACGTCAGCGAAAGAATCTTCCTCCTCACTTACCAGTTTGTTGTTGATGCGACAGGTGTTCAGTTTATCATTATTAGTATTATTATTATACATTATTATTAGTGCTGTCAAAAATGTTGCGTTATTAACGCGTTAACTTGACTCAATTTTAACGGCGATAATTTTTTTATCGCGAGATTAACGCTCTGTGACATGATGCCACGCCCCGCACAGCCAGAGTCCTCTGCCCTCCCCCGAAGAGCCACGGTGCTCGGCTTAGGTTTCGTTTTCCCATCGGCGGCTCCAGCCCCACTTTGCAGTGGCTGTGACGAGACGTGTTATGCTCTGCAATAAAAAAAAACAAAAAACATTGGTACAACCAGTGTTCGAACTATGCCGATATTTTCGGGGGGTCCCTTTTTTTCCTTTGGGGGTGCTTGCGCTTGTCTCAGAGCGCGGCTCTCCATTGCGCGCTCACTTCGGATATGCAAATGCTTCCCGTTACACACGATTGCTATGTCAATAAACATCATTTTGCCAATATTTTTGAGACCTCCCAACATTTCCCAAATCATGTTTTCAAGGGATCTCATGTCTGTTTCAGGGGATCTCGGATCCCCCGTGTACCCCCGTAGTTCGAACAGTGAGCAAGCCCATTCACTTTTTTATGCTGATAAGAGAATTACAATGGTTTTTCATGTGACAAAAATGTGCGATTAAATTGTGATTAATCGCGAGTTAACTATGACAGTCGCGACATTAATCGCGATTAAATATTTTAATCGCTTGACAGCACTAATTATTATACATTATTATAATATATATATATATATATATATATATATATATATATATATATATAGTTATTATGCCTTCG
Organism: Neoarius graeffei; assembly: GCF_027579695.1. NCBI lineage: Eukaryota > Metazoa > Chordata > Actinopteri > Siluriformes > Ariidae > Neoarius > Neoarius graeffei. The sequence goes on from NC_083577.1 coordinate 35,971,953, forward strand.
CGTTGTGTTGCCGGCTTTTGCTCCAAGACCCACAAGGATCAGGGTACCCGCGGAGTCTTAAAAGTATTAAAAAAAATATTGAATTTCATTTTCCAGAATTAAGGCCTTAAAAGTATTAAATTTCATCTTGAAAGTCTTAATTTTTTCCACGGAGGTCTTAATTTTCCAAAGAAAGTCTAACATCGTTGCGTAACCTAGATTAAATTCTCTGTGATGAAAATGAAGCAAAATCTAAAATGTTTTGCGCTGCCCTGGCGTTCACACGCAAACAGCGGGAAATTCACGTCGCGCCGTAAAGGGTTCACACGAAATGAGAGCAGCAGGCGCAGAGAGGGTGAGGGGGAGAAAGCATGGGGAAGTGCAGATTCAACCCGAAGTGGCCGCTCGACCCTAAGGCCCCGGTCACACCGCCCGAACTTTGCTGGAGCGTTCCTTGAACGGTAGGGAGGGGGGGCTGAATTTCAACAACGCTCGTCACCGCGCACAAAATGGGAAAAAAAATCGAAAACACGGGCGTTGGCTTAGCGGTGCACCGCTGAAGCCGGCATTGCTTTAGCGTTGGTTTAGCGGTGACGCGAGCGTTGGTATAGCGGCGTTCTGCGCATGCGGGCTTTGGCTCGACGGGGGTATAAAGTTGGTTTAGCACCAATCATAGCAAGTCTCTCAGCGTCCATGGTGATACAGTTTTACTGTAACTTTGAGCAAATTCGATATAGATGAGGTCTGAACTCAACGGCAGCTCGATTCCAAATGAGCTCCTGGTCCATTTCTCCCCGTATTTATAGCCAAATTCTGGTCCCGCTCCGACACCTCTATACCAACGCCAAACCAAAGTTCATCGCCGCCATGGATAGCTGCTTCAATGCCCGACACCGTTCCAGCAACCCCGTGTCCGCTCGTAAAACGCTTACAACCGCTCCACCGAAGTTTGTGCAACGTTTAATCGCTGCCTGGGCAACGCTGGCGAAGCAGCGGTGGTCCAGCGTTCAAGATTTCTGCGTTGGCCTAGCGGACCCAAGCGTCCACGAACTTGCGTCTAGCGGTGCCAAACTTTGACTGGGCGTTGGTGGAGCGGGGGTGAACTTTGCCGGGGTGGAAAATTGCCCCCTCCTCACCGCTCGCAATATTTTGTGCAGCTCAAAACTTTCGGCGCGGTAGGAGGGCCCCTCGAGAAACATCAGCAGTGGCCGAGCGTATACGGCGTTGCTTTAACGGGGGCCAACTTTTGTTAAACGGTGGTGAACGGTTACGAGCGGTGATGAATTTTTTTCACCGCTCCAGCAACGCTCCAGCAAAGTTCGGGCGGTGTGACCGGGGCCTAAATACGCCTGGGTTAAGGGGGTTCCAAATAATGACCGTGAGGCATTATGCACTTTGTGTAAAAAAAACTTTCAACTAGGGACAATGGGGCTTACAGCTCTGGATTCTCACATGAAAAGTGGTAAACATATTTCGTTTGCATCCACAATTCAGAAGCAGGCAGCTATACTATACTATTATAGCTATACTATTCTTTTTGTCTTTTGAATGCTTCTCTGGCGTGTGTGTGTATGAGGGGTGATTGTCTGGACTTACATGGGGGTGCTCTCCTCTGCATGGTGTCCAGGGGGTGTGAGTAGAATGAATTCTGATTGATTATTTTAATAAATGTAATTTTGTTATTTCAAACACTCGTAAATAGTAATTATTTGAGGTTTAATCTGGTGCTCAATATGATTTATTCTTCCCTAATGAGTGCGACAAAGGTATTAAATTTCACTTGAAATGGCATTAAAAAAGTCTTAAAAAGTCTTAAATTTTGGTTTAACAATCCTGGGGGTACCCTCAAGGATGGAGTAAGTTTATTCAAGTTTCCCAGAGATCCCGAGCTGCATGCGAAGTGGGTGAAGCAAGTCAGGCGCACTCGTGACAAGTGGGAGCCCTCACCAACATCCGTCCTGTGCTCTGAACACTTCGATTTGGATTGTTTTGACACCCTTCCCAGCTTAAAAGAATCTCTTGGGTGTTCAGTTCAGCACAAACGTGTGTTACTACCATCAGCAGTGCCTACAGTATTCCGGAGGGGGTCTACTAGTAGCTATGCCAGATCCAGCAGTCGCCTGGGACAAGCCGACTCCTCCAAAGACAGTCCAACTGTCAGAACATGTGTTGAGAAACGACATAAGATAAAGGTACGTAGAGCTATAGAGTGCTCCGCCATGATGCTAAAAATAGTAACCATGCGGTCTGCGCGGCCATCTTGGAAGTGACTCGCTCCAGAGCGCTCATAGAGTACACATCATAGAGTACACATTCATGATAATCATAAATGTAATCATAAAGTCGGCGTGATATCAGTCATGTATTTGCTTGTGAAAGCTTGTTTCTCAAAGCAAACACTGAGGGAAAGCTAACTTAGCCAGACAAGTAGGCTACAGATTGTCATTTGCTTACGCTGATGTAGGTTATCAAGTATTTTGCTTCATTCAGGGATAAAACTAAGAAGCCATAAACTAGAAGACGTGCCTGCCAATATTATCCTAAATGTATCACGGATCAGGCATAGTCGTAAGCTTATTATGTTAGCCGTTTGCATGCTCCATTAGGAACTATGTATTCAGTGTAGCATACGGCTTACATGATATAAGCAGTGTTTACACATGCAAGACAACAATACACAATATTAAAATATTGATTCCGTAACACTTTGAACAAATACGGGTTGATCTACCAATCCTTGTTATCCAACCTTGTGGTGTTCAATGCTGGGCTGTCTGCCTGTCCGCTGTCCATCTCGGGGTCGGAGTCGCTCTCAGATCGCACAGTAACAGGTTCAAACCTGTACGGTTGGATGCACCCGTGTTCGTCATCACTTGATTCTTCCGATCTATCCCACTCACAACACAATTCTAGACTCCCAGAAGAGGAAGAGCTAGAGAGTTCACCGGCATTTTCATGCGCCATTTCCATTGAGTAGAACAGCCAATGAACCGCAGCGTGTTCTTCCGCTGACGTCACAACATGGCCGCGAGCCACGGACCCAGTTTTCTTGCGCTGTGCAATTAAAAGTTGGATATTCGCATAACAACAGCTTCTTTTCACGTAATTATAACAGAAATCTAACATGTTTGCCATGTTGTATAGTTTATTTAAGAAATTGCATAGAGTCATGTTCGTGTCATCAGCCCTTTAACTAGCAATGTTAATCTTTTGTGCTGAAGCTTAAGTCTACTGTGCTGCAAAAAACATTTACCTTGAGTATAGGCAGTTCTTCATGGAGCCCAAAGGATTTTGGAGAAATGTTCTCACTATCAAATGCCTTATACAGCGTTCAGCTTTTTGGTTTCCAGGCAGCCATAGCCTGAACAAGAACAGTTTTAAAATGTGTTCTACTTTTCACAAATCCTAAATTGTGGAACGTGACACATGATCACGTATGTGTAATAAGTACTACTGTCTTTCAGCCACAGTTAGCTTTTTGTCCTCTTACCTCATACATGTACAACACATGGAGTTATCTGCTGAACAGACTTTGATAGCAGTCCCCAGAAAACACTAGAAATGTATGAAAAATACACCGATCATGGCAGAAGAGATGGCAGGAATCTGTCTCCAGCTGTGGTTCGTTGATCGCTGGATAAGCATCAGGGTTTTATTACCTTGTCTGCTACAGAGTAAGTGGAGCGAGGTATTGTTTTCAGTCAGGTTTCTTTGTGGGTTTTTTTTGTTTTGTTTTTTTGTGAACAATATGATGGGAAAACGGCTAAATCAATTTTCATGAAACTTTCAGGATAGATGGGCATTGGCCTCAAATAGAACCTCCAACATTGAGGGTCATCCGGTCAAGGTCACCAAAAAGGTCAAAATCGTTTTTGTTGTAGCTACTACCTCATATACAGTGGTGCTTGAAAGTTTGTGAACCCTTTAGAATTTTCTATATTTCTGCATAAATATGACCTAAAACAACATCAGATTTTCACGCAAGTCCTTGAACCCAGTTAAACAAATGAGACAAAAAATATTGTACTTGCTCATTTATTTATTGAGGAAAATGATCCAATATTACATATCTGTGAGTGGCTAAAGTATGTGAACCTTTGCTTTCAGTGTCTGGTGTGACCCCCTTGTGCAGCAATAACTGCAACTAAACGTTTCCGGTAACTGTTGATCAGTCCTGCACACCGGCTTGGAGGAATTTTAGCCCATTCCTCCGTACAGAACAGCTTCAACTCTGGGATGTTGGTGGGTTTCCTCACATGAACTGCTCGCTTCAGGTCCTTCCACAACATTTCGATTGGATTAAGGTCAGGACTTTGACTTGGCCATTCCAAAACATTAAATTTATTCTTCTTTAACCATTCTTTGGTAGAACGACTTGTGTCCTTAGGCTGCTGGGCCATAGAAGGTTCACGCTGCATGCTGCACGCTACACGTTCACGTGAAGAACCGGACCCTGGGCCATTAAACTTCATGCTTGGATGTTCACGTGTTGCGTCTGTTCTACTTTGACCGAGTAACCAACAATATGGACTCTTCGGATGACGACGATTGCCTCATTCTGCTTTTACTGAGACAGAGGAAGAGAAAAAGGAACAGAATTTGGAGCCGAGAACACTTCCTTCTGAGAGAAACCCGTGGTGAATTTCACCGAACATTCTATAATCTGCTTGACAATCCCGATGAAGAACTATTTTTCAATTATACCATTCAATTATATTTTTTCTGAAGTTTTCCCCTGAAAGCATAGCGTTATCTCCCTAGACCCGTTCTGATTGGCTGGCGCGGCGGTGACCGCATGCATTGACTGGAATTTCCGTCTTCACGCCTAGAAAAAAGTGTGCATGTTCATTTCATGCTTCACGCGTGAAGTGTGCAGCGTGCAACGTGAACGCCGTTCTATGGCCCAGAGCAAGTCATGCTACGTTTGTCCACTTTTCTTTACACGCGTGCAGCGTGCAGCATGCAGCGTGCAGCGTGAACCTTCTATGGCCCAGCAGCCTTAGGGTCGTTGTCTTGCTGCATGACCCACCTTCTCTTGAGATTCAGTTCATGGACAGATGTCCTGACATTTTCCTTTAGAATTCGCTGGTATAATTCAGAATTCATTGTTCCATCAATGATGGCAAGCCGTCCTGGCCCAGATGCAGCAAAACGGGCCCAAACCATGATACTACCACCACCATGTTTCACAGATGGGATAAGGTTCTTTTGCTGGAATGCAGTGATTTCCTTTCTCCAAACATAACGCTTCTCATTTAAACCAAAAAGTTCTATTTTGGTCTCGTCCATCCGCAACATTATTCCAGTAGCCTTCTGGCTTGTCCACGTGATCTTTAGCAAACCGCAGACAAGCAGCAATGTTCTTTTTGGAGAGCAGTGGCTTTTTCCTTGCAACCCTGCCATGCACACCATTTGTTGTTCAGTGTTCTCCTGATGGTGGACTCATGAACATTAACATTAGCCAATGTGAGAGAGGCCTTCAGTTGCTTAGAAGCTACCCTGGGGTCCTTTGTGACCTCGCCAACTATTACACACCTTGCTCTTGGAGTGATCTTTGTTGGTCGACCACTCCTGGGGAGGGTAACAATGGTCTTGAAGTTCCTCCATTTGTACACAATCTGTCTGACTGTGGATTGGTGGAGTCCAAACTCTTTGGAGATGGTTTTGTAACCTTTTCCAGCCTGATGAGCATCAACAACGCTTTTTCTGAGGTCCTCAGAAATCTTCTCTGTTCATGCCATGATACACTTCCACAAACATGTGTTGTGAAGATCAGACTTTGATAGATCCCTGTTCTTTAAATAAAGCAGGGTGCCCACTCACACCTGATTGTCATCCCATTGATTGAAAACACCTGACTCTAATTTCTCCTTCAAATTAACTGCTAATCCTAGAGGTTCACATACTTTTGCCACTCACAGATATGTAATATTGGATCATTTTCCTCAATAAATAAATGAGCAAGTATAATATTTTTGTCTCATTTGTTTAACTGGGTTCTCTTTATCTACTTTTAGGACTTGTGTGAAAATCTGATGATGTTTTAGGTCATATTTATGCAGAAATATAGAAAATTTGAAAGGGTTCACAAACTTTCAAGCACCACTGTAGAGGCGCTAGTCACTATGTCATTGTGCTGTAAGAATGTAAGAGTTTAACGATTGCACACTACACACACGCATGCACGTGTTCTGATTAAAATGGCCAGTTAGTGTATACAATTCAGTTCACCATTCGAAATAAATGGACTAGATTAAATAAATTGCTTTCAGACATGTTTATGCTTATTGCAGACAGAAAGTGTGTTCCACTGAGCTCTAGCGCCAGGCCATTTCCGGGAAATAAGAGTTTCGGTCATGGCAACAGCGTGTGTATTGCCTCGGTCACAACTGGCCGTACGTGCTCCTACGGCCGGTCTACGTGCAAAAAACGCAAGAAACGCACGGAGGACGTGCGTGTGACGTGCTGATTTTTGAGCCGTAGACTGGCCGCAGAGGTTCTTCGTCAAACAAACTCTACGGGCGCTTACGTTTTTTTCAGGTTGCAAGACAGACTTACGGCCAACGTGCATCTTTCTCCATGAACAAAAAAAAACGCAGCGATTTGGGAAACGCCAAAAATCGCACGGCCAAAAAATCGTACGTCCGGTTGTGACCTAGGCTTATGTCAGCCTCGGTTTAGAGGTTTCAGTTTCGAAAACTGTAAGAAGGTAAGAGTAGAATAATACAAAGTACAGACACTTGGTATATTTGTGATTTTTAAATTGTTCATCTTTGGATTACGCTTCATTTTTGTGGCTACTGCCTCATAGAGTAAATAATTGTACTATATTTGCTGTATGGATATGGTATCAGAAAACAATTTTATTTATAAGAAGTACCTTTTTTTTTTGCGATATCTTCCTTCATGTTCATCATAAGTGCTACTAGGCGAGGTTTGTTTTGCCTGGCAACACTTGTTTTTTTATTTATAACCAGCACTGAACTCTGCCAGAAGGTTCCATGGAAAGATGGCTGTATTCCAGTCTTCAAGCATCTCTGTGCGTCTCTTAATCTGTTTCTTTTCCTCCTGCGTCACAGTTTTACAACTTCACCTGGAGCCAATACGTTTGAAGTGAAGATCACATCCCCATCAGAAGCTTTCTCCAGGATCTGGGTGCAGGTTTTAGACCGTCATGATGGATCCTTTCTGGTGCGTTACCGCATGTACGCCAGCTACACAGACCTCAGCATTCAGATCCTACTGAAGAATAAACATGTGGCCAAGTCTCCGTATATTCTCAAAGGTGAAAGTTGTCCTTTCCGGGGGGGGGACTGTACCTGGTTAAAGACGTGTAAAACTTTATCATTCAGAGTTACTTTGACCCAGAATTACATTTTGAGTTTTATACGTTGTCTTCGATTTTAAGTTACGATATCTGTTAGAAAGGATAACCCTTATTAACCATTAAAATCAAGACGCTGCCTATATATACTAGTGCATCTCAAAAAATTAGAATATTGTGAAAAAGTTCAATATTTTCCATCAGTTATTTAAGAAAGTGAAAATGTTATATATTATAGACTCATTACACATAAACTAAAATGTTTCAGGCATTTTTCCATTTTAATTTTAATCAGTATGGCATACAGTACAAAAACATAAAAAAGACCCATCTCAAAATATTAGAATATTTCATTTCGAGTTTGAGTAAAACAGAATGAGCACGGTGTATCTCTCGGTCTAGTTCAGTACACACAACCACAATCATGGGGAAGACTGCTGACTTGACTGTTGTCCAGAAGATGATCACTGATGCCCTCCACAAGGAGGGTAAGCCACAAAAGGTCATTGCTGAAAAGGGTGGCTGGAAAAGGTGCACAAGCAACAGGGATGGCCGCAGTCTTGAGAGGATTGTCAAGAAAAGTTGATCCAAGAACTTGGGAGAGCTTCACAAGGAGTGGACTGAGGCTGGTGTCAGTGTATCAAGACCCATCATGAACAAACATCTTCAAGAAAGGGGATACAACTTTCGCATTCCTAATATCAAGCTACTCCTGAGCCAGAGACAATGTCGGAAGTGTCTTATCTGGGCTAAGGAGAGAAAGAAATGGACTGTTGCTCAGTGCTCCAAAGTCCTCTTTTCAGATGAAAGTACATTTTGCATTTAATTTGGAAATCATGGTTCTAGAGTCTGGAGGAAGAGTGGAGAGGCACAGAATCCAAGGTGTTTGAAGCCTAGTGTGAAGTTTCCACAGTCTGTGATGATTTGGGGTGCCATGTCATCTGCTGGTGTTGGTCCACTGTATTTTCTCAAGTCCAAAGTCAACACAGCCATCTACCAGGAGATTTTAGAGCACTTCATGCTTCCATCTGCTGACAAGCTTTTTGGAGATGCTGATTTCCTTTTCCAGCAGGACTTAGCACCTACCCACAGTGCCAAAACTACTACCAAATGGTTTGCTGACCATGATATTACTGTGTTTGATTGGCCAGCCAACTTGCCTGACCTGAACCTCATAGAGAATCTATGGGGTATTGTCAAGAGGAAGATGAGAAACACCCGACCCAAAAATACAGATACGCTGAAGGCCACTATCAAAGCAACCTGGGCTTCAATAACACCTCAGCAGTGCCACAGACTGATCACCTCCATGCCACACCGCATTGATACAGTAATTCATGGTAAAGGAGCCCCAACCAAGTATTGAGTGTATAAATTAATATACTTTTCAGAAGTTGGACATTTCTGTATTGTAAATCCTTTTTTTGATTGATCTTAGGGAATATTCTAATAATTTGAGATACTGGATTTCTGATTTTCATGAGCTATAAGCCATAATCATCAAAATTAAAACAAAAAAAGGCTTTAAATATTTCACTTTACATGTAATGAATATAGAATAATATGAAAGTTTACCTTTTTGAATTAAATTATGAAAAAAAGGAACTTTTTCATGGTATTCTAATTTTTTGAGATGCACTAGTATACATTTTTTTTAAATAACCATGGTAACAAATAGCAAATTCTACATCTAACTATTTCGTTGATAGTTTAAAAAAAAACAACTACTGACATTTAATGAATGCCCAGTTCCCTCACTATTTCTCTCGCTGTGTAGGTCCAGTGTACCATGAATCATGTAACTGTCCAGAGCCCAGTGGTGCATTGTGGGAGAAGCACATGCATTGTCCCTCTTCATTTTCTCAGATCCAGCATGATCTGTCAGCCTTTCCTAAAGTGGACCTAGAGCGCAATGCCCAAGAAATCCCTCAGCGCTTTGGCCAGAGACAGAGCTTATGTCACTACACCATCAAAAATAACCAGGTACTTTATGCAATTGTGTACAGTTGCTGATTCTGTTTTGGTCACTAGGTGGCGATAAACCCATAGACAAAGCGAGGATAATGTTAGCCTTGCTTACCTTTACAAAGAACTCTGAAACCAGTTTTCCCAATGTTTCAGCCTACTGTCACAAACCCACACACGTCCAAACATAGCGCCATTGAAACCTTCCAGCTCATGCAAGTATTACAAATAACTGCATATTATACATGATGCAGTTTATGATGAATAAATCCTATTTGTTTTTAATTCACGGGATTTAAAAATGGGAAAGAGTTGAACATTTGTCTGTCCTGTTAGAATACTAATGAAAACATATTATTGTGTGCCATTCTGATGAGTTTGTGTTTGTATTCAGGTGTACATCAAAACGCACGGCGAGCATGTTGGCTTCAGGATCTTCATGGACGCCTTTCTCCTCTCTCTCACACGGAAGGTATGTACCAGTTGACACGTTAATAGATTTAAAAAAAAAGAGAGAGAGATGAAGCTATGTTCTGTTGCTATAGCACAATTCAATATGTATCAGTTTCTGTTTTCATCTGTGCTAAGAAACTCAAGGGCTTAATGTCAAACAAAACCCAAAAATAAACGATGTTTGCCGATCATGACAAGTGCCCTGATGTGCCCCGCTGCACATTTAAATTAAAAATAAAATTTTCTAACAATTTATCAAAAAAAAATTTTTTAAGTTATGATACTGCTAAAAAATAGGCTTACCTGGATGCAACCATTTGCACTGCAACCGGATATCTGTCTGTGACATAACTGGTTCACTAGTATGCCGTTTACCTTCGTTACACAGAGCCATCAAATAAAGGCTTCTAATTAAAAAAAATCGCCGGTGTGTCTGTCTCTCTCTCTCTCTCTCTCTCTCTCTCTCTCTCTCTCTCCACGCATGTTTTCACTGCTTCAGATGGGTTAAATGCAGAGAAAAATTTCACTGTGCTGTAATGAATATGTGACAAATAAAAGCTTCTAATTTGAAAAATCTAATCACATTTTCTGTAAACAGCGGCACGGTGGTGTAGTGGTTCGCACTGTCGCCTCACAGCAAGAGGGTTCTGGGTTCGAGCCTAGTGGCCAACAGGGCCTTTCTGTGCGGAGTTTGCATGTTCTCCCGTGTCCGCATGGGTTTCCTCCGGGTGCTCCGGTTTCCCTCACAGTCCAAAGACATGCAGGTTAGGCTAATTGGTGGCTCTAAATTGAACGTAGGTGTGAATGGTTGTTTGTCTCTGTGTGTCAGCCCTGTGATGGCCTGGTGACTTGTCCAGGGTGTACCCCGCCTCTCACCCATAGTCAGTTGGGATAGGTTCCAACTCACCCGCAACCCTGCACAGGATAAGCGGTTACGGATAATGGATGGATTTTCTATAACCATGTGATTTGTTTTTTTGTTTGTTTGTTTTTTTTACTGGCAACAAAATACATGAATCAACAGATTTCACTTTTATCAAGCTTAAATCTCACTCTGCTAGATAACGCATATGCAGTACTGAGACAGATATGAGTAAACCATGGCCTTCGTCATAGCAACATGATTCTTGCTGTCTAAAAAGATCACTTTCCTCAGTGAATAAAAACAAACAAAAGCATGTCACATAAAAATACAAGGAAAATTTAAAAAAATGTTGAAAAAAAACCCCTAAAAACGCCTAGTAGCTGGCAATGGAGTATATAGGCAACAAAATGCTCCCAAAGGGGGGGGGGGGGGGGGGGGGGGTGTTCGTTCGTTTGTTCACTGCCTTTTTTTTTACAGCCAAACGCTTGACACTTGGGTATCTTCAGGGTTGTTTACAACAACTACTAGATCTCAGCCTCGTTAAGTCATGTGGCATGTAAGTGACGTTACAATCTCGGATTCTCTCACGTAATTTGTACTCGGAGCGTGATATTTGAACCTCGGAGGGAGTCAGCGCCCAGGGACATTGTTTGTTTTTATTTTAAAATAAAATCCAGTGTTTTCCCCAGAAAAAAATTAAAGCCCTAAATTCTGGCATGATAAAACACAGACAATTGAGCGCCAATGGCATGAAGCGAAACTAGGGGGTCCGGGGGCATGCCCCCCCGGAAAATTTTTTGAAAATAGATGCTCTCAGGTGCATTTTCAGGGTCTCTGAGAGGTTTTAGATACATGATTATAGGATTGATTTTACCAGTGCTTCAATGATTTCTGACCAAAATAGTATTAATGTATACACATTTGAAATTTCACCTTAAAGTTCAACATGCGAGTTAAACTGTTTTGTTATAGATTACTGAGGTAGACGATAGATTTGAAAATCTACGGGGATCCCTTGCACTTAATTATCTATGATCAAGTAGTGTTGTAACAAAAATGTGCATGAAAATACAGGGAGTGCAGAATTATTAGGTAAATGAGTATGTTGACCACATTACCCTCTCTATGCATGTTGGCCTACTCCAAGCTGCATAGGCTTGAAAGCCTCCTACCAATTAAGCATACCAGGTGATGTGCATCTCTGTAATGAAAAGGGGTGTGGTCTAATGACATCAACACCCTATATCAGGTGTGCAAAATTATTAGGCAACTTCCTTTCCTTTGGCAAAATGGGTCAGAAGAGGGGTTTGACGGACTCAGAAAAGTCAAAAATAGTGACATATATTGCAAAGGGATGGAGCACTCTTAAAATTGCCCAGCTTTTGAAGCGTGACCATCGAACAATCAAGCGCTTCATTCAAAATAGTCAACAGGGTCGCAAGAAGCGCGTTGAAAAAAAAAGGTGCAAACTAACTGCCCGTGAACTGAGGAAAGTCAAGCGTGAAGCTGCCAAGATGCCACTCGCCACCAGTTTTGCCATATTTCAGAGCTGCAACATCACTGGAGTGTCAAAAAGCACAAGGTGTGCAATACTCAGGGACACGGCCAAGGTAACAAAGGCTGAAAAACGACCACCACTGAACAAGACACACAAGATGAAACGTCAAGACTGGGCCAAGAAGTATCACAAGACTGAATTTTCTAAGGTCTTATGGACAGATGAAATGAGAGTGAGTCTTGATGGGCCAGATGGATGGGCTCGTGGCTGGATCAGCAAAGGGCAGAGAGCTCCAGTCCGACTCAGACGCCAGCAAGGTGGAGGTGGGGTACTGGTATGGGCTGGTATCATCAAAGATGAGCTTGTGGGACCTTTTCGGGTTGAGGATGGCGTCAAGCTCAACTCCCAGTCCTATTGTCAGTTTTTGGAAGACACCTTCTTCAAGCAGTGGTACAGGAAGAAGTCAGCATCCTTCAAGAAAAACATGATTTTCATGCAGGACAATGCTCCATCACACGCATCCAAGTACTCCACAGCATGGCTGGCCAGAAAGGGTCTAAAGGAAGAAAGATTAATGACGTGGCCTCCTTGTTCACCTGATCTGAACCCCATAGAAAACCTGTGGTCCCTCATCAAATGTGAGATCTACAAGGAGGGGAAACAGTACACATCTCTGAACAGTGTCTGGGAGGCTGTGGTTGCTGCTGCACGCAATGTTGATCGCAAACAGATCAAAACACTGACCGAATCCATGGATGGCAGGCTTTTGAGTGTCCTTGTAAAGAAAGGCGGCTATATTAGTCACTGATTTGTTTTTTTGTTTGTTTGTTTTTGAATGCCAGCAATGTATATTAGTGAATGTTGAGTTGTTATATTGGTTTCCCTGGTGAAAATAAATGAGTGAAATGGGTATATGTTTGTTTTTTGTTAAGTTGCCTAATAATTATGCACAGTTATAGTCACCTGCACACACAGATATCCTCCTAAGATAGCTAAAACTAAGAAAGCCCTACTCCAACTTCCAAAAATACTCAGCTTTGATATTTATGAGTCTTTTGGGTTCATCAAGAACATAGTTGTTTTTCAATAATAAAACTAATCCTCAAAAATACAACTTGCCTAATAATTCTGCACTCCCTGTATGAACAGCGGTTTGCTCCATCTTATGCAATCCAATGAAGAGAATCGATCATCATGACCTCCTGTTGATCACAAAGGGATCTGAACCTAAGACCTGCCACCTTAAAATAAGTTGCTGTATTACTATAACTGTAATGATTTAGAATGTTTCTGATGCAATTACCGTAATATATGTAGAACTAAGATACACAGAAAAGTAAGGCAACTGCATATTATAAAGTTTAAATTTTGGCACTTTATTAAATGGACTAGATTAAGATTAAAGCATATTTAAAGGAAAAGAAAACTTAATTCATACATTTAAGTTTGCAGAAAGATTATGTATTTATAAAAACATTCATGAAGAGATTGTGTTAATAAGTGTCAAATGTAGCATAATTTGGAATAATAATGATAAGCGTATTTGGCAGTGTGAGGTCACTGTGAGCCTTTAACACGAATAATCCGGAGCCTTCTTTTGTTAAATGGATCCCAGTGACATCACACTGCCAAAACTGCTTATGATTATTATTTGAAATGATGCTATATTTGATACATTTGGACAGCTTCACTTCGTGAGAGTGTTTATACGGTAAGTACATAATCTTTCTGCAAACCCAAACTAATGAATTAAGTTTTCTACTCCTTTAAAGCGGATTAATTCTCCTCGGCTTTTGCTTGGCCCAATGTTGGGAAACCCTCTTATAGTCCATCTCGCTGTCATCCATGCTGATGTGGATCAAATTGTCCAGCGAGTCTTCCCCTAGATTATTAAAATCAGTTGGCTTTGTCCGTCTGGTGGGGGACAACATCGGCAGCCAATGAGATCGCTTATAATGAATCGGAAACTTCCGGGATGCTGTGCTCACTCTAGGACCCAAATTGTTTTAGCGAAAAGTGCTAAAGACTCAAATTTTTCTTTAGCAATTTGCAATTTCGCTTAGCAAGAAATGCTAAAAGAACAATTTTATTTTTAGCAAAGTAATTTTTTTTAGCAAGATATGTTATACTTCTAAATGTTTCTTGCACTGACATAATATTGAAAAACTAGAGCATATTTAAGAGCTGATATACGGCTTTATATTAGCTGATCACGCAAACTTGAACTCTGTCTGCCATGGTTTAGGGGGTATACCTGTACAATATTCAAGGTTGAGCAACCTTACAGAGTCATATAAACTATGTTCAATGGAAAGGTGATATATCACTTTATATTAGTGGCCTATACAAATTTGAGCTCTATCTGCCATGGTTTGGGAGTTATAGGCAATTCAAGTTGAGCGACCTCGAGTCTGACCTTTCAAGGTCCCCCGAGGTCATGTATGCTGTGTTCAGGAAAATGCTGATTTCATATTAACTGCTCATACAAACTTAGGCTACATTTACATTAGACCGTATCTGTCTCGTTTTCTTCGCGGATGCACTGTCCGTTTACATTAAACCACCTGGAAACGCCGGGAAACGGGAATCCGCCAGCGTCCACGTATTCAATCTAGATCGTATCTGGTCCAGTGCTGTGTAAACATTGAGATACGCGAATACGCTGTGCTGAGCTCTAGCTGGCGTCCTCATTGGACAACGTCACTGTGACATCCACCTTCCTGATTCGCTGGCGTTGGTCATGTGACGCGACTGCTGAAAAACGGCGCGGACTTCCGCCTTGTATCACCTTTCATTAAAGAGTATAAAAGTATGAAAATACTGATGCAAATACTGCCCATTGTGTAGTTATGATTGTCTTTAGGCTTGCCATCCTTCCACTTGCAAGTGGTAAGTGATATGCGCTGGGATCACACACACACAGCGGCTCAGTCCCGAATCATGGCTTGTGCACTTCACTCGCGCGCTGTGTGAGCTGCGCAGGGCCGGAGTGCGCACCCTCCAGAGGGCACTCGCTGTTCAGGGCGGAGTGATTTGGAGCGCAGGATGCCTGCGGAGCCGAGCGTATCCGTGTATTGGTGTTGCTGTGTGCACGGCTAACGGTTTTAGTGTAAACGCGAATCGTTTTAAGAACGTTAATCTGATGATCCGCTGATTCGACGTAATGTAAACGTAGCCTTAAGCTTCATCTGCCATGGTTTGGGAGTTAGAGGCCATTTAGAGGTCCATGGTAACCCAAGGTCATGTATAAATTTGACCTGGCCAAGTTGGCCTGGCCAACATTAGTGTCTGACTTGAGCGATATCAGTGGCTGGCCTTGCTAATATATTAATTTTATTTTTTTTTTTTTCAAAATTCTATTTTAACATCTCAACCACTGGTATTGCCTTGTGTGTGTGTTTTCATTATTGAGATGTGTGTATGTGTGTGGTTGGGATTGTGTGTATGTGTGTGTGTGTGTGTGTATAATTGGGATTTTGTATGTATGTGTGTGTTCATGACTGAGATGTGTGTGCATAATTGGGATCCGTGTGTGTGTGTGTGTGTGTGTGTGTGTGTGTGTGTGTTTAGGGGGAGGGGGGTGTCTTTATGGGTAGGATGAAGGGAGCTCAGGGAGTTAAAATCAATGGTTGTTTCTTATAAATTAATCTCATAACCCAAACATTATGATATTCACCATTAATTTCTCAAATGAAACACTTGCAGTCAAAACTTTGAACCATGTGCGTCAAAACGCTCTGAAAACAAGGTACACTTGGTCGATATATCCTGGTTCATCTGTGAGTTCTTCCAAAGTTCTGTCAGGGTTGATATTATGTAGAAAATGCGTCTTTAGAATGGTTATATCGTGTTTTTATCCCTGACTGAGAAAGCTAACAGAATATTCTAATATGTTATCTCACTTTTTAGATAAGTTTTTGTCATACGTAAAGTCGGATAGTTTATTTTAAACAAACCTAGCTATAATCTTGTTCACTAATGAGCGAGAATTGCCGACATTATCAGCGCAACTCGGAAATCGATCATTTTATATGTAAGGTCCGATGCTATTGGAAGACGTAATTTGCGGTCAACCAATAAGAAGCTTCGAAACTCGGGGGCGTTGGTTATAAATCAAAACATCGAAGATGGACACAAAAGGTACTGTTTATCTTGAGAAATCGCAATTGTTTGATGGATTTTGCTTAAACTTTAAATGACTTTCGCATAAAATGCGAACACAGATGATTTTCTTTTCGCAAATTGGAATAAAACTTCGCAATTTGCGGACGTGCGAGCGGTTGGCGTGAGCCCAGGGATGTTTGACGTTTTCTTTCGATATTTTTATTGGACGGTTTGAACACGTGATCTTGACGTAGCCAACAGATTACAGTTTGTTTACATCATACCACGCGGACATATTACTTTGACAGAATCAACACGAACATTGGGAAAAAAAAGACCGCTTGTTTAACACAAATACCAATCAATATGTAAATGGATCTGTTATTTGCTCTCCTATGTATCTAGTTACTTGTGGGTAGGAAATTTTAACGTATCAGTATAAATCTAAGCGTATCGGATTTTAACTAAAGCGACTAAGCGTATCGGCAGGCAGAGCAAGCGTATCGGGCCCGACACGCTAAAACGCTTTGGGGAAACCCATGAAAATCTGTACACAGTATACAGGTACAAATATGAACACGTGAACACTCAAACATGTCTTGTATGGATATTATCGGTCAGTATAAAAGAGTTTATTTTGGGGTTTTGTTAATCTTTAAGAAGTTTTGGACAGCAGATGGCAGCAATACACTCTGATTACTCTGCTTCAGGTTATAAAACGGAACAGCAAGACGGATGTAAATTCTAGCAATTATTTTGTAACACTAAATAAATTGTAAAGTAACTTTTCCGAAGTTTAATCAGCGACTTCCACAAGCTTCTCTCAGTTTTTTACAAACAGATTCAGTCCCTTATGTCCTTGCAGATGATCAGGATGTCATCAGTGACTGTGATCTTAATCCTGGATTTCCATGTAATCAGGTTAGGCTTCCAGATGTTGAGTTCTTTGTGAACTTGGGTGACTGGCCCTTGGAGAAAAGACGGAGCGCTGAGAAACTCCATCCCATCTTTTCTTGGTGTGGGTCCAATGACACTCGAGATATTGTTATGCCAACCTATGATCTCACAGAGTCGATCCTGGAGACCATGGGCAGGTACGGAGCTCATGTGGAACATTATAATGCGTAAGGAAGTCTTGCTAAATCTCCTTTGTATTCTTCCAGAGTAAGTTTGGACATGATGTCAGTGCAGGCAAACACAGGTCCTCCGTGGGCTGAGAAGAATCGTACAGGTTTCTGGAGGGGCCGAGACAGCAGGAGAGAGCGTTTGGAGCTGGTGAAACTGGCACGAGCAAATCCTACATTGCTGGACGCTGCTTTCACTAATTTCTTCTTCTTCGAGCATGATGAGAGCCTTTATGGACCACTAGTCAAACACGTCTCCTTCTTTGATTTCTTTAAGGTGAGAGTGATTGATGAGTAGATGGGTCAACGATGACTGGCAGTGGATGGATGTTCTAGGTGGGACGTTATATGTATGGATGTACGTATGTGTCAGTTTATGGTTGTACAGATAGAGATGGATGGGTAAGTAATCAGACTGAATCGCTGGAAGAGTGGTTTGATTTCATAGAAAGGTTGATGTATGGATGTGTAATGCCATAACAGCATTTGGTGTTTTTCAGTATAAGTATCAGATAAATGTTGATGGAACGGTGGCTGCGTACCGAATGCCCTACCTTCTGTCCGGAGACAGCGTAGTGTTGAAGCAGGACTCCATATATTACGAGCACTTCTATAGCCAGCTCAAGCCCTGGGTTCACTACATTCCCATCAAAGCAGACCTCAGTGACCTGTTGGAGAAGATACAGTGGGCTAAAGAACATGATGAAGAGGTAGAGTATTCTCACCCTCTCCATCATTCAAATAGGAAAGTTCTGTTGGTATACAGTACCAGTCAAAGGTTTGGACACACCTAATTCAGTTTTTTTTTTAATCCCTCACTGGCTGAAAGGCCCGAAGGGGGATTATGTCATGGCGATGCCCATCCGTCCGTCCGGGGAAGGGTGCTCACATTCTAAAATCAACTCCTCTCACAGTTTTTGGAGGAATTTCACGAAACTTGGCAGGATTCTGTGTTATATGTTGGTAATATGCATATTGCAAGTTTGTTAAATTGGGTCACATTTTACCAGAGTTACAGCCCTTGATTAAAGGGATAGTTCGGGATTTTTGACATGAATATGTATGGCATCCCCATCAGTAGTGTCGTGCAAACACACTGACTTACCCCTGACAGCATCCTGTGAGTCCAGTTCTTGTCCAGTTTTGGTCCAGATGAAAGTAGTCCGGCAAGTTTGTTGGGGTCACGAAAGTAAAACGTTTTTCGTCTCAAAACAGTATGTGTTCAAAAGAGTGATATATTTGCATCACAAAACCGTTGTCAAATAAAAAGTCAGACCTCGAAATCGCTTGGCACTATTTTCTCTCCCTTCTTATCACTGCGCGCTGCCGCCAGGTGACAGCGAAACGCAGACCCACTAAGCTGGTGAGAGACCAAGGCTGCACTCTATCCACGGCTTACACACGTGATGGCACGGAGGATGTGTATAGTGGCAGCATCTGTCCCCCCAGAGAGGATCTTTTCAAAAGCAGGACAGATTATAACGGAGGAGAAATAGAATCAGAATTAACTAGTTAATTGCAGCAATTAAAGGAATAGGTAGGAAAAGGAAGGCGCAAAGACACCGCGCAGCGCCTGAAAACGGGTTTTCAGGCGCTGCGCACCCGTTTTCAGGCGCTGCGCGGTGTCTTTGCGCCTGCAGCGGTGCTTTGCCTGTGCTGTGGCTGAAAATAGTTCCAGATATAAATTGGTCTAGTAAATCCCTTCGTGTTAATTTGCATTGATATGTGTACTCGATGTGACTGTACAAGTCATGAGAAATAATTATAAACAATCTTGAGTTATTTAATTCACTTTTGCAACGACAATGCTAGCTGGACACGCCGGATTACAGCGACTACGCTAAGCTAAGCTAAGCTAACCGGGGCGTTTATAGATCAGGACAATGGCTGGGTCGGCTACAAAACGCTTTGGCTCACTCATCCAACTCTAGGGACTGCAGGGACTGACTCAATTTTATCTGGGGGTGGCGTATTCCTTTAAATCAAAAATAAAATCTCAGGAGCCGAAAGAGCCGGCTCCTTATAGTAAGAAGAGCCAAAAGAGCCGGCTCCCGAAAAAGAGCCGAAATTCCCATCACTAGTAAACAATGAATGAAACAGCCGTGGCTGTCACCTGGCGGCAGCGCGCAGTGATACCGAGGGAGAGAAAATAGTGCCAAGCGATTTCGAGGTCTGACTTTTTATTTGGCAACGGTTTTGTGATGCAAATATATCACTCTTTTGAACACATACTGTTTTGAGACGAAAAACGTTTTACTTTCGTGACCCCAACAAACTTGCCAGACTACTTTCGTCTGGACCAAAACTGGACAAGAACTGGACTCGCAGGATGCTGTCGGGGGTAAGTCAGTGTGTTTGCATGACACTATTGATGGGGATGCCATACAGATTCATGTCAAAAATTCTGAACTATCCTTTTAACAAAATTATAATTTGACAATTTCATGAGTGTGTTTTCCCTTCTGAAATCAATTCCTCTCACAATTTGTGGTGGAGTTTTGCCAAACTTGGCAAAAGGCTTTGTTATATGAAATTTCGTTTAATTTGGGCAGATTTTACCAGAGTTATGCCCTTGATTATTCACAAACTTTGGCAATTTCATCAAGGTGCGCTTGCTTTCTGAAATCAACTTCCCTCACAATTTTTATCCCCCGCTGGCTGAAAAACCCGAAGGGGGATTATGTCGTGGCAATGTCCGTCTGTCCATCCTGGGAAGGGTGCTCACCTTCTGAAATCAACTCCTCTCACAATTTTTGGAGGAATTTCACAAAACTTGACAGGATTCTTTGTTATGTCAGTAATACACACATTGCAATTTCGTTCAATTCAGTCACATTTTACCAAAGTTATGGCATAGTTGCCAACGGGGAGGTATTGTCTTTATTTTTATTGAATTAAGACATTTCTTCATGTCTTAAAGTAATGATAGATGTCATTTCTCTTTACTTAGTTGAGAGGTTCTTGACATATGAATTACTATAGTTGTAGAATGGGGCTATTTACTGTATTTTTATGATTTACTATTTGATCTCAAACGCATTAAGGAAGCAAGAAATTGCACTAATTAACTTTTGACGATGCACCTGTTAATTGAAAAGCGTTCCAGGTGACGACCTCATGAAGCTGGTTAAGATAATGCCAATAGTGTGTAAAGCGTCATCAAGGTAAACGCTGGCTACTTTTGAAGAATCTAAAGTCAAGTCAACTTTATTGTCAAATATGCTATACATGCTCGGCATACAGCACAGATGAAATTTCAGTCCTCTCTGACCCACGGTGCAAACAGGCAATGCAATAAATAAAAATAGAATAATTGAAAAAAACCAAACAATATAAACAGTATAAACACTCTAGATAGGAACTAGACATAGACTAAACACTCAAACAATATAAACACTAGATAAGAACAAGACATAGACTAAACACTCAGACAATATAAACAGTATAGTCAAGTCAAGTTTATTTGTACAGCGCTTTTAACAATAAACATTGTCGCAAAGCAGCTTTACAGAATTTGAACGACTTAAAACATGAGCTAATTTTATCCCTAATCTATCCCCAATGAGCAAGCCTGTGGCGACGGTGGCAAGGAAAAACTCCCTCAGACGACATGAGGAAGAAACCTCGAGAGGAACCAGACTCAAAAGGGAACCCATCCTCATTTGGGCAACAACAGACAGCCTGACTATAATATTAACAGTTTTAACAGATATAACCCTCAACTGTCCTCATGGGGCCGTCCTTCACAGGAGTGGGGCGATAAAACTCCGACCAGACATAGTATCTAGTATAAACACTAGATATGAACTAGATGTAGACTAAACTCTCATATACACACACACAAAATATGAAACGTTTTTAACACTTTTTTTTTTTTTGTTTACCACATAATTCCATACGTTCCATGTGTTATTTCATAGTTTTGACATCTTCAGTATTGTTCTACATTGTAGAAGAGAGTCAAAATGCAGAAAAAAAACCCCTATGAATGAGTAGGGGTGTCCAAACTTTTGACAAGTACTGTAAATGTCACGCCTTCACGCGCTCAAGCCTGGGGTAGCTCGAGCAGCCGCTCTCATTCACGCGCACGGAGCGTGTTGCATGCACCATAAGGGACATTCATTATTGGAAACACCTATTGCTCATTTGCGCGTAATCAGCACACTCATATAAGGACGCTGGTAACACAAAGACTTCGCAAAGTATACGGTTTTGTTTTTCCGTGTTTCCTAGTGCTGTGTATGTTACTCTAGTCTAATGGCTCTGATTTCTGTTTCGGTTGTGTTTTGTGACTCTGACTTTACATCCGTTTTTGTTTCTGTGTAGCATGCCTGTAAATAAACCCCTTCCATCTGCACTTACATCCGTCTGCAACCCCCATACCTGATAGTAAATGCTTAACGTGTTCTTATAAATGTTTGTTTACTTTTACCAATCTTCAGCAAATGTTGGTAGAGTAGTAATTAATCTAGCAAGATGTACACTACCGTTCAAAAGTTTGGGGTCACTTTGAAATGTCCTTATTTTTGAAAGAAAAGCACTGTTCTTTTCAATGAAGATCACTTTAAACTAATCAGAAATCCACTCTATACATTGCTAATGTGGTAAATGACTATTCTAGCTGCAAATGTCTGGTTTTTGGTGCAATATCTCCATAGGTGTATAGAGGCCCATTTCCAGCAACTCTCACTCCAGTGTTCTAATGGTACAATGTGTTTGCTCATTGCCTCAGAAGGCTAATGGAGGATTAGAAAACCCTTGTACAATCATGTTAGCACAGCTGAAAACAGTTGAGCTCTTTAGAGAAGCTATAAAACTGACCTTCCTTTGAGCAGATTGAGTTTCTGGAGCATCACATTTGTGGGGTCGATTAAATGCTCAAAATGGCCAGAAAAAGGTCTTGACTATATTTTCTATTCATTTGACAACTTATGGTGGTAAATAAAAGTGTGACTTTTCATGGAAAACACAAAATTGTCTGGGTGACCCCAAACTTTTGAACGGTAGTGTATAAGATGATTAAACACACTAGCTGTGTGGTAAACTAATTAACTAAACCTGATCAAATGCATTGTTGCCTAATTTTAAGCTCCACTATAATGTTACGTTTTTAAACCACAAAGCTTTATTACTATTTAATTACTAAAAATACTTTGTGGTTTGAAGATAGAAAGGATTTGATTGGCAGTTGTTTTGCTCCAGTATGTTTCGGCCAAATGGATGGGTAATACAAACATAGCCATAAAGAATGCATATTTTTTTTAAAAAGCGAGCTTTTAAGTACCTTTTTATAATCACGAGGTATTTCTCATGTGTTTAAATTTGTATATTTAATACTTTAAAAAAATCCTTCTAAGTTTTTTTTTTTTTTTTTTTGCTTTACAGGCTCAGAAAATTGCACAAGCTGGTCAACAGTTTGCACGTACCTATCTGATGGGTGACAGTATATTCTGTTACTACTTCAAACTTTTCCAGGTAATCATTCAAAACTATTGTAGCATACTTATCCCTGCTTTTTCACACCAATTGATATATTTAGGTTAAGTGTGTTGCTTACGTTTTGAGTTACCTAGCTTTCATGATTTCATAGGATTAAACCACACACACAAGTTTAAATACTTATTAACTTCCCATGACTCAATAAACCTGATCGAGTGCTTTGGAAAATAGCAGAGAGCTTGAAGATGCACCATAAGCCCAGTTCCCAAGATGACTACTTATTATTATTATTATTATTATTATTATTATTATTAATCATTTCTGATCATATTTGTTCATTGGCAGCAGGGAATTTATAAGCAGCTGGGGTTTCACTGGTAAATCGTAACTCTTGGTTTTCTGTTACTGTAGATGTGCTACTGAATACCTGTAATCGTTTATTTCCTCCTTCCTTTTCATCTTAGGTATCTTGCTTATCACTTAATGTGTCTTGGCGTATTTACATAGAGGTTTACCTTTTTATAGCATTTGGTAGACGTCTCATCCAGAGCGACTTACAGAAGGCATATCTAATCTTCTATCTGTACCCAGCAATTTCCCATGATGATAACTTCAAGGGCACAAAGGTTAAATAATGCAAAGTCAGCTGGAACAATTAATCTTTAAACTTGCAATTCAGCATCTAAGCACTTTCTAGTTGTAAAACAGTGTGTAGGTTGAAGGTGTGGAAAACTATATTTAAAACGTAGAAGATTTCTTTGTACAGTGGTGCTTGAAAGTTTGTGAACCCTTTAGAATTTTCTATATTTCTGCATAAATATGACCTAAAACATCATCAGATTTTCACACAAGTCCTAAAAGTAGATAAAGAGAACCCAGTTAAACAAATGAGACAAAACTAGGGAGAGGGGAGTTTGGGCTTCCATGCTCAGACTGCTGCCTCCGCGACCCGGCCCCGGATAAGCGGATGAAAATGAGATGAGATTTTTTTTATTGAGGAAAATGATCCAATATTACATATCTGTGAGTGGCAAAAGTATGTGAACCTTTGCTTTCAGTATCTGGTGTGACCCCCTTGTGCAGCAATAACTGCAACTAAACGTTTCCGGTAACTGTTGATCAGTCCTGCACACCGGCTTGGAGGAATTTTAGCCCGTTCCTCCGTACAGAACAGCTTCAACTCTGGGATGTTGGTGGGTTTCCTCACATGAACTGCTCGCTTCGGGTCCTTCCGCAACATTTTGATTGGGTTAAGGTCAGGACTTTGACTTGGCCATTCCAAAACATTAACTTTATTCTTCTTTAACCATTCTTTGGTAGAACGACTTGTGTGCTTAGGGTCATTGTCTTGCTGCATGACCCACCTTCTCTTGAGATTCAGTTCATGGACAGATGTCCTGACATTTTCCTTTAGAATTCGCTGGTATAATTCAGAATTCATTGTTCCATCAATGATGGCAAGCCGTCCTGGCCCAGATGCAACAAAATGGGCCCAAACCATGATACTACCACCACCATGTTTCACAGATGGGATAAGGTTCTTATGCTGGAATGCAGTGATTTCCTTTCTCCAAACATAACGCTTCTCATTTAAACCAAAAAATTCTATTTTGCTCTCATCCGTCCACAAAACATTTTTCCAATAGCCTTCTGGCTTGTCCACATGACCTTTAGAAAACTGTAGATGAGCAGCAATGTTCTTTTTGGAGAGCAGTGGCTTTCTCCTTGCAACCCTGCCATGCACATCATTGTTGTTCAGTGTTCTCCTGATGGTGGACTCATGAACATTAACATTAGCCAATGTGAGAGGGGCCTTCAGTTGCTTAGAAGTTACCCTGGGGTCCTTTGTGACCTCGCCAACTATTACACGCCTTGCTCTTGGAGTGATCTTTGTTGGTCGACCACTCCTGGGGAGGGTAACAATGGTCTTGAATTTCCTCCATTTGTACACAGTCTGTCTGACTGTGGATTGGTGGAGTCCAAACTCTTTAGAGATGGTTTTGTAACCTTTTCCAGCCTGATGAGCATCAACAACACTTTTTCTGAGGTCCTCAGAAATCTCCTTTGTTCGTGTCATGATACACTTCCACAAACGTGTTGTGAAGATCAGACTTTGATAGATCCCTGTTCTTTAAATAAAACAGGGTGCCCACTCACACCTGATTGTCATCCCATTGATTGAAAACGCCTGACTCTAATTTCACCTTCAAATTAACTGCTAATCCTAGATGTTCACATACTTTTGCCACTCACAGATATGTAATATTGGATCATTTTCCTCAATAAGTAAATGAGCAAGCATAATATTTTTGTCTCATTTGTTTAACTGGGTTCTCTTTATCTACTTTTAGGACTTGTGTGAAAATCTGATGATGTTTTAGGTCATATTTATGCAGAAATATAGAAAATTCTAAAGGGTTCACAAACTTTCAAGCACCACTGTATATGTGCAGCTAATAAAGTGGTCCCTGGGTGAATATTGACCATCACTGGGAACTAGAGCACAAAAACAAAGTTGCTGATGCTTTTCTACATTTTTTTTCCATAAAAAGTAGTTAAAGTATGTATGAATGTGTGTGTGTAGCCATCTTTCTGTCTGTATGTTCTATAGGAGTATGCAAAGCTGCAGTTAACTAAGCCTAAAATACGCGATGGCATGGAATTGGTAGAGCAGCCCAAAGATGATCTTTTTCCATGCTACTGCCACAGGACCAAGGTGTGTGTGTGTGTCCTTACTATATGCGAAAGCCGTTTCCCTGATCTTATTGATTTTATGAAAAGTAACTAATTGGCTAACTAATAACTGGATTTGTACATTTAAACTTTAAATAACTGTTAAAAGACTTTTTAAAGGTACACATACTGATGTTTTAAACATTT
Source organism: Neoarius graeffei (assembly GCF_027579695.1). Taxonomy (NCBI): domain Eukaryota; kingdom Metazoa; phylum Chordata; class Actinopteri; order Siluriformes; family Ariidae; genus Neoarius; species Neoarius graeffei. Next base: position 35,997,584 of record NC_083577.1, read on the forward strand.
GATGAACAGAGTATGACTAAGTAAATCGCATCACTGGTTCAGCAAATTCAAGATGACAATTTATTGCCATATGACATTTAATTCATGGAACACTAAGATTATTTTATTATCATTTTTATGACTTTCAAATTGCTCATATTCTTTTGGAGCCAACTGTATAGACACTCTGTTGATTGTTTACAGCCCATTGCTCAAAAATGCATGACATTTTAGAACCGCCAATTAAGTTTGTCCTTGAAATAAATTTAATGACATCCGGTTTTCCTTCATTTTTTAGGTCAAAGATGAGCTTTGAGTTTCCACGTACCAGGATCATGAAACTGCCTTATTATTCTGATTCGTCACATTCTGGTCATTTTCCCAAGTGCAAATCTTATTGAAACAAGCAGCAAATCTCAACGTTTTCAACGCTTTATGTATTTTCCACTGTCATATATTTATATTGCATTTTTTAAAATCTTGAAATTAAATGTACTCATTTGTAAAACTGGACTTTGGATTCTTTAATCGCACAAAGTCAGCATGTGCAGTTACCAGATAATGTTTGCTGGAGCAAGAACGATTTCTTTTTAAAGTTATTGTATGTATGCCAGAATGAACAAGAAGAAGGGCCTATCTTCCTCAAGTCTCATGAGGACCTTTTGTATTTTATACCAACCTGACTACCTGATCTATCTGTTGTTATTCTTCAAGTTTCATATACAGCACTGTGCAAAAGTCTAAGGCAATCGTTTATTTAGTACAAACGTTGTTATAGATTTTTATTTTATTGCTTCTACATTATCGAGTCAGTAGAAAAACATTTTAGATTTCCAAATGTTCACTTTTTCAGGACAAAATTCATTGTTGCAGAAAAATGTTTGTCAGTAAAGAAAGCAGTATATTATGTAAGAAGAGACACTTTTCATACCAAAAATATCATGAAGGCTGCTGGGTTTTGCTGCAAAAATAAAAAAGCAGATGTGGCCGTGCCCAGAAGAACCGTGTCTGTCTGGTTCGGCAAGATGCTCAGTAAAGCTGACAACTCGTTTCCTTATAAAACTGCACTAATTGTACCTGAGACTTTTTTAAGGAAAGAGTCGTTAGACCAAATATTGACTTTGTTTCATTTATTACTGTTTACTGCTCTTTGTAGTATTTTTTTCTAATGTAGAAACACTTAATTTCATTGTTTTTGAAGACATCTTTGCTCTATTGCATTTCTTTGCATGTGCCTAAGACTCTTGAACAGTTCTGTATGTAATATTTATGCTGAATTATTGGATTGTGATTTCGTTGTTTAGATTTTGACGTTCTGTTGGTGACCCAACCACTATGCCGATATTATTTTAAGTCTAACCTTTTTCTACAGTAAGCCTGTGGTCTGACAAATAGAGTAATATAAACCTAACACACATATCACGGTGGTGTAGTGGTTAGCACGGTCGCCTCACAGCAAGAAGGTTCCGGGTTCGAACCCAGCGGCCGGCGAGGGCCTTTCTGTGTGGAGTTTGCATATTCTCCCCGTGTCTGCGTGGGTTTCCTCCAGGTGCTCTGGTTTCCCCCACAGTCCAAAGACATGCAGTTAGGTTGATGTGGGGCAGCCTTGGACTGAGGTGCCCTTGAGTAAGGTACCTGACCCCGGGTGCTGCTCACTGCTCTGGGTGTGTGCGCGTGTTCACTGCTTCAGATGGGTTAAATGCAGAGGATGAATTTCACGGTGCTTGAAGTGTGCATGTGACAAATAAAGGTTTCTTCTTCTTCTACATAATAACCTACTATCTTTAAACGACTTGTGGAACTGGTTTTACTACTCATTATTCACACTAGACCCACACAGTTCACCTCAAGTAACCCAGACTTTAATATTTGGCTTTGTATTGAATGCTTTTATTTCGAAATGTTTGGGCAGACACAGGATTTTACTCAATCTTTATGCACATCAAGCATGGTTAGCTTATGCTGATGCTCCTCCTTGCCACAAGATGGCGATATAGAGCAGCTCCATGCTGTCGCTTTAAGCGCTGAAACTTGAATGAAGTGAAGATGGTAGCTGTCAGTGAGGTAGGAAATGGAGCAAGTGTGTTCTTGGTGTGTTTTTACTTTTAGATTGTCAATTTGTTTGACATTTCAGTGTGAAGTAAGTAATACAAAGCGTTAGGTCAAGTGTTTACTCGACTCTGATTGGGTAAGGAAGTGCCTCAAAACTTCCCTCGTGAATTTACTTCGAATAATAACGACGCAGCAAAAATGTTACATAAAGTTTGGTTTTATTTTTTTAAACACGTCTCGTAAATTTCGTGCTTTCGCTATATATACACTCCCCTAATTAATGGGCTGTTTCGTCTAGTTGTCTCGGTCGCATACCATGGTCAAGCCAGCCGCAGTAGACATTTGTGGTGCACCGATATCTGGGGTTTTACGGTAATCACAATGTAACCTGGGACTGAGGAAGGGGTTTTAGTTAAAATGGAAGACACACTTTCTTATTTATTACAGCATGCAGGACCTTTTCCTAGAATAGAAGGTCTGCGTTAAAAGTTTGTTCAAGGAGTAAAATTTATGCAAATATAATATTCATAATAATGACCATCAGTTCTATAATTTACAGTAAATACAGGATGTCCCAAACGTCTCCATGCATAGGGGAAATTAACACTTTTTTTTTAAAGCAATAAAAGAGTCTTACAATTTTTTTTCATAAGTTCAATCTCATGGCTGCATCTCTATTAGGGTGGTCCCCAACATTTTTTTTAGGATTTTGTTACGACCACCTTACCTTTTTTTTTTTTTACATTGCCTAAAAGAAGTTATTGTGCGAAATTTGGTTAAGATTGAACAATGTTTAGAGGTGCCACAAAGCCATTAAAGTTTTCACTCAAGACACGATATAAAATAATGTGGCTTATTAACTGTTTCATATTAATACAAACAATACAGTAATATAACTTCCTGTGTTCAAAGTAACAATGGAGCACTTGCATGTGACGTCACAGCCGATCCAGATTGTGACAGACGCCATCTTGTCGGTCAAACGCCATATTCCGCCTTCTACTTCTACCTTTTCTTCTGGAAAACCCTATATACAATTCTACTACAACGGCTGCGGCTACAAGCTCTCCCTACCTGTGCACGTTTTTTATGTTTTTTGTGTGTATTTTTGCGTGTTGTTCGCCTGTACCGGACTTCAATATCCACTACAACCGTATGGACTTACTGGACATTGGTTTCCAGCAGAAAATGACGGTTTGTAGCGATTTACATCGCATGCACAACATTCCGGACGAGAGAAAAAAAACATTCCGGACGAGATAGCGAGACCAGCAGGGTCTCCGTGGATTGTTATCGGAAGCAAAGCGAAGGAGGCGGCGCCGGGAGCAGAAGCAAAAGCGAGGCTGCAGAGCGGCCTGTTGACTAAGCTCAGAAAACAGCCACTCAAACCTCCACTGCTAAGCCTCTACCTCTCCAACGCCAGATCCATGTAAACAAGACGGACGATTTGGAATTACCTTATTCTATTCTATAATCGGCTAGTCAGTGCATCTAGTATCAGTACTAGTAATACTTAAGTGACTTACCCATCCAATGAGGATTCTTGTTTACAAGATGCCACATCTGAGTCGCTGACAAATCCTGAATTTCTGTAAAGATAACTGTCCAGAGATTTATAAGCATGCAGTGCTTCACCACTGAACAGCGAGGGAAAGTTAATGAGGTAATTATACACGTCTGGGTATTCCGCTGGCAGTTCAAAATCCGGTCATGAAAACTCCGTCCGGTAAGCCATAAGGGTCACTAATCTGTAAATCGTTTATTTTAGACATATATCTAGTTATCTGTTCATTAGAAAAATGAGCCGTGTAGTCCGTCGGTTGAAATTGATCCATTCTGTACACGAGTGCAGCAGTATTCAGCGGTGTTTTTGACCGACAAGATGGCGGTTGTGTACTTTCCGGTCACGTGACTGCAAGATCTCTATAGACCCCTTGCACTGATGTCACCCGAAACCAGAAGTAAACAAACCCTGCGCCATATTGGAAGACCAACAAACTCGTGATTAGGGGGAAATAACAGCAGCGCGTAGTATGTGAACCCACAAGGCACTTGATTCATCAGAAACCTACAATGGTAAACTTTTGTGCTGTGTTAGGGTGTTCTAACAAAGCTGATGGGAAAGGTGAAAAGAAGTCTTTCTTCAGAATACCAGCTGTGATTGAGACACAAGGGGAGCAAACCAAGGAGCTTTCTGCCAGGAGACAGAGAGAGTATCTAGCTGCTTTATGCAGAGCGGATCTGAATACTTCAAATCTACAACAGTACAGAATATGTTCAGACCATTTTGTTACTGGTAAGTCACTAGGCTAGAGTGTTGTAGAACATTTTTTTAAAATGTTTACTGAATAAAAACATCCTTAATTTTATCACATTTGTTATATATTTCATTTCTTTCTTTTGTTTTAATTTTCCTCCCTCCATCCCTCTTTGGATTTTAAATATAGTTTTTCCCCATGTCCAAATAATTTAAAGATCCTTATGTTTCCATTCTCCCTTGCCCCGAGTCTTATCATATGGGTCAAACCCATCTATCACAGCCAGTTTCTCCACATACCGTGCCCTTTCTGCAGCTGGTAATGTACTCACATAACCAGAATTATCAGCCATCGTGTCACTTCACAACCGCTGTAATATCACTTCACTCTCGCTCGTAGTTTGTTTTGTATTGTGAGTATGTATGTACTTGGTCTTCCAATATGGCGCCCTAACAAAATCACGCGGTACGGTGACGTCATGCGGCAGCCCTCTATAGCTATTACTTGTCTGTGATTTTCTAAACCCTTCGATATTATGGTATCTTGTGGAGATAAAAGAACGCACTAAGGACTTCCCTAGCAGAAGGAAGCTTTCTCCCAGACAGTTCCTTGGAAGTGGGACCAATTAAACAAACATGATTGTCCTTTCTGGTTTTGTGCGTTGCACCACCGGTACTACTTGTATTACTGTTGCTAGCCATCTGAAAAACATAAAAAGAAAAACATTCACAACTTCATCAGCATATTACGATCAGTGCTCATTGTTTAAGAACCCCTTAGTGCATGAAAGTTAACCTTCTATCAGTCTATAAACTCTTCCTGCCTCTTCTTTTTCATAGAAGTGGCATATTCCCTCTAGAACTGTGACTTTTTGGGGGTTTGAGATCTTCTCTGCAACAGTCTACGCACCAACTAATGTTAATGGATTAACCTGATTTGCAACCTCGTGTGGCACCTCTAAATATTAACCAATTTTTCTGAAATTTTGCTTGTTGCCTTCTTTTAGCCTATGTAAAAAAAAATGATAGGGTGGTCGGAATGTTTTGGTAAAAAAAAATTTTCCCATACATTTCGGGACCACCCTAATCTCTATCCATGTAGCCGCTTATCCTGTTCTACAGGGTCGCAGGCAAGCTGGAGCCTATCCCAGCTGACTATGGGTGAGAGGCGGGGTACACCCTGGACAAGTCACCGGGTCATCGCAGGGCTGACACAGTGAGACAACCATTCACATTCATACCTACGGTCAATTTAGAGCCACCAATTAGCCTAACCTGCATGTCTTTGGACTGCCCACGCAGACACGGGGAGAACATGCAAACTCCGCACAGAAAGGCCCTTGCCAGCCGCTGGGCTTGAACCCAGAACCTTCTTGCTGTGAGGCGACAGTGCCAACCACTACATCACCGTGCCGCCCTATGGCTGCTTCTCATGGTGTTGAAATGCAACACCAAACGTGTTAACATGAGTTCTTCATGAGTGGGAGAGACAACTCTGTGTTTACAAAGAAATGGCCATCATGTAGAGGATATTTTTGTCATAAATGTGTCTCATTTCTAAAGGAAAAAGTATCAATCCCATTTGGATCTAAAGAGCTGGAAGGTGCTCTCACAGTTCCTGAAACCGAGTGTGTACAAACAGCTCTCATCCTTACACATGGGGCAGGGGGAGATATGAACCTGAAACCATTAATGTCATTGGCACAAGCTGCTGGCACTTCTGGTTTGCTTTGCCTTCGATTTACATGCAAAAGCCTGAATCTAGCACACAGAGTGAGGGCCTATGAAGCAGCTGTGGTAAGTGTGAATTATAATTACAGTTCCAGTCATTGCACTCTTGGTCATATGGCTTCATAAGCAGGTTTTTATGTTTTTACAGGTGTACTTGAAAACCCTTGATAGATTTACACTGAGTAATGTTTTCCTTGGGGGTGAGTATACAGTCCTCGGTTCTACAGTGCATCGTAAAACACATGCTGTATAATCATACACCTCGTGTGCATCTGGACTTCTGAACAAACGTGGAAATACAATACGATCCTCACAACAAAATGCTTCTCTTTACATACTCAAGCTTTTTGGAATACTCTGTGTTCCAGGACGTTCGATGGGAGCTCGAGCTGCTGTGGCTCTGGGCAGGCATTTGTGTGTCAAGAAAGAGGTTCGTGTCCAAGGTCTGTTGTGTGTGTCTTTCCCCCTACATCCTCCTGGCCAAACACATGCTCATGTTAAACGTAGTGAGGACCTGAGAGCACTGTCCCATGTTCCTGTGCTTTTTGTATCCGGGACTGCAGACATGATGTGTCAACAAGTGAGTTTGATTTATGGAAATGCACTATTTAATCCAGTGCCGGTCTATAGACCCCTTTCACTGACGTCACCCAAAACCGGAAGTAAACAGACCCTGCGCCATTTTGGAAGACCAACAAACTCGTGATTAGGGGGAAATAACGGCAGCGGTATGTGAACCCACGAGAATAAAGTGGAGTGGCAAACGACTTAAACAAACAAATCTGAGCTGTTTTATTTATGATTTATTGGCCCAACAGTAGACTTGAAAGAAACCTGTGTGAGACTTGGCAAAAAACTGTGGATATAATGGATAAGTCTGTGCATGATCTGCGGACACTTTGAGGTAAGCAAACGCAAGAAATTCAGATTTAAAACATGCTAAATTGGCCCCAAGTTGATAACTGTATGAGGAGCAAGCCTCCCAGACTTCTACAATTTAATAATAATAATAATTTAGGATGGTTTGGGGCTTGCTCGCTGCTGCCAGGTTGGTTGTTGAGTAGCCTGACTATTTTTGTTTTTTTTTCTTGCGTGTGGTATCATTGTTGACGCGAGGTTGTTTTTTGAACATGCCAATGCGGACACGATTTCCCCTGATGAGTTATGACTTCAGATGCGATGCGTGTGTGGAGGTGTGGAGTCCGCGTGATATGTGCGTAAGATAGGCTTCTCATGTGTTTGGAGATCCGCGCTCCGAGACAAGCGCAAGCGCCCCCCCCAAGGGAAAAAAAGGGACCCCCCCCGAAAATATCGGCATAGTTCGAACACTGAGTGTAGGCACTGGGTGTAAACAACAAATAGTTTACAATGTCTGGGTAGCAAACAGATGGCAGAATTGGTGTCCGGTCCTCCTTATGTTTCCATTCTCCCTTGCCGCGAGTCTTATCATATGGGTCAAACCCATCAATCACAGCCAGTTTCTCCACATACCGTGCCCTTTCTGCAGCTGGTAATGTACTCACATAACCAGAATTATCATCCATCGTGTCACTTTACTCTCGCTCGTACTTTGTTTTATATTGTGAGTGCATGTACTTGGTCTTCCAATATGGCGCCTAACAAAATCTCGCGGCGCGGTGACGTCATGTGAAAGGGGTCTATTCTCAGATGAAAAAAAAAAAAGACAATAAAAGAGCACTGTAAATATTAAAGAGAAAGCCAACATTTTAGATATCAGTTCTGTTTCTTAAACCACAATAATTAAATTTATATTGGGAAGAAAGTGAATCAGAGTCAACCTTGAACAGCAAGAACTTAGCATTTGACAAACAGTTCTATTATTATTAGATTATTACAATACAGAATGCAAGTACTCGACATGCATCTTATCATGAGTCATGGCTAGTGTTTGTCTTGGATAACTTTTTAATTCTAGATGTTTTAAATCCTGGTGAAAGATGAATACATTTTTCACATGTACTCGGTTTGTGGTCTGTACCAGAAGTCAAAATTTTGAAGCATGATCTTGTACTTCCTCCTCAGAAACTTCTGGAAAGTGTTGTGGACCAAATGGAGAGCCCAAGCTCTGTGCATTGGGTGGAGGGAGCCAATCATGGACTGGCAGTGAAGGGGAGAACTGAGGAGTCTGTGCTAGATGAGGTCAATTCACAGATCATCACATGGATATTAAAACATGTTTGAAGATGCATGCCGTACTGACAGAACCTGTCCCATATCAGACTGTCTGCAACCCCAGTATTGGAGGTGTTGTAACTTTTATGTGAAAAGAAAATAACACTATTTTTGTAAATAAAATCATTAAATTGTGGTGGCCTTCTGATTAAAACTGTTAACCTCAATCTCTGAAGAGACTAATTAAATGTGTTGAGTAAACTCTGGAATTATTGGCACCCTTCAGGAGTATAGGCAAAATTCCAGAGTGCACCATTCTGGTCTACCTATAAAATTAATCTAAGTACAAGGTTTGTACCTAAGTAAGCTAGAAATTTGGTGTACAAACCCTGAAAAGTCCCATGAACTATGCCTTCAAATCCATGCAGTTTTCCGGTCCACATGATCATTTTCATATTGGTGTTGAGGAATGGGGCGGCACGGTGGTGTAGTGGTTAGCGCTGTCGCCTCACAGCAAGAAGGTCCTGGGTTCGAGCCCCGGGGCCGGCGAGGGCCTTTCTGTGCGGAGTTTGCATGTTCTCCCTGTGTCCGCGTGGGTTTCCTCCGGGTGCTCCGGTTTCCCCCACAGTCCAAAGACATGCAGGTTAGGTTAACTGGTGACTCTAAATTGACCGTAGGTGTGAGTGTGAATGGTTGTCTGTGTCTATGTGTCAGCCCTGTGATGACCTGGCGACTTGTCCAGGGTGTACCCCGCCTTTCGCCCGTAGTCAGCTGGGATAGGCTCCAGCTTACCTGCGACCCTGTAGAAGGATAAAGCGGCTAGAGATTGTGTGATGTGTGTTCAGGAATGACTCGGCTCTTTGAGCTGACACTTTTAGATGAATGACTCATATATAAATCATTGAGGGTTGTTTTTTTTTTTTTAAATGTAGGCAAGGATACATGGAAATGAAGCACAGGTACAATAACCTTGGCGTATTTATTTGTCTGCTTCTTAGTCATATAAGGTATGACACTGACCAATGAACTCCTCACTGCCTCCTTGGGTACGTTCGCAGTTACTGTTCAACCGGAAATCAATGTGCTATTGGGCTACTATATGTAACTGCTTATCCTGTACAGGGTCGCAGGCAAGCTGGAGCCTATCCCAGCTGACTACGGGTGAAAGGCGGGGTACACCCTGGACAAGTCGCCAGGTCATCACAGGGCTGACACATAGACACAGACAACCATTCACACTCACATTCACACCTACGGTCAATTTAGAGTCACCAGTTAACCTAACCTGCATGTCTTTGGACTGTAGGGGAAACCGGAGCACCCGGAGGAAACCCATGCGGACACAGGGAGAACATGCAAACTCCACACAGAAAGGCCCCCGTCGGCCACTGGGCTTGAACCCAGAACCTTCTTGCTGTGAGGTGACAGTGCTAACCGCTACACCACCATGCCACCCTATGTGTAAGTATTATAGTAAAAAAATGGACACAGATATGAATTCTAAAAGTCCAATAAGAAAACAAAACAAGTATTAAGGCCTTGGATGGCAGGAGTGAATGAACCCTGTTAAACAGTCAGCCACCTGTAAGTAAAGCAAATGCAAGGCAAAGAGACAGTGACGATTTCATTGGTCCATGGCATACCTTGCATTCTATTGGTTGGTGAATTTTGATAGGGTTGTTTCACAAAAATCTGAGACACAGTGCAAAAATCTATGAGCAGAAGATTCACAAGTGCATAAAAGCAGTCTGAGTGCAAGCAGGGTCTATGGGAGGGAGACCGCTGTGAAACTTGTACATTAAATGAATACATACTGCTCTCAGATTGGAAGACAATGCTCTTAATTCAAGATAGGAATAAAACGCCAGACCACATAGAAGTGGGAAAAAGATGTTGAAAGAAGTAGGTACGTGTCTATCTATGTGATTCGCAGCTTCCATGTTGGATCCACTAGCCGTGATGAGGATTCCCTCTTGCAGCTCGGGGTGTTCCCAGAAGAGTCAGAACTACTGGCTCGTTTTGCAGAATTCTGAGGATTCTGACTGATGAGACCTGCAGGAAAAAAACCATAACCACCAACTCAATTTCAAATTGTTTAGTTCCTATTTGAACTACTGTGATTGTGAGCTCATTGGTTTTCAGGTCATAAAATCATCACTGATTTGTTGAAGGTGATTAAAACAAACAGTCTTTAAACTATCTCATCTCATCTCATTATCTCTAGCCGCTTTATCCTTCTACAGGGTCGCAGGCAAGCTGGAGCCTATCCCAGCTGACTACGGGCGAAAGGCGGGGTACACCCTGGACAAGTCGCCAGGTCATCACAGGGCTGACACATAGACACAGACAACCATTCACACTCACATTCACACCTACGGTCAGTTTAGTGTCACCAGTTAACCTAACCTGCATGTCTTTGGACTGTGGGGGAAACCGGAGCACCCGGAGGAAACCCACGCAGACATGGGGAGAACATGCAAACTCCACACAGAAAGGCCCTCGCTGGCCACGGGGCTCGAACCCAGGACCTTCTTGCTGTGAGGCGACAGCGCTAACCATTGGCAATTAATTTGTTTAGGAACTTGAGGGTATATACCATGGAAACAAATAGGTTATTTATTGAAAAAGAATACTGATATTTTGAGACTTTGCTTTACATGAAATGTACCGGCGGCACGGTGGTGTAGTGGTTAGCGCTGTCACCTCACAGCAAGTTCGAGCCCCGGGGTCGGCGAGGGCCTTTCTGTGTGGAGTTTGCATGTTCTCCCCGTGTCTGCGTGGGTTTCCTCCGGGTGCTCCGGTTTCCCCCACAGTCCAAAGACATGCAGGTTAGGTTAACTGGTGACTCTAAATTGACCGTAGGTGTGAATGTGAGTGTGAATGGTTGTCTGTGTCTATGTGTCAGCCCTGTGATGACCTGGCGACTTGTCCAGGGTGTACCCCGCCTTTCGCCCGTAGTCAGCTGGGATAGGCTCCAGCTTGCCTGCGACCCTGTGGAAGGCTGAAGCGGCTGGAGATAATGAGATGAGATGAGATGAAATGTACCCCTAATTATAGAACGACTCACTTAACTACAAGTGAACGAATTTCAGTGCATTTGAATGAAACCCATGTGAGTTTATTGCCTGCAAAATTTGGTTTCTTGGACCAAGAATGTAAATAATTATGACAGAATACAAGGAAATATGAGTCCTGAATGTTTCACACCAAAATTTCACTTTCCTACATAAGGCAGTGTTAGGTCTTGATCTGTCTGTACCAAAGGAGATTGAATTGATAAAGTATGATCAAGGAATCGCAGATCGATCTGGGAGCAGTCAGTCACTGACTCAGACACAGCTGCTCAGAGATATCTCTCAGTTTATTGTAGGACAAACATGAGTATATATTCACATTCAAGATTGTGTTGTAGCTACGTGATTGGATGATGTTTTAATTGACGAAGCTAAGTTATCTATGTATAACGTAAATGGGTGATGAAGCAGACTGGTTTAGACTGCACTACTGTATGAAAGAAGAGAGACATTATGTCCCATTACATCACCCCTCAGGATCATAGTCTTATGAAAAGAAGAAAGACATTACCGGTCAACATAACCTTCATTAAGCAGAGAGCAGAATGTGCAAGTGAAGATAAATCTCAAGGATTTAACTAACCAAAACAAATAACAATCCGGACCACCTATAGCAGTTTCAAGAACAAATAGCAATCAGAGCAGCCTGTAGGTTAACATGGGGCGGCCTTGGGCTGAAGTGTCCTTGAGCAAGGTACTTAACCCCTGACTGCTCCCCAGGCGCTGTAGTGTGGCTGCTCACTGCTCTGGGTGTGTGCGTGTGCGCACTGCTTCAGATGGGTTAAATGCAGAGGATGAATCTCACTGTGCTTGAAGTGTGTATGTGACAAATAAAGGGTTCTTCTTCTTCTTACCAGTTTCAAGCATGCCAAACATATATTTCTATCAGGCAGTTTATTAGGCTAGTCAGTATCTCAAAAATGTAAAAAGTTATGACAAAAAAAATCTTATTTTTGTGCTTTAGCTCACAGCATTTTTTCTTAATTTCAATGGAAAACAACTGAAAGACAAAATAAATGTTAATTAATGTAAGTTTCAAATTACCCGTGTTTTGTCGTTACTCATCTTATAAACTTGACATTGGTATCATTTTAAAGGGGAATCATCCAAATATTGTATTTATATAATATAAATAAATAATATTGGCTGGGGTTGAGTGGTATATCAGATATATTCCATTCAGCTAGCGTGATACTGAACGAGTCAAAGGCAAGTTCAATATCATGCTAGCTTACTGGAATATATCTGATATACCACAAAAAAAGCCAGCCAATATTATTTATTTATATTATATAAATACAATATTTAGATGATTCCCCTTTAAAATAATACCAAGTGATATGCTAACAATATTGCATGCTATCAAACCAAATGAATGAAACTCGCTAGAAGGGAATAGAATAAGTTATTCCACAAAATCGAGTCGTACATGAGCTGATAGCTGACGAGGTGCATAGCACTGAGTTGGCTATAAGCCATGTATGACGAGATTGAGTGGAATAACTGTTTCATTATATCCACATTTACTGGATTTTGAGAAACAGAGCGTTTTTATTTTTTTGCAAATTTGATAAATACAAACTTTATACAAAACGTCCAACAAAATGGTTTCCGCTTAGGCGGACTTATTAAAAAAACCTATCACTGCCTGCATGAATTGACTTTAGTGAGGGGTTATTTTGTAGAAAGTGCCGTCTTGCTGTTGTGCTGAGGTATAGAATAGCTTTAGACATTTATTTAATTCTTCCTTAGACAATTCAGTTATACAATTTTCAAACTTCTTTGACCTTTTGAACCAGTCTAAAAAAATTTCAACAAATTTGAATGAAGAATGTAAAGAAACCAGCGAAATAACAGTAGCAATTTGTGAAAAATGCTATAATAATAATTCTTGAAAAATTAAAAATATATATATTCTTACCATTAAATACTTTCATTCCATATTTTGTTGCTTTTTTTTTTTGTATTTTGGGGGGTTTTGTTTTCCAGTAGTTTTTAATTTTGTCCTCGGTTGGTTCAGCAACACGCTCCGCCATTTTGTTTTTCTCTACTCATGGTATATGAGCTGATAGCCTAGTGATAGAGTAGCCAATCAGAGTGCGCGATTGCTCATATCCAGTGAATGTGGATATATGTTATTTACCAGCTGGGAGGTCCGTATCGTGAAATACCGTGACTGAGGTCTTGAAAGAGGGCCTCGGTCAGTATTCAAGGCCGAGGTCACGGTATTTCACCATACGGACCGACCTTATTAAGCTGGTAAATAATATATTCAGTGTTGCCAGATACTGCTGACGTTTTCCAGCCCAAAATATGTTCAAAACCCGCCAAAATGCACTTAAAACTGCCCAAAATGTAAAATGTACTTGATGCCTATCTTGTAAAGTAAAAATAGGCAGCTAAAGACCAGTATACTATTTGTAAATCCAACAACAATGCAAACAACTTCTAAATGGCAACATGAGACTGTCAGTGCTGGAGGTGAAAAATCTGCTGGCTGGTACTCGGCTCCGTATGGTTGAATCAGATTATAACTTGGCAATCATCTGCTGTGTTCTGAATCCTACATGCACCAGTAGGTGACGCACACGCATAATATTATGTAGGCTATGTTAGGCTATGGGCGGCACGGTGGTGTAGTGGTTAGCGCTGTCGCCTCACAGCAAGAAGGTCTGGGTTCGAGCCCCGTGGCCGGCGAGGGCCTTTCTGTGCGGAGTTTGCATGTTCTCCCCGTGTCCGCGTGGGTTTCCTCCGGGTGCTCCGGTTTCCCCCACAGTCCAAAGACATGCAGGTTAGGTTAACTGGTGACTCTAAATTGAGCGTAGGTGTGAATGTGAGTGTGAATGGTTGTCTGTGTCTATGTGTCAGCCCTGTGATGACCTGGCGACTTGTCCAGGGTGTCCCCGCCTTTCGCCCATAGTCAGCTGGGATAGGCTCCAGCTTGCCTGCGACCCTGTAGAACACGATAAAGCGGCTAGAGATGATGAGATGAGATGAGATGATAGGCTACGATGTACAGGTAGTCGTCGACTTACGACCTATGCGACTTACGACCGATCGACTTTACGACCGTCTGGTTATGACTGGCGAGTGTTTCCCAGCTGAGCGTACGACAGTTTCCGCCCCAGCTCCCGGCAGCGCCTCTCGCCACGTACAACAGTTTCCGCCCCAGCTCCAGGCACATGCGCAGTCTCTCTCGCACTCCCTCGCGCACTCCGTCATACAGTTTCCGCCCCAGCTCCTGGTTTATGAAACGAGCAAATCCTCCCGCCAGCCCGAGCGCTGCAACAGCTGATGATGACATAGATGACCCACAGCCAAGCACCAGTGATGCCAGCGGTCACTAAATTTTGTATTTTGCTATGTTTTACATTTGTATTTTGGTATGTTTCAAACTAAAATGTTTTCTATTTTTCACACGTGTATTTCGTATTTGTTGTTTTGCACATATTAAACGAATTGTACTGTACGCAGTGTAGTATGCAGTGTTTGACTTAAACCAAATAATGAGCCAAGGTAATGAAATAAGAAAATGTTGATAAAATAAGACTTTAAGATGATTACAATATCATTACACATCACAATATACTTACGTTCATTTAACATAGGCCGACTTACGACCAGATCGGTTTACAACCGGTCAGTCGTAACCAAACGCAGTCGTAAGTCGACGACTACCTGTATATCTAACATCTGCATTGCTGAGGTTATTACCTCCGCCAAGGAGGTTATGTTTTCGGTAGCGTTGGTTTGTTTGTTTGTTGGTTTGTCTGTTAGCAACATTACGGAAAAAGTAATGAACGGATTGCTCTGAAATTTTTTCCAGAGGTGTGACTGGGCACAAGTAACAATCCATTAAATTTTGGCGGTGATCCGGATCACCTTCTGGATCCCGGATTTTTTTAAAGGATTCTTGGCGGAGGTCTGTGCTCTTAGTGCTTTTCTAGTTTATTTTTCATCTCATCTCATTATCTCTAGCCGCTTTATCCTGTCCTACAGGGTCGCAGGCAAGCTGGAGCCTATCCCAGCTGACTACGGGCGAAAGGCGGGGTACACCCTGGACAAGTCGCCAGGTCATCACAGGGCTGACACATAGACACAGACAACCATTCACACTCACATTCACACCTACGGTCAATTTAGAGTCACCAGTTAACCTAACCTGCATGTCTTTGGACTGTGGGGGAAACCGGAGCACCCGGAGGAAACCCATGCGGACACGGGGAGAACATGCAAACTCCGCACAGAAAGGCCCTCGCCGGCCACGGGGCTCAAACCCGGACCTTCTTGCTGTGAGGCGACAGCGCTAACCACTACACCACCGTGCCGCCTTTATTTATCCTGTTTGTTTTATTAATTTTATAGGCCTAGTTATTCTGCTTAATTTATTTTTGTCTACATCCATGTATTTTCTTCATCTGTTATCCTGATACTGTACTTTTTTTTTGTATTTTGCCCACTTTGGCATCTTGACTAGCCGTCGTTCACTAACTGCACTCTGTGTCGTGTGATGCCCGCGATCTCTGATTGGCTCACAGAAGTGTTTAATATGGATTGGATTGGATGTAGACTAGTGGACGTAGATAGTACATACAGTGAGAGTAAAAAGTATTTGATCCCTTGCTGATTTTGTTGGTTTGCCCACTAATAAAGACATGATCATTCTCTACTTTTAATGGTAAATGTATTCTAACATGGAGAGACAGAATATCAAAAAGAAAATCCAGAAAATAACTTTAAAGAATATATATTAATTGATTTGTATTTCATTGAGGGAAATAAGTATTTGATCCCCTAGTATGCATTAGGAGTTCTGGCTTTCACAGACCAGTTAGACACTCCCAATCAACTTGTTACCTGAATTGAAGACACCTGTTCTAACTAATCACCTGTATGAAAGACACCTGTTCACAGAATCAGACAATCAGACAAATTCCAAACTCTCCAACATGGGTAAGACCAAAGAACTCTCTCAGGACCTCAGAGACAGGATTGTTGACCTGCACAAATCTGGAATTGGCTACAAAAACATTAGCAAGATGCTGGGTATTAAAGTAACAACCACTGGTGCAATTGTGAGAAAATTTAAGAAGTATAACATGACCATCAATAGACCTTGGTCTGGTGCTCCACAGAAGATTTCACCTCGTGGGGTGGCAATGATCATGAGAACTGTGAGAAATCAGCCTGCAACCACACAGCGAGAGTTAGTGAATGACCTCAAGGCAGCTGGGACCACAGTCACCAGGAAAACAATTGGCAACACTTTGTGCCGCAATGGATTAAAATCCTGCAGTGCCCGAAAGGTACCCCTGCTTAAGAAGGCACATGTGGAGGCCCGCCTAAAGTATGCCAATGATCACCTCAAAGATGTACAAAGTGATTGGGAGAAGGGTCTGTGGTCAGACGAGACCAAAATTGAACTCATCTCATCATCTCTAGCCGCTTTATCCTGTTCTACAGGGTCGCAGGCAAGCTGGAGCCTATCCCAGCTGACTACGGGCGAAAGGCAGGGTACACCCTGGACAAGTCGCCAGGTCATCACAGGGCTGACACATAGACACAGACAACCATTCACACTCACACCTACGGTCAATTTAGAGTCACCAGTTAACCTAACCTGCATGTCTTTGGACTGTGGGGGAAACCGGAGCACCCGGAGGAAACCCATGCGGACACGGGGAGAACATGCAAACTCCGCACAGAAAGGCCCTCGCCGGCCCCGGGGCTCGAACCCAGGACCTTCTTGCTGTGAGGCGACAGCGCTAACCACTACACCACCGTGCCGCCCCCCAAAATTGAACTATTTGGCCTAAACTCTACTCGTCATGTGTGGAGGAAGAAAAATGCTGCCTATGACCCCAGGAACATTGTGCCCACCGTCAAGCATGGAGGTGGAAGCATTATGTTTTGGGGGTGTTTCTCTGCCAAGGGCACAGGGCTACTTCACCGCATCAGTGGGAAGATGGATGGAGCCATGTACTGTGCAGTCCTGAGGGACAACCTCCTCCCCTCTGCCAGGAAGTTGAAAATGGGCCGTGGTTGGGTCTTCCAACATGACAACGACCCGAAGCATACAGCAAAGGCAACAAAGGAGTGGCTCAAAAAGAACCACATTAAGGTCATGGAGTGGCCCAGTCAGTCTCCGGACCTCAATCCAATCGAAAATCTATGGAGGGAGCTGAAGGTCCGAGTTGCCAAGCGACAGCCCACCAACCTTAATGATTTAGAGAGGATCTGCAAAGAAGAGTGGGCCACAATTTCCCCTGATATGTGTGCTAACCTTGTGGTTAACTACAACAAACGTCTGTCCGCTGTGCTTGCAAACAAAGGCTTTGCCACCAAGTATTAAATGCTTTTGGCTAGAGGGATCAAATACTTATTTCCCTCAATGAAATACAAATCAATTAAAATATATTCTTTAAAGTTATTTTCTGGATTTTCGTTTTGATATTCTGTCTCTCCATGTTAGAATACATCTACCATTAAAAGTATAGAATGATCATGTCTTTATTAGTGGGCAAACCAACAAAATCAGCAAGGGATCAAATACTTTTTACTCTCACTGTAGATGTGCTGCATCAAAGTCCTTCTAAAGGCCTCTACATGCTCTTGCGACAAGGCTTTCGCAGATAGCTTTTCGCAGACAGTTGTAATTTATTGTTGAGCGGGGAGTAATAGGCGTGCGCGATGTTATTCACCGGCACAACGCAAGGGGGCGCGAAGTCGCTAGGAGTAGTTGGTGGGTGTGGTTAGTGGAGTGTTTATCCTCTGGTTACTTATAATGACTAGAACTTTTTTTTTTTATAATGACTAGAACTGGAGTCGTATAGATGTACATACTTCCTCAATCAACCGCTCTTCGTGCTGCTCCATCTTCGCTCATGTTTTTAAAAGTGCCGGTCATGAAAACAAAACAAACCGGGAAAGTAGGAAAGCGGAAGTGCATGTACAGCGGATGTAGAGTGGACCAATCAGAGCCCTCTTGTCTGCGACGCTGTCTGCGAGGCTTCTGCGGTGGTCACAATTTTTGGGGAGGTGCGCGCAAAGCGTCTGCGAAGGTGGGGGGGGCTACGCAGACACTGTCTGCGACGCTATCTGCGAGGACTGCGTTGTCAGCATAAATTGGCCTTTAGGCTATATAAGTGTCTCTGGCTGCATTCTCACACAGAACGTTGGTGCGAAATATTTATAAACATCTGATAAAAACCCGCCGAACTAACGTCAAACCCGCCCAATTTTTGTCAACCAGCCCAAGCCATTTTTTGCCCGCAAAGTAGAATTCAAAAACGCCCAATCTGGCAACACTGAATATATTTGTTTTTTTCTTTACCAAATTCTAACAGAAAACGAGAGCGCCCGAAAGGGAAAACCGAGCCGAGCCGCCATTTTGAATCCTCATTCACGGCTGTAATGCAAATGGCTTCCTCCTCGGTATACAAGTGCACTTCCATGGCAGGAAAAAAAAACTACATTTTGCCGCCTATATATGTAGTTCCCTATTTATACAAATAGGAGTCATTCAGGATTCAGACATGTTTTTGCTCGGCGTTAGCAAGTTAGAGGTTTTTAGCTTTCTCCTGAAATGTTTTCTTTTATTTCTTCTTCCTCAGGGTAGTAAAACTCGCTTTCGCTGTGAACACTGTCGTTATCGCTATCCATCATGTAAAATTAATGCTATTCTCCTGAGAAATGCTGACAAAAATGTATAAGGTTTTTGATACTTATAAATAAATCTTATTAAAAAAAAGATAAATGTTGACAAAAAAAAAAGCTACTATGTTTGCTGTTGTTGTGAACGAGCGAGTAGCCAGAGGTCCGTAACTCCCCGCCAGCCAATCGGAGTGCAGGATTTGGACCGCGAAAAAAATTGTATTCCATCGGGGAAAAATTGTCCTGTATGTATGTATACTAATCTGTGATGTCCTAGTGTTTACAGTGAATCTGATTTCTGGATTTAAAGGAACAGTCCACCGTACTTCCATAATGAAATATGCTGTTATCTGAATTGAGACGAGCTGCTCCGTACCTCTCCGAGCTTTGCGCGACCTCCCAGTCAGTCAGACGCGCTGTCACTCCTGTTAGCAATGTAGCTAGGCTCAGCATGGCCAACGGTATTTTTTGGGGCTGTAGTTAGATGCGACCAAACTCTTCCGCGTTTTTCCTGTTTACATAGGTTTATATGACCAGTGATATGAAACAAGTTCAGTTACACAAATTGAAACGTGGCGATTTTCTATGCTATGGAAAGTCGGCACTATAATGACAGGCGTACTAACACCTTCTGCGCGCTTCGGCAGCGCATTGATATCTGAGCTCCGTATCAATGCGCTGCCAAAGCGCGCAGAAGGTGTTAGTACGCCTGTCATTATAGTGCGGACTTTCCATAGCATAGAAAATCGCCACGTTTCAATTTGTGCAACTGAACTTGTTTCATATCACTGGTCATATAAACCTATGTAAACAGGAAAAACGCGGAAGAGTTTGGTCGCATCTAACTACAGCCCCAAAAAATACCGTTGGCCATGCTGAGCCTAGCTACATTGCTAATGGCCCTGTCACACTATAGCGTTTTGTTCGACGTTTGGTTGCGTTTTTAAAAATTTGAGAAACGCCGGGGAACGTCGACGTTCTTCAAATTAAGTTTCTAGGTCAACGATGTTGTAACGTTCTTGTAACGCTTGGGTAACGCTCAGCCAACGTTCCCTCAGTGTCAGGCGACGTTTGTGGTCGAAAATAGCAGCAAAACCTAGCGTTCTCATAGCGTCCACAGCGCTTTGATAGCGTTATCGTAGCGTTTGGGTAGCGTCTGCCTTGCGTCCAGGTAACGTTCTCGACGTTTGTCCAGCGTCTAGCTGACGTTCTCGACGTTTCCACAGCGTCTGCCTAGCGTTCCTGTAGCGTTCGAGTAACGCGTGGAGCGTTTGTGTGACGTTCCTGTTACGTTTCGCCAACCTGCGGCTGGACGCGCAGTATAAAAGGGGGGGCTTTTGGCCAGAGTGCATCACTTCCATTTCAACCACCATTTCAACCAGGTTGTTGTGATGCATAAGAGCAGCAACAGCATACTGGCGTTTCTCTTGGTCTGTCATTGTTCTGAAGTCTTCACTCTGTGAAAGTTCCAACAGGACTGTCGGTGGCCTCTGCAAGCCCCTTTAAATATATTTCTGGCAAGTGCCTGCCAAATGCTCCTGAACGCTACCAGTAGGTTACAGGCGCGTTACAAGGATGCTACATGGACGTTACACAGACGCTGGAAAAATTCAGAACGCTGACAGACGTTAGAAAGATGTTGAAAGAGCGTTACATGAGCGTTAAGAACGCTCGGCGAACGCTGACGAACGCTGAAAAACGTTGGCGACACGCTGGACAGACGTTCGATGGACGTTACACAGGCGTTAGGCAAGCGTTACCCAAGCGCTAGGCACGCGCTGGACACTCGACCCTGATGGGCCGGCGTCCGCCTAGCGTCCAGGGAACGTCCTGACTTTCGAGTAACGTTCAAGTAACGCCCGCAAACTTTCGTGTAACGTTCCTCTAACGTGTAAGTAGCGTTTTGATAGAACGTCCTGAATTTTTGTGCACACCCAAAACTATTTTTCACCCTCAACGTTCGCCGACGTCCCCCAACGTTTGCCGACGCTCGTCTAACTTTCTTGTAACTTTTTTCTAACGTTCTCGACGTTCCTCTGCGTTTCGCAACACGTTACTCGAACGCTGGTGAGAACGTCGTAGTGTGACAGGGCACTAACAGGAGTGACAGCGCGTCTGACTGACTGGGAGGTCGCGCAAAGCTCGGAGAGGTACGGAGCAGCTCGTCTCAATTCAGATAAGAGCATATTTCATTATGGAAGTACGGTGGACTGT
The DNA here is from genome assembly GCF_027579695.1 of Neoarius graeffei. Classification (NCBI taxonomy): domain Eukaryota; kingdom Metazoa; phylum Chordata; class Actinopteri; order Siluriformes; family Ariidae; genus Neoarius; species Neoarius graeffei. The sequence goes on from NC_083577.1 coordinate 36,018,677, forward strand.
TCCTTTTTGAAGGGGATTATAGAAGAGGGATCTGGCAACCGTGGAGATGTGTCGTGTGTAACCTTTCCAGTTCCTGGTCGCCTTGAAACAACATGGCGGTTGAACCCTGGAATAAAGTGAACATTCCGTGTCCAGGTGCTGCTGCGGCTTGTCGAATCACTTTTAACACCAGGACAGGTATTGTCTTGTGTTGTATAGAGTAGTGTAGATATAGTGTGAGACAGTGATTGGACGTATTCTGTTTAGACTGTGTTTGTATGTGAGTGATACACACGTGGGGTACAGCATGAAAAAAATAAATAAAAGATTACCGTTGGTGTTAGTATCGTATCTTGGTTACCGTGTGTGTGTGTGTGTGTCCCGTGATGTGCTGCTTGACCTATAGCGTGTTGTTTCTATTGCAGCGGCTCTAGCGGAAGCTGTGGTGGAGCGGTGTGCGCGCGCGCTGAAGCTGCTGGACAGCCGCGTGCTGCACGCAGAGACGCGCGTGCTCCAGGAGCTGCTGTATGTGCAGAACAGCAGGTTGAGGCAACACAAACCCTTCCGGGCCATCAAGCAGGTCCGCTTTATCTCATCTCAATCACAAGCGCTCATCCGCGCCCCGACTCACACTACTGACTCGTGTTTTCCCTGCTCTCAACACCCCTCATCCCCCTGATCAGCCCCTTCCTCAGACTCGAGGGTCCCCGGGAGCACAGAGCGCTTCTGAAATCAAGGACTCGAGCGGCGGCTAAAATTATCCACAACTTAACGATCCATTGCGGAAGTAGAAAAGACTTTCAGTATGTAAACTGTGCATGAATAACGGCTCAAACTCATCTCATTCATCTCATTATCTCTAGCCGCTTTATCCTTCTACAGGGTCGCAGGCAAGCTGGAGCCTATCCCAGCTGACTACGGGCGAAAGGCGGGGTACACCCTGGACAAGTCGCCAGGTCATCACAGGGCTGACACATAGACACAGACAACCATTCACACTCACATTCACACCTACGGTCAATTTAGAGTCACCAGTTAACCTAACCTGCATGTCTTTGGACTGTGGGGGAAACCGGAGCACCCGGAGGAAACCCACGCGGACACGGGGAGAACATGCAAACTCCACACAGAAAGGCCCTCGCCGACCCCGGGGCTCGAACCCAGGACCTTCTTGCTGTGAGGCGACAGCACTAACCACTACACCGTGCCGCCATATATCTCATCTCATCTCATTATCTCTAGCTGCTTTATCCTTCTACAGGGTCGCAGGCAAGCTGGAGCCTATCCAGCTGACTACGGGTGAAAGGCGGGGTACACCCTGGACAAGTCGCCAGGTCATCACTGGGCTGACACATAGACACAGACAACCATTCACACTCACATTCACACCTACGGTCAATTTAGAGTCACCAGTTCACCTAACCTGCATGTCTTTGGACTGTGGGGGAAACCGGAGCACCCGGAGGAAACCCACGCGGACACGGGGAGAACATGCAAACTCCACACAGAAAGGCCCTCGCCGACCCCGGGGCTCGAACCCAGGACCTTCTTGCTGTGAGGCGACAGCGCTAACCACTACACCACCGTGCCGCCGGCTCAAACTCCCACTAGAAAAAAAAATTAGTTGATTCCCGATTACTTGGAGTATCAGATCACGTGACACCTTTGTCCACAGTTATCGACATCCGGATTATTTATTTTAAAAAATCGGCACTGGCGCCATCTGCGGGGGGCACGGACCTTTTTGACCCCCCAAAGATAAAGTTTGGGGGGGGGGCAAAAACACCCCAATAATGAAAAAAGTAGTAAACAGTACAGATGAACTCATGTTAACTGACGATTGAAACCACCTAAACAAATAATAGCCTAGCTTTGAATGCAAAATAAGTAATCTATAGAAACATCACCTAAAATGTTATGATCGGACATGACCCGCCCCCTTTTCCACTTGCAATATTCCAATGGTTGGCAGTGAGTGATTGACAGGTTGCACTTCGCAAAATTTACACGTCCTTTAGTGCTTTGCGCAGACTTAAGACCTACCTGCAGAGCACCATGACTGCTCCGAGACTGAATCACTTGGCTGTTCTTTACACACACAAGGAACATACAGACCACATTGATTTGAAAAAAATTACCAATGAGTTCAGCGCTTGTGACAGAAGGAGTGATGTTTTTGCGAAGTTTTAGGGCTGATGGGCTATTAGGGTGAATATGATTTTCTCATGTTCATGAATATGATTTTCTCACTGCCTACTTGTTAATTTCCGTCGCCATGAAAGAGATGTGTTGTTAAAGTTTGTAAGTAAGATTAAAATTAACTTTGTCATATCCATTAACTCTTAACAGAAACTACATTCATGTACAGTTGTCTGCCGAATTCATCTCAAAGAAAATTGCATGAAACTAAATTTGTTTATTGAATAAATTGTGTTTCATACAATGTTTAAAGTCGTGAGATTTTTTAATGCATCATAATAAGTTATCGTTAAAATGGGCGCTTCCCACTTGCAATGGTGAATAGTAATGAATGAAAATGACTTACAACTGAGTCTTTGATATTCAACTACATACACTGCCGACGTCATGACGTCACGGTGCAAGAACATAATTCTGACCCCTCCAATGTTGACATGAAGTTGGCGCCTATGAAAATCGGTATGTGGTATTCAGTTAACAAAACATAGTTTTTATTTAAAATGTTTTACATAGACTTTTTTATATTTTGTCCACCATTATCGACGCCCTTTGTCCTCCGTTATCGACATCCAGGTTATTTATTTTAAAAAATCGGTATGTGGTATTAAGTTAACAAAACGTATTTCTCATCTCATTATCTCTAGCCACTTTATCCTGTCCTACAGGGTCGCAGGCAAGCTGGAGCCTATCCCAGCTGACTACGGGCGAAAGGCGGGGTACACCCTGGACAAGTCGCCAGGTCATCACAGGGCTGACACATAGACACAGACAACCATTCACACTTACATTCACACCTACAGTCAATTTAGGCTACGTTTACATTAGACCGTATCTGTCTCGTTTCCTTCACAGATGCACTGTCCGTTTACATTAAACCACCTGGAAACGCCGGGAAACGGGAATCCGCCAGCGTCCACGTATTCAATCCAGATCGTGTCTGGTCCGGTGCTGTGTAAACATTGAGATACGCGGATACGCTGTGCTGAGCTCTAGCTGGCGTCCTCATTGGACAACGTCACTGTGACATCCACCTTCCTGATTCGCTGGCGTTGGTCATGTGACGCGACTGCTGAAAAACGGCGCGGACTTCCGCCTTGTATCACCTTTCATTAAAGAGTATAAAAGTATGAAAATACTGCAAATACTGATGCAAATACTGCCCATTGTGTAGTTATGATTGTCTTTAGGCTTGCCATCCTTCCACTTGCAAGTGGTAAGTGATATGCGCTGGGATCACACACACAGCGGCTCAGTCCCGAAAACACTGCTAGTGTGCTTCACTCGCGCGCTCTGTGAGCTGCGCAGGGCCGGAGTGCGCACCCTCCAGAGGGCACTCGCTGTTCAGGGCGGAGTGATTTGGAGCGCAGGATGCCTGCGGAGCCGAGCGTATCCGCGTATTGGTATTGTTGTGTGCACGCGAATCGTGTATTGGTGTTGCTGTGTGCACACTAATCGTTTTAAAAACGTTAATCTGATGATCCGCTGATACGGTCTAATGTAAACATGGGCTTAGAGTCGCCAGTTAACCTAACCTGCATGTCTTTGGACTGTGGGGGAAACCCACGCGGACACGGGGAGAACATGCAAACTCCGCACAGAAAGGCCCTCGCCGGCCACGGGGCTCGAACCCAGACCTTCTTGCTGTGAGGCGACAGCGCTAACCACTACACCACCGTGCCGCCCACAAAACATATTTTTTATTTAAAATGTGTTTTACATAGACTTTTATATTTTGTCCACCGTTATCGACATCCAGATTATTTATTTTTAAAAAATCGGTATGTGCTATTAAGTTAACAAAACATAGTTTTTATTTAAAATGTGTTTTACATAGACTTTTTTTATATTTTGTCCACCCTTATCGACGCCCTTTGTCCATCGTTATCGACATCCAGATTACTTATTTAAAAAAAATCGGTATGTGGTATTAACAAAACATAGTTTTTATTTAAAATGTGTTTTACATAGACTTTTATATTTAGTACAAAATATCTTTTATGTAAATACATCGATGTCGGTGTTTACGTAAATGAGAGTAATTCTAATGTTTGTAAAGAAATGAACTGATAATGTTTAACCTGTCAGACAATCTTTTTGTTCCACTTTCTACCCACTTTAAGTATTTTCATAGCTCACATTTTGTTAATCATTCGTTGTTGTTTGTATTAATTTCTAGTTTTGTAGTTTACCAATAAACCTCAACAGGCAATTAACACTGTAACCACATGAACATCCAGGTCAAAGGTCGCATGTCATTCCTCGAACCAAAATACAAAATGTCTGCTGATATTGTAGTATGTGGTAGATATTTACAACAAACTGAAAAAAAAAATTCTGAATGGAATAGAAAAATCTATTTCAAGCATGTATTTTTTTTCTTTACATGTGAGGAATTTAATTCTGATTGAATTCTATTTATTGCAATCAGATTCCAAATACTCTATAAATATTCCATTCTGTTATGAATCAGAAAACAACTATTATAAATCCCAGCGCACTTATTTTTTAAAGTACCTCAGCAGTGTTACACAAAGATCGATCCATAACAGTTGTAAATGTTACTTAATTCCACAGGGTGTCGATAATGGTGGACACTGGTGAAAGTGATCACTATTATCGACACCTCACTTGACTTCTCAAACGCACGTTTAGATACAAAATGGCGACTGTCAAATGAAAGAGTAAGAAACAAAGTAGGTTTCGACAAAGATATCATGAAATATCTGTGAATTTGATCAGTAAAAACACATCCATGATCTTTCCACCATGCTTACCTGCGACGATAACGTCCAGATTTTCCTCAAATTGCTGATCATGCTGAAAAAAAATTCTCTTTCAGGTAACGAGCTGTGTCATTAGACGACAAGATCAAAGGGCGAGGCGGGTCTTCCGGCTGATTAATTAACCAATAATATCTCATCTCATTATCTGTAGCCGCTTTATCCTGTTCTACAGGGTCGCAGGCGAGCTGGAGCCTATCCCAGCTGACTACGGGCGAAAGGCGGGGTACACCCTGGACAAGTCGCCAGGTCATCACAGGGCTGACACATAGACACAGACAACCATTCACACTCACATTCACACCTACGGTCAATTTAGAGTCACCAGTTAACCTAACCTGCATGTCTTTGGACTGTGGGGGAAACCGGAGCACCCGGAGGAAACCCACGCGGACACGGGGAGAACATGCAAACTCCACACAGAAAGGCCCTCGCCGGCCACGGGGCTCGAACCCAGACCTTCTTGCTGTGAGGCGACAGCGCTAACCACTACACCACCGTGCCGCCCCCCAATAATAACTGTTATAACTTAAACTCACCTTTTGTAAGATTTTTTTTTTTTTTTTTTTATTGGTAAATCTGAAAAGGTGTCTAATTATGGACTGTCGATAATTGTAGCTGTTGTTGTACTTATGATTTAGGGAATTGCATGTTGTTTGCTTTTGTATTCACTGTAGGTTGACCAATGCATTAACCGTCTAAAGGAAATGAAATTTCAGGAAGCTTTGCAAGACCTGAAGGATCTATGCCCAAACCAAATGCAGAGGTAAAACAATGACAAATGAAAGAATGCATGAGAACAGTTGGGAACAGTTTAAATAGAACCAAAATTTATATGACTGTGTTCTGTAGGATTCTTTAGAGCGGAGCACTTCTAAATTCCGATTGGTTACCATCAAACCGAGTCATAGCTCATGATGGTAAAATTGCGTGGGCTTCAGCTTTATTCTGACGCCTGTGCAGCCAGCGGTCTCCCCACCGAGAGATGCTAGCTCATGTCGAAAATGAATGACTGACTTCCGGTCATTTTGGCACTCTCGCCGTGTTTGGTGTGAACGTAGGGTTAGACAGTAAGACTTTCAACTGTTCAGTTTTCCCCTGCACAGTCCAGTTTCCAGGCCGTCTACTGGAATTTGGATTTACCTGTAATTTGTCCATTTTATTTGCACTTTTTCTGAGTGAGTGATAAAATTATGACTCTTGCACCCCATTTTTCTGTCTTTTTTTTTTTTATAACTAAAAGCAGATCTAAAGATTGATGTCATAATTCATAGCTTCTGTCTAAAATAAAGGAGTACCCAAAAATAAAGAGAGAATGAAAATGTCAGAGTTTAGTCCAGTCAGAATTCTGCATTCGGTTTAATTTCAGACTCTCATTTGCGGACTCCTTTGATTTGTTCTCCTAGTAAACAAATCACTGCTTATTTTGGTGAGATCACAAGTATTGCCTGAAGACACATTTAAGGCTGAGTGTGCAGTATGTAGGAACATGGGGGGTCTCTGATTTTGGAACGTTTAAAAGGTGGAAAACCCTACAATAGAGATCTTGCAGTCGCGTGACCAGAAAGTACACAGCCGCCATCTTGTCGGTAAAAAACACAGCTGAATACTGCTGCACTCGTGTACAGAATGGATCAATTTCAACCGACGGACTACACGGCTCATTTTTCTAATGAAGAGATAACTAGATATATGTCTAAAATAAACGATCTACAGATTAGTGACCCTTATGGCTTACTGGACGTAGTTTTCACGACCGTGTCAGTGGATATTGAACTGCCAGCGGAATACCCGGATGTGTATAATTACCTCATCAACTTTCACTCGCTGTTCAGTGGTGAAGCACTGTGTGCTTATAAATCTCTGGACAGTTATCTTTACAGAAATTCAGGATTTGTCAGCCGCAGCATCTTGTAAACAAGAAAATAATCCTCATTGGACGGGTAAGTCACTTAAGTATTGAGTATAGCACTGACCAGCCGATTATAGAATAGAATAAGGTAATTCCAGCTGTAATTCCAAATCGTCCGTGTTGTTTACCATGGATCTGACGTTGGAGAGGTAGAGGCTTAGCAGTGGAGATTTGAGTAGCTGTTTTCTGAGCTTAGTCAACAGGCAGGCTCTGCAGCCTTGCTTTTGCTTCTGCTCCCGGCGCCGCCTCCTTCGCTTTGCTTCCGATAACAATCCACGGAGACCCCGCTGGTCTCGCTATCTCGTCCGGAATGTTGTGCATGCGATGGAAATCGCTACAAACCGTCATTTTCTGCTGGAAACCAATGTCCAGTAAGTCCATACGGTTGTAGTGGATATTGAAGTCCGGTACAGACGAACAACACGCAAAAATACACACAAAAAACATAAACGTGCACAGGTAGGGAGAGCTTGTAGCCGCAGCCGTTGTAGTAGAATTGTATATAGTAGGGTTTTCCAGAAGAAAAGGTAGAAGTAGAAGGCGGAAATATGGCGTTTGACCGACAAGATGGCGTCTGTCACAATCTGGATCGGCTGTGACATCACATGCAAGTGCTCCATACAGTCAGTAATGAAACCAACCAAGTAGTGGTTAATATCCATTCTGACAGGATGGCTTTTGTTTGTTGATCACATCATTCACACCCTGCTTTTATCTCTGTTAGGTGGGATCAGTTTCCTTTTGGGGCAGTTGAGCTTCCCCATAGTTTCCCCACAGCTTATAGACCTGATGTGTTCTCTGTGCAGGACTGTGGGAGTTGATGTGGGACATTGCGATGTCCCCAGTCAGCCCATGCTGGAATGGTTTTGTCTTAAACTGTTGGGAGCCTCCAGCCTCCTGTGTCGGACCCTGGACCAGTGCATCAAAGCCTTCTCGTATCCTTCATTGCTTACAGGCATACAGCTTTAGTAACGTACAAGGAATATTACCATGCACGAATATAGACTTTGTATATTTCTTACGAAGGGCTTTTGAACTCTGTCATATACACTACCGTTCAAAAGTTTGGGGTCACTTTGAAATGTCCTTATTTTTGAAAGAAAAGCACTGTTCTTTTCAATGAAGATCACTTTAAACTAATCAGAAATCCACTCTATACATTGCTAATGTGGTAAATGACTATTCTAGCTGCAAATGTCTGGTTTTTGGTGCAATATCTCCATAGGTGTATAGAGGCCCATTTCCAGCAACTCTCACTCCAGTGTTCTAATGGTACAATGTGTTTGCTCATTGCCTCAGAAGGCTAATGGATGATTAGAAAACCCTTGTACAATCATGTTAGCACAGCTGAAAACAGTTGAGCTCTTTAGAGAAGCTATAAAACTGACCTTCCTTTGAGCAGATTGAGTTTCTGGAGCATCACATTTATGGGGTCGATTAAATGCTCAAAATGGCCAGAAAAATGTCTTGACTATATTTTCTATTCATTTTACAGCTTATGGTGGTAAATAAAAGTGTGACTTTTCATGGAAAACACAAAATTGTCTGGGTGACCCCAAACTTTTGAACGGTAGTGTAACTGAGAAACTGAAGTCCTTTCCACCTTGGTGGAAAACTTACTGACACCTGAGTGTCATTGTAAAATGATGCTAAATTAATGGAAAATAAACATCATCTTACAGTTTCACCATATCAATGAGATGCTTTTTTTTTTTTTTCTCTTCACATTTTAATCTGCTTATAGTTAGGCTTAAGTTACATGCTCTGGTCAAAGGTTCTTTGACACCTGATCATCAGAGCTATGTATAAAACCATTCTCGCAAAGTTTGACTCAAAGATCATCTAGAATGTCTTTGTTTGTTGTAGCGTGACAAATTTCCCTTCACTGGAACTAAAAGGCTCAAACAGTTCCAGCATGATAGTGTGCCTGTGCACAAAGTGAGGTTCATAAAGACAGTTTACCCAGTTCAGGGTGGAAGAACTCAAGTGGCCTGTACAAAACCCTGATCTCAACCTTTTGGGATGAACTGGAACGCTAAATTTGCCCCAGGACTCTCCTCCCAACATGCTCTTCTGGCTGATTTGGCAAATTCCCACAGCTGTGCTTCAAAATATAGTGGAAAGCTTCCCAGAGGAGCGGAAGTTGTTGTTATAACAGCAGTGGAGGACTAAATCTGCAATGGGATGTTCAACAAGCATATATGGGTGTGATGGTCAGGTGTCCACATACTTTTGGCCATGTAGTGTATGTAGAACATCCCCTATACAAGTTCCTATAAGTGAGCTGTTTTATATTAGAATGCTCACATTAATAAACTTGGAGCCGGCACTACTGTTAAAGCCACCCTGCTATGGAAAATTTAATCAACACCTGACTAATCCGAATCGAGGCAGCTCTGTGGTCTAAAATTTCTTAACTCTTCTCCTGAAAGATTGACAAGGCAGTATCTTCGTTTGATGGAGTTTATTGTGTTGAACTTGGTGCTGATGAGCATGCTCAGTCGACTGTGGTGAGTTCAGGAGGCGTGATCATGCCAGTTTGTGAAGATGTTGACAATAATTTAAGGTATTAAAAAAGTTGTAACACATCAGTCTGCAGGTCAACTCTGTTTTTGCTCATTACGTTCATTGTGTGCAGGGTATTTTTCAGAGGCATCCTGAGATCTCTGGTGCCTGTCTATCAAGGCATCATGGATCTGCTCCACGAGGTAGTGCAATGTCGACCCATGGCCTTCCTCACTGACATTACCCTGCCTGGAGACCTGGCAGCATTTCTGGGCCCCTCTTACTCTGACCTGCTCAAGGAGAGGAGTACACCAGAGCCCTTTAAGATGAAGAAACCCAAAAAAACTCTTCTAGACAAGCTGTTTGAGGAGGGAAGTGAGGAAGAGGATGATGATGATGACGACGATAACGACAGTCAGGTGATGCAGATGCTAGCCAGTGAGAAAATGACATCTAATATCGATCTTGGGAGGGCCGTTTTGCGTCAAGGTCCACCTTGCTCTCGTATGTCAGATTTTATTTATTTATTTGTTTGTTTTTTAAATGAACTGTCCAAATAATTCTGTGTTTGTTTTCCATGTTATTTATCGGTCTTCTTTCTTTTTCACACATCTGTAGGATCTTCCTCAAATTTGGACATAAAGTCGATGCTGAAGCAAACCTCCAAACAGGTTACTAGACTTATTTTAATTTCTGAGAACTTAAATATATACACCATGGATGGATTAGAATAAATCGCAGTTACTGCAATGGTTTACTGCTCTGGGCCACGCTCTTCATATGTAGATTACGGAGTTAGCTGGATTGGATTGTTGACCATTTCAAATGATCCCAGATATGTCCTTTCTTTAAAGCTGTTGGACTTGTCAAGACAAGAAGTCCTTAAACTGTGACACACTCAGGAGTATACTTGTTCATCATGGAAAAAAAAAGATTAGACTTAAAGGGGAGCTCCTCTCATCTCATTATCTCTAGCCGCTTTATCCTGTTCTACAGGGTCGCAGGCAAGCCGGAGCCTATCCCAGCTGACTACGGGTGAAAGGCGGGGTACACCCTGGACAAGTCGCCAGGTCATCACAGGGCTGACACATAGACACAGACAACCATTCACACTCACATTCACACCTACGGTCAATTTAGAGTCACCAGTTAACCTAACCTGCATGTCTTTGGACTGTGGGGGAAACCGGAGCACCCGGAGGAAACCCACGCGGACACAGGGAGAACATGCAAACTCCGCACAGAAAGGCCCTCGCCGGCCACGGGGCTCGAACCCGGACCTTCCTGTTGTGAGGCGACAGCGCTAACCACTACACCACCATGCCACCCTAAAGGGGAACTGAAGGCAAAATTTTTTTTTTTTATTAACAAAATTCTACTTCTCATTTTATTAAATATAGGAATGCATTTCTGGCAGCTATTTTGTCACTGTTATAGCAAGTTATGAGTGTTTGAAATATGCTCTGTAATATATCAGTCCATATGTCAAAGCAACGGCCGTAAACGAGATTCACTGAGACCTGTGCAAGACATCGTAGGATGGAAGTAAAACGTACAGCGGAAATCAAAGTGGCCAACATCTGCCAACGTTGTCAAAAGATGCACGCACCCTCCTTTGAATGCTGACGTAATCAAGCTGGAAGTTTTCCCTGTGTTCAAAATCACTCACTATATAGTGAGGACGCCATTTTGTAGTGCTGTCCGAAACCTTAGTGAGGATTATTTGTACCCTATATAGTGCACTCAAAGTATCCCACAATGCATCACAAAAACTAGTGTACAACGATGGTCACTAACCAAAGCAGTATATCCCATCGTGCATTGCGGTCACACTGAAAGAAATCAAATTAAAAGCCTCAAATTTGATTTAATAAAAGGCAGCGGCAAAGAAGAAAGTATTCAGCCTTGATTTAAAAGAACTGAAAGATGCAGATACTTTGTATTGATTAATGTGGGAAATGCGCTCAGTATAATATGGATTTATCACAAAAATACATGCATGTATTTTATAATTTTGAAAACCCACCAGCCGACTGATCTGGCACATTTTAATTGTGCGACAGTAATGACGTAAATACCAGCGCGATGGACTGGTGTCCGAAAGCGTTTTTTTTTTTTTTTTCCTCCTTCATTTAACCAATGGTTTGAAGTCGTATGGAATAATCTCCATCACTGATGAAGCTGGCAAATCTCAAAATTAATCTAAATTGGAATGATATGGTGATCTGGCTGCTGTGTAAAGAGTTTTCAAAATGCTGGCACTGACACTTCATGTTTGAAGTCTCGCACAAGTCTCGTGAAGGTCGCGCAGATAAGCGGCGCCTGCTGTGGACCATACGGCATGGCTCAAAACCGAAAAGGCCGATAAGTGTAATATAATATGCCAATACAAGTCATGATATAAGGTTCATAAAACCGAAAACGTAATTGAATAACACGTTAATTAAAAAATAAAGCAAGTTTAAAAATGACTTCAGTTCTCCTTTAAATTAATAGTGTCGCATTATGACCAATATCAATTGACCGCGCATTTTGGTTCATTTATGCTCTAGTTTAAAGGGGAAAAAATGCCTAGGATTTAAAGGTGCAATAGTGTTTTTTTTTGTTTTTGTTTTTTTTCTTACTTGTACAAAACCTGGAAAAATTAGTCAAACATGATTAAATATAAGGGTTTAAGCTGTGGCCAAAGCACCAGTGTATAGACCCCTTCGCATGTTTGTAAACAAACTGACCGTTGCCAGGATGTGCACGCAGCCTGGACCCAGAAACAATGGCGCTGCCCATAGACCGGCATTATGAGCTGTCAGATTATGCCAAACAATTGTCGTTACAAGATCGAGAATGCTACATAAATAAGTTAACTCTAACAAGTGGACATCGCCTACCGGATCCGCATTTAATTAAAGAGTGGACGGACGATGTTAGTAAGTTCCCTGGTATACAATGGCCAGATATATACTCGTACCTTATTGACAAGACTTCAGTGTACACCCACGAAAAACTTCGTGCCTACAAGTCTTTAGACGCATATGATTATGTTATGTGCGGGCATGTACAACTTGATTAACAATGGGACATTCATATTCATTTTGTTTTAATCAAATTATGCCAGTGATGTGATGGCAATGTGGCTTTAGCTACAACAGCAAATACCAACACTAAACAGCAATTTGCAAGAGGTAATGGCATGAAAGGAATGATAGTGTAAAGAGTGCAGCTAAGAGAAATCAGAGCTGCGTAAAAAGCGAGAGGCAGAGAGCAGAAATGAAACTGAACGGGGCGGGAGCTAGGTTAGAGCAGTCAACGCAAGTTGGCATTTAGAGTGAGGGCACACAATTTTACCTTTCCATCCTTGCTTTAAAATTGTGATTTTCAGCATACGCAAATAATGATGGCACAAAATCTGGACTGCTTGAGTCAAGCGAGACCTCTCCTACAAACAAAACTGCATGCAAAGCTAAGTTAACATGCTAACAATATTCATTACATTGTGTAACTATGACCCAGCTAATCAGACAAACGTTACCGAAGTATTTTGCTACATCAATAAACGAAGACTAGAAAGAATAAAAAAGATTTAATAAATAGCCTGATCTTACCTGTGATGAAGTGGGCGCTGCAAACCCGCGCATTTTTGATAGTGCTTTCATCCCAGTCTACACGTTTGATGGCTTGTAGTCATAGACGTCAGCGATTTTTTTTGGAATGGGTGAGATCCTGCTGGAATTCTGTACATTTTAACCCCATCACTGCTACGATTCTGACACCCGACAACACAACAACTAGGCATTTTTGAGTCTTTTTTGGGTCCAGGCTGCGCGTGCAATTTCCGCTTACGTATGAATGACGTTTACTGCGAAGGGGTCTATTAAGTGCTTGAGAAAACCCATTTGGTAAACTGATTTCTTGTTTTGGCATCCTTATTTATGTTTGGATGTTCCTCCTGTCAGTGTACAGCTGAAGTGTTCATTAAGGCAGCATCTCCTAGACAACCGAGTACCTCCAGCCTAGCTGTACCCAATCGGAAGAGGATATTCTTGAAAAAGCTGAAGACGGCATCCTCCGTTAAGGATATGGCTACACATCTTGAAGAGATGATGTGCTGGTGTAGGAGGAGCAAGCTGCATCAGGAACGCCGCTATCTTGCCTTCACACTCCTCAGGTTCCAGAAGATAAAGGCTTTGGAGCGTGAGGGAATCAGGTACCTGTGCAGAACATTTTTTTTTTTTTTAAACGTGTAAATTTTATTGCTTTTATGATCTTAATCATTTTTTTGTTTTCACATCCAGTGTGCAGAAGACACTGAGGAGGCTTCAGGTGAGGGTTCACCATGTGATGCTTAAAGGAATTTCCTTGGCAAGACCTTCCCTTTTTCTTCAGAAGAGGGCAAAATGTTACTTCAGAACACGTTTTACTACACGTTTGAGACGTTATGGAAGTGTCGTGAGCCGAGTTGGAAAAGTCAGAATGCGCTCTCAAATAGCCAAAGACCTTTTTAATGTCAAAGCAAAATCACACGGATGCAGAAAGTACACGAAAGTTCCATCTTTACGTAAAGACGTGATGTCAGGAAGCAATGTCTCATTCAGTCAAAAAGAAAGCAAAACGAAGACCGAGACAAGGTCACTGGAATCTAGCAGTGTGTACAATAATGAGATCGATGATCTTTTTGCATGCTTTGGCTTATAGTGTTCTTAATACAGAGATGTATGATTAAACCAACACTACTGAAAGATTTTGGACTACATTTTTGTGTTTGACAGGCCTGCATTTGTTACAATGTGGATTTTTCTGCAAACTTTGTAGTTGAAAGATCACAACCTACTGTAAGGGTTTTCAAGATGTTTTGTCTAAATCCTCTCTAAAGGGTGCTATAATTCACAAATTAGTGGGTTTGTAACTGCTAACTATTACATTTTGAACTGCTCAACATCAAATCATTATTCTTCTTTCTCTACATTTGAAGGTGCTAAGTGTTCTTGATGTACACTACCGTTCAAAAGTTTGGGGTCACTTTGAAATGTCCTTATTTTTGAAAGAAAAGCACTGTTCTTTTCAGTGAAGATCACTTTAAACTAATCAGAAATCCACTCTATACATTGCTAATGTGGTAAATGACTATTCTAGCTGCAAATGTCTGGTTTTTGGTGCAATATCTCCATAGGTGTATAGAGGCCCATTTCCAGCAACTCTCACTCCAGTGTTCTAATGGTACAATGTGTTTGCTCATTGCCTCAGAAGGCTAATGGATGATTAGAAAACCCTTGTACAATCATGTTGGCACAGCTGAAAACAGTTTAGCTCTTTAGAGAAGCTATAAAACTGACCTTCCTTTGAGCAGATTCTGGAGCATCACATTTGTGGGGTCGATTAAATGCTCAAAATGGCCAGAAAAATGTCTTGACTATATTTTCTATTCATTTTACAACTTATGGTGGTAAATAAAAGTGTGACTTTTCATGGAAAACACAAAATTGTCTGGGTGACCCCAAACTTTTGAACAGTAGTGTATAAAAAACATATGATTTGCTAAACAAGAAGTCTCATCTCATTATCTCTAGCCGCTTTATCCTGTTCTACAGGGTCGCAGGCAAGCTGGAGCCTATCCCAGCTGACTACGGGCAAAAGGCGGGGTACACCCTGGACAAGTCGCCAGGTCATCACAGGGCTGACACATAGACACAGACAACCATTCACACTCACATTCACACCTACGCTCAATTTAGAGTCACCAGTTAACCTAACCTGCATGTCTTTGGACTGTGGGGGAAACCGGAGCACCCGGAGGAAACCCACACGGGCACGGGGAGAACATGCAAACTCCGCACAGAAAGGCCCTTGCCGGCCATGGGGCTCGAACCCAGGACCTTCTTGCTGTGAGGCGACAGCGCTAACCACTACACCACCGTGCCGCCCAAACAAGAAGTCATCTATTTTAAATTTGAACAAAAAAGGGTTTACCCCCCTTCTCACATACATTTTGTCCAGTTATAAAGAATTTTGGATCACAGCATCTTGATAAGCCCAAGTAACATCTCCCTCAGATTTTTGATATGCAGGACGTCACCAAACAGGAAGTGGGAGCATGCCTCAGCATCACGTTTGTGCATTAATACCACATTGTCACATTGGTTTTACAGCATAACCCAAATTTTAATAAACAAACTTTCAGTTCACTTACAGTTTGTGAGGGTTACTGAGAACAGGAAGTGCATCTGGTCTTCCTCGGACGCTGAAGGGGGTGGGCTAAAAATATGCTTTGCCCCATAATCCCTGCTTGCAGCTCTGTTTAATGTTATACAGTAAACACTGGGGGAGGGGGGGATGACACCAAGGTAACAGTTACCTTTTTACATTAGTGCGAGATGATGATATTACTTGAGCATAATACTTCTGATTTTAATCTGCAGATGGATATAAAAGCTTTTGAAATATATTGGTTTAATGTTTTACATTGCACAAACCTGCCATCAGATTTTTCCCTCACTTTTATTAAAGGTACAGTGTCTTGCAAAAGTATTCATCCCCCTTGGTGTTTGTCCTGTTTTGTTGCATTACAACTTGGAATGAAAATGGATTTTGGGGGGTTAGCACCATTTGATTTACATAACATGCTTACCACTTTAACCCTTTGATGCACAACATATGCACACCCCTTCTAATGCACAACATAGGTCAAAAATGACCTGCATTCATTTTCCAGGTTATTTCATGCTGACTGAGTTTTTCTTTGCTCTATCTTTTGAAATCAATTTATTTTATGATTGAATATTCCAAGTATTCTTTAAATATCTTGTTTTTAATTACCACAAATCATTAATTTAATTTTTTCTTTCCTACTTTATGAACAAAAATACTTTTTATATTACTACACATGGGTCATCCAAGTGTGATTTAAAATTAAATGTCTTAATACTATAATAATAATTTGTTTCAAGTAATTACTTTAGCAGTGAATGGGGCCAGTTATTTATTTATTAACTATGTAGTTAGCTAAGCCAACTACAATAAAATTAGCTAACTAAAGTAGAATATGTCAACAGCTCGGTAGCTAATAGTAATTACTTGTAACTTTCTGACAAGTAATCTACTCACTCTCAAGGTAACCTAAACATCATCAATTTTTTCTAAGGTAATGTTAGAACAATTGAAAAACATTACTTGCATGTATTAGATGGGCAAAGGGTGCTGTGTGTGCTGAGCTGTGAAATGTCTGACACAAGCACAATTCACAGTTCCCACCAAACGCTGGAGTAAATGCATGCGGGTCGTTTCTGACCCATGTGTGTAAACTTGATGTAGAATTACAAAAGCTGTGCTTGTTCATAACTTAAGAAAGGAAAAATAAAAATGATTTGTGCTAAACAAAAACAAGATATTTACTGCATATTTGGAAAAGTAAATGACAAAATGAATTTATTTCAAAACACTCAGCCATACATGAAATAACCTGGAAAATGAACGCAGGTCGTTTTTGACCCATGTTGTGCATTAGAAGGGTAGTGATACAAAAAGGGTTTTTATTCAAAAAGTAAGAAAGGAAAAATAAAATAAGGATGTATGATGATCAAAAACAAGTTAATTGAGGAATATCTTGAATACTGAATGATGGAATTAATTTATTGCAAAGATATAGAAGATAAAAACTCAGCCGGGTCACTTTTGACCCATGTTTTGCATCAAAGGGTTAAAGGTGCAATTTGTTTTTTTTATTGTGACACAATAAGATGAGGCGGCACGGTGGTGTAGTGGTTAGCGCTGTCGCCTCACAGCAAGAAGGTCCGGGTTCGAGCCCTGTGGCCGGCGAGGGCCTTTCTGTGCGGCGTTTGCATGTTCTCCCCGTGTCCGCGTGGGTTTCCTCCGGGTGCTCCGGTTTCCCCCACAGTCCAAAGACATGCAGGTTAGGTTAACTGGTGACTCTAAATTGACCGTAGGTGTGAGTGTGAATGGTTGTCTGTGTCTATGTGTCAGCCCTGTGATGACCTGGCGACTTGTCCAGGGTGTACCCTGCCTTTCGCCCGTAGTCAGCTGGGATAGGCTCCAGCTTGCCTGCGACCCTGTAGAACAGGATAAAGCGGCTAGAGATAATGAGATGAGACAATAAGATGAAACAAAAATCTGGAGTGTGCATAAGTATTCACCCCCTTTCATATGAAGCCCCTAAATAAGAGCTGGCCCAACCAATTCACTTCATAAGTCACATAATTAGTTAATTAAGATCCACCTGTGTGGAATCAAAGTGTCACATGATCTGTCACATGATGTCTGTATAAATCAACCTGTTCTGGAAGGACCCTGACTCTGCAACGCTACTAAGCAAGCAACATGAAAACCAAGGAGCCTCGAAACAGGTCAGAGACAAAGTTGTGGAGAAGTATAGATCAGGGTTGGGTTTTTAAAAAATATCCCAAACTTTGAATATCCCACAGAGCACCATTAAATCCATTATAGCAAAATGGAAAGAATATATCACCACTACAAACCTGATAAGAGAAGGTCGTCCACCAAAACTCACAGACCGGGCAAGGAGGGCATTAATCAGAGATACAACAAAGACACCAAAGATAACACTGAAGAAGCTGTAAAGATCCACAGTGGAGATGGGAGTATCTGTCCATAGGACCACTTTAAGCCATACACTCCACAGAGCGGGGCTTTATGGAAGAGTGGCCAGAAAAAAAGCCATTGCTTAAAGAAGAAAAATAAAACACATTTGGATTTTGCCCAACAGCATGTGGCAGACTCCCCAAACACATGGAAGATGATTATCTGGTCAGATGAGACAAAAATTAAACTTTTTCCCATGATGGGAAATGCCATGTGTGGTGCAAACCCAACACCCTGAGAACACCATTCTTATAGTGAAGCATGGTGGTGGCAGCATTATGCTGTGCGGATATTTTTTCATCTGCAGGGACAGGAAAGCTGGTCTGGACTGAAGGAAAAATAGATGGCTGTAAACACAGGGCAATTCTGGAGGAAAACCTGTTTGAGTCAGCCAGAGGTTTGAGACTGGGACAAAGGTTCAGATTCCACCAGGACAATGACCTTAAACATACTGCTAAATCTACACTGGAGTGGTTTAAAGGGAAATATTTAAATGTCTGGGCATTGCCTAGTACTCCTGCAATGACCTGATGACTTGTCCAGGGTGTACCCCGCCTCTCGCCCATGGTCAGCTGGGTTAGGCTCCAGCTTGCCTGCTACCCTGTACAGGATAAGTGGCTACAGATAATGGATGGATGGAATTGCCTTGTCAAAGCCCAGACCTCAATGCAATTGTGAATCTGTGGCATAACTTGAAGATTGCTGTACACCAACCCAACCCATCTAACTTGAAGGAGTTGGAGCAGTTTTGCTTTGAGGAATGGGCAAAAATCCCAGTGGCTAGATGTGCTAAGCTAATAGAGACATACCCCAAAAGACTTCCAGCTGTAATTGCAGCAATAGGTGGCTCTACAAAGTATTGACTTTTTTGGGGGGGTGAATACCTATGCACACTCCAGATTTGGTTTTTTTTTTTTTCATCTTAATTATTGTTTGTATCACAATTAAAAAACAATTTGCACCTTTAAAGTGGTAGGCATGTTGTGTAAATCAAATGGTGCCGACACTCCAAAAATCTATTTCAATTCCAGCTTGTAATGCAAAAAAACAGGACAAACACCAAGGGGGATGAATACTTTTGCAAGAGACTGTAAAAGAGTGAAATATCGGGGAAAAATGTCACTCAGATCCATGATGTATTTCATCTGAAAATCAGGGGGTTTCAACACAAGAAGATAAACTTCATATTTTCAAGCCAATGTGTGATTTTTCTTTTTTATTATATAGACAAAAAGTACCCCAATTTATCAAAACAATTAATCGACTTCCTCACTTTTGAGGATATCGAGAAATATGTCACGGTTGCCATTCTCGATGTCCCAGATGTAATTCATATGAAAAATACGAGTGGCGTATTTCCCAGTAAAACACTCATGTCTCCACACACATATACATATATACACATGTACTGTATATATACACACACACACACACACACACACACACACACACATATATGCACATACACACATGTACACATATATACATGTACTGTATATATATACATACATATATGCACATGCATATATACACATATTTTATATATATTTTATATACAATATCTCATCTCATTATCTCTAGCTGCTTTATCCTGTTCTACAGGGTCGCAGGCAAGCTGGAGCCTATCCCAGCTGACTACGGGCGAAAGGCGGGGTACAGCCTGGACAAGTCGCCAGGTCATCACAGGGCTGACACATAGACACAGACAACCATTCACACTCACATTCACACCTACGGTCAATTTAGAGTCACCAGTTAACCTAACCTGCATGTCTTTGGACTGTGGGGGAAACCGGAGCACCCGGAGGAAACCCACGCGGACACGGGGAGAACATGCAAACTCCACACAGAAAGGCCCTCGCCAGCCACAGGGCTCGAACCCGGACCTTCTTGCTGTGAGGCGACAGTGCTGACTGCTACACCACCATGCCGCCCACACACAATATATATATATTATATACACACACATACACACGCACACAACCCCTCTGAAAAAAATTAAGAGACCACTGCAAAATTATCAGTTTCTCTGGTTTTACTATTTAGAGGTATGTGTTTGAGGAATATGAACATTTTTGTTTTATTCCATAAACTACTGACATTTCCCCCAAATTCTACATAAAATATGGTCACTGAGAGCATTTAATTGCAGAAAATGACAACTGGTCAAAATAACAAAGATGAAGTCTTTTCACACCTTGAAAAATGCTTAGAAATCAAGATCGTATTAAATTTTAAACACAATATTAATGTTTGAACTTAGGATGAGTTCAGAAATCAATATTTGGTGGAATAACCGTGACATTTAATCACAGCTTTCATGCATCTTGGCATGCTCTCCAATAGTCTTTCACGTTGCTCTTAGGTGACTTTATGCCACTCCTGGTGCAAAAATGATATCAGCTCAGCTTTGTTTGCTTGTGACCATCCATCTTCCTCTTGATCACATTCCAGAGGTTTTCAATGGGGTTCAGGTCTGGAGATTGGTCCGGCCATGACAGGGTCTTGATCTTCTGGTCCTCCATCCACACTTTGATTGACCTGGCTCTGTAGCATGGAGCATTGTCCTGCTGGAAAACCCAATCCTCAGACTTTGGGAACATTGTCAGAGCAGAAGGAAGCAAGTTTTCTTCCAGGATAACCTTGTACATGGCTTGATTCATGTGTCCTTCACAAACAAAACTCTGCCCCCTTCCAGCCTTGTTGAAGCACCCCAGATCATCACGGATCCTCCACCAAATTTCACAATGGGTGTGAGACACTGTGGCTTGTAGGCCTTTCCAGGTCTCCATCTAACCATTAGACGACCAGGTGATGGGAAAAGCTGAAAATTAGACTCATCAGAGAAGATGACCTTACTCCAGTCCTCCATGGTCCAAACCTCATGGTCTTTAGCAAACCTCAGCCTGGCTATTCTTTGCTTTTCATTGATGAAGGGCTTTTTGTCTCACTTTGCATGACTTCAACCCCGCCTGGGAGAGCCTGTTGCAAACAGTCCTTGCTGTGCACTTAACCCCAGCTGCCATTTGCCATTCTTTTTGTAGGTCACTTGATATCATCCTAGAGTTGTTGGGTGACATTCGAAGGAGCTGATGATCATTGCAGTCAGTTGAGAGTTGTTTTTGCCCTCTGCCAGTCTGTAACTTTGTTTTCCCCGATGTCTGCTCTTTGACCTTGTTCTTTTGAACTGCCATCTTTGACATTTTGAGGATGGAAGCAACCTGACATGCCCTGTATTCTCACTCAGATCTTTTCTTTTTAACTTTTTTGGCATGATGAATAGATATTTTTGTATTCCAATTAAATTTAAGGTAGCTACTACTAGCACTGTTTTTGCCATCCAAACTGGTCCTATTGCAAGAGGATAGTGATGACCACAGCAGTGGTTTTTATACTTTTCCTCGTTAAATAAGATTTGGTTAGGTGATCACCTAATCAGTACCTCATTAAGTAAAATGAGGTGTGCTTGTGTTGGAATTCCAGCACAGACACTGGAATGAAATGGCTGCTATACATAGAGATTAGTGATTTAAGAAAAAAAATTCAAGTGGTCTTTTAAATTTTTCCAGAACTGTATCATCATACAGATCCTACATCATATTATAATGTCTACATAATGTGATTCTAATGTAAAATAAAGGTAAACATGCAGTGATCAAGGGTGAAAGAACACAAATTTATTTTCAAATTCTATAATTTATCCTAGTTTACAAAAATTAATTAGTCTAACCAATTCTGTGTACATTTAAATGGCGAATATTATCTGCTTACAATTTAGTATATTCAGAACACTGCAACTGAGACCTTATTTCTAATATCTTCACAGTAATATTTCAGTTAACATATTTTCTTTATGTAAGTAATGACATTTGTGATTACCAAATTTTTAATATATAAAACTATGAAAAATATTTTGCTTTTTCAAAATGTCTGATTTAAAAATTTCCTAAAATGAAATTAAAATATAAGCTAATCACTCATTAATTATATAAATAAAAATAAAAAATAAAAATCACAGAAATCCCAAAATGTCAAAAGGCACAACTCCTCTAATCACTTAACATAACTGTCAGGTTTCGTGAAAAAAAAAATTCTTTATAGTTTTTGAGTTATGCCCCCAGAAACTAAAATGTTTACAGACAGACAGATGGATAGAGCGAGAGCTCTATCCCTCCGCATTATATGCCAGGGGGATAATAACATGTCAGGCAGTTCAAACGCAGCTCTGCATTTGAACGCATCATTGAAGTTTGCCCTCTCCTTTCTTCAAAGACTAGAAGGACGTTTAGTCACCTCCATACCGCAGATAAGGAGGCAACTATCTCACTCATGGACTTCACTAAATAAATAAATATTATGCATATGCAACTGGTCTGGCTGGGAGCAGTGTGTGTGTGTGGGAGGGGGCAGCAAATTCATGGGGTGGCCGTGTCCCCCTGGCCCCCTCTTGGTGGCGCCATTGAGTTTGTTCCACCAGTCAGGGGTAAAACAGTGATGGCAATAAATACTCTTTTGCCAGCAGAAAGCAGTCCATATGGAGATCGAGTCTGATGCCAGTTCACAGATGAGTGACTGTTCCCTTGCCTTCAGTGTTCCCATTCTCACCACTCTGAAATCCTCCATTGCTCAAAGCATACTCCTGCTTGTCTTTACAAGGAGCAGTGTCAGCAGCTCCATCAGCCCTCTCGCTATCCTCCTCAGGCAAGTTTCCCCTGTAGTATTTCTTGTACAGCCGGTAACCTAAAACAGGAGACTTGCATCACAAAGTTGTCAACTTGAACATGAAATGTACCTATTTTCACTACCTATTTTATATTTGTCATAATTTCAAATATAGTTTGTCAGTTATTATAGTGAATTGAATAAATGGCAGAAGTGCTCATAAGAATTACTTAATGTGTGGTAATGTTCTGATTATTGTCTAACACAGAGTACTGCTGGATTTTAGTTAAGAAAAAAAATCTGAAAACATTCCTTGTCTAAGTTTATTTATATTTAAATAACTCAGGGGTTATTTAGTGTAGCCAATCCACATGTTTCTGGGAGAAGAGCGGAAGCTCGAGAACCCAGAAGAAACAGTCATGAACACAGGGAGAACATGAGAAACTCCACACAGCCAGTAACCCGATCTCAGGATCAAAATGAACCCCTCCACCACTGTTCCACCTGTCTGTTTATCAGTACAAAATATTTTTATTGTTTTATTTTGTACTCAAGAAATCAGTAAGAGATATGCTATTTAAGCTAATCGAAATGTCAACATTGAGACAAATGATAAAGTGGCCAAGTGATCACATTTGTATTTTTATCCCATCTACAGTGCCTTGCAAAAGTATTAATACCCCTTGAACTTTGTCACATTTTTCCACCTTACAACCACTAACTTAAAAGTTTTTTATTGAGATTTTATGTGATAGACCAACACAGAGTAGCACATAATTGTGAAGTGAAACGAAAATGATAAATGGTCTTCAAAATTTTAAACAAATAAAAATCTGAAAAATGTGATGTGCATTAGTATTCAGCCCCCCTGCGTCAATACTTTGTAGAGCCACCTTTTGCTGCAATTACAGCTGCAAGTCTTTTGTGGTATGTCTCTACCAGCTTTGCACATCTAGACACTGAAACTTTTGCCCATTCTTCTTTGCAAAATAGCTCAAGCTCAGCCAGATTGGATGGAGAGCGTCTGTGAACAGCAATTTTCAAGTCTTGCCATAGATGCTCAGTGGGATTTAGGTCTGGACTTTGACTGGGCCATTCTTTATATATATATATATATATATATTTTTTATTTTTATTTATTTTTTTTTTTTTGGGGGGGGGGGGGGGGGGGGGGGCTTTTTTCACCTTTATTTGGATAGGACAGTGTAGAGACAGGAAACAAGCAGGAGAGAGAGAGACGGGGAGGGACCGGGAAACGACCCCGGGCCAGAACCGAACCCGGGTCCCCGGACCATGGCACGGCGCCCCAACCACCTGAGCCACGACGCCCCCGACTGGGCCATTCTAACACATGAATATTCTTTGATCTAAACCATTCCATTGTAGCTCTGGCTGTATGTTTAGGGTCATTGTCTTGCTGGAAGGTGAATCTCCTTCCCAGTCTCAAGTCTTTTGCAGCCTCCAACAGGTTTTCTTCCAGGATTGCCCTGTATTTAGCTCCATCCATCTTCCCATCAACTCTGACCAGCTTCCCTGTCCCTGCTGAAGAAAAGCATCCCCATAGCATGATGCTGCCACCACCATGTTTCACAGTGGGGATGGTGTGTGCAGGGTGATGAGCAGTGTTAGTTTTCTGCCACATATAGCCCTTTGCATTTAGGCCAAAAAGTTCAACTTTGATCTTATCTGACCAAAGCACCTTCTTCCACATGTTTGCTGTGTCCCCTACATGGCTTCTTATGCCTGTCTTTCAACAATGGCTTTCTTCTTGCCACTCTTCCAAAATGGCCAGATTTGTGGAGTGTACGACTTATAGTTGTCCTGTGCACAGATTCTCCCACCTGAGCTGTGGATTTCTGCAGCTCCTCCAGAGTGATCATGGGCCTCTTGGCTGCTTCTCTGACCAGTGCTCTCCTTGCTCGCTCTGTCAGTTTAGGTGGACGGCCATGTCTTGGTAGGTTTGCAGTTGTGCCATACTTTTTTCCATTTTTGAATGATGGATTGAACAGTGCTTCTTGAGATGTTCAGAGCTTGGGATATTTTTTTTATAACCTAACCCTGCTTTAAACTTCTCCAGAACTTTATCCCTGACCTGTCTGGTGAGTTCTTTGGTCTTCATGATGCTGTTTGTTCTTCAGTGTTCTCTAACAAACCACTGAGGCCTTCACAGAACAAGTGTATTTATGCTGAGAGTAAATTACACACAGTAGGACTCTATTAACTAATTAGATGACTTCTGAAGGCAATTGATTGCACTGGATTGTATTTAGAGGTATCAGAGTACAGGGGGCTGAATACTAATGCACACCACATTTTTCAGATTTTTATTTGTTTAAAATTTTGAAGACTATTTATCATTTTCGTTTCACTTCACAATTATGTGCTACTCTGTGTTGGTCTATCACATAAAATCTCAATAAAAAACTTTTAAGTTCGTGGTTGTAAGGTGGAAAAATGTGAAAAAGTTCAAGGGGTATGAATACTTTTGCAAGGCACTGTATGTGATCACATTTCTATTTTATCCTATAGCTTAGTTGTGATAACTTACCTCCAATTGCTAGCATGGCCACAAAAAGCTGGAAGATGCTGTAGATTAAAGGGAACGAGAACATGACCTCCAGCTCCTCAGGAGCGAAGGACAACTGAACAATCGTGCTGCACAGCTGTGAGTTCTGGAAGCCAGTCTCCATTGCAATAGTGCGACATCTGAAACCAACACATGAATATTTATGAAACTGAACCATTTTTGAGCCATCTGAAATTTGTCATATATTTCTTTTGCTAAAAAAAAATCAAAATAAAACACTGCCGAAAACATCCATTAAACTGCACATTCATGATATAAGCATTTAATCCTTGCTGTAATACTTTACAGTGGCTCAAAAATAATCACTAAATAAGAACCAAAGAAATACAAGGATACGCTGTAATACCTGTACCAGGGCTGCCCCACAAATCGAGCCAGCAGAAAGCCCAGGCCAAAGCCGACTAGTGGGTAGAATGCTCCAATTATCCACAGAGCAGGAGAAATTGTCCATGAGGACTGGTACAGCACACCACCCACCACAGCAAGGACGATAATCAGAAAGATGCCCACAGTAGAGCCAACCTACAGAAGAAAATATATAGAGTGTATCAATAAACAAAAAAACATACATATACCATTTTTCAGTTAATGAATCTGTGCAATGTAATTCTGAGAGCAATGAAAAGCAATCACTGCTAATCAGGACTTACCTTCAGGATCTTTTTTGCCACCATGGGCCAGCGGTGTTTGACATAGATTCCTAAAGTGACAGGCACGAGCAGGCTCACCAGTGTAATGCCTTAACATGAAACAACATCTAGTGTGAGATGACTGCTACTCAGGTTTACCAATTAGATAGATAGATAGATAGATAGATAGATAGATAGATAGATAGATAGATAGATAGATAGATAGATAGATAGATAGATAGATGGATGGATGGATGGATGGATGGATAGATAGATAGATAGATAGATAGACTTGTAACATCTGAAATCATTTAAATCCTGAAGCAAAGTCTGAACACCAACCGTGTCTTTGATGATTGACAACATTAAAGATACAAGGATTTTTTAATTTTTTTGGTTCAATTTTGTCCTTCAAGTTTCAGTTCAACCTAGTTGGAGAAAAAAGATTCTTAACAAGTGACTTTTTAAATTTGTTGAATATATAGAGGATAGGGCGGCACGGTGGTGTAGTGGTTAGCGCTGTCGCCTCACAGCAAGAAGGTCCGGGTTCGAGCCCCGTGGCCGGCGAGGGCCTTTCTGTGTGGAGTTTGCATGTTCTCCCCGTGTCCGCGTGGGTTTCCTCCGGGTGCTCCGGTTTCCCCCACAGTCCAAAGACATGCAGGTTAGGTTAACTGGTGACTCTAAATTGACCGTAGGTGTGAATGTGAGTGTGAATGGTTGTCTGTGTCTATGTGTCAGCCCTGTGATGACCTGGCGACTTATCCAGGGTGTACCCCGCCTTTCGCCCGTAGTCAGCTGGAATAGGCTCCAGCTTGCCTGCGACCCTGTAGAACAGGATAAAGCAGCTAGAGATAATGAGATGGGATGAGATATAGAGGCTATTACACAGTTGTGGGGAGATATGAAGTTTATCTTCAAGTAGTGAATACATTCACAAGTGAGCGAAGCAAATGAGTGAAAATATTTTCAACACGAGAAGATAAATTTCATATCTTTGCGCCATCGTGTAATGTTCTTTATATTATGTGGACACATCCACAAAAAAAAACACAAGTTCATCAAAAGAATTTTAATTCTGAACCGGTTCGCCATTTTGACAATGCATGTCTAGCCAGCAGGAAAACACTGGGAGTGACATCATCAGAGTGAAATATTGGGAATTATTATACATACAGGACACTTTTTCGATGGAACAAAAGCATGTATTCTATTCCCTTCGGGTGGGTTTCATTCATTTGGTTTGATAGTATGCAGAATTAATAATTCTTAATTTTCTTGAGGGAACCCTCCCAAAGGGGTCAATAAAGTTTTATCTAATCTAATCTAATCTAATCTAATCTAATCTAATCTAATCTAATCTATTGTTAGCATATCGCTTATCCTACATGTATTACGTCACTCTACCTGATGGAGAATGAGCACTGAATATGGTTTACGAAATTGCATGGTTGTCAAGACAACATGACATCACATTTTGGAACTGATGTGAATATCAAGTGAGAAAATTTTCTGCTGTGCATGTGCAGAAGCATTTCTTTGTTTGCCAGGAAATAGAAAGACATGTTGAACACCCGAAAAGCTCCCAAAGCTTCATTAGATATTCTTCACACATATTTCCAAGAGAAAAACATACCAACGGACATCAAAAAACTGGAAAAGAGAGTGTGAGGAAAATTCTAAAGGGTTCACAAACTTTCAAGCACCACTGTATGTCATGGTTTTGGTTGTCCATGTCCCAGATGTAGCGCGTATGAAAAATACGAGTGGTGCATTTCCCAGTAAAACGCTCATGTCCATATAATATGAAATAATAGTGTCCCCACAATTTTCAAATATTTCTCTAAATAAGAATGTTAATCTAGGATCTTTTTTCTTTTGTATTTAACTACATACTGATCTGACTGATCCGCCCCTACATGCCAGCCAGATCCCTACACTCTGCTACTACTGGTTGCCTGGCCCATCCTCCTCTCTGCTGCTGCCCAGCCCGCTCAAGCCTGCTGTCTGTCCTGGCTCCCTGTTGGTGGAATGACCTTCCCATTGAGATCAAAACTGCCGACTCCCTGACCACCTTCAAGCGCAGACTGAAGACCCACCTCTTCAGCCTGCACCTCTCCCCTGCTTCCCTGCCCACTCTGTAACCAGGGGCGCAGATAGGATTTTTGAACTGGGGGGGACTGAGCTGTCAGCAAATTATTCCATTTTGTGTATGCATGTATGTGTGCGTGTGTGTGTGTATATATATATATATATATATATATATATATATATATATATATATATATATATATATATATATATATATATACTACTGTTCAAAAGTTTGGGGTCACTTTGAAATGTCCTTATTTTTGAAAGAAAAGCACTGTTCTTTTCAATGAAGATCACTTTAAACTAATCAGAAATCCACTCTATACATTGCTAATGTGGTAAATGACTATTCTAGCTGCAAATGTCTGGTTTTTGGTGCAATATCTCCATAGGTGTATAGAGGCCCATTTCCAGCAACTCTCACTCCAGTGTTCTAATGGTACAATGTGTTTGCTCATTGCCTCAGAAGGCTAATGGAGGATTAGAAAACCCTTGTACAATCATGTTAGCACAGCTGAAAACAGTTGAGCTCTTTAGAGAAGCTATAAAACTGACCTTCCTTTGAGCAGATTGAGTTTCTGGAGCATCACATTTGTGGGGTCGATTAAATGCTCAAAATGGCCAGAAAAATGTCTCGACTATATTTTCTATTCATTTGACAACTTGTGGTGGTAAATAAAAGTGTGACTTTTCATGGAAAACACAAAATTGTCTGGGTGACCCCAAACTTTTGAACGGTAGTGTGTATACATGTTATTTCACCTCCCTCACTGCCATCACCAGGAACTACCTGCAGGCCAGGACAATGATAACATTTTAACATAGCCTATGGAAATCCAAAGTTTACACATTATCATCACGCACAGAAATTGCAAAACTGCAAAACTAGTTTTAAAACCGCTAAGTTCCAACTGTTAAACATAGCGAGAGGCTGGGCTACGTGTGTGTGTGTAAAGTGTAAACCAGTGCATCCTGACTTTCTAACTATGCCTGTGTGTTGCGTGAGCGGCAGTCAGTCAACAACTCTTCGCAAAGTTTCCTTATGAAACAATATGCTCGCTGAAATTATGGCAGGGAACGCCAGATTAAGGCAAGGCAAGGCAAGGCAAGTTTATTTATATAGCACATTTCATACACAATGGCAGTTCAATGTGCTTTACAGAAGTAAAAACAAAAACAGTATACAATGGAGAAATAAAATTACATAAAATAATTTTATTTTTATTCTAAAACAATTAATTAAAAGAATTAAAAGAAAATAATAAGAATTAAACAATAGTAGAAATAAAATAATAAAATAAAGTAGAAATAGGAGGAGGAGAAAAAAAGGAAACGAGCAGACTAGAATAAAGAATAAAATAGAATAGAGTTAAAATTAAAGTAAATTTAAAACATGCAGAGAAAGTAAAAATTATATATATATATATATATATATATATATATATATATATATATATATATATATATAAAGACAATATTAATTATTTAACAGAAAGCATCTGAAAACAGCTTGGTCTTTAGTCTAGATTTGAAGCTGCCAACAGCAGGAGCATTTTTTAATGTCCTCTGGCAGTTGGTTCCATAGCTGTACTGCATAGTAGCTAAAAGCTGCTTCACCATACTTTGTTTTAACAACTGGTTTTAATAGTAGATTTTTCTGTTTTGATCTGGTAGATCTGATTGAGTTAGGCCGCTGCAACATATCAGAGAGGTAATTGGGCCCTGTACCATTTAGAGATTTGTACACCAGCAGCAATACTTTAAAGTCAATTCTGTAGCTTACTGGAAGCCAGTGAAGGGACCTTAGAATTGGAGTAATGTGCTCTGTTCTTTTAGTTCGTGTGAGAACCCTCGCCGCTGCATTTTGAACCAGCTGAAGTCGTTTGATGGTCTTTTTTGGCAGGCCTGTGAAAAGGCCATTGCAGTAATCAACCCTACTAGAGATGAAGGCATGTATTAGTTTTTCCAGATCATTTTTTGACATAAGTCCTCTTAGTTTGGAAATGTTTTTTAGGTGATAAAATGCCGTTTTAGTGATTGCTTTCATGTGACTATCAAAGTTTAGCTCGCTGTCAATGAAAACACCAAGATTTTTAACCATTTCTTTAGTTTTCATCCCTTTTGTGTCAAGAATAGTGGTAATCTTGAGTCTTTCATCTTTTTTTCCAAATAGAATTACTTCTGTTTTATCTGTGTTCAGCTGAAGAAAATTTTGTGACATCCAGCTATTGATTTGATCAGATTAATTTGATTTGATTAGATTAAACATTAAAACTGCCTTCTGAGCACTGTATCTACAGGCTACCACCGAAAGAAGGAGGCTACCAGAAAGGCATCCCTACTCCGTACGATTTTACTTTCACTACGACATTACTTTGAACAGACTTTCAAAAAATTGCAAGGTGATATGATAAAGTAAGGCACAGTTTACTTACAGTCATTTTTTTTTTTGAAAAAATGATGCAATCGTTTTCTGCCTTTTGGCACCCTTCATCATGCCGTGTTGGGGTCCTGAACTAGGAGGCGCTGTCCCCGATATGCCTGTCAAACTTGTTGTGGGTAACCATAGCAACCAAGCTCGAGCTCGCAACCTGTGCAGTCTGAATCCCCCCCATCCCCCCCTCTATCTGCGCCCGTGTCTGTAACCATCTATCAGTCTAGACCACGGGCGCAGATAGAGGGGGGGACGGGGGGGATTCGTCCCACCCAGATTTAAATTCACCTCGTTCGGTCCCCCCCACTTATAGGGAGGAAAAAACGTCTATGCTGTCTTTCTTTGCATAAGGCAAACCTCACGGAAAAATCAAAAGACTAATTACCGTTCGGTTTATTGAGGTGCACAGCAGTACAGACGTAGTTGCAACTGCACAGACTGCACAGGTTGCGAGCTCGAGCTTGGTTGCTATGGTTACCCACAACAAGTTTGACAGGCATATCGGGGACAGCGCCTCCTAGTTCAGGACCCCAACACGGCATGATGAAGGGTGCCAAAAGGCAGAAAACGATTGCATCATTTTTTCAAAAAAAAAAAGACTGTAAGTAAACTGTGCCTTACTTTATCATATCACCTTGCAATTTTTTGAAAGTCTGTTCAAAGTAATGTCGTAGTGAAAGTAAAATCGTACGGAGTAGGGATGCCTTTCTGGTAGCCTCCTTCTTTCGGTGGTAGCCTGTAGATACAGTGCTCAGAAGGCAGTTTTAATGTTTAATCTAATCAAATCAAATTAATCTGATCAAATCAATAGCTGGATGTCACAAAATTTTCTTCAGCTGAACACAGATAAAACAGAAGTAATTCTATTTGGAAAAAAAGATGAAAGACTCAAGATTACCACTATTCTTGACACAAAAGGGATGAAAACTAAAGAAATGGTTAAAAATCTTGGTGTTTTCATTGACAGCGAGCTAAACTTTGATAGTCACATGAAAGCAATCACTAAAACGGCATTTTATCACCTAAAAAACATTTCCAAACTAAGAGGACTTATGTCAAAAAATGATCTGGAAAAACTAATACATGCCTTCATCTCTAGTAGGGTTGATTACTGCAATGGCCTTTTCACAGGCCTGCCAAAAAAGACCATCAAACGACTTCAGCTGGTTCAAAATGCAGCGGCGAGGGTTCTCACACGAACTAAAAGAACAGAGCACATTACTCCAATTCTAAGGTCCCTTCACTGGCTTCCAGTAAGCTACAGAATTGACTTTAAAGTATTGCTGCTGGTGTACAAATCTCTAAATGGTACAGGGCCCAATTACCTCTCCGATATGTTGCAGCGGCCTAACTCAATCAGATCTACCAGATCAAAACAGAAAAATCTACTATTAAAACCAGTTGTTAAAACAAAGTGTGGTGAAGCAGCTTTTAGCTACTATGCAGTACAGCTATGGAACCAACTGCCAGAGGACATTAAAAATGCTCCTGCTGTTGGCAGCTTCAAATCTAGGTTAAAGACCAAGCTGTTTTCAGATGCTTTCTGTTAAATAATTAATATTGTCTTTTTTTAAATATAATTTTTACTTTCTCTGCATGTTTTAAATTTACTTTAATTTTAACTCTATTCTATTTTATTCTTTATTCTAGTCTGCTCGTTTCCTTTTTTTCTCCTCCTCCTATTTCTACTTTATTTTATTATTTTATTTCTACTATTGTTTAATTCTTATTATTTTCTTTTAATTCTTTTAATTAATTGTTTTAGAATAAAAATAAAATTATTTTATGTAATTTTATTTCTCCATTGTATACTGTTTTTGTTTTTACTTCTGTAAAGCACATTGAACTGCCATTGTGTATGAAATGTGCTATATAAATAAACTTGCCTTGCCTTGCCTTGCCTTGCCTTAATCTGGCGTTCCCTGCCATAATTTCAGCGAGCATATTGTTTCATAAGGAAACTTTGCGAAGAGTTGTTGACTGACTGCCGCTCACGCAACACACAGGCATAGTTAGAAAGTCAGGATGCACTGGTTTACACTTTACACACACACACGTAGCCCAGCCTCTCGCTATGTTTAACAGTTGGAACGTAGCGGTTTTAAAACTAGTTTTGCAGTTTTGCAATTTCTGTGCGTGATGATAATGTGTAAACTTTGGATTTCCATAGGCTATGTTAAAATGTTATCATTGTCCTGGCCTGCAGGTAGTTCCTGGTGATGGCAGTGAGGGAGGTGAAATAACATGTATACACACTACCGTTCAAAAGTTTGGGGTCACCCAGACAATTTTGTGTTTTCCATGAAAAGTCACAGTTTTATTTACCACCATAAGTTGTAAAATGAATAGAAAATATAGTCGAGACATTTTTCTGGCCATTTTGAGCATTTAATCGACCCCACAAATGTGATGCTCCAGAAACTCAATCTGCTCAAAGGAAGGTCAGTTTTATAGCTTCTCTAAAGAGCTCAACTGTTTTCAGCTGTGCTAACATGATTGTACAAGGGTTTTCTAATCCTCCATTAGCCTTCTGAGGCAATGAGCAAACACATTGTACCATTAGAACACTGGAGTGAGAGTTGCTGGAAATGGGCCTCTATACACCTATGGAGATATTGCACCAAAAACCAGACATTTGCAGCTAGAATAGTCATTTACCACATTAGCAATGTATAGAGTGGATTTCTGATTAGTTTAAAGTGATCTTCATTGAAAAGAACAGTGATTTTCTTTCAAAAATAAGGACATTTCAAAGTGACCCCAAACTTTTGAACGGTAGTGTATATATATATATATATATATATATATATATATATATATATATATATATATATATACACACACACACACACATACATGTATACACAAAATGGAATCATTTGCTGACAGCTCAGTCCCCCCCGGTTCAAAAATCCTATCTGCGCCCCTGGTCTAGACCAACCCAGGCTGTGTACTGTCTAGCCTGGGGTTAGCCATTGAAGTTTTATTTTTCTCTATTTAGTTGTACTTTGTATGGTTGGTTTATTTCCTTGGCTGTTTAAGTATTAATACGGTAACAGAATATCACACTAAGTGTTATTCTGTCATTCAGTTGGCACTAGAACTTTCTTGTCTAGAAGTTCAGCACTTCTTGTACTTGACGTTTGCACTCATTGTACATCGCTCTGAATAATAGCGTCTGCTAAATGCCATGTCATGGAATAATGTAATACATACTTTTATTTTGTACACTGGAAGATCACAGAGAAGCCCTCAGAGATACAGTAGCTTACACATAAAAAAAACCCTGGTCTTACTGATGTTTAGAGTTAAATGAATACTGAAGATGATTAGTTTATATAAAACTGTAAAACTATGTCTCACCTATGCTGTCGTAAGGAATCTGGATGGTATCAGATGAGATCCAGACTG
Source organism: Neoarius graeffei (assembly GCF_027579695.1). Taxonomy (NCBI): domain Eukaryota; kingdom Metazoa; phylum Chordata; class Actinopteri; order Siluriformes; family Ariidae; genus Neoarius; species Neoarius graeffei. Next base: position 36,052,473 of record NC_083577.1, read on the forward strand.
AGGTGTAAATGAGCAGACAAAGGGGCATCATTCCCATCGCCAGGATGGATGAACAAGTTGTCATACTGATACTGTGGGCAGGATGTCAAAATCATACACTATGTTTAGAACTAAAAGATTAGCTAAGCATATTGCATGCTACATGTTAGCTCAGATTATGAACAATACTAGAAGATAGCAATCTATTACAAATGTGTGACTGTTGGTGTGTGTGTGTGTAGATTCATTCTCTGACAAGGTCAAAGAAACATATAAATACAGAACCAAAAATACATGTGAGTATGTGGCTTTTAATATATACACTATATAGCCACAAGTTTGTGGACACCTGACATTACACCCATATGTGCTTGTTGAACATCCCTTTTCAGATTTATTCCCACTTTGCTGTTATAATAACCTCCACTCTTCTGGGAAGGCTTTCCATTATATTTTGGAGCATTAGTGAGGTCAAGGATTGATGTTGTGTGAGGAGGCCTGGGGCTCAGTCAGTGTTCCAGTTCATTCCTAAGGTGTTCAGTTAGGGTTGAGGTCAGGGCTCTGTGAAGGACTCTTGAGTTCTTCCACTCCAATTTTGGTAAACCATGTCTTCCTGGACCACACAGGGGCATTGTCATGCTAGAACATGTTTGGGTCTCTTAGTTCCAGTGAAGGGAATTTTTAACGCAGCAGCATACAAAGACATTCTGTACAACTGTGCTTCCAGTTTTGTTTCAACAGTTTGGGGAAGAGCCACATATAGGTGTGAGATCAGGTGTCCACAAAACTTTGTCCATGTAGTATATTATATTACAGTTGAATTCTGAGTTCTGGTTTGGCAGAAGGCATTGATTAGTTTCTCTCTCTCTGGCAGCAGTACAGGCTTTATGACAAACTACACATTTACATGAATGAGCTTGTTCTTATACTTTAGTATTTCTATAGTAACTGGTTACATGTTTTTAAAAATGGGTCAAATTGCTGATACGGTAAGGCATTCTGTGAGGAAATACTTATTTAGTTAAAGTGCTAGTGTTGGCACATTTTAACTGTAACCTTTCTGACATGACAGTGTTCAGGACAGAGGACGTTACGCTTTCTAATTTCTTTGTAACATAGCAAATTGCATTTATTTTATATGTCTTAATAATTTCAAGAAAGAGAAAAGAAGCTGTTGAGGGAATGACTTAGGGAATTATATATATATATATATATATATATATATATATATATATATATATATATATATATATATATATACACGTATATAATTTCAAGTGGTAACAGGAACTAACTTGTTTTGCGGCTGTTCAACAACATTAAATGTAAGTTTTAGCAGATACGAGGTAACAATTTGTTTGCGTTGGCAAATTTCTTGCATGTAGAAGGAATAAAATACTTTCGGGTATGCTGTTATTAGAAAACAATCAGCTTCACGTCAGACCATATCGCGCCACCCAGTTGTTGATTAAATTCCTATAACAGTTATATTTCTTATGTAGCTAAGTGGGAACAAGTTAGGCCAATTTATTATGTGCTCTCACCTGAGATCCATGTCTCCATCCAGCCAGTAGGTGATGACATTGGAGTTGGTGCCTCCAGGACAGCAGCCCATGATTAAGATGACCACAGCCTGTATGGGAAGCACCTGGAAGACTAGGGCGAAGATGAATGCAGTGAAGGGCATGATGCCAAATTGGCAGAGAAAGCCAATGAAGATACCCCATGGTCGGCGGATGTGTGCCCAGAGCTTGTGCACCTCCACTGTGCAGCCCATGGCAAACATGACCATGGCCAACATAACAGTGAGCACAACGCTTAGGACTGTGCTGAGGATAATGTTAAAATTACTCTCTGGCACAAGACATGATGTGCCAGAGCACACAGTAGCATTGACATTGCAGGTCTCTATAGGTGTTGACATGATGAATCCAGCACTCAAACTCATAGAATTTAATAAATAAGAAAATAAATATTCAAAACCCAGAAATAAACCTGCAAGCAATGCAAAAAAAAAATCAATAATTGTTGTTGTTAAAAGGTGTAGATTCCAAAATTGACAGGTTAAGAAGAAGAAGGAAGGGAGGATTTTGGAAAGGATCCTGCTGATCTTTGGGTCTTTTGCTCTTTCTTTCTTAACTGTTCCCTCCCTCCTGCTGCCTGACACGAGAATGGCACAAGGCACACAGAGACTCTTCATAGGCTTAGTGCCCTTTAAAACCTGTTCAGAACAAATAAAAATGGGCAAAGCCATGAAAAACGAACTTGTGCCAAATGTTTTTATGGGGTCATTGTCCAAATATACTTATAAAAGCAAGAAAAACTGTAATTGTTCACCTTTAGGGACAATAAATGTTCTTTTATAACGTTATGACATGTAATTTTATAGTGCCCTTCAAAGGCCCACACACCACCACTACCATCATCATCATCACCATCATCACCATCACAACTACTTAGTGGGGATCATGGCTGCTATGAGACACAAGATATGTGTCAGAGTGGAATGATGATAGTAAAACAATAGGGCATGTGTTGTAAAACTCACATAAGAGGTTATATTACAGATATGGGAACGAGAATTACTTAGCATGCCTTTCAGACTTCACACACACACACACCTACACACACACACACTGGGTATAAAGTTAAAGTTTAAAAACCTAAACTGAATACTGTAGCTGAAAATTAGCTGAACACAGAATATTCAAAGTTCAGCAGATGATTTTTGTCCACTGAGTACATTGATTGCAAGGAACCAAACCATGAAGCAAACATATAATTTTTGAAAAATAGTTATGTCTTAAATACAGCCAAAAAATAATACAACCAAAATCAATGCAGCATATTTATTCAAGCTATTTAGAATTTGAAAGCATTGTTGCCCAGTATTGGGTGGCACAGTGGTGCAGTGGTTAGCACTGTCGCCTCACAGCAAGAAGGACTTTGACTTGGTCATTCCAAAACATTAACTTTATTCTTCTTTAATCATTCTTTGGTAGAACAACTTGTGTGCTTAGGGTCGTTGTCCTGCTGCATGACCCACCTTCTCTTGAGATTCAGTTCATGGACAGATGTCCTGACATTTTCCTTTAGAATTCGCTGATATAATTCAGAATTCATTGTTCCATCAATGATGGCAAGCTGTCCTGGCCCAGATGCAGCAAAACAGGCCCAAACCATGATACTACCACCACCATGTTTCACAGATGGGATAAGGTTCTTATGCTGGAATGCAGTGTTTTCCTTTCTCCAAACATAACGCTTCTCATTTAAACCAAAAAGTTCTATTTTGGTCTCATCCGTCCACAAAACATTTTTCCAATAGCCTTCTGGCTTGTCCACGTGATCTTTAGCAAACTGCAGACAAGCAGCAATGTTGTTTTTAGAATGTTCTTTTCTCCTTGCAACCCTGCCATGCACACCATTGTTGTTCAGTGTTCGACTGATGGTGGACTCATGAACATTAACATTAGCCAATGTGAGAGGGGCCTTCAGTTGCTTAGATGTTACCCTGGGGTCCTTTGTGACCTCGCTGACTATTACACTCCTTGCTCTTGGAGTGATTGTTGTTGGTCTACCACTCCTCAGGAGGTAACAATGGTCTTGAATTTCCTCCATTTGTACACAATCTGTCTGACTGTGGATTGGTGGAGTCCAAACTCTTTAGAGATGGTTTTGTAACCTTTTCCAGCCCGATGAGCATCAACAACGCTTTTTCTGAGGTCCTCAGAAATCTCCTTTGTTCGTGCCATGATACGCTTCCACAAACATGTGTTGTGAAGATCAGACTTTGATAGATCCCTGTTCTTTAAATAAAACAGGGTGCCCACTCACACCTGATTGTCATCCCATTGATTGAAAACACCTGACTCACCTTCAAATTAACTGCTAATCCTAGAGGTTCACATACTTTTGCTACTCACAGATATGTAATATTGGAATCTTTTTCTTCAATAAATAAATGACCAAGTATAATATTTTGTCTCATTTGTTTACCTGGGTTCTCTTTATCTACTTTTAGGACTTGTGTGAAAATCTGATGATGTTTTAGGTCATATTTATGCAGAAATATAGAAAATTCGAAAGGGTTCACAAACTTTCAAGCACCACTGTGTACACACAGCTGTACAGACAAATAGGCAGGAAAAAAAATAAGATAATAAACGAAGGACAAGATAGGCTTTTTAATAATCTTACTTTCGATTCAGCTTTTAAGTCTAGGCTGAAAACATATCTGTTTAGTCAAGCCTTTTGTTAATGGTGTTTATGAGGTAAAAGAGTAGATCTGGAGGGTCCTCAGAGATAGAATGTTTTGGTAAACTGGGATGTATGGATGCTGTCAGTCCCCCACTAGCTTGCTCACTTGAGTTTGTTGACGGTATAGTGGCTGCTGCTTTATGTCCCGGGGCTCCCTCATGCCTGTGTTACCTTCTGGCTCTCCCCTTTTAGTTATGCTGTCATAGTTAGTTTTGCCGGAGTCCCTGCTTGTACTCAGCGCAATATGTATACTGTTCCTACTTATTCAGGTGACATTGGGCATACCTAACAACCTGTGCCCCCCCCCCCCCCCCCCCAATCTGTCCCTCTGAGTTGCATGTCGGTCCTGGGATTGAGATGCTGACCTCTTCTGCTCCTCGGACCTGCCTGATCCATCCTGGTGCCCTGTGTCTGGTTGGAGTCTCATCGCATTGCTCCTGTGGAGGGTGGCCCCATATGAACAGTTGAAAGTCACACTTGGAAGACGCTCTGGACACTTACAGTAATGCTTTTATGGCCGAGGACCACAGTTGACTTGCTAACTTTAGGACTGCAGTTGTCATGAACAGTTTTGCACTCAAGTTTCCATCATTGAAGAGTTTATAACATCAACGAAACTGTTAAATTAAAACTGTTAATTAAAACTGTTAATGTTATAGTCATGTTGTCTGTTGTTGCCCAAATGAAGATGGGTTCCCTTTTGAGTCTGGCTCCTCTCAAGGTTTCTTCCTCATGTTGTCTGAGGGAGTTTTTCCTTGCCACCATCGCCACAGGCTTGCTCATTGGGGATAGATTAGGAATAAAATTAGCTCATGTTTTAAGTCATTCAAATTCTGTAAAGGGGCGGCACGGTGGTGTAGTGGTTAGCGTTGTCGCCTCACAGCAAGAAGGTCCGGGTTCAAGCCCCGTGGCCGGCGAGGGCCTTTCTGTGTGGAGTTTGCATGTTCTCCCCGTGTCCGTGTGGGTTTCCTCCGGGTGCTCCGGTTTCCCCCACAGTCCAAAGACATGCAGGTTAGGTTAACTGGTGACTCTAAATTGACCGTAGGTGTGAATGTGAGTGTGAATGGTTGTCTGTGTCTATGTGTCAGCCCTGTGATGACCTGGTGACTTGTCCAGGGTGTACCCTGCCTTTCACCCGTAGTCAGCTGGGATAGGCTCCAGCTTGCCTGTGACCCTGTAGAAGGATTAAAGCGGCTAGAGATAATGAGATGAGATGAGATGAGAAACATCTATTGAACATACATATACAACGGCCTACTTTGCCTTGTGAAGTAAGTCGGGATTCAAAAGTAACGAAGGCTCTCGTTGGCACTCAGTGTCCAGGTGTATTTGCATTATATTAAATACAGTGTGTTTCACAAGATGGAGCACTGCCTCCAATTTCCAATTAGATCAGATAATCACTGATTTCAGATCTGCACTCCCTCTAAATTCACATTTAAACCACTGTCTAAAGTCACTGTGTATTTTCTCCAGTTATATAAGGTCCTCGGGCAGCTTTTGTTGCTCAGTTGGATACTGTATATCACATGTGCTATGAAGCACATGAAGAGGTGAATGCCTGAGTCATGCACAGAACTGACGCATGAAGATGGAAAAAATGAGGATGAGCATTACAGTTTACAGTCTAAGTATATGATCATAAAAATAGACTTCCTTCTCCACACATGCTCAATTTTGATACCTTCCTATGTATTTACTATGAGTGTATCAAAATGAATTAATCTGTATTTTTTTCTGGTTAATTGGTCAAAAAGTGTTCCAAGTGGCTGTGGCATAAAATATGGACCCTACCACTATGACCTTGGAAACTCTGGTAAACAGGTAATCGTGGTGATGGTGGTGGGGGTTACAGAAATGTCAGTATGGTGTGTGAATTCTGTCTCTGACAGTTCCTCAACCTCAGCTACATCGCTCAGGTTTATAATTGGATTCAAATACAGAGATGCACAGAACTGTTGTTCTAATCCTGCTTAAGTCAAAGTCCCTCCCATGCCAGGACCTGATCTTCCCAGGTAGTCTCCCGTCCCAGTACTAACCAGACCCTTGAGGTGCATTGGGCAATGCCAATCTCTGCTTCTATACCGCTCACCTATTATACAACTAGGGTTACAGTGGGGGGCTGGTCCTCTGGTAACTGCAAGAGTTTGACTCCCCACTTGCATCTGTATTGCAGCATGCCTAGCCAGACGGTAGAGGTACCATTTTTTGATGGTCCTTGGTATGACCCAATTGCAAGTAGAACTCACGATCTCCCAGTTGAGAGGCGGACACGCTAACCACTAGGCCAGCTCGCGGCACCGGTATCTAATCCTGCTCACACAGCTATTTTTTTATACTTGTCCACAGTATTTTAAAGATAATTTATGCTTTTCAGGCAAATTCATTGTCGCAGACAAATTTTCAAAGTCAGAATAAAATTATGAGAGTTTTGCTAGAGTTGGGACGTGCTCCCGTCATCTCAATCGTTTGGTCTTTTTCTAGTCTTTACATTCTGATAAAATCCATCCATTACCACTTATCCTGTGCAGGGTCAAAGGCAAGCTGGAGCCTATCCCAGCTGACTATGGGTGAAAAGCAGGGTACACCCTGGACAAGTCGCCAAATCATCGCAGGGCTGACACATAGAGATGAACAACCATTCACACTCACATTCACATGTACAGTCAATTTAGAGCCACCAATTAGCCTAGCCTGCATGTTTTTGGACTGTGGGGGAAACCAGAGCACCCGAAGGAAACCCACGCAGACACGGGGAGAACATGCAAACTCCACACAGAAGGGCCCCCATCAGCCACTGGGTTCAAACTCAGAACCTTCTTCCTGTGAGGCGATAGTGCTAACCGCTACACCACCGTGCCACCCCTTCTGATAAAATCAAGCATGTTTAATATTATCTTTAGTCTTAGCTCATGCATATAGGGACCCTGCAAGATCCCCAGTTTTTTTTTCAAAATCATAGATAATCATCTAAAAAGTGGTTTAGTGTAAGCCCAGCATAACTCTGTGATGAATGACGTACTGTCTTTAAATGTAAGAGGGTATCAGACTTTAGTCTCTTAAATGTCTTTTCAGAGTCTTTTCAAGTCTTTTTGAATATGGTTAGCATTAGTTGGTTCTGTTCTCCAAAATATAAACAAACTAGTAGCTTACTTTAAATGGCCATGACACTGACCCGGCTGTAAGAATGTTGTACATAAACAAAGATTTTGTTTGTCCTGTATGTTTCATATCTGACCGCTCACTCTCACCAACATGACAGTAAGAACCTCTGGCTTGCACAGGTATTTTGTTGCATCCCATGGAATCCCAGTCCTCATGCACACCTCAAGTCTCAACCAGAAACCCTATACCTTCTAAAAACCAATAACTAGTATTTGTATCTAATTAGAACACATTGTCTGTTCATTCAGAATAATGTATTTGTATTTAGTTACATTCTTATTTGGTACAATTTGGAAATGATGCATAATTTTTAATTAGAAACCCAAATGTCAGTGCTGTTCTTTACATGACAGCTAGTTGCTCAAAAGTACACAGAGATTACTGCATGTTCATGGTTTGTGCAACTACTGGTATATGACTCTGAAGTAACTGGAAACTGGTTAGTATGTGTCTTATCCAACAGAATGAATCATAAACTTGGGATTCCTGGCCATGACCTCTGCTTATAAATGCACTTTCAAGCACTAAAACAGGCATGGTATGATTTTCTCTTATGAGTAAATGCGCATCCTATTATTTAACCTTATCTTATCTGTGAGCTGATGATAATCTGTTTTTACACTTACTGCGATCTCTCACAAACCGGCAATTCAGAGTAACTGATAAAGATCTAGCAAACTGTAGGATATAAATGACAGGCCTGGTGTAACCTTTCTGTAACGTGAAAGAACCACAGAATTACTGGGCAGTAATTTTATTTTATTTTTTTGGTACTTTAGAATTTTTTCTGGAGTGTTCAAATGGTACGGTTATGTTGTCTTTTGTAGTCAAATAGTTGATCATATTTAGGTACAGTCAATCAAATGAGCACTCAATACCCTCGGAATTACTCACTTTAAATGAAAATAGAAGCTGTGCAACTTCAATGTTCTCAGTGAATTAAACATTTTGGTAAGTAATATAACTGATTCTTCAGTTTGTAATTGTTTATCTCTCAGGAAAATGGCACATTTTGAAAGGAAGTTTTACAACCCTTGGCTAACATTAGCTAGTTTTCTTTTTTTCTTTTCTTTTCTTTTTCATAAGAATTGCTTCCGTAGTTTAGGAACTGAAACACAGACCTATACAAAAGTTTTTGTGTCTGCTAGGTGGCTGATGCCTCTGCAGGGATTGTGAGCTGCAAAAGTCTGAGGCACACACTGAGGAAATCAGATGGTTCTGAATGGTTAAAAGAAATGTCCTAGAAATGACAGAGGGATATTGTTCCAAGAGCATGGCCATGTTTATCTATGTGTATGTTAATTTATGTGCTTATCTTTCACCTCATAAAGATAGGCTGTGAACAATTCATGGATTTGCAGATGGAGACACTGTAGAGTTCCCTGCAGAGTTTTGTTGATCTCAGTTACCATTATATTTAATCAGAAAACATTGACTTAATTAGTTAAAATACATTTCACACAGGCGGCACGGTGGTGTAGTGGTTAGCGCTGTCGCCTCACAGCAAGAAGGTCCGGGTTCGAGCCCCGTGGCCGGCGAGGGCCTTTCTGTGTGGAGTTTGCATGTTCTCCCCGTGTCCGCGTGGGTTTCCTCCGGGTGCTCCGGTTTCCCCCACAGTCCAAAGACATGCAGGTTAGGTTAACTGGTGACTCTAAATTGACCGTAGGTGTGAATGTGAGTGTGAATGGTTGTCTGTGTCTATGTGTCAGCCCTGTGATGACCTGGCGACTTGTCCAGGGTGTACCCCGCCTTTCGCCCGTAGTCAGCTGGGATAGGCTCCAGCTTGCCTGCAACCCTGTAGAACAGGATAAAGTGGCTAGAGATAATGAGATGAGATGAGACATTTCACACATACAGTTCTTCTATCACATTAGCATGGTAAATGATAGTGTATATATAACAATATATACAGTGGATATAAAAAGCATACACACCCCATTAAAATGACAGGTTTTTCTGATGTAAAAAAATGAGACCATGATAAATAATTTCAAAACTTTTCCCACCTTTAATGTGACCTATAACCTGTACAATTCAACTGAAAAACAAACAAATCTGTGTGTGTGTGGGGGGGGGGGGGGGGGGGGACATAAAAAAAAGTACAATACGCTGGTTGCATAAGTGTGTACACCCTTAAACTAATACTTTGCTGAAGCACTTTTTGATTTAATTACAGCGTTCAGTCTTTTTGGGTTCACACCTGCCATCAATTAAAATGACTCTGATTAACCCCAAATAAAGTAACAGCTATCCTAGTAAGATTTTCCTGACATTTACTCCGTTGCATCCTCCAGCAAAAGCCAGGGTTCACAGAGAGCTTACAAAGCATCAAAGGGATCTCATTGTTGAAAGGTATCAGTCAGGAGAAGGGTACAAAAAAAAATTCCACAGCATTAGATATACCATGGAGCACAGTGAAGACAGTCATCAAGAAGTGGAGAAAATATGGGACAGTAGTGACATTACCAAGAACTGGACGTCCCTCCAAAATTGATGAAAAGACTAGATGAAAACTGGTCAGGCAGGCTGCCAAGAGGCCGACAGCAACACTGAAGGAGCTGCAGGAATTTCTGGCAAGTACTGGTTGTGTACTACATGTGACAACAATCTCCCGTATTCTCCATATGTCTGGACTATGAGGTAGGGTCACAAGACGGAAGCCTTTTCTTACAAAGAAAAACATCCAGGCCCGGCTAAATGTTGCAAAAAAAATACATCAGCTCTCCCAAAAGCATGTGGGAAAATGTGTTATGGTCTGATGAAACCAAGGTTGAACTTTTTGGCCACAATTCCAAAAGGTATGTTTGGCACAAAAACAACATTGCACCAAAAGAACACTACCCACGGTGAAGCATGGTGGTGGCGGCATCATGTTTTGGGGTTGTTTTTCTTCAGCTGGAACAGGGGCTTTAGTCAAGGTGGAGGGAATTATGAACAGTTCTAAATACCAGTCAATTTTGGCCCAAAACCTTCAGGTGTCTGCTAGAAAGCCGAAGAGGAAGAGGAATTTCATCTTTCAGCATGACAATGACCCCAAGCATACATCGAAATCAACAAAAGAATGGCTTTACCAGAAGAAAATTAAAGTTTTGGAATGGCCCAGCCAGAGCCCAGACCTAAATCCAATTGAAAATCTGTGGGGTGACCTGAAGAGGGCTGTGCACAAGAGATGCCCTCACAATCTGACAGAGTTTGAGCACTTTTGCAAGGAAGAGTGGGCAAATATTGCCAAGTCTAGATATGGCAGGATGACAGACTCCGACCCAAAAAGACTGAATGCTGTAATTAAATCAAAAGGTACTTCAACAAAGTATTAGTTTAAGGGTGTGCACACTTATGCAACCAGCTTATTGTACTTTTTTTTAAAATGTTTTTCCCCCGAACAGATTTGTTTTTCAATTGAATTGTACAGGTTATAGGTCACATTAAAGGTGGGAAAAGTTTTGAAATGATTTATCATGGTCTCATTTTTTACATCAGAAAAACCTATCATTTTAACGGGGTGTGTACACTTTTTATATCCACTGTAGTTATACTGAATAGAATTAAAGCAATATTGAGCTGTACTCTGCTGCTGCCTGCTGTTTCTTCACAGCCAGTGCATGAGAGAGCGAAACAGCACATAGGTCACAGGTTCCCAAGCCTGATATACTCTGTCCTGCACATTTTAATGTTTTCTCTGCTCTATTGCATCCACTTCAATTTACGGAAAATTGTTAATTAGCTGATTAATTGGATCAGGTGTGTTGGGTTAAATAAATAAATAAATAAATAAATAATAATGTGGCGGCACGGTGGTGTAGTGGTTAGCGCTGTCGCCTCACAGCAAGAAGGTCCTGGCTTCGAGCCCCGGGGCCGGCGAGGGCCTTTCTGTGTGGAGTTTGCATGTTCTCTCCGTGTTCGCGTGGGTTTCCTCCGGGTGCTCCGGTTTCCCCCACAGTCCAAAGACATGCAGGTTAGGTTAACTGGTGACTCTAAATTGACCGTAGGTGTGAATGTGAGTGTGAATGGTTGTCTGTGTCTATGTGTCAGCCCTGTGATGACCTGGCGACTTGTCCAGGGTGTACCCCGCCTTTCGCCCGTAGTCAGCTGGGATAGGCTCCAGCTTGCCTGCGACCCTGTAGAAGGATAAAGCGGCTAGAGATAATGAGATGAGATGAGATGAGATAATAATGTGCAGGACAAGGGGTACTTCAGGACCAGGGTTGGGAACTTGTGACATTCTGATAAATGCCTACCTTTTTCACTCCTCCACCATGTCCACAAAGTCATAAGGGGCTCTGTATGTATAACCAGGCATATCGACCAGAGTGGAGGCTGTTCACACTATCAAGAAATCTTTGTGTGATAAATGATTGCACCAGTCTTCTCAATTCCGTTTAGGGTCCTTTATGTGTAAGAGGTCAAACAAAACCTAAAAAAATAAACTCCATTTGCTGATTACGGCAAGAGAGCTGATGTTGATAATGATGAAACGTGTTCTGTGGTCAGATGAGTCCACATTTCAGCTTGTTTTCGGGAAAACTGGACATCGAGTTCTCAGTGTCAAAGGTGAACATGACCATCCAGTTTGTTATCAGAGAAAGATGCAAAAGTCAGCATCTGTGATGGTATGGAGGGCACCAGTGCCCACGACATGGGTGAGTTGCATGTGTGTGAAGGTAGCATTGATATATTAGGGGATATATTGGGATTTTAGTGAGAAATATTCATTAAGGCGAGGTCTCTTCCTGGGAAATCCATGCTTATTTCAGCAGGACAATACCAGCCTCATTTTGCATGGGCTACAACAGCGTGGTTTCGTAGACACAGAGTGTGTGTGCTTGACTGGCCTGCTGCCAGTCCAGATCTGTCTCCTGTTGAGAATGTACACGGTAGCACATCATGAAGAGGAAAATCAGACAACGGTGACTGCAGACTGTTGAGCAGCTGAAGTTTTATATCAAGCAAGAATGGACAAAATTCAAATTGCAAAACTGCAACAAGTATCCTCAGTTACCATATGATTAAAAATTGTTATTAAAGGAAAGGTGATGTAATACAATGGTAATAATGCCTCTGTCCCAACTTTTTTTTTCTTTCAGTGTGTTGCAGGTATAAATTTCTAACTTCATTTATATTTACAAAATACAACTAAGTTGGTCAGTAAAACTACTGAAAATATGTTCTCTATACTTTTGTCAGTTAAATAAAGTTCTTATAAATTAAAAATATATATGGTATAAGAGTTTTTTTGTATTACATTTTGGAAAATATCCCAACTTTTCTGGAAATGAGGTTAGTATAAACTTGTGTTTGCCTTTAAACAAGCCTAAAATAGAAGTGTGATCATTTTGCCAAAACTGAAAGTGAAACACAACACCCGAATTAGAGCGAATAACATCGGTCCACCTGTCATCTGTACAGCTTGAAAGAATAACAGTGAAAGAAAATGGCTTCTGCTTTTGTCTGCAGTCTGCACAACGAGAAACTAAACCTCTTCTGTCTAGATGATCAACAAATGGTGTGTCTGGTGTGTCGGGATTCAAGAAAACACACCAACCACAAATTCTGCCCTGTTGATGAGGCAGTAACTGACTGTAAGGTAATCTGAAAATTTCATGTCATAAAAGATGAGAATGAAAAGAATAATACTAGCAACTGATACGAATTACCAAATAATATACTTAGCAATTATATTAATTTACAAATGCATATGTATACCTTTCCTGCTATCATTACTGTACTGTATTTAGATTGTCTTAGCTTGTAGCTTGTAAAGCAGACTCAGAGTAATGCTTTCCTGGTCCAGACTCTGTTATTGAGCTCTGGTTGTGTTTAGACATCACAATAAAATAACAAAGTTTCAATCAACACGGGTAATATCTCATCTCATCTCATTATCTCTAGCCGCTTTATCCTGTTCTACAGGGTCGCAGGCAAGCTGGAGCCTATCCCAGCTGACTACGGGCGAAAGGCGGGGTACACCCTGGACAAGTCGCCAGGTCATCACAGGGCTGACACATAGAGACAGACAACCATTCACACTCACATTCACACCTACGGTCAATTTAGAGTCACCAGTTAACCTAACCTGCATGTCTTTGGACTGTGGGGGAAACCGGAGCACCCGGAGGAAACCCACGCGGACACGGGGAGAACATGCAAACTCCGCACAGAAAGGCCCTCGCCGGCCCCGGGGCTCGAACCCAGGACCTTCTTGCTGTGAGGCGACAGCGCTAACCACTACACCACCGTGCCGCCCACGGGTAATATCAAACACATAATTTCCTATGGGGCGGCACGGTGGTGTAGTGGTTAGCGCTGTCGCCTCACAGCAAGAAGGTCCGGGTTCGAGCCCTGTGGCCGGCGAGGGCCTTTCTGTGCGGAGTTTGCATGTTCTCCCTGTGTCCGCGTGGGTTTCCTCCGGGTGCTCCAGTTTCCCCCACAGTCCAAAGACATGCAGGTTAGGTTAACTGGTGACTCTAAATTGACCATAGGTGTGAATGTGAGTGTGAATGAATGGTTGTCTGTGTCAGCCCTGTGATGACCTGGCGACTTGTCCAGGGTGCACCCCGCCTTTCGCCCGTAGTCAGCTGGGATAGGCTCCAGCTTGCCTGCAACCCTGTAGAAGGATAAAGCGGCTAGAGATAATGAGATGAGATGAGACCTGTCAACACCCCCCCCCCACCCCGCCCCACACAACACACACACACACACACAGACCATACAGAGATGTGTACTATTAGGTGTTTTTAATTGAAAAAATTATGGTTAACTAAATACATTAAAGGCCTATCCATTCCATATCCTCCGTGGTTTTTAAAGGCAAAAGTATGGAGGTTTAAAATTCAGCAAACAGTTAATCAGAACATTTCATATCAATAGATCAAAATTAGGAGGAACATGAATGAACTGAAATGAACAAAACAAATTTTAGATTTAACAGATTACACTTACTTGTCTTCTGCTCAAAACTGACTCTTTTTTCTTAATGGGAGGAGTGGTGCTGATGCATACTAAGTGATGCTGATGCATCAATGATTTAATATCTGGTTCCAAGCTGGACAACTTTAATCTGAGATTGGGGGCCACATTGACTCGGTTTCGCTTTTTTCCTAGGTTTTTTCCTCTTAACTGAACCTGTCAGCCACTTCTCCATCCTTGTTGTTTCACTTTCAGTAAATTAAAAAAATTGCCACGAACACGAGCTAGTTAGGATTAGCCTATTATATGTTCAGAATTTTCGTTTGCTTGTTTTCAGGTCTGCCTGCCTGTTTGCTTGTGAGGCAGAGATTTGTGAGGTGACTGTTGCCTAGAGACAAGACGTGGAATAAGAGCACGTGCACACTACAAGTTTTATCTCATCTCATCTCATTATCTCTAGCCGCTTTATTCTGTTCTACAGGGTCGCAGGCAAGCTGGAGCCTATCCCAGCTGACTACGGGCGAAAGGCGGGGTACACCCTGGACAAGTCGCCAGGTCATCACAGGGCTGACACATAGACACAGACAACCATTCACACTCACATTCACACCTACGGTCAATTTAGAGTCACCAGTTAACCTAACCTGCATGTCTTTGGACTGTGGGGGAAACCGGAGCACCCGGAGGAAACCCACGCGGACACGGGGAGAACATGCAAACTCCACACAGAAAGGCCCTTGCCGGCCACGGGGCTCGAACCCGGACCTTCTTGCTGTGAGGCGACAGCGCTAACCACTACACCACCATGCCGCCCTACAAGTTTTATGTGGTGCAAATTCAGATGCAGAATGCTTTTTAAATAATAATAATGATGAAATTACAGGCCCGTTTGATTGCTGTTAAAAACAAGATTGGATAAATTTAACTTTCTAATAATGTTACAAAGCATACGCTAGCTTATCTTGAAAACGCTGACTACATTTGTAGATCACCTCGCGGACCACTTGAGGTCTCTGGTCCGCGGACCACACTTTGCGAAACACTGGTGTATAGGGAAAGAACCTTTTCCAGTGGTTGGTGGTTTTGATGCACATTGATCTGTAGCTCCTGCTGGAATGAAGGTCAAATACGTTATGTCCTAGATCTGAAGCATCAGCAATTATTGTTTTGCTCATTTCATAGCTCTGGACAACAATCAGCTAAAATAGACTGTTACTGAAGTGGTGAGGACAGAGCAAATGGTGAGGGTGTAGAACTGGCCCAACACCATCTGGGGTATATTGCTAACGAAGTAAGATTTTCTTCCTCCTCTGGGCCTATTTACATTTAAATTGTGTTTCTCAGTTGACTTCATGACTTCAGCATACTCAATCATGGGAGTGATAGATTGTCACCCACATTTAGAGTCGTAAACATGACTCTGAATTTGATGGTCAGAGATCCAGGTGGATGAAAATCTAATACCAAGATCAGAGATGTATGATAATTTCTGGGTTTTATGGAGAAGTGATGAGATAGATCAGTGTTCTGGGTGGTTTTGGATAACATCAGAGGTTTGATTACTGTCTGTCCCATTGTCTTCCTGGAGAGCCAGTCTTATCTTTCTTCAGGCTGGACTGGACTGTTACACTGTTAGAAGGGCATTGCCAAACAATTGCTGCATAATGTGACACCTTTAAAACATACAGCGTCTTCCAAAAGTATTCGTCCTCCTTTGGTATTTGTCCTGTTTTGTCGCATTACAAGCTGGAATTAAAATGGATTTTTGGAGGGTTAGGACCATTTGATTTACACAACATGCCTACCACTTTAAAGGTGCAAATTGTTGTTTGATTGTGACACAAACAATAATTAAGATGAAAAACAGAAATCTGGAGTGTGCATAGGTATAGTCAATACTTTGTAGAGCCACCTTTTGCTGCAATTACAGCTGCAAGTCTCTTGGGATATATCTCTATTAGCTTAGCACATCTAGCCACTGGGATTTTTGCCCATTCCTCAAGGCAAAACTGCTCCAACTCCTTCAAGTTAGATGGATTGCGTTGGTGTACAGCAATCTTCAAGTTATGCCATAGATTCTCAATTGGATTGAGGTCTGGGCTTTGATTAGGCCATTCCAAGACATTTAAATGTTTCCCTTTAAACCATTCCAGTGTAGCTTTAGCAGTATGTTTAGGGTCATTGTCCTGCTGGAATGTGAACCCTCATCCCAAGCTCAAACCTCTGGCCGACTCAAACAGGTTTTCCTCCAGAATTGCCCTGTATTTAGTGCCATCCATCTTTCCTTCAATCCTGACCAGCTTTCCTTTCCCTGCAGATGAAAACATCCCCACAGCATGCTGCTGCCACCACCATGCTTCACTGTAGGAAGGGTGTTCTCAGGGTGATGGGAAGTGTTGGGTTTGCACCACACATGGGATTTTCCATGATGGCCAAAAAGATCAATTTTAGTCTCATTTGACCAGAGAATCTTCTTCCATGTGTTTGGGGAGTCTGCCACATGCTGTTGGCCAAAATCCAAGCATGTATTCTTAAGCAATGGCTTTTTTCTGGCCACTCTTCCATAAAGCCCTGCTCTGTGGAGTGTACGGCTTAAAGTGTTCCTATGGACAGATACTCCCATCTCCACTGTGGATCTTTGCAGCTCCTTCAGTGTTATCTTTGGAGTCTTTGTTGCATCTCTGATTAATGCCCTCCTTGCCCGGTCTGTGAGTTTTGGTGGGTGGCCTTCTCTTGTCAGGTTTGTAGTGGTGCCATATTCTTGCCATTTTGCTATAATGGATTTAATGATGCTCCCTGGGATATTCAAAGTTTGGGATATTTTTTTATAACTCAACCCTGATCTATACTTCTCCACAACTTTGTCTCTGACCTGTTTGGAGGCTCCTTGGTTTTCATGTTGCTTGCTTAGTAGCATTGTAGCGTCAGGGTCCTTCCAGAACAGGTTGATTTATACAGACATCATGTGACAGACCATGTGACACCTTGATCACACACAGGTAGATGTTCATCTCTCTCATCATCTCTAGCCGCTTTATCCTTCTACAGGGTCGCAGGAGAGCTGGAGCCTATCCCAGCTGACTACGGGCGAAAGGCGGGGTACACCCTGGACAAGTCGCCAGGTCATCACAGGGCTGACACATAGACACAGACAACCATTCACACTCACATTCACACCTACGGTCAATTTAGAGTCACCAGTTAACCTAACCTGCATGTCTTTGGACTGTGGGAGAAACCGGAGCACCCGGAGGAAACCCACGCGGACACGGGGAGAACATGCAAACTCCACACAGAAAGGCCCTCGCCGGCCCCGGGGCTCGAACCCGGACCTTCTTGCTGTGAGGCGACAGCGCTAACCACTACACCACCGTGTTACCCAGGTAGATGTTAATCAACTAATTATGTGACTTATGAAGTGAATTGGTTTCATATGAAGGGGGGGGGGGACCTATGCACACTCCAGAGTTCAGTTTTTTCATCTTAATTATTGTTTGTGTCACAATAAACAAAACCAATTTGCACATTTCAAGTGGTAGGCGTGTTGTGTAAATCAAATGGTGCTAATGCCCCAAAAATCCAATTTAATTCCAGCTTGTAATGCAACAAAACAGAACAAACACAAAGGGGGATTAATACTTTTGCAAGATGCTGTATAATAAACATTGTACACTTAAATCGTCTGAGTAAGAAGTGGTATGTGCTAACAATGTGTACAATAAGAGCTGAAAAATAGAGTTTCCATGCAGTGTGTTAATTTATTTCAGGAGGAGCTGCAAACTGCACTGAAGCCCCTACAGGAGAAACTGAAGATCTTTCAAGACTGTAAACTGAACTGGAGTCAGACTGCAGAACATATAAAGGTTAGAATCAATAACATGGGTTTAATATTATAATTACGGTTTTGCATGATTGCAGTTTTATTTAACTAGATTTCCTGTTCATTACAGATTCAGGCCCAACACACAGAGTGTCAGATTAAGGAGGAGTTTGAGAAGCTTCACCAGTTTCTACGAGATGAAGAGGCAGTCAGGCTCACTGCACTGAGAAAGGAAGAAGAGCAGAAGAGTCAGATGATGAAGGAGAAGATTGAGAAGCTGAGCGGAGACATATCATCTCTTTCAGATACAATCAGAACCATAGAAGAGGAGATGGGAGCCGAAGACGTCTCATTCTTACAAGTGAGGATCATTTAGTCAGTATTTACACTGTGAGAAAGTAAAACTTCTTTCCATCATCAGAAACGTCACGTTTCCATGGTGTAAAACTGTAAATCATATCCACTGATATTTGCTTTGTTGTTTTACAGAACTACAAGGCCACAGTGAAAAGGTGAGTGATGTGCTTCCTGTCTCTCGTTCTCTGTGTTTCTGAATCCAAACCCACAGCAACACTGACTCCTGAATGTTTTTTGCAGAGCCCAGTGCACACTGCAGCATCCAGAGGAGCTTTCAGGAGCACTGATCCATGTGGCAAAACATCTGGCCAACCTGAAGTTCAGAGTCTGGGAGAAAATGCAGGATGCTGTCCAATACAGTAAGCCAGCTGCTCTTTGCTTTGTTCTTTCTTTTGTGTGTGTGTGTGTTAATGGGAGTATATTTTTGTGGCATATTATACAGAATGTCTTATGTTTGTTTTTTCAGCACCTGTAATTCTGGACCCCAACACTGCTCATCCTAAACTCACTGTATCTAATAATCTGACCAGTGTGAGACTCAGTGTTGAGAAACAGAAACTTCCTGATAATCCAGAGAGATTTGATGAATTTTCATGCATTCTGGGATCTGAGGGCTTTAACTCGGGGACACACTGCTGGGATGTCAAAGTGGGAGACAGTACAATGTGGGCTGTTGGTGTAATGACAGAATCTGCTCAGAGGAAGGGTAAGATAAACTCCAGAAGTGGACTCTGGTATGTGAGACATTATGATGGCACATACAGAGCAGGTTCTACACCAGAGCTATCGACTTCCCTCTCAGTAGCACAGAAACTCCAGAGGATCAGAGTGCAGGTGGACTGGGATGAAGGAACACTGTCATTTTCTGACCCTCTCACTAACACACACATTCACATGTTCACACACACATTTACTGAAAAATTACTGCCATTTATAAATGTTGAAGTGTCTCCACTGAAGGTCCTCTCACATCAGTGCTCGGTAAGAGTGAGTCCATTCATTTAGAGTTATTTAATTCAGTATTTAAACAATGTTTAAATGGATTTTATTGATGACTTTTAATGGATTAAAGCTTACAACAAGAGTCTGATGATGTCAGTGGTTCGCCGGCTTCATGCAGTTATTGTATAACCAAATATATATATGTTATTTACCAGCTGGGAGGTCCGTATCGTGAAATACCGTGACCGAGGTCTTGAAAGTACTGAGCGAGGCCCTCTGGGCCGAGGTCAGTATTCAAGGCCGAGGTCACGGTATTTCACCATATGGACCGACCTTAAGCTGCACTGTAAACCCTGATAAGTTGAGTTTACTCAAACAGTGTTTGGAAACTGGTTGCCTTGAAATTTATAGTACATTAAACTTCAGATGTCTTGTAAATGTAAATTGCTTTACCATGCAGCATGAACTAACCATTTTAAGTTTTTTGTACTTAAAAGCCTGATAAGTTGTATTTACTCAAACAGTGTTGGGAAACTGGTTGCCTTGAAATTTATAGTACATTAAACTGAAATATGTTTATTTGATTGAACTTAATATTTAAACTTTCCTAGAATTCATCTTTAGTGATTATACTTTACATTTTAACTTAACAAGAATTCGATTTACCTGTTAAAGCAATAAAACAAATGACAGTGTATAAAGTTTTTCCATTGCATTTGTATTTTATTAACAAGAAGTGCACAATAAACATTGAAACATGAAACATGTTTTTTCTTTAACCAGATATGTGCTAACATTAATACGTAGCCCCTTAACATTCCCCGTACTGCCAGCGGGACGCTGTATACTTACATTATCCGAAAAGTTTTCAAAAAAAAAAGTGTCTCATTCCAAATCCAGAGAGCTCTCCACAGTGACAAACGCAACTTAGCCAACAGATGGAAATGACGTGAAATTGGTAAAATACCACCTGTAACTATCAAACTGTAAAACACGCGATTTCCACTGCTCTTAAAGTTAAAACAAACATTCCCACCGACAGTCAGGATCCAAAATACTAAGTTCAGAGAACAAACGTTGGCTGAAGCTCACTCTGAATTTTACCAAACCTCACGTAACTGCTGCTGATGTGTGAAAGTTAAAATGGTGGCTTCACAACTCTGCGCAGATTAAAAAAGAGGTGTGGTCATGACTAAAACTAGGAATTTTAAGGCCATTCAACTTAAACTTATTAACACTTTTGACTATGTGTACAAATTAGTAGAATATACTTAATATTTTTTAGTAATGCAATCAAACTTAAATTTTTACGTACATTGTAATTAAAACATTTAATTAAATACAAAGTCCGGGCTTACAGTGTGGTAAATAATATATATATTTTTTTCTTTACCAAATTCTAACAGAAAACGAGAGCACCCGAAAGGGAAAACCGAGCCGAGCCACCATTTTGAATCCTCATTCACGGCTGTAATGCAAATGGCTTCCTCCTCGGTATACAAGTGCACTTCCATGGCAGGAAAAAAAACTACATTTTGCCGCCTATGTAGTCCCTTATTTATACAAAATTGAGTCATTCAGGATTCAGCCATGTTTTTGCTCAGTGTTAGCAAGTTGGAGATTTTTAGCTTTCTCCTGAAATGTTTTATTTTATTTCTTCTTTCTCAGGGTAGTAAAACTCGCTTTTGCTGTGAACACTGTTGTTATCGCTATCCATGATGTAAAATTAATGCTATTTTGAATCCTCATTCACGGCTGTAATGCAAATTGCTTCCTCCTCAGTTTCCAAGTGCACTTCCATGGCAGGGAAAAAAAACTACATTTTGCCGCCTATGTAGTCCCCTATTTATACAAATAGGAGTCATTCAGGATTCAGCCATGTTTTTGCTTGGCATTAGCAAGTTGGAGGTTTTTAGCTTTCTCCTGAAATGTTTTCTTTTATTTCTTCTTCCTCAGGGTAGTAAAACTCGCTTTCGCTGTGAACACTGCCGTTATCGCTATCCATGATGTAAAATTAATGCTATTTTGAATCCTCATTCATGGCTGTAATGC
Organism: Neoarius graeffei; assembly: GCF_027579695.1. Classification (NCBI taxonomy): domain Eukaryota; kingdom Metazoa; phylum Chordata; class Actinopteri; order Siluriformes; family Ariidae; genus Neoarius; species Neoarius graeffei. The sequence goes on from NC_083577.1 coordinate 36,073,954, forward strand.
AAATTGCTTCCTCCTTGGTTTCCAAGTGCACTTCCATGGCAGGGAAAAAACTACATTTTGCTGCCTATGTAGTCCCCTATTTATACAAATAGGAGTCATTCAGGATTCAGCCATGTTTTTGCTCGGCGTTAGCAAGTTGGAGGTTTTTAGCTTTCTCCTGAAATGTTTTCTTTTATTTCTTCTTCCTCAGGGTAGTAAAACTTGCTTTCGCTGTGAAGACTGTGATTATCGCTATCCATGCTGTAAAATTAATGCTATTCTCCTGACAAATGCTGGCAAAAATTTATAAGATTTTTGATAAGCTTATAAATAAATCTTATTTAAAAAAAGATAAATGTTGACAAAAAATGCTACTATGTTTGTTGTTGTTGTGAACGAGTGAGTCGCCAGAGGTCCGTAACCGGGGTCCATAACTGTGGTCCGTACCTTAGGATACGGACCCGCTCACCAGCCAATCAGAGCACAGAATTTGATGGAAGCCGCACCGCGAAAAAAACAAGTCTTATTTGCTTTAATTTACTTTAAGACTATCTGTTCATATACTTTTTCCTCACCTAAGAATTGACTGGTGTGCACCCAAAGCTGTCATGTTTTAAGTTGTTTAACACGTCTAGATGTAAATATCAGGAAATGAAAACTGAAATTCTGATCGATCATCTCATATTCATCTTTTTATCTCAAACCCAAATGTCTTTAGTGTGTAGTAAAAACCAAAAATCTGGCATTGTTGCTTGTTTTATATTATTATATCATCATCATTATATCATATATAAATATATATTATATTAAAAATGACTACATATCTGTTTTGTTCTTTGTTGTCACCACACAACTGTTATTTAGGCCCTGATAAATAAAAATATAGTATTGAATGAAGGTGTACTTTCTTTTTCCATACCAATCAGCCATCACTTTAAAACCACCTACCTAATACTGTGCATTTTTGCAGTGTGGCAGGGCACATTATCAGGGAATACTGTTGCCATGAAGGGGTGTACTTAGTCTGCAACAATGTTTAGGTAGGCGGTATGTGTCAAAATAACATTCACATGAATGCCAGGACCCAAAGTTTCCTGGGAGAACATTGCCCAGAGCATCACATTGCCTCTGTTGGCTTGCCTTCTTCCCATAGTGCATCCTGGTGCCATCTCTTCCCCAGGTAAGCAATGCACATGCACCTGGCTGTCCACATGATGTCAAAGAAAATGTGATTCATCAGTCCAGGCCACCTTCACCCATTGCTTTGTGGTCCAGTTCTGATGCTCACATGGTATTGTAGGTGGTTTCAGTGGTGGACAGGGGTCAGCATGGGCACTCTGACCGATCTGTGGCGACGCAGCCCCATATACAGCAAGCTGCTATGCACTGTGTGTTCTGACACCTTTCTATCATAGCCACCACTTTTCAGCAATTTATGCTACAGTAGCTCTTCTGTGTGATCAGACCAGATGGGTTAGGCTTTACTTCCCACGCATATCAATGAGGCTTGGGCACCCATGTCCCTGTCGCCTGTTCACTGGTTGTCCTTCCTTGGACCATTTTTTGTAAATACTAATCACTGTATACTGGGAACACCCCACAAGACCTGCTGTTTTAGAAATGCTCTGACCCAGTTGTGTAGCCTTCACAATTTGGCCCTTGTCAAAGTCACTCAGATCCTTAGAGATGCCGTTTTTTTCTTGCTCACAGCACATGAACTTTGAGAACTGACTGTTCACTTGCTGCCTAATATATCCCATCCCCTTGATAGGTACCACTGTAACGAGATAATCAATTGGTGTACAACCCCATTTCCCAAAAAGTTGGGATAGTTTCCAAAATGCAATAAAACAAAAATATGTGATTTATTTTACTGACAAAAAGTACTGACCCTTTATTTTACTGACAAAAGTACAAAGAAAAGAATTTCAATAGTTTTACTGACCAATTTAATTGCGTTTTGTAAATATAAACAAAGTTAGAATTTGATGCCTACAACACAATCAAAAAAGATGGGACAGAGGCATTATGACCATTGTATTACATCGCCTTTCCTTTTAAAAACACTTTTTAATCGTATGGGAACTGAGGATACTAATTGTTGCAGTTTTGCAATTGGAATATTTGTCCATTTTTGCTTTATTAAAGTTTAGGGCGGCATGGTGGTGTAGTGGTTGGCACTGTCGCCTCACAGCAAGAAGGTTCCGGGTTCGAACCCAGCGGCCAGCGAGGGCCTTTCTGTGTGGAATTTGCATGTTCTCCTCGTGTCTGCGTGGGTTTCCTCCGGGTGCTCCGGTTTCCCCCACAGTTCAAAGACATGCAGTTAGGTTGACATGGGGTGGCCTTGGGCTGAGGTGCCCTTGAGCAAGGCACCTAACCCCTGACTGCTCCCCGGGCGCTGTAGTATGGCTGCCCACTGTCTATGAAGCCACGCTGTTGTAGCCCATGCAGAATGAGGCCTGGTATTGTCCTGCTGAAATAAGCATGGACTTCCTAGGAAGAGACATTGCCTTGATGAATATGTCTCTCTAAAATCCCAATATATGCCCCAATATATCAATGATACCTTTGCACACATGCAACTCACTCATGCCGTGGGCACCGATGCCTCCCCGTTCCATTTACAGATGCTGACTTTTGCACCTTTCTCTGATAAAAAACCATATGGTTGTGTTCACCTTTGGCACAGAGAACTCAGTGTCCCGTTTTCCCAAAAACAAGCTAAAATGTGGACTCATCTGATGACAGCACGTTTCCACTGTCTTTCGGTCCATCTGAGATGAGTTTGAGCCCAGAGAAATCTATGTTGTTTCTGCATAGAATTGATAAATGGTTTCCTCCTTGCATAATACAGTTTCAGGTTGCATTTCTGGATGCAGCAGCGGACTGTATTAAGTGACAACGGTTTTTGAAGTACTCCCGATGTGGCTATATTTGTCACAGTAGCATGACAGTTTCTCAAGCAGTGACTCCTGAGGGCTCGAAGGTCACACACATTCAACACTGGTTTCTGACTTTGCCCTTTACACACTGAGATGTCTCTGAATTCCCTGAATCTTTTCATAATAGTATGTACTGTAGTGTTTGAAAGACCTAAAACCTTGCAATGAGAAATGTTTTTTTGAATTTACTAACAATTCTCTCATGAATTTTGGCACAAAGTGGTGAGTCATGACCCATCCTTGCTTGCAAAGACAACCTTTGGTGCTGCTCCTTTTATACCCAATCATAATAGCAATTAATCTGCTTATTGTGGAATCTTCCAAAATGGTGTTACTTGATTATCCTATAAACTTTTCAGTCTTATTTTGCCTCTGTCCCAACTTTTTTTTTTTTGAGTGAGTATGTTGCAGACATCCAATTCTAACTTCATTTATATTTACAAAATACAATTAAGTAGGGGCAGCACGGTGGTGTAGTGGTTAGCGCTGTCACCTCACAATAAGAAGGTCCGGGTTCAAGCCCCGTGGCCGGCGAGGGCCTTTCTGTGCGGAGTTTGCATGTTCTCCCCGTGTCCGCATGGGTTTCCTCCGGATGCTCCGGTTTCCCCCACAGTCCAAAGACATGCAGGTTAGGTTAACTGGTGACTCTAAATTGACCGTAGGTGTGAATGTGAGTGTGAATGGTTGTCTATGTGTCAGCCCTGTGATGACCTGGCAACTTGTCCAGGGTGTACCCCGCCTTTCGCCCGTGGTCAGCTGGGATAGGCTCCAGCTTGCCTGCGACCCTGTAGAAGGATAAAGCGGCTAGAGATAATGAGATGAGATGAGACAATTAAGTAGGTCAGTAAAACTATTGAAAATCTTTTCTTTGTACTTTTGTCAGTTAAATAAAAGTTCACACAAATTAACAAATCACATATTTTTATTTTTATTGCATTTTGGGAAATATCCCAACTTTTCTAGAAATGGGATTGTATTTGTGTTTATCTTTCACCTCACAAGGAAGGGTTGGCAAAAACACATCCTTGTTTTATCCTTGATAAAATCATTAGGTAATGGAAGGATGGTCATTCAAGTTCTGTCTATCTTAGTGATAAAAAGAGAAAGAAAGTAAACCAAATCACATCAGCCATGAGAAGATTTTACACGGACACAATGCTGCTAGGGGCGGCACGGTGGTGTAGTGGTTAGCGCTGTCGCCTCACAGCAAGAAGGTCCGGGTTCGAGCCCCGTGGCCGGCGAGGGCCTTTCTGTGCGGAGTTTGCATGTTTTCCCCGTGTCCGCGTGGGTTTCCTCCGGGTGCTCCGGTTTCCCCCACAGTCCAAAGACATGCAGGTTAGGTTAACTGGTGGCTCTAAATTGACCGTAGGTGTGAATGTGAGTGTGAATGGTTGTCTGTGTCTATGTGTCAGCCCTGTGATGACCTGGCGACTTGTCCAAGGTGTACCCCGCCTTTCGCCCGTAGTCAGCTGGGATAGGCTCCAGCTTGCCTGCGACCCTATAGAACAGGATAAAGCAGCTAGAGATGATGAGATAAGACAATGCTGCTAGCACTGTCACGTTAATTTGTTCCCTATGGATTTGATGTATTGGCACTGCACTCACAGTTCACTCAAATTCAACTTGGACCCAGTTTATATTGACCTTTGCAAAGTGCAACCAATAAAATGAGTTTTCGTATGTGACGTAACAAAGACACTAAATCATGCGAAAATCATATAGGGTAAGCCTGGTTTTAAAACAAATCCAGCAGTGAAACAGTTGTAATCCATAATCCATGGCAAAACCTGATTGTGCCGGATACGTAGTTTATGTTTCAGCATTTTGGCAGACTTTCAAAGCAAATACTTTTTCACGTCAAATGCCATTCCATGTATTTTTGCTCAAGGCTTGAGAATGTCATTGCAGGATTGTGAATATCATTGGGGCAAGATGAATCATAAATATAAATATGCTGCATGTTTATACTTACACTATATTGCCAAAAGTATTTGCTCACCTGCCTTGACTCACATATGAGCTTAAGTGACATCCCATTCCTAATCCATAGGGTTCAATATGATGTTGGTCCACCCTTTGCAGCTAGAACAGCTTCAACTCTTCTGGGAAGGCTGTCCACAAGGTTTAGGAGTGTGTTTATGGGAATTTTTGACCATTCTTCCAGAAGCGCATTTGTGAGGTCACACACTGATGTTGGACGAGAAGGCCTGGCTCTCAGTCTCCGCTCTAATTCATCCCAAAGGTGTTCTATCGGGTTGAGGTCAGGACTCTGTGCAGGCCAGTCAAGTTCATCCACACCAGACTCTGTCATCCATGTCTTTATGGACCTTGCTTTGTGCACTGGTGCACAGTCATGTTGGAAGAGGAAGGGGCCGGCTCCAAACTGTAAAAACAGTCTGCATGCCTAGGTGCTTGATTTTATACACCTGTGGCCATGGAAGTGATTGGAACACCTGATTCCGATAATTTGGATGGGTGAGCAAATACTTTTGGCATTATAGTGTATGTTTTATCTAGACATGATGATTTTCGCAATCCTGTTCTCAATATTCTCAAGCTACAGTGGTGCTTGAAAGTTTGTGAACCCTTTAGAATTTTCTATATTTCTGCATAAATATGACCTAAAACATCATCAGATTTTCACACAAATCTGAAAAGTAGATAAAGAGAACCCAGTTAAACAAATGAGACAAAAATATTATACTTGGTCATTTATTTATTGAGGAAAATGATCCAATATTACATATCTGTGAGTGGCAAAAGTATGTGAACCTCTAGGATTAGCAGTTAATTTGAAGGTGAAATTAGAGTCAGGTGTTTTCAATCAGTGGGATGACAATCAGGTGTGAGTGGGCACCCTGTTTTATTTAAAGAACAGAGATCTATCAAAGTCTGATCTTCACAACACATGCTTGTGGAAGTGTATCATGGCACGAACAAAGGAGTTTTCTGAGGACATCAGAAAAAGTGTTGTTGATGCTCATCAGGCTGGAAAAGGTTACAAAACCATCTCTAAAGAGTTTGGACTCCACCAATCCACAGTCAGACAGGTTGTGTACAAATGGAGGAAATTCAAGACCATTGTTACCCTCCCCAGGAGTGGTCGACCAACAAAGATCACTCCAAGACCAAGGCGTGTAATAGTTGGCAAGGTCACAAAGGACCTCAGGGTAACTTCTAACTAACTGAAAGCCTCTCTCACATTGGCTAATGTTAATGTTCATGAGTCCACCATCAGGAGAACACTGAACAACAATGGTGTACATGGCAGGGTTGCAAGGAGAAAGCCACTGCTCTCCAAAAAGAACATTGCTGCTCATCTGCAGTTTGCTAAAGATCATGTGGACAAGCCAGAAGGCTATTGGAAAAATGTTTTGTGGACGGATGAGACCAAAATAGAACTTTTTGGTTTAAATGAGAAGCGTTATGTTTGGAGAAAGGAAAATGCTGCATTCCAGCATAAGAACCTTATCCCATCTGTGAAACATGGCGGTGGTAGTATCATGGTTTGGGCCTGTTTTGCTGCATCTGGGCCAGGACGGCTTGCCATCATTGATGGAACAATGAATTCTGAATTATACCAGTGAATTCTAAAGGAAACTATCAGGACATCTGTCCATGAACTGAATCTCAAGAGAAGGTGGGTCATGCAGAAAGACATTGACCCTAAGCACACAAGTCGTTCTACCAAAGAATGGTTAAAGAAGAATAAAGTAAATGTTTTGGAATGGCCAAGTCAAAGTCCTGACCTTAATCCAATGGAAATGTTGTGGAAGGACCTGAAGTGAGCTGTTCATGTGAGGAAACCCACCAACATCCCAGAGTTGAAGCTGTTCTGTACGGAGGAACGGGCTAAAATTCCTCCAAGCCGGTGTGCAGGACTGATCAACAGTTACCGCAAACGTTTAGTTGCAGTTATTGCTGCACAAGGGGGTCACACCAGATACTGAAAGCAAAGGTTCACATACTTTTGCCACTCACAGATATGTAATATTGGATCATTTTCCTCAATAAATAAATGACCAAGTATAATATTTTTGTCTCATTTGTTTAACTGGGTTCTCTTTATCTACTTTTAGGACTTGTGTGAAAATCTGATGATGTTTTAGGTCATATTTATGCAGAAATACAGAAAATTCTAAAGGGTTCACAAACTTTCAAGCACCACTGTATGAGCAAAAATAAAAATAAATCAGTTCTTGAATTATCAGGGAAAGTTAGAAGGTAATGATCTGCAGCAGCTTGTTGATATTCAGGGGAAGATTGTATATGCTGATGTAGGAAGTTAGATTGTGTTTACTTTAGCAGAAGTGAAAGTGAAACTCTGACTATGACAACACGGAAGGCAAAGAACACTACCGGCAAAAGAAAATGGCTTCTAAGTTTTCAGAGGAGGATTTCTCCTGTCCTGTGTGCTTTGACATCTTCAAGGATCCAGTTCTCCTACAGTGTAGTCACAGTGTGTGTAAAGTGTGTTTGGAGCAATGCTGGAAGAACAAAGGATCCAGAGAATGTCCTGTTTGTAGGAAAAGATCATCCCTTAGTCATCTACCCATAAACTTTGCTTTAAGAAGCCTGTGTGAGACTTTCTTACGAGAGAGAAGTCAGAGATCTTCACCAGTGACTGAAACAATCTGCAGTCTGCATAGTGAGTTGTTCAACCTATTCTGTCTGGATGATAAAGAGCCGTTGTGTGTGGTGTGTCAAACTTCAAGAAAACACACTGACCACAAATTCTGCTCCATTGACGAGGCAGTAACTGACTGTAAGGTAAATATAAAATACTTGTAAGGTATCTATGCAAGTTCATTTTAAGATATCCAGGCAGGAAAATGTTTAAAAATGTTTATTTAGAATCACCGGACTATCTAAAACCAAACAAGATGTTTCACTGTTCATCCAAACACCATCATCAGTGGTAAAAGTGTGACAGGCAAGTAACTTTGGCAAAAATACAGACAAGAGAGTTACATGATCAGCACATGACATGAGATGTTTGTCACATGACTACTTCAAGGCAAACAAAACGCTCCTTTATACTGACAGATAATATCTAGACAAGACATGTTTGAGTGTTCACTTGTTCATATTTGTACCTGTATATTGTGTACAGATTGTTTGTCTTTTAAAATAAAATGTCCCTAGGCGCTGCCATCTTACTCTCGCCGAGGTTCAAATATTGCACTCTGAGTACAAATTACATGAGAGAATCTGAGATTGTGACGTCACTTACACGCCACGTGACTTACCGAGGTTGAGCTCTAGTGGATACATCACTTCTAAATTGTTGTAAAGAACCCTAAAGATACTCAAGTATTAAGTATTTAGGTGTAAAAATAAGCCCAATCATTGAAGCTATGAACGAATGAATGAATAAATGCGCGCACACACACACACACACACACACACACACACACAAGCACATACATACTCAGCCAGGAGGCTGTTTGCTGCCTATAAACACTTCATCACCTCACCAGATATTCGCAGTGGGGGATGGGGTCTCTCCAAAAAATTAAATTGTATTTTTGTGCGACATGCTTTTGTTTGTTTTATTCACTGAGAAAAGTGATCTTTTTAGATGGCAAGAATCACGTTACTATGACGACGGCTATCGTTTACTAGTATCTGTGTCAGAACTGCGTATGCATTATCAAGCAGAATGAGATTTAAACTTCATAAACGTAAAGTCTGTTGATTCGTGTATTTTGTTGCCAGGAAAAAAAAATATCACATGGTTACAGAAAATTTCTGATTAGATTTTTTTAAATTAGAAGCCTTTATTTGTCACTCGCAGGTTACCTGGCGTTGCCTGGGTTTTGCAAAATTCTGGATTGCCCCCAGACTTCCATGTCAAATTTGGTGAAGATCCATCAAGAAATGGTGATGTTAACCCAAGACAAACAAAAATCCAAACATCCAGCACCCAGGGGCCCACCGGGGACCCCTTGGGGCCCAAATATGGAATTTCTGAGTTCTGCCAAATTGTGGCTATCTCCTGTACCTATTTGCCAAATTTGGTGAAAATCCGTCAAGAAATAGTGATGTTAGCTCAAGACAAATGAACAAACAAACAACCTTTGCCGCTTATTATATTAGATGTATACATTACAGCACAGTGAAATTTAACTCATCTGAAGCAGTGAAAACACGCATGCGCACACATGCACAGAGAGAGAGAGAGAGAGAGAGAGAAGTGGCACCTGGGGATCCTTTTTAGAATTAAAAGCCTTTATTTGATGGCTCTGTGTTACGAAGGTAAATGGCGTACTAGTGAACCAATTACATCATAGGTGGATATCCGGTTTCAGTGCAAATGGCTGCATCCAGGTAAGTCTATTTTTAGCAATATCATAACTTTTAAAATGGATAAAATATTGTTATAAAAGTTTTATTTTTAATTTAAATATGCAGAGAGCACATCAGGGCACTTGCCATGATCAGCAAATGGCATTTATTTTATGGGGTTTGTTTGCCTTTAAGATGTCACTGAGTTGTGCTGCCAGAGTCTATACACACAACAAAATAAACACAGTTTTCATGATCATGAAGCCATGGTCTAAAGGTTAGAGTAGCAGCTTTAGGACCAAAAGGTTGCTGGTTTGATTCCCTGGACCAGCAGGAATACCTGAAGTGCCCTTGAGCAAGGCATTTAACCCCCAACTGCTCCCTGGGCTGCCCACTACTGTGGGTATGTCGGGGTCCTGTATGTACATCACTCTGGATATTAGCATCTGCTAAACACCTCTAATGTAATGTCATAAAGTACTGGTTGGATAGCTCAGGAGTTTTAATACATCAAAAACAGTTGTCATGCAGTGTGTTGATTTTTATTTATTTATTTTTTTCAGGAGGAGCTGCAAACTGCACTGAAGCCCCTACAGGAGAAACTGAAGATCTTTCAAGACTGTAAACTGAACTGGAGTCAGACTGCAGAACATATAAAGGTTAGAAACAATAACTGTTTTAATGTTATAATATTTTGCATCGTTGTATAATCAGTTATATTTCCTTTGATTTCCTCTTTTGCAGAATCAGGCCCAACACACAGAGTGTCAGATTAAGGAGGAGTTTGAGAAGCTTCACCAGTTTCTACGAGATGAAGAGGCAGTCAGGATCACTGCACTGAGAGAGGAAGAGGAGCAGAAGAGTCAGATGATGAAGGAGAAGATTGAGAAGCTGAGCGGAGACATATCATCTCTTTCAGACACAATCAGAACCATAGAAGAGGAGATGGGAGCCGAAGACGTCTCATTCTTACAAGTGAGGATCATTTAGTCAGTATTTACACTGTGAGAAAGTAAAACTTCTTTCCATCATTAGAAACGTCACATTTCCGTGGTGTAAAAATGTAAATCATATCCACTGATATTTGCTTTGTTGTTTTGCAGAACTACAAGGCCACAGTGAAAAGGTGAGTGATGTGCTTCCTGTCTCTCGTTCTCTGTGTTTCTGAATCCAAACCCACAGCAACACTGACTCCTGAATGTTTTTTGTAGAGCCCAGTGCACACTGCAGCATCCAGAGGAGCTTTCAGGAGCACTGATCCATGTGGCAAAACATCTGGCCAACCTGAAGTTCAGAGTCTGGGAGAAGATGCAGGACGCTGTTCAATACAGTAATATACTTTCTCTCTTTGTTTTCTCTGTGTGTGTTAGGTTTGTTATATATGTACACTTTTGTCCAATTGCACTCTCTAACCAACTGATGGGTGGCTTAACTTATTAGGCTTCTCCATTGTGTTAAGCAAACAACTTGTTTTATTACTGCTTTATCCATCCATCCATCCATCCATCCATCCATCCATCCATTTCTGTAGCCGCTTTATCCTGTTCTACAGGGTCGCAGGCAAGCTGGAGCCTATCCCAGCTGACTATGGGTGAGAGGCGGGGTACACCCTGGACAAGTCACCAGGTCATCACAGGGCTGACACAGAGACAAACAACCATTCACACTCACATTCACATCTACGGTCAATTTAGAGCCACCAGTTAGCCTAACCTGCATGTCTTTGGACTGTGGGAGAAACCGGAGCACCTGAAGGAAACCCATGCAGACACAGGGAGAACATGCAAACTCCACACAGAAAGGCCCCCCATCAACCACTGGGCTCGAACCCAGAACCTTCTTGGTGTGAGGCGACAGTGCTAACCACGACACCACCGTGCTGCCCCTTACTGCTTTATAATATAGAATATTATCATTTCTATTCAACACTACAAATATTTCATTCTAAATAAATCATTATTTTATTTGCTGAAGGTAAAGAAGCAGGTGTTTTTGTCCTGAACTTAATATCCAACCAATTGATTACTGTGAGCAGCAAGGAAATAATTTTTGGCACCAACAATTTGGAGATTATGTCTTTAGTCTAGGTGAATTCCGTCACTGTGTACAAATGATCTTTGACAACTTAGCTCATCTGTGACCTCATGTCACTTTCATGATGGTTCTAAGAAAGCAGCCACCTTCTAAACAAACCATGGAAACTGCTTCAGTTGCTCTGTCTCAAACTTTCCAGATCTTATGTCTCTCTAGCGTCTTTCATCTTACTGAAGAAAACAGGAACTTAAGTATGCTACCTCTCATGAAGAACTGATATACAGATTCGTCTGAATGTATTGGAATGCCGAGATCAATTCTTGTGTTCAAGCTCCAAAGATGAATATGAAACAATAGATCAGAATTTCAGTTTTCATTTCCTAATATTAACATCTAGACATGTTAAACAACTTAGCACATGGCGCCTTTGTAGCAGACTGCCCAATTTTTTAGGTGAGCAAAAGTACAGAAACAGATAGTCTTAAAGTAATTAAAGCAAATAACACTTTTTATTCTATCCACATTCACTGGATATGAGCTATCGTGCACTCTGATTGGCTACTCTATTACTAGGCTATCAGCTCATATACCGTGAGTAGAGAAAATCAAAATGGCAGAGCATGTTGCTGAACCAACCGAGGATGAAATAAAAGCTCTACTCAGAAACAACTCCTCCCCCCCAAAAAAAAGAAAAAGCAACAAAATATGGAGTAAAAGTATTTGATGGCAAGAATGTATCTTTTTTCTTTTTTAAGAATTATCATCATCATTGTCACATTTTTCACAAATTGCTACTGTCATTTCACCGGTTTGTTTACATTCTAAGCGGAAATGATTTTGTCAGACATTTTGTATAAAGTTTTTATTTATTGAATTTGCAAAAAATTTAAATTAAAATGTTCTGTTTCTCAAAATCCAGTGAATGTGGATAGAATAAAGCAGTTATTCCATTCGATCTTGTCATACACGGCTTATAGTTGACTCGGTGCTATGCGCCTCGTTGGCTATCAGCTCATGTACGACTCGATTTCATGGAATAACTGTTAAATATTTGGTTACATATCCTTTGCTTGCAGTAACTATATCAAGCAGATGACCCAGTGACATCACCTCAAAACTCTTGCATTCTTCTGTGATGCTTCTCCAGACTTGTACTTCACCTTTTTTTTTTAGTTGTTGTTTTAGGGGGTTTCTCCCTTCAGTCTCCTCTTCAGGAGCTGAAATGCTGCTCAATTGGGTTACGGTCTGGTGATTATTTTGGCCAGTCAAAAATATTTTTCCACTTTTTTCCTCTGATAAAATCCTTTGTTGTGTTGGCAGTGTATTTTAAGCCATTGTCTTGCTGCATGATGAAGGTCCTCCCAATTAGATTGGATGCATTTCTCTATAAATTGCCAGATAGAATGTTTCTGTAGATTTCTGTCGAATTAATTTTGTTGCTACCACAATGAAGATTCGTGAGCTTGTTCTCGAAACCATGACAACCTCCGCTGTGCTTGGCTGAGGAACTGTTCATATTTTGGATTATGAACAGTTCCTTTCTTTCTTTACACTTTAGCCTTTCCATCACTTCAGTAGAGGTTCATCTCGGTTCCAGAATTTCTGTGGCTCATCTTTGTATTTCATTGCGAGTTCCAATCTGGCCATCTGATTCTTACTGCTGATGAGTGGTTTGTATCTAGTGTGGTACGGTCTATTTCTGCTCTCGAAGCATTCTTCAAATGACAGATTGTGAAACCTTCACCCCAAAATGTTTGTCATCAACTGCTGTAATTTTCCTTGGCTAACCTACTCAGTGTCTGTTTTTTAGTACACTAGTGGTTTCATTCTTTTTCCAGGACATTCTATATTATTGTATTGCTCATGTCCAATGCTTGTGCAATAGCTTTGATCAATTTTCCCTCTTTTCTCAGCTTCAGAATGACTTGCTTTTCTCCTATAGATGACTTTCTGGTCTTCATGTTGATTTATTCTTTTTTAATAGCAAATGTAGTTCTCCAGGCAAAACTCAGAACTCAAATCAAACAGATTCAGTGCTATTAACTGTTTAAACAATCAATCTAACAAGTACACCTGGGTAACAAGAAACTCCCGTCAGGCATATGTTCCAATATTTCTGATCACTTGAAAAATAGGTAGACAAAAAAAAGGGTTACTCAAGACATCTAGATCTCAATATCAGGAAACAAGAGCTGAAATTCTGATCTGTTGTCTCAAATTCATCTTTTCATATCAAACCTGAATATTTTCAATGCATACCAAAAACAAAACTGGCTTTGCTGTTCCAATACTTTTGGAGGGACTATGAACCATTACTGCTTTTCTGTTTGTTCCTGGACCACTCTTCACTTCTACAGTCAATGCTCCACAACATTACATTTCGAACATAAATGTGAAAATTAACATAGATATCGACTCAAATAAACTAAGAAAAAGGCTAAGTTAAGGAAACACAGTCATCAGTCATTCGTGTTAGCTTACATTATTTTCCTCGTTGCTTTACTTTTACATTGTAATTACACACTGTTTGTTGTTTATTACCTTTTGGTATGTTTTTCTCAGTGCCTATAACACTGGACCCAAACACTGCCCATCATTTCCTCATTGCATCTGATGATCTGACCAGTGTGAGAGTCAGTGAAGAGGAACAGAAGCTGCCAGACAATCCAGAGAGACTAGATGCTTGCTTATGCATCCTGGGCTCTGAGGGCTTTAACTCAGGGACACACTGGTGGGATGTTGAAGTTGGAGATTGTGCAGCCTGGTCACTGGGTGTGATGACAGAGTCTGCTCAGAGGAAGGGAGAGATAAACTCCAGAAGTGGACTCTGGTATATGTGGTATTATGATGGCAAATATGGAGGAGGTTATACACCAAAGCCACACAGTCTCTTCTCATTAGAAAAGAAGCTTCAGAGGATCAGAGTGCAACTGGACTGGGATGGAGGAAGACTGTCATTCTCTGACCCTCTTACGGGCACACATATACACACTTTCACACACAAATTTACTGACAAATTACTGCCGTATTTAGCTATTGGTTCTGAAGCATCTCTGAAGGTCCTCCCCGTTCAGCGCGATGGAAATGTAAATCACATAAGGTGTACATAAGCTCAGCTCGTTACGTTGTTAGTTGCATAGAACAGAGTTTTCTGACAGAACTATGGGTCTCAGGTATTTATTATTTTAATCCTGAACTTAAATTAGATGTTCTTGAATGATATCCATGCCAACTAACTGCATTTACAATCATCCCTTTGGGCTTAATCCTTACAATTTACATCACTTGGGCACCATAAATACACCAATATTGAACATACAGGGTTAGTCAAAATTATGTTAACACGAATGGATTATTTTTCTCCTGCAGATAGACGTACGCCATCAGTGACATTTCCCCATGAAATGTGTGTCTGGGCTTTAAATGGTACCATTGCTTGCTGGTTTTTGTGTGTTGAACACGATGGTGAACAGGTTGAGACTGTCCTGTAAATCATCTTGCACATACAGTATGATGTATGTTTTGTGAATGAAAGGTTTCTACCATTTAAGTGTTAACATAATTTTGACTAACCCTGTATTTATCCAATAATGTCATGTTGAATTACATGACTCATGCTGCTAAGCCTCCTACATTCTGCACACTGTAGAATTTGTTTGGTACCAATGAAAATATTCATGTTGTTAATCATTCTAAAGCCTCTAACACAGTACTAAGTCATAGTCAAATCCATGAGGTTAGATGTAGCATGGGTTTTCTAAAGTCTATGTCTTCATGATGTCGTCTAAAACCATAACAGAAGCAAAAAAAAATCAAGATTGACAGGGGTTAGCTACAAAAGTTGGGACCTTCATTTGTTTTTTAATGGTGTGATTAGCCAGGAAATTACAGCCATGTTTTTAGCCAGAGTTTTCAGGTATCTTCCATACTGTCAAAGCATGAAGTCAATAATCACTTGGTCTGAGCAGTTACCAGCTGCCGAAACACAGGCCATACAGTGGTGCTTGAAAGTTCGTGAACCCTTTCGAATTTTCTATATTTTTGCATAAATATGACCTAAAACAACATCAGATTTTCACACAAGTCCTAAAAGTAGATAAAGAGAACCCAGTTAAATAAATGAGACAAAAATATTATACTTAGTCATTTATTTATTGAAGAAAATTATCCAATATTACATATCTGTGAGTAGCAAAAGTATGTGAACCTCTAGGATTAGCAGTTAATTTGAAGGTGAAATTAGAGTCACATGTTTTCAATCAATGGGATGACAATGAGGTGTGAGTGGGCACCCTGTTTTATTTAAAGAACAGGGATGTATCAAAGTCTGATCTTCACAACACATGTTTGTGGAAGTGTATCATGGCACGAACAAAGGAGATTTCTGAGGACCTCAGAAAAAGCATTGTTGATGCTCATCAGGCTGGAAAAGGTTACAAAACCATCTCTAAAGAGTTTGGACTTCACCAATCCACAATCAGACAGACTGTGTACAAATGGAGGAAATTCAAGACCATTGTTACCCTCCCGAGGAGTGGTCGACCAACAACGATCACTCCAAGAGCAAGGCATGTAATAGTCGGCGAGGTCACAAAGGACCCCAGGGTAACTTCTAAGCAACTGAAGGCCCCTCTCACATTGGCTAATGTTAATGTTCATGAGTCCACCATCAGGAGAACACTGAACAACAATGGTGTACATGGCAGGGTTGCAAGGAGAAAGCCACTGCTCTCTAAAAAGAACATTGCTGCTTGTCTGCAGTTTGCGAAAGATCATGTGGACAAGCCAGAAGACTACTGGAAAAATGTTTTGTGGATGGATGAGACCAAAATAGAACTTTTTGGTTTAAATGAGAAGCGTTATGTTTGGAGAAAGGAAAACACTGCATTCCAGCATAAGAACATTATCCCATCTGTGAAACATGGTGGTGGTAGTATCATGGTTTGGGCCTGTTTTGCTGCATCTAGGCCAGGACAGCTTGCCATCATTGATGGAATAATGAATTCTGAATTATACCAGCAAATTCTAAAGGAAAATATCAGGACATCTGTCCATGAACTGAATCTCAAGAGAAGGTGGGTCATGCAGCAAGACAACAACCCGAAGCACACAAGTTGTTCTACCAAAAAATGGTTAAAGAAGAATAAAGTAAATGTTTTGGAATGGCCAAGTCAAAGTCCTGACCATAATCCAATCGAAATGTTGTGGAAGGACCTGAAGCGAGCAGTTCATGTGAGGAAACCCACCAACATCCCAGAGTTGAAGCTGTTCTGTACGGAGGAATGGGCTAAAATTCCTCCAAGCCGGTGTGCAGGACTGATCAACAGTTACCAGAAACGTTTAGTTGCAGTTATTGCTGCACAAGGGGGTCACACCAAATACTGAAAGCAAAGGTTCACATACTTTTGCCACTCACAGATATGTAATATTGGATCATTTTCCTCAATAAATAAATGACCAAGTATAATATTTTTGTCTCATTTGTTTAACTGGGTTCTCTTTATCTACTTTTAGGACTTGTGTGAAAATCTGATGTTGTTTTAGGTCATATTTATGCAGAAATATAGAAAATTCTAAAGGGTTCACAAACTTTCAAGCACCACTGTAGATGTTGGCATGTCTGAATCACATCACCATAGATCAGTCTCATCATTGTGTGCTTTATCCTTTTATATGGTTCTCAGGTGGGTTTGGAGCTCAGCTGGAGGTTTCCTGTCACATGTGCTATGAAGCACCTGAAGAGGTGGATGCCCGAGTAGTGCACAGAGCTGAAGTATGATGAGAGAAACAGGGCAAGAATAAACAGAAAGAGAGAAAAAGAATGGGATGATGATTACAGAGCTCAAATCACTGTTTACAGTCTAAGCATATGATCATAAATGTGGACATCCTTCTCCACACAGGCACAAATTTAACAGCATCTTATTCATATTGAAATTATTTGCCTGAATGTCAATGCTGTCCTTTATGCGAGAGGTGGTACTACCTCAGTACACAGAAACGTAGTATGTGAATAGTAGAAGTATAGGTATTTAACAGTTATTCCATGAAATCGAGTCATACATGAGCTGATAGCTAATGAGGCGCATAGCACCGAGTTGGCTCAAAGCCATGTACGATGAGACTGAGTGGAATAACTTATTCTATCCACATTCATTGGATTTTAAGAAACGGAGCATTTTTTATTTTTTGCAGATTTGATAAATAAAAACTTTATCCAAAATGTCCGACAAAATCATTTCTGATTAAAATGTAAACAAACTGGTGAAATGACAGTAGCAATTTGTGAAAAATGTGATAATTCTTGAAAAAAAAAGATACATTCTTACCATCAAATACTTTCATTGTATATTTTGTTGATTTTTTTTTGGGGGGGGGGGGGGGGGGGGGTCCGAGTAGAGTTTTTATTTCGTCCTCGGCTGGAGTTCAGCAACATGTTCCACCATTTTCTCCTTCGGGGTTTTTTGGTTGTTGGTAAACCAACTTAAAGGTGCATTACTGTCATCGACTGGGCTGGAGTGTGGAACAGGAGGTTATTTTTGGTTGGTTGGTTTTTGTTGTTGTGTTTTTTTTTTTTTTGGGGGGGGGGACCAAAACCAAAAAAAAAAAAGAAAGAAAGAAAAAACCTATATTCTTTTAGCTATTTTCTCATCTCAGCTCATTATCTCTAGCTGCTTTATCCTGTTCTACAGGGTCGCAGGCAAGCTGGAGCCTATCCCAGATGACTACGGGCAAAAAGGCGGGGTACACCCTGGACAAGTCGCCAGGTCATCACAGGGCTCTTTTAGCTATTTTTTTTTCTTCTAAATACTTGATAAAGTGATATATCTGACTTGATGCGCGCCACCATTTTGTTTTTCTCCACTCACGGTACATGAGGCTGATATCCTAGTAGTAGAGTAGCCAATCAGAGTGTGTGATTGCTCATATCCAGTGAATGTAGATATAATAAAAGTAAGCATAGGTAGCTAATTATTATGTTTTGTTTTCTTTTTTAAATAAAGATACAATAAGAACAAAACAGGCTTCCTAGTCATGATATGATTCCTACTCTGGTGATAAATGTTACTTTCAGGCACAGTCTAATTCTGTCTCAAAGTCTCAGTATGTGTACATCCTATTCTATCAAATCTTATCTCTTATCAGTGACTATCTGATCCATTTACACTTCCTTATTTCGCCCACTAACAGGAAACTCTGTATATCCTGTAAACAAATCAAGCAAAGTGCAGGAATGAGTTGAGGCTGGTGTGAAACGTAAAAATAAATGTAGGCAGATTCTCTAACCTGAAAGACCCACAGAATGGGCTTTATCACCAAATGATTACTATATAGCATGCACCTAAAAAGCATTTGAAATTATATGAAGATGTGTTCGTGATGTTTGTGTTATTATAGCCCTACTCTCCTGTGTGTGAACATGCTTTCGTTAAATCAGACTTATTCCCAGATCAACATCCCTAATGCTGTTTGTCGATAAATCAATCACTCCTGAGTTACCTGAAATCCCTCTGGATGCATCGGTACAGACAGCAACATTATGCTATCACTCTGGATTACGTTTTATAAATTGTAAAAGAAATTTACGAGGCAAAAGTCAATATACAGTAAGCATGGATTTTAGTTAAAAAAAATTAACTAATTAGTAAATTATATCATCTGAGATGCATTTCATAGAGAGCAAGTAAAAATGAATAAAAATACAACAAAATGGCTATAAATAAGGTATTTTACCTTTAAATAAAGTTCTGAATTTTCAAAAACTTAAGCAATTTGGTCATTTTTATTAACTGACATTTAAGTCCACACAACATTTTACTTCCCTGGGTGATGCTTTGGAAACAAGATCAACTGTGAGCTACTGCACAGTTACGTATCCCCCCGCTCTCGCTTATATCAGAATGCAAGCAATCGAAGGAATAGAGACACTTATTATGAATGGTGACTTCAACAAGATAATTAACCCTGAAACAAGTAAGTAAAGAGCAGTGTCTCTCCCCCAGGGATTTCAGATAGCATCCTGGTAAACGGTCATTTTGAAATAGCATTTTGCTTCTTGAAATAGTGTCAAAATCCACCCTATATGTTTCATAAATACATTCAATCGATAAACAGGAAGTTGATGTGCGACAGACCTGAAAACGGTATACATGGTATAGAACCCCAAGCTGAAGTTTGGTACCAAGTGGCTATGATTTGTGGTTGCTGAGAAAAAGGGTGTTACGCACTGACGGACAGACAGAGGTAAACCAGTATACACCCCCCCTCCTTTGGAGCGGGAGTATAATATTAATAATAATAATGGCAGCACGATGGTGTAGTGGTTAGCGCTGTTGCCTCACAGCAAGAAGGTCCGGGTTCGAGCCCCGTGGCCGGCGAGGGCCTTTCTGTGCGGAGTTTGCATGTTCTCCCCGTGTCCGCGTGGGTTTCCTCCGGGTGCTCCGGTTTCCCCCACAGTCCAAAGACATGCAGGTTAGGTTAACTGGTGACTCTAAATTGACCGTAGGTGTGAATGTGAGTGTGAATGGTTGTCTGTGTCTATGTGTCAGCCCTGCGATAACCTGGCGACTTGTCCAGGGTGTACCCCGCCTTTCGCCCATAGTCAGCTGGG
This sequence comes from Neoarius graeffei, assembly GCF_027579695.1. NCBI lineage: Eukaryota > Metazoa > Chordata > Actinopteri > Siluriformes > Ariidae > Neoarius > Neoarius graeffei. The sequence continues at coordinate 36,093,808 of NC_083577.1, forward strand.
ATAGGCTCCAGCTTGCCTGCGACCCTGTAGAACAGGATAAAGCGGCTAGAGATAATGGATGGATGGATAAAAATAATAATAATAATAAAATCAAAGGAATGGATACACTGCGCACTCACTTAGCCTTTAAATGATAGACTAAAGCTATTTTTTCCCTCAGTTGCTGAATATCTTTCCCACTTACACACATTCAGTAACCACTAATAGTAGCCTATCCAGGAACAAGACGTGTGAGGTGGGTATATGCCCTGGATGGGATGCCAGTCCATCACAGGACACCATTCACACACTCATTTATAACTAAGGGTAATTTATCTTAGCCAGTCCACCTAGTGGCATGTTTCTGAGCAGTGGGAGGACCCTGGAGAATGGGGATACCATGCAAAACACCAAACAAACAGTCACCCAGGACCAGATCCAGGACTCTGAAGCTGTGAGGAAGCAATGCTACCTGCTGCTCCACTGAGGCTGCCATAATATTTTCCCAATTAAGCTTTTTTTTTTGTTATAGTTAATGACCTGAAATAAAACTTTCCATAAGTGACTTGTGGATGGAGGGATTTTCAGGCAACTGAGTGGATGGAGGAGAAGGATGATCATAATGAGAACACTGATGACAATAGATTGCAGTAACTGGTCAAAAGAAATGTTGTTCTAGACACTGCAAAGGGACTTTCTAGGGAAGTTCATGTTCATCTGTGTGTACATGTGCTTATCGTTTACCTCACAAGAAAGGGCTGGGGGAAACATGTGTTTGTTTTATCCTTGATAAACTCATGGAGCTGCAGGAGGAGGGATTAGCAGAGTCCCCCTGACGAGTTTTGTCTATCTTAGTCACCACCAGCTTCAAACAGAGAGAAAATTGAATTTAAATCAATCAATAAAATATATTCAACAAATATAATACTTATAACAGTGTCACACGAATGTGAGCTTATTTTGAAAAGTCCAGTATATAAAAACGCATCGTAAACTACATGTGAACTTGATAACGCAATAATGTTTAACATTTACAGTATTTAACAGGTGTGTTTATCCAGACATACTTACAGAACGGCCTCCAACAAAATCTTAAAATCATATTGTCATGCTAATAAAAAAATAATTTATGGTCAATATAATAATGTTGCGTTGTCCTCTGGCTGCCACCTGCTGGTCTTTCGCAGTTGGTGCACGAGAGAGGAAAACACTCACCACGTACGGAATGCCAAACTCTTCACACATCTCAACTGCAACTAAATCAAACTTCTGTAGTCCTACACCTCCATCCACCAGCAAGAACGTCCTCATAAGACTGACAAAAAAAAAGAATATAGCATATCCATCATATGATGTAACATATCCATTTCTGCTCACACCAACGCTCAAGTATTCTAATCACACCTACTTTTCTCGTGCTTGAAGGTAAGGCTCGACCATATCCACAAAGTCTTCTGGGGCTCTGTATCCATAGCCAGGCATGTCGACTAAAGTGAACGCTTTCCCCACCGTAAAAAAATTCAGCTTTTTTGTGTGTGTCCCTACATAACACAATCAGAAAAACTGAATGCCTTAGTCTAAACCACAGGGAAAGAAGAAGAAAAAAAAGTAATACAGGTGAGGAAAAAAATCAGAAAGCAATTAAAATTTCGTTTGCTTACTGGTGTTTTGGAAATCCGTACTTCAACCTCAGGTGCGAGAGAGAACAGGGCCCGGATGAGAGAGGACTTGCCAACATTGCTCCTGCCTAAGAAACACACCTGCAGATCAACCCCACACACACACACACACACACACATGTACACAAATAAGGCCTTCCTTATAACAAAACAGTAATACAGTAACAATATATGTATTCTTATATAATATACAGTACAAGCATAAATAGGGAAAAATCCACTCTGAATTAATCTTTATAAATCAACTTGTGATTTTCAATGGCATGCAATGTAATGATTTTTTTAATCAACATGTTGGTCAGTTATCATTTTGATTAACAGTTTCCTATATTACCCAAAATGCTGTGTGTCTACCTAGGGATGAGTGATGACAATGGGATTTAACCCTTGCTTCATCTCTATCAAAAGAGTGTTGCAAGCAGGGGTGTTAATTCTTTATTCTGTCCAGCTCTCTCAGCTCTTCTTCTGTACACTCAAACTGAACAGGCTCCAAAGCTTCAACTTTCAACTAATACCACAATCAAACACCATCATCATGCCCGTCAGCTCGGAGATGACTAACTAGCCAAGCTGAGTCTTTGCTTCATGTAGCAGTGAAACCCGACTGCTATCACTTATGTTTGAGATAATTCAAATATTTTCTCCTTCTAAGTATAATTGTACCTATAATGCCAATGCCCCCTGGTGATGTCTGTGTGACAATACTGTCAACGTCTCATAGAAATAACATAAATATAGCACCATCGAAATCACAATTCACAGCCATCCATTCTCTATGCTGCTTATCCAGTTGGGGGTTGCGGATGAGCATGGAGCCAATCCCAGCTGACTTTGGGTGAGAGGCAATGTACACCCTGGACAGGTCACTAGTTTATCACAGGGCTCAGACAGACAGACAGTCACACTCATATTCGCACCTATGGGCAATTTAGAGTAGCCAGTTGACCTAAACCAGGTCTTTGGACTGTGGGAGGGAACCAATGCAGTCACAAGGTGAATATCCAAACTCCAAACAGAAAGGCCCCAGTCGGCCACGAGGTTTGAACCCAGAACCTGCTTGCTGTGAGTTGACAGTGCAGTAACCACTGTCTCACTATGCACATCACAAACATATTTTACTACAAACATATTTTAGAAGAAACCTTTATTTGTCTCATGCACACTTCAAGCACAGTGAAATTCATCCTCTGCATTTAACCCATCTGAAGCAGTGAACACACACACACACACACACAGAGCAGTGGGCAGGCACACTAGAGCGCCCGGGAAGCAGTCAGGGGGTTAAGTACTTTGCTCAAGGGCACTTCAGCCCCACATTAACCTAACTGCATGTCTTTGGACTGTGGGGGGAAACCGGAGCACCCGGAGGAAACCCACGCAGACACGGGGAGAACATGCAAACTCCACACAGAAAGGCCCTCGCCGGCCGCTGGGGTCGAACCCAGAACCTTCTTGCTGTGAGGCAACTGTGCCGCCCACGGTGTGTTTTAGAGTGGAGTTTTTCCTTTTAAGCAATTGAATAATCTGTTCTTGCCCCTCACCTCTGGCTGTGCGAGTTCAGGCATGTGGTCTATACGCACAGCTGATGAGGAGTTAGACTATCTGGTGTTTGGGAGATGGAGTGAAAAGTCTCTCTGCACAATTGAGGGCTTCCAGGTCAGGCTGGAAGAGCTGAAACTTTGTCTTGTCTACTTGTCGTGACAGGTGCGCCTCCAGACTACTGAAGGGATACAGGAGTCCAAGGCGCTTCTTCTTGGGCAGCAGGGAGACATGGCGCAGGGAGGCGAGCTCATGGAGCTGATGCCTGGACACAAGCCGGACACAGCTGTGCAGGTGCAACAGGGCCCTTAAACTCATGCTGATGTGGAGATCAGGCTCTGTAATCACTGTTACTATTACAAGACAAAGGACAAAACCTGAAAGTACCTTTCAGCCTTGTGAAGGTTTTTTTCCCCCTCCAAAACACTTTACACAAGATCAGTATATCAAAAGTACAAAAACAACCCCAGATACATACTTGTTACAGAGCTCACATGTATGACAAAGTAGCTAGTAGTTTTATAATAAGACATCTGATCTTAGATAGTCTACTGTTGATCCTAAGGCTATCATATCACCTTCATGCACCCTATATAGTACACACTGCGTGTCCAGTGAGGAGTCGTTTGAGACTGAGCACGCCGGAAAGTCTTGTGTTACCGATTACTGTTTTCCGCAAAATTAAAAAAAAAAGTGGAAAAAAATATTAACTGTCACACCAAAGGGATATAACTTACTGTTAACTTGGAATATATATTTTTAAAAACAACAAACCGCCTGTACAAAATTCTTAAACATGTCATGTTGAAGGTTTGGTGTTTCACTTATATAAAACCTGAGGAAACAAGTTCACTTTTCAATAGTTCCGGTGTTGTGAAAGCCAGGATGAGACAGGTTCCGGGTTATAGAAATTACGGTATATAGCAGCAGTTTCTTGACTTTATTCTAATACTAATTATATTGCAGGGAAAAAAAAGTAAGGACACTTTATAGTTTACTGTACCGTGTATTCAGAAATCTAGGGTTAGGGTTAACCCTAGTTTCAGTGGTACGGTAAAGTGTAAAATAAAATAGCCAAAAGTAATCCAGAGATATATTTGCAAGTATGAGCACTCATCATCTCATCTCATCTCATTATCTCTAGCCGCTTTATCCTGTTCTACAGGGTCGCAGGCGAGCTGGAGCCTATCCCAGCTGACTACAGGCGAAAGGCGGGGTACACCCTGGACAAGTCGCCAGGTCATCACAGGGCTGACACATAGACACAGACAACCATTCACACCTACGGTCAATTTAGAGTCACCAGTTAACCTAACCTGCATGTCTTTGGACTGTGGGGGAAACCGTAGCACCCGGAGGAAACCCACGCGGACACGGGGAGAACATGCAAACTCCGCACGGAAAGGCCCTCGCCGGCCACGGGGCTCGAACCCGGACCTTCTTGCTGTGAGGCGACAGCGCTAACCACTACACCACCGTGCCGCCCAGCACCCATAATCTGAGACATAAATGAAACTGATTTATTCAGCAGCAGTAGTGTTATAGCTGGTGTCTGTGGCGGTGAAACTGGAGCTCATTGCTTACTGGTCAGTCAGTGTACCTCCTTATCCTCATCTATGGTCCCGAGGCATGGATACTGACCAGAATGAGGTTGCTGTGTTAATCTCAGGGATAATGTGAGGCCCAAGTCCAGGAGAGCCTCAGAGTAGAGCTGCTGCTCCTCTGAACTGAGAAGCGCCAATTGAGGTGGTTTGAGCACCTTAAAGTGCATATCCTGGACCAAATTCGTTTTTTTTTTTTAATATGAAATAATATTCCTTTACACACTCATCCAGAAGGGTAATTTTGCACAAGGCCATCTGTCTACAGCAGAAAAAAATAAAATAACAAAACGCGTCTGGAAAAATCCCAAAGGAGTCTGGAGCCAGATTCGTGACGTCACATGCGGAAGCACCAGCAGGCTGCGAGAGCTTGCACGGTTTCAGTGCACAGCCTGTGTAGACCAAGTTTAGCAGCTAGTGATTTTGCATTGAAATATGGGATTGTCACCTGAGCGCAATGTTACTTCACCTTTGGATGAAGAATGTAATGTTGCTACACCCTCCGACGATTCATCTGTTAACCATTTTAATAATTACGCGATAATGTTGAAGAAATTTGCAGAAAACCACCAGGACGTTTTCTCATAAACAAACCAGCGCTGACGTAGGATTCAGAGCGAGGCGTCCTGCACGTGACATCATGAAAATCAATGTTTGCCGGGAAATCCAAATGCCAAGTTTTTTCAAAGGCGGACCAATTTGCCTCAAATGGCTTGATTTCAACTGAATTTTTCTGGTATTGCGCAAGGTAAAAAAATTGCACAAAATGCAAAATGTGACAGATATTTGACCAAAGTTTAATATAAATTAGGAGAATTACATTGATCTTGTGGGCGGCACGGTGGTGTAGTGGTTAGCACTGTCGCCTCACAGCAAGAAGGTCTGGGTTCGAGCCCCGTGGCCGGCGAGGGCCTTTCTGTGTGGAGTTTGCATGTTCTCCCCGTGTCCGCGTGGGTTTCCTCCGGGTGCTCCGGTTTCCCCCACAGTCCAAAGACATGCAGGTTAGGTTAACTGGTGACTCTAAATTGAGCGTAGGTGTGAATGTGAGTGTGAATGGTTGTCTGTGTCTATGTGTCAGCCCTGTGATGACCTGGCGACTTGTCCAGGGTGTACCCCGCCTTTCGCCCGTAGTCAGCTGGGATAGGCTCCAGCTTGCCTGCGACCCTGTAGAACAGGATAAAGCGGCTAGAGATAATGAGATGAGATGAGACATTGATCTTGCTCCTGACAGTTTATATTGTCTGTTTATGAGTGTTTAGTCTATGTCTAGTTCTTATCTAGAGTGTTTATACTGTTTGTTTTTTAAATTATTCTATTTTTATTTATTGCATTGCCTGTTTGCACTGTGGGTCAGAGAGGACTGAAATTTCATCTGTGCTGTATGTTGAGCATGTATAGCATATTTGACAATAAACTTGACTTGACTTGAATTTACCCGTGATATGCACTTTAACCCATGTGTGGCCCTCGGATCATATTAACCCGCTTATCCTAGAACAAATACTTTTTTCCTCCTGAAACTTGGTGGCTCTGGCTTATTTTCAGTTAAAGTGCATATCACGGAGGGATGTAAACACAGATGGTGATGCTAGCAGCTCCAAGTCCGGGCAACATAAGACTGTCTTTATGAAGAAATGTCCCGGGTTACACCAGCGGTTGTTCATGTAAATGATGAGTCCCCCACCTTTGCCTTTCCCACATGCTTTAGTGTCTCTGTCGGCTCTCACAGCAGTGAATCCCCGCAGGTCCACGTTAGCATCCGGTACAAGGTGTGTTAGCCATGTCTCTGTAAAAATAAATAAGCTGCTCTCCCGGTAAATCCGCTGGTTGTTCAGTGTGGATAGCTCGTCGACCTTATTCGGCAGCGAGTTTACATTCCCCATGATAACGAAGGGAATGGATAGTTTGTAGCGCCGCCGGTTGTCCGCTAGCTTAGCCTTTAGCTTAGCCCCGGCTTTGCAGCCCCTGTGTTTCCTCCTCAGCTCAGCCGGGATGGGGTGTCGTATCCCGGCTCGTCCCATTGTTTTCAGGGCCAGCAGCTCCTCTCTCGAATAAGCGAGAAAACTGGCTCCTGGTTGCGTGTTAAAGTTAAAAATATCCATGGGATATGAAGAAAAATATACTATGTCTTTGTAAGAAGAGCAGAAAAGTAGAAAGGAGGAAAAAAAAGAGATTTAAAGAGCTAAAAACTACAGAGCTACTGGAGAGGCAGCTGTCTCCCACAGCGCCCACGGTCACATTTTCTTTACATTTTACTTCACATGTATCAAGGGATATACGTGTCAGGGCTTGAGATCTTGGGACCTGTCAAACACATTAAACATATACTGTATACAACCCTGCTTAGCCGATTCCATGTGTGTAGCTTATGAAATCTTTCTCCTACAGTAGCCAGTACTCTTCTAAATGAAGAAATATATAAATACATAATAGAAATTAGAAAAAAAATGTGATTTATGTAACAATAGATAGATGAGCATTGATACATAAATCCACGGGTTTAGAAGCTGAAGGTGACAATTCCATATTTCAATGCAAAATCACTAGCTGCTAAACTTGGTCTACACAGGCTGTGCACTGAAACCGTGCAAGCTCTCGCAGCCTGCTGGTGCTTCCGCAGGTGACATCACGAATCTGGCTCCAGACTCCCTTGGGATTTTTCCAGACGTGTTTTTTTATTTTATTTTTTTCTGCTGTAGACAGATGGCCTTGTGCAAAATTACCCTTCTGGATGAGTGTGTAAAGGGACATTCTTTCAAATTTTAAAAAAATGAAATTGGTCCAGGATATGCACTTTAAGATCATGTACGAGAACAAAATTTACTGAACACACATCCCACACCCCTGACATTTCCATCCCTTAAAGGTAGGCTGCCTTTCAGATTTTTCAAGTGTAGGTCATAAAAAAATTTTTCCCCGACACCAAATTGTTTTTGTTCAGTGGACCAAAAGCTACTGAATTTGAATCACAGACTTCCAATTTTATTAATTTTTTTTAAATAGAACAATTAAATAATTTTGGGCCAAATGGCCCTAAATTCTCCGCTATATTTTCCTGCTTCACCATGACCCAATTCAAGATACTACGTCATGCATCACGTAGTGAGCTTTCTCCGTTGGTGCAAGGCATTGTGGGATACAAATTTGAAACAGGAGAGAAAAATGGAGGATGTGATTGTGCGAATGAAACGTCAAAGACTGACTACAGTAACGGAAAGTGAGAAGAAAAGACGTTATGTTGCGAAGGAAAGGAAACACAGGACCAAACTAATAAATATCAGCGGTCAGCGAGCACCTCAGTGTGATTGTTTAGCAACAGAATGATGTAACTGTCAGTGCACGGTCAAAGGTAAACCTGTAGATGGCAGTAATGCAACACTGTGGATGCCAGTTGCAGTAAAACCCAAAAGAAGAAGAAAAAAGAAGTAGGTAAACCTGCACATGCGTACACAGACTTCCTCTGTCTGCCTGACTGTGCGAAGCGAGCAATTTCATGTAACATTATTTGCTCGGGAATCCCCTCAAATTAAATAACTTCCCAGCCACAGAATGGCCTGGATTTTTTAAAGATATTACAGAAATAAACATATATCACAATGACCAAATTTCAGAGGGAACTAAATTTTACCGATTTTATGAAATCGAAAGGCCAGCTGGCTTTAAAAGGTCTTTTGGTCAATTTGACCCAAAGAGTACTTGAAAACAGACAGGTCAATATGAAAATCAAGTATGAATTCACATCAAAGCCATCCATCTCATCTCATTATCTCTAGCCACTTTATCCTGTTCTACAGGGTCGCAGGCAAGTTGGAGCCTATCCCAGCTGATTATGGCCGAGAGGCAGGGTACACCCTGGACAAGTCGCCAGGTTATCGCAGGGCTGATACAGAGACAAACAACCATTCACACTCACATTCACACCTATGGTCAATTTAGAGCCATCAATTATCCTAACCTGCATGTCTTTGGACTGTGGAGGAAACCGGAGCACCCGGAGGAAACCCACGCAGACATGTGGCCCTTTTCCACTACCCTTTTTCAGCTCACTTCAGCTCGCTTCAGCTCACTTCAGCCCGACACGGCTCGCGTTTCGACTACCAAAAACCAGCACGACTCAGCTCGTTTCAGCCCTGCTTAGCCCCTAAAACTCGCACCGTTTTGGAGTGGGGCTGAAGCGAGCCAAACCGTGCCGACTGAGGTTGGGGGCGTGAGCAGACACTCCCCTGTGCACTGATTGGTGAGGAGGCGTGTCCTCACATGCCCACACACGCCCCGTTAGCGCGCTGGGATCTGTAAACACCGCAAACCCGGAAGAAGAATAATTACGAATTACGAGAATTTCTGAAGCCTTATGCGCCTCGCCTCATCTATACGCTCTTGCCAGTATCTGTTGGCGTTGTAGGTGACAACAAGCCACAGCACCAAGACCAGCAACACTAACGACTCCATGTCCTCCATGTTTATTGTTTACTATTCGGGTCGTGAGACTACCGCTTAAAAGATCACTGAATCAGTGACATACAGAGCATCGTGGACGAGTTCGCGGAGCGCAAGGCTCGCCGTATGCCCTTCAAATAATGCGCGCAGTAGGCTATTGATGTTTTATTATGAGCCATGTACAGTATGTCGCCTAATGTTTTTTTGTTTCTGAGTTACATGTTCGTTTGAAGGACTTAATGTGCACCCCGTAGTGTTGAAATTGGTAAACACAGTGCATTCAGTGAGGTTTGCACCGCCCTCCTTTTATTTCTGACTCTTCCTGTCACCGTTGCAACCTCTGAGCGCTCATTCGCATGCCCTTCAAATAATGTGCGCTATTGATGTTTTATTATGAGCCATGTACAGTATCCTAATGTTTTTTGTTTCTGAGTTACATGTTCATTTGAAGGACTTGATGTACTAAATAACATATAGTTGCACCCGGTAGTGTTGAAATTGGTAAACACCGCAGTTGCGGATATTTTGTAGCCTAAAATGATGTTATGATAAGCTTTAATAAAGGGCCCGGTCATTTGCCCCGCCCCCGGCCCGGCTCTGACTTGTTCCGCCACTGTCACTGATGTCACTGTTTGCGCTGCTTAACGACATCACCTGACGTCCACCCACTTTCGCTAACTCCACCCAATGTGTCCACCCACTTCCAGCCAGCACGGTTCAGCGCGGTTGTAGTCGAAATGCAACTCCAACAGCCCCGCTCAGCTCGACTCAGCTCGACTCGGCACGGCACGGCTCAGCCGCGTTTGTAGTGGAAAAGCGGCAATGGAGAGAACATGCAAACTCCACACAGAAAGGCCCCCGTCAGCTGCTGGGCTTGAACCCCACGTCAAAGCCAATTATGATAAATGAAAAACTTTCAGTGTCTAAAGTGCATGCGAGTATCTTATTTGTTATCTCGGTATATACAGTACTGTGCAAAAGTTCTAGGCACACGCAAAGAAAGAAATGCTGTAGACCAAAGATGCTTTCAGAAATAATGAAATTAAATGTTTTTTACATTAAAGAATACTATAAAGAGCATTAAACAGTGATAAATGAAACAAATTTGGTGTGATGACCCTTTGCTTAAAAAAAATAGTAGTCTCAGGTACAACGAGTACAGTTTTATAAGGAAATGGGCTGTAGGTTTACTGAGCATCTTGCAGAACCAGCAAGCTCTGGACAAGTTCAGTTCTTCTGGACACTTTGTCACAGTTGCTTCTTATTTTTATATGAACCCCCCCAGTGTAGCCTTTATTATATTTCTTGTCTGAAAAGTGGTCGCTGATATAATATACTGATTGCTGATTTCTGCTACATTTAATTTTATGCTGGAAAACCAATGTTCGGAACTCTAAAATGTTTTGTACTGACTCGGTAATGTAGAAGTCGTAAAATAAAAATCTATAACAAAGTTTGTGCTCAAACAAATAGGGTGCCTAAGACTTTTGCACAGTACTATCTATTTATCTATCTATCTGACAGACACAGACAGATAGTATCTCTCACAAAGAATGGATGACACTTTCTTTGTTAAAAAGATCTATCAGAGGTAAATTTAAAACAATAAACAGATTTGTCATCAGTATTGTTTGTAAGAGAGTTAGAGAACATATATACACTGCAATCATGTAATTTTTCCATGTCTGTGGTATATGAAATTTATTAATTTTTTTAATTTGACCCAGCAAAGACCCCTGATGGGTGCAAAAAGTAAGAGCTGCATAAGGGTTAAGGATGTCCCCTCAAGCTGTATTAGGCATATTTGTTAATTTATTCCCTAGTTTTTGGTGCTCATTTAATGCAGTTTTTGAAATTATTAAAATATCACAAAGCCGTTTATGTTCATTCTGTTGCTATGCCTCTTCCTATGTCCATCCTGCCAAATGAACTGAATTTCCCACTACTTTCCTACTAAGTTATTTTAGTGCTGCTATGGAAACACATAATTTAAACCATAAATAATTGTAAAATTATAAAAAAAAATTGATTCTATTACAACTAGTAAATTGGTGATTTTATAGTATTAATCAGTACTGACAGGAAAGAAGGATGGAGTAGTTCACTTCTCCCATCCCAGCACCTCAAAATATCCTTGCATTTCCCCATTATCCACATTTATCAAGGGTGTCTGATTTTTAAGACAGAAGGTCTCATCACACTCTGCCAAATATAGTTCCTCAGGGGAGAAACCACAGCATTTACTAAACCCAGCAAAGGAAGAACAAACAAAAGAAGTGAAGCAATAATCACACTTTTCTGCTGGGCATTTTTACATCAGACTTTAATTGCTTCACATTCTAACACCATCATAACAGGAAGAGTAAAGGCCTGCAATAGTTTACAAAACTATCTCATGTGTTTTATTTAATAAATCCAAATAAAATAATCAACAACTTATATTAATTTGTTCTTGGTCAAAAATTGCATTTTTATTTGGAATTGTGACTCCATAATTTGGTTGTTTTCTTTGATTATGCATAAATAGTGCAAACCAAAAAGACGTCAGTCATGATTTTTTATACACCAGAACACATGTATATTTCTCTTCACTTACAACAGTGTTGGTTAATGTAACATTTTGCAAAACGTTTAAAATTATGAATTAATTAATTAAGATAAAATAATATAATATTATTAGTTCATGTCCTTAGTATGTTAAATTACACAAAAACTTCGGAAATTATTCATTTGGTCATTCATTCACCTTCAGTTACTGCTTAATCCTAGTTAAGGTTGCAGTGGAAGAGGAGCCTTTGCAGAAGACAGAGAAATTCAGCAATACACCTTGTACAGAACACATGTTTACAATTTATAAAAACCAGAGAATCTGGAGAAGAACCTCAAGTGAGAACATGCAAAACTCCACATAGACAATAACAGGAGCTCAGGGTTGAAGCCTGGAGCTGTGATGCACCAATACTACAGGACCCATGTACAAAATAACAAGGGTCAAATTATAATACAGGCTACATTATATTAAAAAAATAAATAAAAACAGAAACCCAACCTAATTTGACATTCATGTGTATGGCTGACTATGTGTGCACTCAGAGATGGTTTAAGATTTCTTCTCGCATACAGAACAAACACCTGGCTTGTTTCCTGTGGACTATGGCAGCAGCAACAGAGAAGGCATAAACAATAAGACAGAGCAGCGCAACACCCTTTCCACCAGCATCACTTCTCATAAAGCCCTGACGATGGCTTCTCTGCAAGTGCATGTGAAGCAGAAGGCCCAAAAGATCTGCTGTTCAAACAGGATCTTCTCAAAGCCTTGAGGAGGAAAGTGGTAGAAGTCGCTGAACTGGCAGTCTAAGATAGCACTCTCATCCACTGCAACACAGAGGATCAAACACAACTTTGTCATAACTTGGGCAGTGGCGGCTCAGTGCTGTCAGAGAGCCATTGCTGTACCCAGCTTTAACATGTGTTTTTACTGTACCTTAAAAGTAGATCACTTTGAATAAATAAAATTATTTTTTTCGCGGTCCGGTTTCCATCAAATCCTGCGCTCTGATTGGCTGGCGAGCGGGTCCGTATCCTACGGTACGGACCCCAGTTATGGACCTCTGGCGACTCGCTTCTTCACAACAACAACAAACATAGTAGCAATTTTTGTCAACATTTATTTTCACATTTCTCAGGAGAATAGCATTAATTTTACATCATGGATAGCGATAACGACAGTGTTCACAGCGAAAGCGAGTTTTACTACCCTGAGGAAGACGAAATAAAAGAAAACATTTCAGGAGAAAGCTAAAAACCTGTAACTTGCTAACGCTGAGCAAAAACATGGCTGAATCCTGAATGACTCAATTTTGTATAAATAGGGGACTACATAGTCGGCAAAATGTTTTTTTCCTGCCATGGAAGTGCACTTGTATACCGAGGAGGAAGCAATTTGCATTACAGCCGTGAATGAGAATTCAAAATGGCAGCTTGGCTCGGTTTTCCCTTTCGGGCGCTCTCGTTTTCTGTTAGAATTTGGTAAAAAAAAAAAAAAAATTATATATATATATATATATATATATATATATATATATATATATATATATAATGTGTGTGTGTGTGTGTGTGTGTGTGTGTGCGCGCGTGTGTGTGGCAGTTCCTATGTATGGGCGGAGCACAGAAGACGGCAGGCCAGAACTGAATTCCCAAAACTCTTTTTATTTTCAGCTTTTCAGCTTATTTAAACACTCTCACACACTCAGACACACGCACACACATCAGCCGTCTGGTTCGGGAGAGAGCCCCTCTGCTCTCGCTCTCCCTCCTTAAGTAGGGCACGGTCACTGGGAAGACACACAAACACAGGTTAATTGCTCTCAGGTGTAGTGATTCTGCCACTTACCTTCCCTGCCTCCGCCCTCCTGTCACAGACCGGCGCTTGACCACACCCCCGCTGCCACATACCCCCACCGCCCGACTCAGGCCGGGCGGCTGTCCGGCCTGCAGCCGACTCCCCCCCCCGATGGGAGAGGAAGTCCGCCATGACCATCTGTGCCCCCGGCCTGTGGACCACCTTGAAATTAAAGGGTTGGAGTGCCAGATACCAACGGGTGATCCGCGCGTTGGCATCCTTCATGCGGTGGAGCCACTGGAGGGGCGCGTGGTCTGAACAGAGGGTGAAAGGGCGCCCCAGCAGGTAGTACCGGAGGGCGAGGACCACCCACTTGATGGCCAGACACTCTTTCTCTATGCTGCTGTAGCGCCCCTCACGCACCGACAGCTTCCTGCTGATGTACAGGACAGGGCGGTCCTCCCCCTCCACCTCCTGGGACAAAACCGCCCCCAGCCCTCTGTCCGACGCATCGGTCTGCAACACAAAGGGGAGAGAAAAGTCAGGGGAGTGTAAAAGTGGCCCCCCACACAGTGCAGCCTTTACCTCAGAAAAAGCCCGCTGGCATTGCTCCGTCCACTGGACCGGATCTGGTGCCCCCTTTTTAGTGAGATCAGTCAGCGGGCTGGTGACGTCCGAATAATTAGGTATAAACCTACGATAATAGCCAGCCAGCCCCAGGAACTGTCTCACCCCCTTTTTGGTCTTGGGCCTCGGGCAGGCCGCAATTGCTGTGGTCTTGTTAATTTGGGGACGCACCTGCCCGTTGCCCAAGTGGAAGCCCAGATACCGTACTTCCACCCGCCCAATCGCACACTTCTTTGGGTTGGCTGTGAGACCCGCTCACCTCAGCGACCTAAGGACGGCCCTTAAGTGTTCAAGGTGCCTCGGCCAGTCATTACTATATATGATGATGTCGTCGAGGTAGGCGGCCGCATAGGTGGCGTGGGGGCGGAGGACCCTGTCCATCAGCCACTGAAACGTAGCGGGCGCCCCAAACAGCCCAAACGGAAGTGTGACGAATTGGTGTAAACCAAACGGTGTGGAAAAGGCCGTTTTTTCTCGGGATAGTGGAGTCAAGGAGATCTGCCAATATCCCTTCGTCAAATCCAGTGTCGAATAAAAGCGAGCCGTGCCGAGTCGATCGAGCAACTCATCAATACGAGGCATTGGGTACGCGTCGAATTTAGACACCGTGTTGACTTTTCTATAGTCCACACAGAACCGGACCGACCCGTCGGCCTTGGGTACCAAGACCACCAGGCTGCTCTAGTCACTATGGGACTCCTCGACGATGCCCATTTCGAGCATGGTCTCAAGTTCTTCCCGAACCACCTTTTTTTTGTGTTCGGGTAGCCTGTAAGGGCGGCTACGCACTACCACCCCCGGGGGTGTCTCTATGTGGTGCTCTATGAGGTTAGTGCGACCGGGCAGGGGCGAGAACACATCCGAAAACTCAGTCTGCAACTGGGCGACCTCCATGAGTTGGGTCGGGGAGTGGTGGTCTCCACAGAGGACCGGAGAGGTACGTGATGCCAATGCTCCTTTTTGAACCTCCGGCCACAGCTCCGCCTTCTCCGGAACCACCGACACCAACGCCACGGGGACCTCCTCATTCCAGAGTTTAAGCAGATTGAGGTGGTAAATCTGTAGCGCCCCACCCCTGTCCGTTCGCCTCACCTCGTAGTCGACGTCCCCAACTCGCCGTGTGACCTCAAAGGGTCCTTGCCACTTGGCGATCAATTTGGAGCTCGACGTGGGCAACAGTACGAGTACCTTATCTCCCGGTGTGAACTCCCTAAGGCACGTACCCTTGTTGTACAGGCGGGCTTGCCATTCTTGGGCCTGCCGCAAATTCTCCTGGGTTAGGTGGGTGAGGGTGTGGAGTTTTGCGCGCAGGTCCATAACGTATTGAATTTCATTTTTGCTTTGTGAAGTACTAGAGTAGCTCATGCTGGTTATGTATGCACTTTTATGTCCAGAGCTAAACTCTTCAGAAATCAACTAATTGAAGGTCACTGATCAATGTTTGCTTGGTAACATATTTGCCACTGACGGCGAAATTGGCGAAATGGCCACGCCCCCTTTTTAGCGAAGAACTACCAATTACCACCACTGTATCTCCGGAACCGTTCGGCCTAGAAGGTGATGTGACCATTCAAAATGTCCGGAATTGCCACATTATGGGGGGTCGGTAATACATTATTATGTCCTAAAACCAATGGTTTTCAATATATTTGCAATAAACTAATTTCTGCATCATACATTACAGTCCTGACCTTTTTTATATTACTTATGTACATTATCCATATTTGTCAGTTTAGTTATGTGGATTTCGACACTTTTTGCCCTTATTACAACCACAAAACACCACACATTTTAAGTTCTTTGCTCTGCAAGTGCATTTCTTGCTACTCATACATGACGTTGGGCATTTGCATGGAGGCGGTAGGTCATCTGGTCTGCATGGTACAGGCAGTATCACAGGAGTTATGCCGAAGTCTGTTGTTTTATATCCAAACTTGAGCAGATCTAGTTTAATCATTAGAGGATTTGGAGCTTCTAACCACAATCTGCACTGCAGATATGCTCGTTTTATGTGTTCTTGTAGTGTGGAGGAACAGCACACAAGCTGGTTAAAGTCAAGTTCTTTCCTAGAATTATGGTACTGCTCCCATCGATACTCATCAAATGTTGAACAGTCGGTTTTCTTTAATCCAGTTACAAGGAATTTTTCATCATTACTTATCATCTTCGGTGACAATTCCTCTGCACCAAACCCTTCCAATAGAGAGAGATCCATTGAAGCTTTCAGGCCGGCCAGCTTTGAACCCAACTTGCTGGTACTGTCGCACCCACTTAATGCGTGAATTGCTGGTAGACACGACACCAAATTGCTGTTCAGTTGATCAACTAACAGGTGAACAGGCACAGTCTTCTTGTTCTTCCTGTTGCCAAGCTTTACATAGAGTTTTTGTAGTTCCCATGTTTTCTTGAAATGGAAGATGAGGTTTACGAAAATGTCTGTGTCAGGTGAGTCAACTAAGATCGATTGAAAACCATGTTTTACACCATCATTGATATGGAACATGATTCTGTCATCAGCCTCTTCTTGGTTGCTTGAGAGCTTTGTGATTGTTGTTTCTTTGCCCGCAAACAGTTTTCTACATTCACCACCATATACTCCACCGAAGAAGATTTCCTTATCTGACACAATATTTTGTAGCATCCACTTGAAGAAGTACTCTTGGAACCTCACTTTGTTCAACATTGAGCTCCAGGACATGTCTAGATCAACAGGTACCTTCTGATTGTCAGACCTAATGGTGATAGTGATTTGTTCGGAACTTCTCTCTGCACGTTCCATTTGCTTGATCGATGATTTTTGATAAACATCAAAAATAATATCTATTCTTGTTGACTCCACTGCGGTAGCAAGAATGATTTTGGATAAAGTCTCAGCCAATTGCCCAAATGTTTCAATGTCCATCTTTTTTATTGGTAGTCTACGTACGAGTGCCATGAAATCAACTGTTATCATTTGAGCATCACATTTTACATTCCTTTTGTCTTGTGGAAGTTGGTTGACCAGTTCTCTTGATAGGGACGCTTTATCAGGCAGTGATTCAAATTATAATTACTTTCCATCAAAGAACACTTTAAAACTTGAACGCTGATCACTTCCTAAAACAAAAAGAAACAAATATAGGATACACTTGGTATTTTCATGAACACTCAGTAGCAAAACAGTGTCAGGGCAATGGTGGGATGAGTCATGGCATGGCATATATATTACATCCATGTAAATTACACTGAACATGGGTTCGAAATGTGTTGAAATTAGTCTTTTGCAAATATCTTGAAAACCATTGGTTTTAGGACATAATAATGTATTACTGACCCCCCATAATGTGGCAATTCCGGACATTTTGAATGGTCACATGACCTTCTAGGCCAAACGGTTCTGGAGATACAGCGGTGGTAATTGGTACTTCTTCACTAAAAAGGGGGCGTGGTCATTTCGCCAATTTCGCCGTCAGTGGCAAATGTGTTACCAAGCAAACATTGATCAGTGACCTTCAATTAGTTGATTTCTGAAGAGTTTAGCTCTGGACATAAAAGTGCATACATAACCAGCATGAGCTACTAGAGTAAAGGTCCCTCCTCCCAATTTTCCCGCAGCACGTCTAGAATGCCGCGCGGCTTACGCCCATATAATAATTCGAATTGGGAAAACCCCGTGGAGGCTTGGGGGACCTCTCGAACTGAAAACAGCAAGGGCTCGAGCCACTTATCCCAATTACGTGCGTCCTCACTTACGAATTTTTTAATTATATTCTTAAGGGTGTGATTGAACCGTTCCACTAAACCGTCCGTTTGTGGGTGATACATGCTGGTGTGGATCGGCTTAATCCCCAATAACCCATACAGTTCGCACAGTGTCCGTGACATAAACGTGGTGCCTTGATCAGTCAGAATCTCTTTCGGGATTCCGACTCGGGAGATAATGCGGAAGAGCGCCTCCGCAATACTGCGTGATGAGATATTGCGCAGAGGCACTGCTTCCGGGTATCGCGTTGCATAGTCCACCAGAACTAATATAAAGCGGTACCCTCGTGCTGACCAATCTAATGGCCCGACGAGATCCATCCCAACTCTTTCAAACGGGGTCTCGATTAATGGAAGAGGGCGCAAAGGCGCTTTTGGAATGGCCGCTGGATTCACTAACCGGCATTCGCGGCACGCCATACACCACCTACGGACATCCCCGCGAATCCCCGGCCAATAGAATCGGGCCATTATTCGGGCTAGTGTCTGATCCTGCCCCAGGTGTCCAGCCATGGGATTAAAGTGAGCCGCCTGGAATACCAATTCCCGGCGGCTCTTTGGAATTAAAAGCTGCATGACTCGCTCTTTAGTTTGAGTGTCCTGCGTCACTCGGTATAATCTATCCTTCATAATCGCGAAGTAGGGGAAGGACGAGGTGGCGTTCGGCTGGAGCGTTTGACCATCAATTACTCTCACTTGGTCAAACTCATGTTGCAGAGTCTCGTCTCGCGACTGCTCTAATGGGAAATCTGCGAGGGATTCTCCAAGAGAGAGAAGAGGGGCCGGCGGCTCCTCACTCTGACGCGGAGATGACGTAGATGGCTCTGTGACAGCTGCTCCCACCAAAGCGACACCGGGACCTCCCCCTGTTAAATGGCAGGACCCACTCTCTACTAAGCATGTCATTAAACCCCGAAATCCCGGCCAATCAGTCCCCAAAATTAAGGAGTGGGTAAGGCGAGGATTAACCGCCGCCTTCACTATAAATTTTTCCCCCCGGAAAAAAATGTGGACTGACACCAAAGGGTAGCTGTGAACGTCCCTGTGCACACACAACACCTTCACCCCCTGTGCACCCCCCAATGCCTCGTGTTGCACCAGGCTTTGGTGAATTGAGGTCTGATTACAACCAGAATCCACCAACGCCTGATATGTATCCCCTTGGATACTCACCGGTATGCGATACGCTCCGGCCCGATCGAGGGCGGCTTCTGGCGCGTCGGGGATCTGAACCACCGCGCCCACCTCCATTACCATGCACTGCTGTTGGAGGTGGCCCGGTTCCCCGCAGCGCCAGCAAACCGGCCCGGGCTTCCTCTCTGCACCGGTGTTCTGGGGCTCACTCACCTGAGGGGGGGCAGAGACAGACACAGAAGGGTGAAACGGGAGGGCACCGAAGGTGCGGCAGGCCGGCTGGGGTGGTGCCGGCCCCCGCCTCCGCGGTGGGGGAATGGGGCGAGGACGGGACACAGAAGGAGGGGGAGAGAGAGAGAGAGAGAGAGAGAGAGAGAGAGAGAGAAGAGGAGAGAAGAGAAGAGACTGTCTGCTGTCCTGCCGCCGGAACAGCCGCCAAATGGTCCTCCGCCAGCTCAATGGCCTGATCCAGCGACGCCGGGCGGTGGCACTGGACCCACTCTGCGGTTCCTGTGGGCAAGCGCGCAATGAACTGCTCCAGCACCACCTGATCGACGATCTTCTCGGCGTCGCGGTTGTTGGCCCTCAGCCACCGCCAGCAGGCGTCCCGGAGTTGCTGGCCAAACGCGAACGGGCGGCCGACTTCCTCCAAGCGCAGAGCGCGGAAGCGCTGGCGCTGCTGTACGGCGGTGCGCCCCACACGCTGGAGGATGGCCCGGTGAAGGTCCGCGTAGGCCAGCCGGCGGTCGGCGGGGAGCTGTAGCGTGGCCAGCTGCAGCGCGGCCAGCTGCGCCTCCCCTGTTAGCAGGGGGAGGAGGCGCGCCGCGCGCTGATCCATCGGCCACCCCGAGGTCTCCGCGACTTGCTCAAAGAGCATGATGAAAGCCTCGGGGTCATCCTGCGGGCCCATCTTTGTCAGGGTGAGGGGGGACGGGCCCGCGGTGGAAGCGTTGATTGTCCCCGCCGACGCGAGGAGGTGCCAGAACGCCTGTCGGTCCTCTTGCTGGGCCAACACCAGGGCCTCGAAGCACTGCTCCTGCTCCTTACGGAGCATGACGAGCGCCTGGTGCTGGCTTTGCTGGGCCGTGGCGAGGGCGTGGACCAGGTCGGCGAATGGGGAAGACTCCATGGGGCGGTTCGGCATTCTGTGCTCCAGATCCCGGGTTTCGGCACCACTGTGGCAGTTCCTATGTATGGGCAGAGCACAGAAGACGGCAGGCCAGAACTGAGTTCCCAAAACTCTTTATTTTCAGCTTTTCAGCTTATTTAAACACTCTCACACACTCAGACACACGCACACACATCAGCCGTCTGGTTCGGGAGAGAGCCCCTCTGCTCTCGCTCTCCCTCCTTAAGTAGGGCACGGTCACTGGGAAGACACACAAACACAGGTTAATTGCTCTCAGGTGTAGTGATTCTGCCACTTACCTTCCCTGCCTCCGCCCTCCTGTCACAGACCGGCACTTGACCACGCCCCCACTGCCACAATATATATATATAAGGTCCGTCCATATGGTGAAATACCGTGACCTTGGCCCAGAGGGCCTCAGTCAGTACTTTCGAGACCTCGGTCACGGTATTTCACCATACGGACCTCCCAGCTGGTAAATAACGTGTCAAAAGAACATTTTTCAGCTCATTATTCACTGTCTGCTATCGACTCCAAAATACACTTTGATTCAGCACATCAGCTTCTATGCATGCTTTCAATTAATTTTTATCCCTGAATCTTTTCTACTTCTCTCACATACACACACAAGTTTGGACACACGTACTCATGTTTTTCTTTATTTTGACTATTTTCTACATTGTAGAACAATACTAAAAAGACATCAAAACTAGGAAATAACATCTAGAACATATATGGAATTATGTGGTAAATTAAAAAAAAATTTTTTTTTTAATGTTTGATATTTTAGATTCTTCAAAGCAGCCAGTATTTACCTTGACGCTTTACACACTATTGGCAATATCTTAACCAGCTTCATCAGGTAGTCACCTGGAATGCTTTTCTTAATAGGTGTGCCTCGTCAAAAGTTAATTAGTGCAATTTCTTGCCTTCTTAATGCGTTTGAGATCAAACAGTAAATAATAAAAATATAGTAACTAGCCCTATTCCAGAACTGTAGTAATCCACATTATGTCAAGAACCGCTCAATTAAGTAAAGAGAAATGACACTAATCATTATTTTAAGACATGAAGTGACTTTTTTTTATAAATTTTAATAAAAGTCAGGAAAAAAAATATAGAATTAGAAGGCGTGTCCAAACTTTTCACTGGTACTGTATGTGTGTGCCATATTTTTTATATCTAAAAATTACAAAAGACACAAGTGTTTCCTGGGAAATACACCACTCATATTTTTCATACAAGCTGCATCCAGGACATCAAGAACAGCAACTGGGATATAAATCTCTATAGGTCACACGTGAGGAAATTGATGATTTGTTTTGAAAAAATTGGGTACTTTTTATTTGTGAATGTGTCTATATAATAAAATCACACATTGTGTTGAAGATATGAAGTTTATCTTCTCATGTTGAAAATATTTTCACTCATTCACTTTGCTCACTCGTGCTATATACATTCCCCACTCACAGATAAACTTCATATCTTCGCACAACCATATCATATTCTCTGTATATTACATTACATTATATCAAATCATATTCTATTAAACTGACCATAAACTACAGGGAACACAGTCCCTCGGATGCCTGAGGCTGGACACTGCATGTTCTTCCCATTCAAATACAGGTTCAGTTCCACATGGTCATAGGTTCAGTTCCACATCGTCAAAAGTTAATTAGTGCAATTTCTTACCTTCTTAATGCATTTGAGATCAAACAGTAAATAATAAAAATATAGTAAATAGCCCTATTCCATGTACTGTAACATCAAAAGTAATTTATGGAATCCTTGGCAAAACTTAGGCTGCTATGTTTTCTGCCATTAGATTTAACACAGCATTAAACATCCAGTGGTCAGACAAGCAATGAACATTATATTGCTAATCTAATGATTCATTCATAAGGGTCTATTTACAGATATATCTTTTCCAAACTTGACAGAGGGATTGAGATCACGACTATAGCAATATCTTCAGCTAAAGGGGAGAAAAAAGTAACTGTACAGATCTTTGTTGGGCTAGTTGCATGACAAGCCAACTTGTTTAAAAAAAATTTTTTTAAATTAATTTCTTCCCAAAACTTGTTCTCCACCATGTCTGTTTCTTTACTATAACATCATATACAGTATTTCAGCAGAATTAAAACTCTAGGCCTGAGCACTTTATCTAAATAACCCATTTTACCTCAACTCTGTCAGCATAAAACCATGTTGACAATAAATTTAAAACCTTTGCAGCGTTATGAAAATACACTGATCATCCATAACATTAAAACCATCGGCCTAATATTCTGTAGGTCCCTCTCGTGCCACCAAAACAGCTCCGACACCTTGAGTTGTGGTGTCCACAAGACCACCAGGTGTGCTGTGGGATTTGGCACCAAGACATTAGCAGCAGATCCTTTAAGTCCTGTAAGTCGTGAGGTGGGACCTCCATGGATCAGACATTTGTCCTCCATTGTCCAGCACATCCCACAGATGCTTGATCAGCTTGAGATCTGGAGAATTTGGAGGCCAAATCAACAACTTGAACTCTTAGTCATGTTCCTCAAACCATTTGTGAACAATTTTTTCTGCAGTGTGGCAGGGCACATTATCCTGCTGAGAGAGGTTTTGCTGCCATTGGGTAATAACTTTGCCATAAAGGGGTATACTTGGCCTGCAACAATGTTTAGGTAGGCGGTATGTGTCAAAACAACATCCACATGAATACCAGGACCCAAAGTTTCCCAGCAGAACACTGCCCAGAGCATCACACTGCCTATGCGAGCTTGTCTTTTTCCCCATAGTGCATCCTGATGCCATCTATTCCCCAGTTAAGTCATACACATGCACCCGCCATCCACATGATGTAAAAGAAAACATGATTCATCAGTCCAGGCCACCATGTGCCCATTGTAGGTGCTTTTAGTAGTGGATAGGGGTCAGCATGGGCACTCTGACTGGTTTACAGCTACACAGATAAATACGCAGCAAGCTGTATGTACTGTGTGTTCTGACACCTTTATCATAGCCAGCATTTTTTTTTCCAACAAACTGTGCTACAGTAGCTCTTATGAGGGATTGGACCAGACTGGCTAGCCTTTGTTCCCAATGTGCATCAGTGAGCCTTTGACACCCATGACCCTGTCACTGGTTCACCAGTTGCCCTTCCTTGGACCACTTCTGGTAGGCACTAACCACTGCATACTGGGAACACCCCATAAGACCTGCCATACTGGAGATGTACTGACCCAGTCTTCGAGCCCATTTTTCCTGCTTCCAACACGTCAACTTTGAGAATGGACCGTTCACTTGCTGCCTAATATATACCACCCCTTGACAGGTGCTATTATGATGAGATAATTAACGTTATTCTCTTCACCCATCAATGGTTTAATATACAGTAAAGGCTGGTCAGTGTATATTGCATTTTGTCAAACAAAGATTGTTTATATAAGTGTTAATTGTGAAAATGTGAATTCTATGTGAAACATGCATGTTTCCTTACTCATGCCTGTGCTTAAATACATTTAAACAAATTTCTGTTGAATAATCGTGTAGCAGACCTAATCTCATCTCATCTCATTATCTCTAGCCGCTTTATCCTTCTACAGGGTCGCAGGCAAGCTGGAGCCTATCCCAGCTGACTACGGGCGAAAGGCGGGGTACACCCTGGACAAGTCGCCAGGTCATCACAGGGCTGACACACAGACACAGGCAACCATTCACACTCACATTCACACCTACGGTCAATTTAGAGTCACCAGTTAACCTAACCTGCATGTCTTTGGACTGTGGGGGAAACCGGAGCACCCGGAGGAAACCCACGCGGACACGGGGAGAACATGCAAACTCCACACAGAAAGGCCCTCGCCGGCCCCGGGGCTCGAACCCAGGACCTTCTTGCTGTGAGGCGACAGCGCTAACCACTACACCACCGTGCCGCCCTGTAGCAGACCTAATAAAAAAAAAAATCGTTGCTCCTAAAAATAATCAAAACTGGATACTGGATATTTTGGAATGAATGTTTCAAATATGTACAGTCCACATTTTCCCCCTAAAGACTGTAAATTTGCCACATTCTTACCACAATGTCTCCCTCCTGTGGCACACTGTTAGCACCAAACTGTGACTGTCTCGACCCAAAGGTATCTGGTTTAGATTCATCTTCTGTGTGGCCACCCCGACTCCCCACACACCTGCACAAAGAGCATCAAAAAGCATTTTGTGTCCTAATTTGCACAGGTTCATAAATTTTACATGGTTTTATTTATTGCAAATGTCATGCAGACAGATAAGTATCTGATTTAAAAAAAAAAATCCACAGGGTAATTTTCCAGACTACTTTTAACTGACCCTTGCTGGACAATTTTTGTGAGCCTGTGCACACTGTAGCCTCAGATTTCCTGGGATTTGTGGTGACTGATATGAACACATCCACCTGACTGAGCAGAGTGGAACGTGATGTTCTGCCGTAGCCGAGCTCAACTCAAGGTTTAACGTGTTGTGCGTTCTGGGATGCTTTTTTGCTCACCATGGTTGTAAGTTACTGGAACCTTCCTGAAAGTTCAAACCAATCTGGCCATTCTCCTCTGAACCCTCATCAACAAAGCATTTGCAAAGAAGTGCTGTTCACTGAATGTTTTTTAGTTTGGAGGGTTTTGTTTGTTTTGCACACAATTCTGTGTAAACTCGAGACTACTTTGAGTGCAAATCCCAGGAAATCAGCAGTTTCTGAAATACTAAACACGAAATTTAATTTACCCTATAAATACCATAATTTATAGTGAGAAGAATTGTCTCGTAAGGTCACAGTGATAAACTACACAAAAATAAAACAAAATACATATTATATAATACCTTCTTGTGTTCTTTCACATTTTTATTTTTATCTAGATAGATAATCGAAATAAAAGATTTATTTATATTATATTACATAAAGAGAGAGAGAGAGAGAGAGAGAGAGAGAGAGGATATTACATGGCTGTGCGAAAATATGAAGTTTATCTTCGAGTGGTGAATATATTCACGAGTGATATATTTTTCAACACAAGAAGATAAAGTTTATATGTCTTCACGCAACTGTGTAATGTTCTTTATATTATATGGACACATCCACAAATTTAAAAAAAATACGCAAGTTAATCAAAAGAATTGTAATTTTGAACCGGTTCGCCATTCTGACAACGCGCATCCAGTCAGTAGGAAAACATTGGGAGTGACGTCATCAGAGTGAATTATTGGGAATTATTATACCTACAGGCCACTTTTTCCATGGAACAAAAACATGTATTTTATTCCCTTCTGGTGGGTTTATTGATGGCATGCAATATTGTTATCATATCACTTATCCTCCGTGTATTACGCCACTTTCCCCAATGGTAAATGAGCGTGCAATATTGTTACAATATTGCATGTTGTCAAGATAACACGACATCACACGTTGGAGACGTAAAACTTCCGCAGTAGTGAGCGACAGTGACAATTTGTAAACAAATATGGCCGCCAGGTCTGCTTCATTAAAAATGGAAGACTTTGAGAGAATTTTGGCTGCCAGATCGCTCCACTGTGTGTAGTTGTCGATGTTGATTTTAAAAGTAACTAAGTAAATTACACAAGGAAAGATTATTATTATTATAAATAATATTTGGCTTGACTGCACTAGCATTAGCCTTCGCTAATGCTACGCTGGCTGGAAGGTAACTGGACTGCTACGCTAACAGCACCGAGTCACGGGTAAACTAGTGTTGGCCTTTGCTAATGCTACTGCGACGACAGCTGGAAGGTAACTGGACTGCTGCACTAACAGCACCGAGTCATGGGTAAGCTAGCGTTGGCCTTCACTAACGCTACTGCTACGTCAGCTGGAAGGTAACTGAACTGCCACGTTAACAGCACCGAGTCGCAGGTACGCTAGCATTGGTCTTTGAGAATGCTGACATGAAGAGTGTGTATGTATTATAATAATAAAAAAATAATATTAGCTGGCTTTTTTCATGGTCTATCAGATATATTCCATTCCGCTAGCATGATATTGAACTCGTCTTTGACTCGTACAATATCATGTTAGCTGAATGGAATATATCTGATAGACCATGAAAAAAAGCCAGCCAATATTATTTAAATAATATGTCACTCAGATCTGCGATGGATTTCATATGAAAAATGTGCGTTTTTCAACATGAGAAGATAAACTTCATATCTTCAAACCAATGTGTGATTTTCTTTTTATTATATAGACACATTCACAAAGTACCCAAATTTATCAAAACAAATTATCGATTTCCTCACGAGTGACATATAGAGATTTGTGTCACGGTTTTGGATCTCAATGTCCCGGACGTGGCATGTATGAAAAATACGAGTGGTGCATTTCCCTGTAAAACACTCGTGTCCATATAATATAAAATAATACAATCTAAGCAGGGCGGCACGGTGGTGTAGTGGTTAGCGCTGTCGCATCATAGCAAGAAGGTCCGGGTTCGAGCCCCGTGGCCGGCGAGGGCCTTTCTATGTGGAGTTTGCATGTTGTCCGCGTGGGTTTCCTCCGGGTGCTCCGGTTTCCCCCACAGTCCAAAGACATCCAGGTTAGGTTAACTGGTGACTCTAAATTGACCGTAGGTGTGAATGAGAGTGTGAATGGTTGTCTGTGTCTATGTGTCAGCCCTGTGATGACCTGGAGACTTGTCCAGGGTGTACCCCGCCTTTCGCCCGTAGTCAGCTGGGATAGGCTCCAGCTTGCCTGCGACCCTGTAGGACAGGATAAAGCGGCTAGAGATAATGAGATGAGATGAGACAATCTAAGCATGTGATGTGGTAGTGCAGCAGGGTGTAAACACTGTAGATATAAACAGCAGACTTGAGTGGCATTAAAGTGGCAGTGCAGTGCAAATATCTAGGTCTACCATGCTGGTCATTTTAGCCATCTTTGGCAGTCTGTTTCAACCTAAATTAATGCCCGAGTTGCTGCTATTAAGCTCATTATGTTTCAATCGGTCATTTTCCCTGGGTCAGAGTCTTTGTTAATTTTGTAAACTTTTTGGGAGAATGTATAAATGTACAGTACCAGCCAAAAGTTTGGACACACCTAATTCAGTGGTTTTTCTTTATTAAGACACTTCATGTCTTCAAGTAACGATCGATATAGTTTCTCTTTACTTAGTTGAGCGGTTCTTGACAGAATATGGATTACTACAGTTGTGGAATACTTTATTTTTATTATTTACTGTTTGATCTCAAACGCATTCACTCATTCATCCATCGTATGCGACGAAGACCAGAAAGAGCATCATTAAGAATTTGTGAAAATTAAAAAAAAAAAAAAAGAATACAAAGATGTAACAATTTTGCTCACTGATTTTGAGTGCGGTGTGTTCGCTGACGGCTAATGAGGCCAATGTTGGCACGAAACCTCCGACCACAAGTAGTGCACATGGGTCCATTCTGAGTGGGTTCAGTTGAGCTTACTGCCCGCCTCTTGTGCTCTTCATGCTTGCGTTGGGCTTCGTGAATTCTTCTTTCCTCATAGCAGGGATGAGAATGAAAAATATTTTAAAAAGTCTGAAAAAAGCCGGGGGTTTGGGGGCCGCAGGCCCCCAGCGGGGCCCAGGGGGTGGGAGCTAATGATTTTTGGCTATTTTTTTTTTTTACCCCAAAACCATTAATTTTATCAGCAAAAAGTTGCAATTTATTTGGAAATAAATTCCCCTTCTTGGTGGACTACCAGGTGAAAATGATTAATATGGTACAAGAGACTTCTTTTTAATCAATTCACATTTGATGATTTCAAAAAAATCAATGCACCTTTTAATATAAACAAGAGCGCTACAGTATTATATTTCTGTATTTTTGCTATTCATGTCTTTGAATACTCTAATCCTTTAAAATGAAATACAAACCAGAAAAAAGTTATATCATATAATTCTCTTAAGCTTTCTTCTGATGTTTTCATGGTAGCAGGAGGTCTTGCATATTAAGCAGGCAACATTCAACATCACTTATCACTTCCCTTTCAACTATTGTGTGTACTAACTAGGTTTTATCTGGACAGGATGTTGTGTAATGTAATACATATACAGTGGGGCAAAAAAGTATTTAGTCAGCCACCAATTGTGCAAGTTCTCCCACTTAAAAAGATGAGAGAGGCCTGTAATTTTCATCATAGGTATACCTCAACTATGAGAGACAGAATGGGGGGAAAGAATCCAGGAAATCACATTGTAGGATTTTTAATGAATTAATTGGTAAATTCCTCGGTAAAATAAGTATTTGGTCACCTACAAACAAGCAAGATTTCTGGCTCTCACAGACCTGTAACAACTTCTTTAAGAGGCTCCTCTGTCCTCCACTCGTTACCTGTATTAATGGCACCTGTTTGAACTCGTTATCAGTATAAAAGACGCCTGTCCACAACCTCAAACAGTCACACTCCAAACTCCACTATGGCCAAGACCAAAGAGCTGTCAAAGGACACCAGAAACAAAATTGTAGACCTGCACCAGGCTGGGAAGACTGAATCTGCAATAGGTAAGCAGCTTGGTGTGAAGAAATCAACTGTGGGAGCAATTATTAGAAAATGGAAGACATACAAGACCACTGATAATCTCCCTCGATCTGGGGCTCCACGCAAGATCTCACCCCGTGGGGTCAAAATGATCACAAGAACGGTGAGCAAAAATCCCAGAACCACACGGGGGGACCTAGTGAATGACCTGCAGAGAACTGGGACCAAAGTAACAAAGGCTACCATCAGTAACACACTACGCCGCCAGGGACTCAAATCCTGCAGTGCCAGATGTGTCCCCCTGCTTAAGCCAGTACATGTCCAGGCCCGTCTGAAGTTTGCTAGAGAGCATTTGGATGATCCAGAAGAGGATTGGGAGAATGTCATATGGTCAGATGAAACCAAAATAGAACTTTTTGGTAAAAACTCAACTTGTCATGTTTGGAGGAGAAAGAATGCTGAGTTGCATCCAAAGAACACCATACCTACTGTGAAGCATGGGGGTGGAAACATCATGCTTTGGGGCTGTTTTTCTGCAAAGGGACCAGGACGACTAATCCGTGTAAAGGAAAGAATGAATGGGGTCATGTATCGTGAGATTTTGAGTGAAAACCTCCTTCCGTCAGCAAGAGCATTGAAGATGAAACATGGCTGGGTCTTTCAGCATGACAATGATCCCAAACACACCGCCCGGGCAACGAAGGAGTGGCTTCATAAGAAGCATTTCAAGGTCCTGGAGTGGCCTAGCCAGTCTCCAGATCTCAACCCCATAGAAAATCTTTGGAGGGAGTTGAAAGTCCGTGTTGCCCAACGACAGCCCCAAAACATCACTGCTCTAGAGGAGATCTGCATGGAGGAATGGGCCAAAATACCAGCAACAGTGTGTGAAAACCTTGTGAAGACTTACAGAAAACGTTTGACCTCTGTCATTGCCATGGTGATTTTGAATTAAAGAACAGGCATGTACAATTGGCATTACATACTGGAAATTTTTTTTAAATCAAAAACTATAAGTTCATCTCGGCCTAAAAAATTTGGGCAGACGCTCCCGCGCGGCACATGCCAGCAATTTGCCCCGTCCCCCTATGAAATGAGCAGTAAGTAGGAGAGTTATACATGGTATCATACCTAAAATTTTATCAGAAATATAGATATGATACTATGATTCTCCCCAACATGCTACATTAGAAAAGCTAACCCCATTTATAAAAGATACACACTTTTATTTATTTATATATATATATATATAAAATTGAACAGGCAAAATAATTTTCGACCTACCTTTGTGTTTTTTGGTGTATATGTGAAGTTCAATAATCCTTGCCCCTCTACTAGCATAGTTTATCATGTCAGAACACAATGAGCAAAGTACTTTTCCTGGGATGTCTATTTTCCGTATGTGATCACCGAGCTTCATTATGACAGTCTGCTTGTCGATCTCGATATTCAGTGTTCTTTCTAACCAAGCCCATCGAAAACAGTTCTTTATTCCTGCACCTTTATCAATGTCCCTCGCTCGATCCTCTTCTTTCTTATCTAGGACTTTTGCCATTGTCGATATGCTAAAATATCCCGCCTGAATACGTGTCTTTCCGATGTAACCAATGCGTATCGTCAAACAGTGTGTACGGTCGGTGAACGGCGATTGCAAGCCACGCGTGGAGAGCATGCGCACTTGTGTTTATACACTTCACACGATGGGATTTCCCGAAAATTCTACCACAAATAAGTCGAACATTGTCGCAAAAGTGAATGTTAATTACGACATGTCGAAAGACTCGAGTGTGTTAACCCGGAGCCCACCAAGAATCAAGACGTTATAAGGTGACCACAGATCATTAACCACCCCCCGAAAATTTCTCAACAGATTTACATCGATCTCAAAAACGATCATTTTGGTCTGAAAAAGTCAGAAATCTGCCGATCGGCGGAAAATTCTCATCCCTGTCATAGGCCTCACTACCTTTGGAGAGGGTGGATCGCCATGCTGATCTCTCTTGGGCCTTTCTTTCCCAGTTGTCAGGATTTATGCCAAGGTCTTTCAGGGAGATTTTCAAGCTGTCCTTGCATTGGTTCTTTGGGCCCCCTCGCCAGTTCGCCATAGAACAGTTTTTTTGGCAAGTGGCATTCTTCCATTCTGGAGAGGTGACCAGCCCATCGAACTTGTGCCTTTTTCAGCATGGTGTGGACACTGCTGAATTTGGACCATAGGAGCACTTCAGTGTCAGGGATCTTGTCATGCCAGGAGATTGAAAGCAGTTTTCGCAGGCAGTTCAGGTGGAACCGGTTTAGTTTTCTTGCATGGCGCTCATAGACTGTCCAAGTTTCGCAAGCGTACAACAATGATGGTAGGACAACTGCTTGGTAGACTTTCAGTTTTGTTTTTAGCTTGATGCCACACCTGTCCCTTCTCAAACGCATTAAGAAGGCAAGAAATTACACTAACTTTTGACAAGGCACATCTGTTAACTGCATTCCAGGTGACTCCCTCATGAAGCTGGTTAAGATAATGCCAATAGTATGTAAAGCATCACCAAGGTAAACGCTGGCTATTTTGAAGAATCTTCTTCTTTTGGCTGCTCCCGATTAGGGGTCGCCACAGTGGTTCTTTCGTCTCCATTGCTCCCTGTCTTCTGCATCCTTCTGTACCACATCTGCCACTTTCACGTCCTCTCTCACCACATCCATGTATCTCCTCTTTGGCCTTCCTCGTTTTCGTGTGCCTGGCAGCTCCATCCTCAACATTCTCCTTCCAACATGCTCTGCATCTCTTCTCAGGATGTGCCCATACCATCTCAGTCTCATCTCTCTTAGCTTAATTCCCAGGTTCTCCACATGTGCTGTCCCTCTGATGTGCTCGTTCCTTATCCTGTCCAACCTCGTCACTCCCATCGCAAACCTTAACATCCTCAACTCTGCCACCTCCAACTTTGCCTCCTGTCTCTTCGTTAAGGGTACGGTCTCCAATCCATACATCACAGCTGGTCTCACTACTGTCTTATACATCTTACCTTTCACTTTTGCTGGGACTTTCCTATCAGAAATGACTCCCAAAATCCTTCTCCAACTGCTCCACCCTGCCTGCACTCTCTTTCTCACCTCACTATCACAGACCCATTTTCCTGCACAGTTGACTCCAGGTACTTGAATTCACCAACTTTCTTTATGTCTACTCCTTGCATCTTCACTACACTCTCATCCCCATTCTCATTGATGCACATGTACTCTGTTTTGCTACTGCTCACCTTCATTCCTCCCAACCCAACTTCCTTTCTACTTTCACCACATATCACAATATCATCCGCAAGCATCATGTTCCATGGTGACTCTTGCCTCACTTTGTCCGTCAAGCTATCCATCACTATGGCAAACAAGAAACGACTCAAAGCAGATCCTTGATGGAGTCCCACCTTCACCTTGAACCATTCAGTTGTTCCAACTGCACACCTCACTGCTGTTTCACTCTTCTCATACATGTCTTGCACCACTCTGATATACTTCTCATTCATGCCACTCTTTCATATATTTCATTTACAATATTATCTCAGGCAAGCTGGAGCCTATCCCAGCTGATTATGGCCGAGAGGCGGGGTACACCCTGGACAAGTCGCCAGGTCATCACAGGACTGACACATAGACACAGACAACCATTCACACTCACATTCACACCTACGGTCAATTTAGAGTCACCAGTTAGCCTAACCTGCATGTCTTTGGACTGTGGGGGAAACCGGAGCACCCGGAGAAAACCCACGCGGACACGGGGAGAACATGCAAACTCTACACAGAAAGGCCCTCACTGGCCATGGGGCTCGAACCCAGACCTTCTTGCTGTGAGGAGACAGCACTAACCACTACACCACCGTGCCGCCCGTTTACAATATTATTTATTCATCTCATCTCATTATCTCTAGCCGCTTTATCCTGTTCTACAGGGTCGCAGGCAAGCTGGAGACTATCCCAGCTGACTACGGGCGAAAGGCGGGGTACACCCTGGACAAGTCGCCAGGTCATCACAGGGCTGACACATAGACACAGACAACCATTCACACTCACATTAACACCTACGGTCAATTTAGAGTCACCAGTTAACCTAACCTGCATGTCTTTGGACTGTGGGGGAAACCGGAGCACCCGGAGAAAACCCACGCGGACACGGGGAGAACATGCAAACTCCACACCGAAAGGCCCTCGCCGGCCACGGGGCTCGAACCCAGGACCTTCTTGCTGTGAGGTGACAGTGCTAATCACTACACCACCGTGCCACCTGTTTACAATATTATTTATTATTTAATTTTAAACAAAGAAAATGCACATTGTTTATAATTCATAAATTAAAAAGGAGTCTTTTCAGGGGGGGTTTCCCTCATTGAAACTTTGTTCAAAATATTTCGAGAATCGAATCGTGCCCGGGGTGTATCGTTACACCCCTATAAATCTGATCACTAGCACCATCGAATGAAACTGAATTAATCCCACTCACGATTGTTGGTTCTCATGTCCCTGCCTACTGACCCGTGGACTGGACCTTGAACTCGAAGCAGCTCTTGTTCTGGTGGAGAGGGGCGTTGGTCAGACCCGCCCCCCGCTCCCACAAACCCGCCCCCCGCTCCCACAAACCCGCCCCCCGCTCCTCACCAGCACCACATCCGCGCCTGCAGGAGCAGCACACACCGCGCTCACACACCACCACCACTCCGCTCGGTCTCTCTCTCTCGGTATGTATTTCATTACAACCACCACTCCGGCTCGGATATACCATTTTGCGTGTTTTGGATCAGATTTACAGACACTGAAACACGGTTTCTATAGCAACGTCGGATCAGAGCAGCAAACAGTGGTTAGTTAGCACGCTATCACTGCGAGCTAAAGCAGGGAGAAAAGACACTTTAATAGAGGAATTAAAGCAATAAACGCTGCTTTCCTACTCCAGTGTCACACAAACACTTCAGGCGCAACACGAACTCTGTCTATCCGGCTGGATCACTGCCTAATGATCAGAGGTTAAATCGTTTGTTTGTTTATTTATTTATTGATATTCCTCACGATAACCGGTTAATCGTTTGTGTCGATGGGCATTTCTTTAAGAGGTTTATGATCGGATCGTCCATCACTACAACAGTAGCCCAGGCAGCATGTAAACACTGCAGCCATATCAGATTTAGCTTTACTGGAGACAGGGGGGGAGAAATAATGAAACCGGAAGTGTCATTAGATGCGTCACGGAAGCCCTTTGGAAAGAAGGAGGGGGGGAAGGAAGGAAGACTTGGGAAAGGTTGTGGCTTGCAGAGCCGCACTGCCCTCTAGCGGTGCGTCGCGGTATCGACCGTTACAGTTCCTTTGCGGTTCCTCCAATCAGAGGAGAGGAGAGGAGCACCCCCCCACACGCCGTTCAGAGCGCGCGCAAGCTCTCACTGGCGGCATGGAAACAGGGGGAAGAAAAATAACGAGGTCAAAATATTTTCACACGTGACATGCCAGCTATTGGATGGATACGGACGCCGCGTGGGCTCCCGACACATGGCGCGAGATGGAGAATGACGCGACGCGCGCGCGCCTGCCAGCCTGCCTGCGCGCGCTCAGCTGTTTGTAACACTTGAGTGCTCTGTCTGTAGAGTGCCATGATGCAGCAGTTGGAGAAATAAATAACCGAGATGATTACTATGCAGGCGCGCATCATGGATGCTTCTTGTGCGCTTTGATTGATGGATTAAAAACCTGACCTAACCCGGCGCACGTGCAGAAATGCTGATGAGTGCGCTCGAGGCTGAGTGGAGGGTTATTTCTCACTTTGTGATGCTTTTGCATAGCAACAGCATCCCCCCCCCCCCAACCAGAAAAGAAGGCATCCTCTTCTGTGTTTAATACTGCAGGGGGATGTTTTCAGTGATGCCACTGCGCAGGAGTATTCTAACAAACTATTACTGTAACTACCTCGAGCTTCGCAGTAAAACATCTGTATCTATACCGGTGTTACATGTCATCATCCATCCAGTGAATGCATGTTTTAAACACTTTGGTTCTGAGTGGCTTGACCTGAAACGGTTAAAGTTTCCTCGGTTGGAAAGAGCGAAGTCTGCACAGCAACAAGCGCCACGATTGCGTCGCGTACTGCAGTAAAATCAACTGAGCTCAGAGTGCACGGGAGGACTCAGTGTTTTGATCCAGTTGCTGACGTTTGCCGCTATAACAGTCATCAGTTGCTACCTTAGCGGCAGGACTCTCTCTCTCTCTCTCTCTCTCTGTCTGAGCGTTGTGAAACAAAATCGTGAAGAGACAGCCGACAGGATGAGCGGGTTCTTGGATGTTCCCAGGCGAAGTGTCAGGGCGCAGTGGACTTGTGAGCAGAGAGAACATGGTGTCATTACGCGTTGTGCATGTAGTCGCGTCACTCTGTTTTGCGCACTATAACTAGAGGGGAAAAAAAACCTTACTCAACTTTTTTTTTCTCTTCCATAGCTAAGTTACTCAGTCTTTATGTATAGTTTTAAGGGTTTTTTTTCTTCCCAGACAGACACTCTGCAGGGTGAAGCAAGTTTCAAGACACAATCTAATCATTTATGGCATCTTTTTTGTCAGTTTTGATTGGTCGGGATTCAAAGAACAGGCCGTAGGTCAGCTCTGAACTAGGTTTCAGCATTGGAGTGAGACACACTAGTAAGATGCATGTTAGTCACTAATGAATGAGTGGCATCGATCTGATCTGTTTTACACTCGCTGACCCGCTAACATGTTGATTTAATCTCTCATTCCAGCCTGCGATGGATCTGCTGGAGGAAGACCTGACGTGCCCGATATGCTGCTGTCTCTTCGAGGACCCACGTGTGCTGCCGTGTTCACACAGTTTCTGTCGGAAGTGTCTGGAAGGCATCCTGGAGGACAACCGAAGCCCAGTATGGAGACCTCCGTTCAAATGTCCGACGTGCAGAAAGGAAACCGCGCACAACGGCATCTCGAGCTTGCAAGTGAACTATTCCCTGCGCAGCATCGTGGAGAAGTACAACAAGATCCGTGCGAGCCCGAGAATGTCTCAGTGTCGCGCTCACAGCGGACAACCACTGAACATCTTCTGTGCCACGGATCTGAAGCTCATCTGCGGCTTTTGCGCCACTACAGGAGAACACAAAGGGCACAAGTTCTGCGCGCTGGAGGAGGCGTACGAGCGAGAGAAGGTCGCCTTCGAGGAGCTGCTGCGCGCCGTGGAGAGCTGGAAAGGCGCTGAGGTGCTCTCGTGCCTGGAAGCGCTCGAAGGGGCGAAGAAAAAAGCGCTGCAGTTGGCGTCGAGAGACGTGGATCGGGTGGCGGAGTATTTCGAGAAGCTGCTCCGCGCGCTCGAGCACAAGCGCAGCGAGATCCTTTCGGACTTCGAAACCCTAAAGCTTGCGGTCATGCAAACCTTTGACCCGGAGATCAACCAGCTCCGCTCGGCGCTCGAGGAACAGCAGCGCGCGCTGAACCTCGCCGAGTCGTTCCGCTCGCTCACCGACCCGCTCACCTTCTTGCAGTGCATGCAGGACTTCCGCGAGAAGGTGCGCGCTATCCGCGAGACGCCGCTGCCCGCGCGCACGGACGTGGATGTTGGTGCGCTCGTGCCAAACTTCGACGTGCACGAGTGGGACCGTGTACGTCTGGGAGACGTGGACGCGCTGCGCGCTCCGCACGAAGGCGGCGCTCTCCGGTCGCCAGCGGCTCGCTTTGGCCCCCCGCGTCTCTCCCGGAGCCTGTGGAGCTTCGTCGTGCTGGCGTGCGCGTGCCTGTGCCTGTGCGCGTGCCTGTGCGCGCCGAACTTTCTCACCTCAGACTGTTTCGCTCCGAGTCTCTTCTCGGCTAAAGCGGTGCCCGCGCTTGCCGGCGTCTCCGTACCCGCTCCTGCAGAAATGCTGCGGTGGCTCGTGTGTTGCTGGCAGGAGGTGGCAGGAGTGTGCGCGCTCCTCACCGAGCTCTGCAGGAACTGCATTACTGAGCTCATCGACACCACGTCAGAGTTTATCAGCTGATCTTCAGCCGGTGGACTTTTCTCCTGTGCCGTCTCAGGCTGAGGTGCACAGATGCCTTGAAATACACCTTAACGCTTATTACCGCAGCATGGACTTGAAATACAAGCCTAAGTATTTCACCTGTTTGTTTGGTTTGTGTGTGTGTGTGTGTGTGTGTGTGTGTGTGTGTGTGTGTGTGTGCATTATTGAATTTGTAATTACAGTGTTTTTGTTTTTTTTTTACAGCTCAAATCCACAGTCAACTTGTGTGTTAATTAAAGTGGGTCGTGTCGAAAGAAAGGCTAGTTATTTTTAGTTAACTGAAATAACTATGGGTGGTGGTTTTAGATTTGGTTAAGGCTCAAAGTATGATACTGGTCACCAAATGACTTGCTTGGTTAGAATTAAGTCGCGCAAGATGTTGAGGTTTACTAAACTTGTTTTCCAAACCTCTTTCAAAGAATTAAAACCAGACATGTTCTCTCACAATGAAAATCACTGGGCTGGAAGACGGGGATCCCCATGCACAACCTCCTCCAGTCCCCACACACCGGCTCATCTTTTTTTTTTTTAAAACCTTTTTCCCTACAATACTGTTTTTGTTTTTATTAGTAGTGGATTTTATCTATGTTAAATAAAAGCAGGAAACTCAAGGTTAAATGTTACATATGTGGAATATATATATATATATATATATATATATATATATATATATATATATATATATATATATATATATATATATATAAAATCTCCGCACATTGCAGCCATGGGTAGAGGAAGCACGCATTATATATTTGATCTATTTTTCGTTCAAATATCTGCCTAAATAATACTGTGGTGAGTGCAGAGGCATATTAAGCCCAGTTTGGTATCCTTTATATGGGGATTATCACGTCTGTAAAAACAAATTGCAGAAACGTGCTTTATACAGTAGCTTTGGGTCCAGGTTATACGACTTTCACAAAAAAACGACTACACTGATGCATGTAATCGTAAGAATGAAAATAAGGTGTAGTTTGCAGGTAACTTTGAAGTATGGCTTTGTGCTGTTTGTGCACCATTAAGCATATATTTGGAGTTGATCTCATACACCTGTTGGCACAGATGGCACTTTAAATAACCTGCTGGGTACAGGCCAACAACAGAATGTGGTGCTGTGGGAGAATCCTTCTCCCGTCCTACTGTTTTTGTTCCTTCAAAGCTGAAACCCGAAGTCAAATCCTCCAGTAAATAAGCTCTGTGACGTCACCGCTCCCACCGGTTCACCGATCAAGTCATGCACACACGAAGTATAAATTTAGCCGACTGTTGCCAGGCAATTTCTGCATGAAAAGTGACATTAGTTGTGCCCCCACCCCAACAGCCTAGTTTATAAAAATAAGTGTTATATAACGCCAGATGAGTTGAAGACTGAATAGCAGTGAATGAGCGCGTCACCCAGCTGTGTGAGGGAACACTGGGAGCTGTCCCTGCGCGCGCTTTCTCTCTCTCTCTCTCTCTCTCTTTTTAATAATTAAACACACAACACTAAATACCATAACCATTTTTAGAAATTTACACCCCCATACTCTCTTCCTTCCTGATGATCAAGTGTTCATCCCCTGCTGCATTTTCAAAGAAAGTCCCATAATAAAATACACAGAAATGACCCGGTTCGTATGTAAAACAGTTTATTTTAATATAGTAAATGAGCCCTGACACATTTTAGTAAACTGTTTCAGTGATTATTTAGTTTCAGGAGTTAATTCACGACACTACAGTGTGCCATTGACTGTTCAAAATCATTAATTATACACAGACCTCAGAGTAAAATAAGTTTTATTTATGCATTTTAAATCAAGAAATTAAAAATAAAATAAACAGCTGTAGATCTGAATAAGGCCATGGTTGATTACACACAGGCATGCCGTTGGACAAAACGAAAAGGACACAAGAAAAATAAATATCGGCTCGATTTCTTTTATTTTCCTCCTCATCACTGAAAGTCTGCATCCGGTGAACACATCTATAATAAATGGCTTTGCCCTGAACTAAAAGTCAAGAAGCTATATTTACATAACACCAAGCAGAACAGCAAGTCTGCATCTTATGCGAAAATAGTCGTCTGTTAAAGATTTGTTAAAAAAAAGGTTTATAGGAAATGTATAATTAAAACGTTTAATGTTTTAAAATGTAAATACTCATGATCTCCATTTTGAACTGGTTGTTCCCAGTATATTAGGTCTCCAGTATACTGAGGGGCATGGAGTCGCTTAAAACGCATCACTCGGTGAATGTACCGGTATAAGCCTGTGTCAGACGAGATTTAATGGTTTAAGAAAATATTCTGTTCAGGTTTTATTTTTTTAAAGGATCCATGAAAAATACACGTAGTACACAGGCGATTGCGAACATTTTTTTTGTTGTTGTTTTCAAATATGCGCCAAATGCAGTGGATCAAAAAAAATTATATATTCAGGAATAACAGTAATCAGGACCAGCTATCTGAAATATTTTTAATATATGTAAAAACTGAATACAAGTTTGATACAAATGTTGTTTGCATTTTATTTTATTACACTGTAATTATTCCCTGAAGGGTTCATGCCATCTGTATTAATGGGAAAAAAATAAATAAATAAATGCTGGGATTAAAAATAATAAAGCAAAGATTTAAAACCATATTTGCTTTGTCGAATATTTAGTGCAAGTTTACTTTCAGTAAGCAATAGAGCTGTATAAACAGTTCAGTCTGAGGTTCAATTCGACTCAGTGACCACAACTGGTTTTTCAACATTAACTCGTTTCTTTTAGAATAAGGGACGAGACGCAGCAATAATAATAATTACAAAATATATCTAAGATACTTTACATTGGAGGTAAAAGGTGAGCAAATCTTTAACTGTAATTGTAATTTACACTGTAATTGAGAAACTACTAATGAAATTCACTCGAATGTTAAACACTGATGACAATTGCATTGGGTAAAAACCGTTATTGAAAATTAATGCGAAAACAGAAATTCCGTTCAATTTAACATGAAAAATATTTAACTTTACTTCCAGGACGAAGCGGTGACCAAAAACTGTCAGATTAAAACTAAAATATAAACTTTTCCTAAAACAGATGAGTCAGATTGGTGTCTCTTGCGTTTCTGTCAGCTGGGTTTTAAATGATGGATTGATATTTAAGTAATGATTTTCTGTGCGTTTGTGAAAGTACTAACTGTTGTAAAGACGGTCAAGTTAAATGTCTAAACTTTTAGAGAAAATTATTATTTTTTAAATCACCACCAGCTCTGGAGTTTGCACTGTTTCACAGGTTGCACTGCATTGTTTTTGTGATATTTGTAGGCTCATCTGAACACCTCTCTCTCACACACACACACATTTTTTGACGCATTTTGAAAGTTATTCACATTAAGGTTTCTGGTGATTTTTTTTTTTTTTTAAAAAAGGTCTTTCACAGTTTCGTTTTCAAACTCAAATTATAGCACAAACTCCATTAAAAAGGAGAGGTGAAAGAAAAAAAAAAAAGCAGCAACCCATCTGAAAGTTTGGTTTAATCAGCCACCAGTGAAACGTTCATCTAACGACCATATAGGAGAAAAAAAAATAGAGAAAAGCCACACAGTGGCACTTTGTGCTGGAACACATCATAATGCAATCTGAGCACAATCACAAAAGGCCAAGTATTTAAAGCAGTGGCTCTTAAAAAATAAAAATAATAATAGTTATAGCCAGGGACACCTTAATCTGTCAAATTCCATGGACCCTCACAATATTGATGTATTTCATGAAAATTAAAGTTTCACACATGAGGTTTTTTTTTTTGGGAGCCATAGAACTTTTTATTCCAGAAAATTTCCCACTGATCGAGCCCATTAGGTCCGAGTTGACTTTGGTGCTTGGACCCCTAAATACAATAACGTTGATGAATGTGACATTGGCATTATATGGTGATTTTCATCGCAACAATATATTTAAACAAAACAAGTCATGGATCCCAGACCCCACTTTAAGAATAACTGATTTAAAAGCAACACTTTGGGGAAACACCAAAGAGGTTTTCAGGAAGCTTTTAATGGGGGAAAAAATACACAAAATACATCACACAACAAACATGATAATTTTAGAAACACAAAAACAGGAATTTTGTGAACAGAATTTTAATTACATCACTTTTCCTCTCTCTCCATGTTTACCTTTGTTCAGTGATCAATGCTGAAGCTGGATGGGCGACTGATGGACTTCAGTAGCGGTGAGTCAGCCAAAGTAGCACTGCTCATTCACCGCAGTCAGGATAAAGATCTCACGCCGCTTGGTGACTACTTGCTTCAGCAGCACGAGCATACTGGAGACATCTGTCATAGTGTAACTCCAATATTTACATGCTGCTAAATCAAGACAACACACCTCACACCCACAAGTACGCTGCATGTTCAAGGCACTGATGCTGCAGCACAGTACGGCTTGCATCTCTGTATCACCACAAACCATTCTGTGCTGCTACACCTCCACCTGAAGGGCATCTCTTTTTCACTCATGGAGACTCCCTGTTCTTGTCCGCTCCCACCTTTTTGCTTCCTCACAGGGCTCCAGCACTCCATCTGAAACACAGGATAGAAAAATACTTGAATAAATAAAACTCATTTCCAACACCTGCATGCCAATACACAGGATAAACAGCATATACATTTATCCTAATATAAATTTTATTAGTGGAATTTCACATTAGTTACAAGATTACTATTAAAAAATTATTAGGTTATATATTAAAAATTGTGCAGATTTGTTTTATACATGTAATGCTAGTTGTGAACCTGCCAAACTATATATAGTCAGCATGCACAGTATTGATGTTCTGCAATTATTATAATAACAGCACTTTTTTTTTTTTTAAACAGCATGTTGAACAGAAACTGGACTTTTAGCTCTGCAGCGACCTGTGAAACCGCTCCTGTACCATATGCAGAATGGCTCAACACTGCTAAGGACCAGCAGTCAAGCATAACAGTCTTCGATAACCACCCCAGACCGGCCGTTTAACCAGCCACAAAGTTGTCTTCAACAGTCATTATTCTTCACTGTTCCTATAGACCGATCACTACGCCAGCACTGATTCCCCCCACCACACACACACACCACCAGTAATCTATTACTGATAAGGGATATCAGTGTAACAGTATAGCCAACATGAAGTAATCCAACATTATTGCCCTAGCCAAGTTCCAACACAGCCTTATTAAATTTAGTGGGATAAATACTCTTGGCAATGTTGATGCACTCAGTCTAAAAGCAACAGGAAAGATGTAGCTAAATTAATTCCAGATCAATCCATTTGGTTGAAAAAAAAAATTGCATCGTATTTCAAAAATGTGTTTTGACCAATTGTGTGTGTATGGCTTTGGAGGCTGTGGAGTGGGTAAAATAACTCAGCCCACAAATCTATGCTGCATCATGCATTTAACTGCACAATCACGGAAAAATTGAGAAATGGATTCATCAAACCATTACCTTATAATACCACATAATGTCCAAAGTTCTCCAGTTTAAACCATGCAAATGCTTCCAAGAATTGTTTCTTGCTGGTTGCATTACATATGTTTTAAATAGAGTTAAGATCACACAAGCAGTTACACCAGCAAAAGAAAGTCTGCAAGTGCAATTTGGTGGGAGGGGGGCCCACAGTAAGGCACTACCCTTATACTAATATTCATGATTTCTATTAATTATAAATATATTTTCCCTCAAATTAGACAATGTAATTCAAAATAAAGTCGTGTTATTCAAGGCTGTAAGTTTCAAAGACAAATTCTATTAATTTTAGTGACACACAAAAAAAATTTAATAAAATAAAATATTGGCTGATGTAGCCACCAAAACAAATTGTTACTAGCTGTTGCTGGCCTGGTGAGCATGCAACCAGACTTACTCCTCACCAATTCCTGCCCGTGCTGTCGGTCCAGCAGAAGTGATCCTTCAGTGCACCTCTGTGATACTTCAGAGCAGAAGGTTTCAAAGTGTCAAGGATTCTTTGTTTTTTGATGACTGATCCTACCATTTTGTAGACTATTCAGGATTATTATTCTGTAAAATCCTAATTTTCAGCAATGGCTGAAACATTAATTTTGCTTATGACACAATGAATCAGCACCACCATCCATCAGTGAATTTGAACCACAAGACCCCTAATACAGATTTCATATGCAGTTTCTGATGATGTAATACAAGGTAGAGAACACAAGCCAAACAAATAAGAACAAAATTGTGTTTGTGTGTCTGTGTTTTTGCTGTTAATTTTAGAGCCATACCCAGGTAAGTCTGAAGTACATAAAGGGCATGTATGTGTGAGAGACACTAGGGTGCTCCACATGATAACATGACACCAGTGAGAGTGTGTGTACAAATTTAAGCTATACAGTCACAGCACAGTG
This sequence comes from Neoarius graeffei, assembly GCF_027579695.1. NCBI lineage: Eukaryota > Metazoa > Chordata > Actinopteri > Siluriformes > Ariidae > Neoarius > Neoarius graeffei. The sequence goes on from NC_083577.1 coordinate 36,136,895, forward strand.
CTTAAACCACAGTAGTCCAAGCTATTCTGTTAACAGGATTTGTATTTGTATTGTATTTTAAACTAAAACTTCAATACAGGAAAGGGAATCCTGATCATGGTGTTATTTGAACAAAATAAGGACTTAAGTTTTTGATCTTAAAGTGCACGCTCTCTCTCAAAACCACTCACAATTTACAACTTTAAATTTAATATATTGTTTTCCATTTTTACAATTTATATCACAATGCCACCCATAAATAAATCCAACAGTGATAATCATGGAATTCCAACTAGCTGTGGTTTCAGCACAAGCTCTAGAAACAAACAGCAAATGGACAATAAAATTACAATAATAAAAATAATTTTTTTAAGAAGTGTTAAAAGCCTGAAATTCTGACCAAAAGTAATCATCCTTTCTGACACACTAATCAGGTTCACTTTTTTAATCTGGTCAGGCCACAATGCTTTTGTTCTATTAATTTAATTTATTCATAGACGACATCACTACAAACGACCAGTGAGATGCAAATCTTGTTATAACAGTTTATCGGTTCTCACAAAAAAAAAAGTTTACTTTAATCATGTTCATAAAAACTGTTCTGTGCAAGTCTCACATGTATAAATACACAATGAATTTGGCCACTATGCTTTTTTAAATGTACTATTTTCCATAAAATAAAGTGACTATTATTAAAAGCATTGGTAACCACTAGTGATAATCATTACATGATGTTAACACATTACATGATGTTAACACATTTTATAGTTTTTAAGCAATTATAAACTTTTATATTATTAACAGTGAAACTACAACTCAGTATTGCTGATAATACTGCCCACCATAAGCATGTCACATCTAGAATAAAGAGCTGCTCAAACGATCCATGATTGTTATATAATAATAATAGTAATAATAATAATAATAATAATAATAATAATATCCATCATCCATGCAATCCCCACATCATCAAGTCCTCTCATAACATTAGGTTAAATGTGGGTCATTATCTCCATACATACACAAAATATAGATTGTATTCAAACTTAGGAAAAGCCAGAATAATTACATTTTGGGGAAAACTTTACAAAACAAGCAAACTAATGAAAACACATTCAGCATAATTTAACAATTTTTAGACTACTTACAAGTTAACTGTAAGGTCATTGAAGGAAATAATCATTATTCAAAAAAAAAAAAAACCCCACACCCCCCTCATATTTCTGCTTAATGGAAGTTTGCAACGTGGACATTAATGGAACTTTGGTTTCTATTATGACAATCAAAGAACTGGCAATAAATGTACTAGCATACAGGTTATGATTATGTATATAATTATACGTAATGTATTTAGAAATTACAGCACCTAAGAATAAAACTATATTGTCAGAGTAAATATACTTAAGAAAGCAACTGCTGGGGGGGAGAAAAAAAACCTTATGGGTAAAATTACATGATTTAAAAAAAAAAAAGATGTAATTTTACCCATAAGGTGTTTTTTTTTTAAAGAGTGACTGAATGTGCACACTGGTGTAACCCTAATTATTTAACCTCCCTTAATTTGTGTTCAGCTAAAGACCACATGACCTATAGTTCAAAGGGCATCACCCAGAACTTCCCCCTGTCAACACCCTATGACTGAAGCATACACACCTCAGTATTCACCACATCAGTTGTACTGACAAGCCTGTAAGTCTACCGTAGTTACAAGTCACCCAGATAACCAAGGACATTTTCCAAACTGTTTATGATCTTAAAAAATTATTTTAAATAAAATCATACCAATCATCTTATTCTTTACATTTTTTCAGTCCTGAAAGGTGTATGCAAACCTGAAAAAAATTTTAGTAAGTTGAATGACAACCTTTTTTGCAGCAAGACAACAAGCCTCTTAGTCAAATATTTACTCTTAATAAAGTCAGGGTAAGAGCGACAGCAGGACAGCCAGCACACCTGCAAAGCACCCCTGCATTTGAGAATAGCCAGATTCACACACAAACACACACCCTGTACCTTCTCTCTCTCAATATGACCCTTACACACAGAACTACATCTGGATATCACTGAAGAAGCAACCCAAAACTCTGGAGAGGGGGGGGAACAAACAAAAACCTGCATCTATAGCTAAATACAAACCTCACTGACCATGCTTGTCCCACGCGAATACAAACACACCCAAAACGTGTCCTGTACAGCTTCCTTTCAGAGATGCTGAAACTGTAAAATGTTGAACATTAAAACAAGAGTCTCATGGTGAATTATAAAGTAACAAATTAGGCATTACATAACCCATCTCTACAAAATTAACCCCTCTCCATTTCTTAGCATGTAAATTATTTAGCATGTTATTGCTGGTCTGTGAAAGTGGACTGAATGTCCCTGGGGTTGGAAAGAAATGGGCAAATCTGACAATGGTGCATATTAGGCCCATGTGCTATTTTGAAACCACTCAACAATCACCCAAACAGTCATTTTACCTTGACATCGAGTATCTGTTTCAAAGCCCCAGCTGACCAGAATGACAGAGGAACACAAGGTCCTGGATATGTTCAGACTTCATAAAAATAAAATAAATAAATAAAAAAGAAAGAGGGGGGGGAAAAAAAATCTTATGCCCAAATACAACCAAACAGCAATAAATCCTCTATTAAAACAATCTGTTTCCTTCTTGCTGATCACCAGTGCACAGGACCTAATTTCCTGCATGTAGCCCACACAAACATTTTTTTAAACAGCTCAAAAAAAAAAAAACATACAAACAAGTCAATCTGTACACAAAGTCATCTGTCTATCAGAGTCTCAAAATTGACAATTCACTTCACTGCAAACTGGACTAGAATACACTTTTGCACTGATGCAGTCTTTTAAAAAAAATTATAGCAAAATATTCACATAAACTTACATCAACCTTTATTTCACTGTCTACCTATTCACTTACTCGTCCTAGCACGATTATACAAAGTCTGCACTAAATTAAAAACTTTTACTTTTTTTTATTTTAGTAATCTGACATGTGTACACTAGGTTTTAGTGTGAATTAATGATCAGGGAGCATTTAGTAGAAATACAACTCAATAAAAAGAGAAACTAAGGCACGACTTGGGATACAAAACACATCTCACACAAATGATACAGCACTCAGTCACATGAGAGTTCCCAAAAACTGCATTGTGTGATCTATACAAGAGGATCAATCAAAAAGATTAAAATAATAAATTCGATTAAATTCGGTACAAGGTTAGGAAATATTAAACCATTAACAAATGAGAATAAAGCTTGTTAAGTCCAAGACACACATTACTCTAAATATGGTGGACAAATGGTGGCAGCTTCTGTCAATTCACTTATAAACCCAGTACAAATTCAGTGCATATGCTAAGTTTTACCCAGTCAGAACACATTCGAGAAAAGCCTGAAAAAAAAGCATAGTGTTGCATTTAGTAAAAAAAAAAAAATTAACAAATATGTTGTAACTACATGTCATATTGCTGACACGTAGATATAACATTGTAAAAACACATCAGGAGCACATCAATGAGAGAACGAGGGTGTGTGTGTTTGCTGATTAAAAGGTAATGTTGTGAAAAAAAGATAGTGCTGGTTGTTGTTCACTTGAGGGGGTTTCCCTACGGTCCCAAAAACCCACGAGAGGAAGCCCGCACACTGCCAGCAAATAAAATGCTAAAATAAAATTAGCCTCAATCTCTCTCCCTCTCTCCCACACACACAACTAAATGAGAGGTCTAATGCGTAATGGCTTACACGCTCTTGCTGGTGATGTGTAAGCAGTAAAGCAGTTGGGTGCATACTAGGCCATACAATACCAGTGTTATGGAGGTTGAGGTGGGGAGGAAAGCAAATCCGATCTCCAACATGATGCCAAAACAAATACAGCATCATTTTAATGTAGGATTATTTTAAATTTTAATTATAAACCACTACTACTCAATTCTTTGACATTTCTCTACATGTGATCTGCTCAATCAATCATAGTGCACCTTATTGTCATACAAGACGCTTTGAAGTGACAGACAGGAAGCTAAATAAATATTAAAATACAAATAAACAGCACTTCGTTAGAGCTTCAGATGCATCCTAATGAGAAATGCATGAATTGTTTTCACCTAATAATATGCACATTGTTATCTTAGGCTAATAGAGTGAAGTCTCTTTTTGTTTTCTATCTTATTCCTTGCATAAAGGAGAAGAAGAAAAAAAAACTTGGAGAGAACCATCAGTTATACCAATTACGAGGTCAAAATGTCACGGTAATGACTTAATGACCTTTTGGTGTGTGTGATTTCAGCTCTCTCAAGTGAGCCAAATTACTATACTTAAACATAAAGCAAGGTTTCCTTACAACTGTGATTTTTAAGCCAACCGAAATTAGCTTTCTATTAATGGCAGCTGGGGCCCTGAGGTACACACGGTGTGTGTGTGTGTGTAGTGGTGGTGATGGTGGAGGGAGGGGGGGGGGGACCTCAAATCTTATCCCAAGTCTAAATGCCCCTGTATAGCCAACAGAAGCTGAGGTTTACACTGTAATGTTAATTTAAACAGGGTTTTGGCACAATTACATCACTCAAGGTCTGTGACATTATTGATGAACAAATGTGTCACAGACACTGAGTGTGATCTGCGACGGTTGTTGAAGCTCAACTGACTGACTAAAGTTGCAAGTGTGATGTTGCAATGGCGAGGTGAAGCAGATCCGCCACATCACGGCGCGCCTCCGTTTCAAAGCACATCCAGCACAAGCTTCCACAAAACTCTACACATCAGCTCAGACACACAATTATTCACCCCCCTGCTAGACAAGTGAAGCTTTTAAAAACTAGAATCAGTTTACTTACACTTCCAGGAGGCGTATCAGGTAGTGTAAAGCGTCTAATAACACACATTTTTTATATATATATATATATATATATATATATATATATATATATATATATATATATATATTCCAGTTTTCTTATGAGACTTTTTCAGTCGGTTAAAAACCCAAATGGCAGTACTGATGATCCACATGCCTATCAGAAAGGATACACATCCTCCATAATCCGTTTTGGTGAAAAAGTTAAAAAAAAAAATATTTATCCTGAAAAACGGTTAGCAGAGTGTCGGGGAGAGCTGCCATCCTGGTGGTGTTTGTTTCTCCGTGCTGATAGGCTGTGTCGGCTCCTCCACTTCTCCAATCCCGCTCAAACGGCGCGTTCAAAAAATGCCGAAAAAACAACAAACCGACACCAACAAACGGCCACATCGGCTTCTTCATCCCGCCACGTTATTTTCAGAATTTTTCCAGATTTTTAAAACGTAGTCTACTAATTTTCCTTCAAATAATTCGAAATGTGAGCCTATTTCATCACGGTCTCCAAGCGGACGCCGATTCTCATTCGCAGTGCTAGCAGGATTAGCTTCGCCAGCTAGCTTACTGTATCCTCTTGTCTCCACTTCAGCTAACGTTACTTGCCCTCCAACTTGCTTTCTTCTTGTCTCCATCACTCCGCCTCAGCCGGGTCCTATTTTCAAATTACTCTTGCTAGTTTTGTTTTTTTTTTTTTTTTTTCAAATATCCCCCCCCAAAAAAAGCTTAATTGACATCTAATCCGAATACTAGAAGGGGGAGAAAAACCACCCTCAGAGCCGCATCGCAGCAGCTGTTATTCCTACCGCTGCTCACTCGAAAATGGCGCCGAAAGCTCCACTCTTCATTCAAATTTGCCGGAGCCACGCCCCGTCTCACGTTTTGTATGACGTCGAAGGCAGCACGGTGTATGATTGGTCGAAAGAAATGCATCCTCAAACCAGCTATAGCAACCCACGCAGACAGCACAGAGAGCCAACAGAGAGCAAAACATCACAGTGCTGAAGTTTCACTTACAAAGAAAGGGGTATGGCATGCCAGTACAAGAACCATACTGAGATTAATTAATACGTCAATCACGTGCACGGTCTTTTGTGTCCTGGTTATTTGGGAGGCGCATATGCATGTAATGTGACACAGAGACCTTTTCAGGCTTAGTGAAAACGCAAAGGGGTTCCTGTCTCATGGAAGACACAAGAACCTCCAAATAATTTGCTCGTGAGTTAGTGTGATTATTAATGTAATAAATAAATAAATAAATAAATACAGTGGGGAATGCAGTGTATAATAAAGGAAACAATAAAATCAGGGTTGATTTCCGATTATAGATTAAATCCGGGTTTTATAAGACATGTTTATTGCCACTGTGAGTCTCAGTGTGTTCTAAAGGAAAAGTGAGACGGGTGATGATGTTGCACCGCTGTTCCAAGGATGTTGAAGTGGAGTCTGCGGCGCCGTGACAACAGCAGCGACCGAGCGCGAGCTGCAGCGTCTGTGACGCGCTCACCCCATCAGCAGCGCGCGATCTGATTGGAGGAGCGCGGAGACAAACCCCGCCCCTTTCTGTTTACTGCCCACTGTAGCGCTCCAACGTTAGATTCATCTAAATATTGCTTACAGATCATTAAAAGTGACTGGTCCCTTTTCTAACGGTATTCTATTATAAGGCACATTGTGTGCAATGTTACTGTCTCTGTGAAACACACGCATCTAGCCAACATACACAACACTAGTGTAGTGTTTTAGAAAAGTCAATATTGTGTATTTTTTTTAATAAAAGTGAATATTCATCTCATCTCATTGTCTCTAGCCACTTTATCCTGTTCTACAGGGTCACAGGTAAGCTGGAGCCTATCCCAGCTGACTAAGGGCAGAAGGCGGGGTACACCCTGGACAAGTCGCCAGGTCATCACAGGGCCGACACATAGACACAGACAACCATTCACACTCATGGTCAATTTAGAGTCACCAGTTAACTTAACCTGCATGTCTTTGGACTGTGGGGGAAACCGGAGCACCCGGAGGAAACCCACGTGGACAACATGCAAACTCCGCACAGAAAGGCCCTCGTTGGCCACGGGGCTCGAACCCAGGACCTTCTTGCTGTGAGGCGACAGCACTAACCACTATACCACCGTGCCACCCTCGTCATTATTATTTGCATATGTCATGAGCTTATCCTATGGTCATGAGCTTTGGGTAATGACCGAAAGAACAAGATCGTGGATACAAGCGGCCGAAATGAGTTTCCTTTGCAGGGTGGCTGGGCGCTCCCTTAGAGATAGGGTGAGAAGCACAGTCACTCGGGAGGAGCTCGGAGTAGAGCCGCTGCTCCTCCACATCGAGAGGAATCAGCTGAGGTGGCTCGGGCATCTTTTTCGGATGCCTCCTGGACGCCTCCCTGGGGAGGTGTTCCAGGCATGTCCCCCCGGGAGGAGGCCCCGGGGAAGACCCAGGACACGCTGGAGGGACTATGTCTCTCGGCTGGCCTGGGAACGCCTCGGTGTTCTTCCCGAGGAGCTGGCCGAGGTATCTGGGGAAAGGGAAGTTTGGGCTTCCATGCTTAGACTGCTGCCTCCGCGACCCGGTCCCGGATAAGTGGCAGAAGACGAGACGAGATGAGATATCAAAATGTGTTATGGGTGACACGGTGGTATAGTGGTTAGCGCTGTCGCCTCACAGCAAGAAGGTCTGGGTTTAAGCCCCGTGGCCGACGAGGGCCTTTCTGTGCAGATTTTGCATGTTCTCCCTGTGTCCGCGTGGGTTTCCTCCGGGTGCTTCGGTTTCCCTCACAGTCCAAAGACATGCAGGTTAGGTTAACTGGTGACTCTAAGGGCCCATCCACACGAGTACGTTTTTGTGGAATCCACATAAATACTTTATCATTTCGGCCTCGCGTCCACACAGATCTGGCTTTTTCGAGGTGTGAAACCGGTATTTTTTGAAAACGGGTCCCAGAGTGGGAAAATCCTAAAACGCCGGATAGCCCGGAGTCGTCTGGACGGCGAATGCAGATTTTTTCAGAAACGATGATGTATAAGCCCCGCCTCTCTAACCTTTAACCTCAGCCGCTGCCGCGAGACACGTCATAACAACAACAATGGCGGACTACAGGCTTGTGCTCGTACTGCAGAAACAACTCAGTTGATTACGGCTGCTACAACAAAACCTTCTGCTTTTATATTACTGCGAGGAGCAACAAATGAGCTTGTTATGAGCTTGTTTGTAAACAGCGCGTGACCTTTATACGCATGCTCCATGGCTTCTCTTCCGGTTTTAGTGTATTGGTGTGGCGGCGTCACAGCGCCACATACAGGCCTGGCATATGTACTACAGCATTTTGGGTCATTTCCAGTGAATCCGTGTGGACGCAGATATTTCTGGAAACGACGCCGTGTTTATGGAGATTTTTTTCAAAACGACAGCGTATTGGGTGAGGCCGCGTACTCGTGTGGACGGGCCCTAAATTGACCGTAAGTGTGAATGTGAGTGTGAATGGTTGTCTGTGTCTATGTGTCAGCCCTGTGATGACCTGGCGACTTGTTCAGGGTGTACCCTGCCTTTCGCCCGTAGTCAGCTGGGATAGGCTCCAGCTTGCCTGCGACCCTGTAGAACAGGATAAAGTGGCTAGAGATAATGAGATGAGATGAGATGAGATGGTATATGCAGCCTGAAGTCAGCTGGGATTGGCTCCAGCTTCCCCATGACCCTAATGCAGGACCCGATCCAGCTCTCACTAACAGGGTGGGGCAGGAAGATTTTTTTTTGGGGGGGGCTATATATATTTTTTCTATCTTTTCCCCTCAGGTGGGTGGGCCAACCTTGTGCCAGCCAAAAACGTGGACACGGTATACAAAAAGGGCCAGAGCCGTCTCTATTTTCTGAGATGGCTGAGGTCCTTCAACATCTGCTGAACGATGCTGCGGATGTTCTATGAGTCTGTGGTGGCCAGTGCCATCCTGTACGCTGTCGTCTGCTGGGGCAGCGGCTTGAAAGTGAAGGACACTAACAGACTCAATAAGATCATCAGGAAGGCCAGCCATGTTGTAGGCGTGGAACTGGACTCTCTGACAGTGGTGTTGGAGAAGAGGACACTGTCCAAAATAAAAACAATCTTAGACTGTCCTTCCCACCCTCTACATGAGAAGCTGATCAGCCACAGGAGCATGTTCAGTAAACGGCTGATTCTTCCACGCTGCACAACTGAGAGACACAGGAAATCATTCCTACCTGTTGCAGTCAAGCTGTACAATGCCACTATATATCTGTGGTACACTGTCTTACCAAGTATACTGTATCCTTAACTCAGGTGTAATATATGTATATAGGAATCATTGTATATAAAATCACTTCATTTTGCTTTTACTTAAGTTACTGAACTTATTTAAATTTATTTTATTTTATTTATTCTTTTTTCAGACAATTTTATCTTCTATTTTTAGATATGTTTACTTATCTGATTCAGGAGCTTGGTAGCAAATTTGAATTTCCCTCCAGGGATTCATAAAGTGATTCTGATTCTGATTAGCTGGGCCCACCCTAATGAATAAGTGGTATATATAATGGATGGATGGATATTTCAGACAACCCTGCTTCAGACTGATGATCCGTCTTGGGTGTACCCCACCTTTTGCCCAATATCAGCTGGGATTGGCTCCAACTTCCCCCATGACATTGATGGATAAGCAGTATGGATAGTTGGATGATATTTCAGATAGTCCCACAATATACTGACAACCTGTCCAGGGTGTACCCTGCCTTTTGCCCAGCGTCAGTTGGGATTGGCTCCAGGCTACCCACAACCCACAATAGATAAGTGGTATAGAAAAGGAATGAATGATATTTCAGACAAAGTATGGCTAAAATGTTTTGTTTATTTTTGCTGCATCAATGAGAATAGTTTCCGAAGAAGCCACAGCTGGGTAGAGCTTTGCGTGTTGCTGTGCCACACAGACTGATTGACAGCTCGTAGTAAGTGTGGTAATGGTTAATGAACTGTTACTAGAATTGAAATTTTATGTCATGAACACATACAAACAAACTGATACAAACAGGGAAATGTATCAGTGCTGTTACATTATAACTAAATATTGTTTGGAATGCTACTTGTCCAATGAACTTAATGTACTAGAACTAACTGTTGTATAATAGATTATAACTTGTAAATTATGTCTTTGGTCATGGCACCACGTATTTGCAAAATAGTATAATTTTCGTCAATAATGCAGACAAAAATAAGTAGTGGCAGTGAGTAGTCCCAAAACAGACACACATTAAAAAAAAAAACAATTACAAATGAAAAAACTCACATTTATTACTTGTAAATATAGCAGCCAAGAAAATAATTTAAAAAGAAGAACAAAGAAGTGCGTAGGTGGAACAAACAGAGGTGATCAGTGATTGGGCTTTGGAAACATCAGCTTATGCAAACTCAGTCAAGCACACACTGGTGGTGAGTCGACCGAATCTGCTCTCTCACCCAGAATATCCCGCAGCTGTGATGTGAGCTGGAGAGCCATATCAAGTGCGGGACAGTTGCTAATGCCTGCTCAAAAAGTCACTAGATTTTTGGCGAGGTTCTGTTTTAAAATAAAGTTGCTAAAGGAGTCTAAGAAATTACGAAATCATTCCCAACAGTGAAAACATTGGAAATACTGGTTGCTACCATACCTGATTCCTTAAAAGTATGCACTACACACTCTGGCCTAGGCCTACAATCTGGTCCATTGACTTGATGTGTCAAGATGCAAGTCTATTTTTAGTTGTTTAAGCTGATATTTTGTTTAGATTACACACTGTCATTTTTAACAATATTCTATCATAAGACACACTGTGTGCAATCTTTCTCTGTGAAAGATGCTATGCCAGCTTACTAAGTCCAATTCAACACACACATCTAGCCAACATACTCAACACTAGTGTAGTGTTTCAGAAAAGTGAATATTGTGTAATTAACACGGTTGTTGTCAACTCTTTTCTGGGAAAGTAATCAATGGATGCTTCAAAATTCGCTAGAAGTTTCCGAATGACATCACCAACCAATGTGCATATTTATTGGACCGTCATTATTATTTGTATATCAAAATGAGTTATATGAAAAAGGAAGATGTAATGATGACTGACAGAATAGAATAGAATAGAATAGAATAGAATAGAATAGAATAGTTTTATCAGAACAGAAAATAATTAAGCAATATTGATATATGTAAAAATGAACATCTGCATGGCTATGATTCAGGTGTAGACATGAGGCTGCTGGTCAAGTGCAGCAGGAATGCACGATTATGAGTGTGATAATGATTTTATACAACAGTTCTATCAACAATAAATTAATATCAAGTAACTGATATTTCAGACAGGGTGGCGTTTACATGCACGTGCTGATTGTGCTCAAATCAGCATCAGGTGTTTCCCATAACGACTAGGTCCCAAGCGCGCACCCAATGCGGTCCGAAGGATCCCCGAATGTAAATGCACTTTTTAAGTCTTCGTGATGGTTAGGCTCTGCTGAGCCACTGTGTTGCTCATGTTCACTTCACTGCATAAGAATACAGTGCATGAATATTGCTGCAATTATGATTTTTTTTCTTTTGGAATTCTTACATTCATGGAAATTAAGTGAGTATACCATAGGGGGGTGGCATGGTGGTGTAGTGGTTAGCACTGTCGCCTCACAACAAGAAGGTCCTGGGTTCGAGCCCAGCGACCTGCAAAGGCTTTTCTGTGTGGAGTTTGCATGTTCTTCCCGTGTCTGCGTGGCTTTCCTCCAAGTGCTCCGGTTTCCCCCACAGTCCAAAGACATGCAGGTTAAGCTAATTGGTGGCTCTAAATTGACTGTAGGTGTGAGTGTGAATGGTTGTTTGTCTCTGTGTCAGCCCTGTGATGACCTGGCAACTTGTCCAGGGTGTACCCTGCCTCTCGCCCATAGTCAGCTGGGATAGGTTCCAGCTTGCCTGCGACCCTATAGAACAGGATAAGCGGTTACAGATAATAGATGGATGATGTTTTGTTCAGTACCATTTGCACATCCAAAAATACAGCAAAACCTTCCCATAATGATCAACTAACTCGTCTGAATGAAGCACTACAAGAGTGCCCCCTGTCATGGTGGTGTAGTTACCATTGCTGTGGGGTCACGTGACAGTGCAAAGCCTCTAATGGCTCTAGCTTCCTCATGACGCTGATGGATAAGTAGTATAGATAATGGATGGATGGATGATATTTCATATAGTCCCACAATAGACTGACAACCTATCCAGGCTGTAACCCGCATTTCACCCAGTGTCAGCTGGAATTGGCTCTACAACCCACAATGGATAAGCGGTATAGAAGATGAATGAATGAATGAATGAATGAATTATATTTCAGACAAAATATGGCCAAATATTTTGTTTATTTTTGCTGCATCAGTGAGAATAGTTTCTGAAGAAGCCACAGCTGGGTAGAGCTTTGCGTGTTGCTGTGCCACACAGACTGACTGACAGCTCGTAGTAAGTGTGGTAATGGTTAATGAACTGTTACTAGAATTGAAATTTTATGTCATGAACACATACAAACAAACTGATACAAACAGGGAAATGTACCAGTGCTGTTACATTATAATTAAATATCGTTTGGAATGCTGCTTGTCCAATCAAATTAGTGGACCAGAACTAACTGTTGTATAATAGATTATAACATCAATTATAGAAATACTGTATGTCTTTGGTCATGGCACCACAAATTAAGTATAAGTATTTATGTATGAAATACATGAAAAAAAAGTTACAAATGGAAAATTCACATTTATTACTTGTAAACAGCCAAGAAAAGAATTTTAAAAGAAGAACAAAGAAGTGCGTAGGTGGGACAAACAAAGGTGATCAGTGACTGAGCTTTGGAAACATCAGCTTACGCAAAAGCAACTCAGTCAGACTTCATACACTGGTAGCGAGTCGACTGAATCTGCTCTTTCACCCAGAATATCCCTATGTTTAGTTGTTTAAGCTGACATTTAATTTACAGGGCATGCTGTGTTATGGTTTGTTATTTGTGGCAATGGACAACAACAGTGGGTAGGGAAAATGCCTGTGTGTTTACAGATAAAGTAGATCAGGAAGTGTAGTCTAGAAAGCAGCATTAGTGTTACAAACTGACTTCTTTTATGCTATACTTGAACAAGCATGTCACATTATAGATAAAACTGAAATGTTCTGCATTTGCTTTATAATGCACATGGCCACCTCTCACACGTTTCACAATTTTTAGCTGTCTTCTCCTCTACTCCACAAAACTCCGGGTATGCCTGTGTTTTGAAATCGGAGCTGAACCACACCTCAGGTTTCCAGATAGAAACACTAAATGTAATAAGTGGCTTCAGGCCATTTTTGCTTTGTTTGTGTTTGTGCAAGTGTATGTGTGCCTTTGTGTACATGAGAGTGTGTGTGTGTGTGTGTGTGTGTGTGTGTGTGTGTGTGTGTGTGTGTGTGTGTGTGTGTGTGTGTGTGTGCGCGTGCACATGCATGAAAGCATTGGCTTCATTTCCAGACAATTATGGCTTATTTCCTGGATCACGAGACAGTTACAAATGCTCCTTTTAGGGACAACAGGAAAAAGAGAATATTTCATTTCAAATATTTTACGTTATCTCGGATCAAACTCCAATTTAGAATGTAAAGCCTGTTGTTGCTCTGGGAAATAATAATTAGCATAACAGTTCATCCAACTTGTCCTTCTCTGCCATACAGTTTAATCAAACCAGTCCCATTATTATCTGGTATTATAATCCTGAATTGCTTACATATGTAATTATAAGATTTAATTATAAAATGTTATAACACATTTATAATGACACTTAAACACAGTAGCCAATTACTTTAGCTGTCACAAAATGGAACCCAAGCATTTAAGTCTGCAACATAGCAAAACTCATAAGTGTTTGTCAGGAAAATCATGCAAAACCTCCTTTTCTTTACTTAGCTTCAACAACACATCATTTAATTAAAGATATCCACCATAAACCAGACATTAAATATGTAACCAGTTGAAAGGCCTAATAGGGTTAATAGCAAGAAAAGAGAGCATATACGTACAGTATGTCAATAAACATACAGTGGGTTCCAAAAGGAAGTATTTGGACCCTTTTAGTTTTTGCACAATTTATTGTATTATAGATTTAATTTAAAATGCCTTAAATTTATTTTTATTTACTATTCAGACCTTTGATTAAAGTACTCCAAATTGAGCTCATTTGCATGCTGTTTGCTTTATTTATCCTTAGACGTGATCTGTGCTAAATTTTGAGAGGCACACACCTGTGTGTATTAGAGTCAACAATTAACAGCGCAAGTCAGACCTAAAACCAAAGCATGAAGTTCAAGGAACTCTCTACAGATCTCCACAATCAAATTGTGTCAAGACATAGATCTGGACAATGGTATAAAGCATTTCTAAAGCTTTGCATATTCCCTAGAACACAGTGGGCTCCATCACTGTGAACTGGAAAAAGTCCTCCTTAGAGATTAGAAAACCTGCCAGAAGCACAACCATGTCCTTTATGCTACAGTGACTGGATGGAAGCCACTCTTAAGTAAATGACATATGGCACACACTTACGTAACTGTGAGAGCATGAAGAAAATGATTCTCTTTTCTAATGAAACAAACACTGATCTCTCTGAACTCCGAGAACTACATTTGGGGAAACTCATCAACTGGCTAATAGCATCCCTATGGTGAAACATGATGGTGGTAGCGTCATGCTATGAGGTGCTTCTCAACAATGAGGATGGGGACAATGTTCAGAATTGATGGAAGGGTGAATGAAACCAAACACAAAGAGGTCCTTGAAGAAAACCTGCTCTTCTGTATCTTATTTTTATCTAACCTAAAGAAAATTGTTTCTGAAGGTATTTTCTAAGTTGCAAGATGACCAGCATATATGACAGGGTTTGTGCCATCTCATGACTTCTTGCTGTTTGCTGATTGCTGTTACTTCAAAAGCATATTACAATAGGTGTTATTCTGTCACTTATTCATTTGGTACTAGAACTTTTTCATCTAGAAGTTCAGCACTTCTTGTACCTGACTTTTGCAATTGTTGTACCTCTCTCTGGATAAGAGTGTCTGCTAAATGCCTGTAATGTAATGTAATGTAATGTAATGTAATGTAATGTCATGACAGAGAGCAAAGCAAAATATAAACCAAGCCAGCAACACACACACACACACAAACAAACAAACAAACAAACAAACAACAACAAAATGAAGGGTCTAATGCATAATGGTTTACATGCTCTGATGACTGGGAAGGCCACTGAAAACCATCAAGCTCATTGTCATGTTCATGAAACCATTTTGAGACGACTTTTGCTTTGTGACATGGTCTTGTTGGATGTAGCCATCAGAAGATGGTAAATTGTGGCCATGAAGCGATGCACACAGTCAGCAACAATACTCAAATAGACTGTGGCATTCAAGCGATGATTAATTGGTATTAACGGGCCCAAAGTGTGTCAAGAAAACATTCCCCACACCATTACACCACCTCCACCAGTCTGGACTGGTGACACAAAGTAGGTTGGGTCCATGGATTCGTGCTGTTGGTGCCAAATTTAGACCCTACCAACTGTGCGCCTCAACAGAAACCAAGATTCATCAGACGAGGCTTCATTTTTCTAGTCTTCATCTGTTCAATTTTGGAGAGCCTGCGCCCACTGCAGCCTCAGCTTTCTGCTTTCAGCTGACAGAAGTGGAACCTGACATGGTCTTCTGCTGTTGTAGCCCATCCACCTCAATCTTTGATGTGTTGTTCATTCTGAGATGCTTTTTTTTTTTTTGCTCACCACAATTGTACAGAGTGGTTATCTAAGTTACCGTAACCTTTTTTTGTCAGCTCAAACCAGTCTGGCCATTCTCCATTGACCTCTTTCATCAACAAGTCATTTCCATCGACAGAACTGCTGCTGGACAATTTTTTTTTCTTTATCGCATCATTCTGAGTAACCTCTAGTGACTGTTGTGCATGAAAGTCCCAAAAAATCAGCAGTTATAGAAATACTTAAACCAGTCCATCTGGCATCAACAATCCTCGGTCAAAATCACAGAGATCTAATGGATGAGGTGAACATTACCCAAAGCTACTGGCCTGCATCTGCATGATTTTATGCATTGCACTGCTGCCCTTGGCTGATTAGATAATTGCATGAATGAGTAGGTGTACAGACAGAAAGAAAGAAAGAAAGAAAGAAAGAAAGAAAGAAAGAAAGAAAGAAAGAAAGAAAGAACAACTTTATTCATCACACACTTGTGAAATTTCCTCTTTCCATTTAACCCATCTGAAGCAATGAACACACACATGCACACACACACGTGAGCAATGAGCACACACACATACCCAGAGCAGTGGGCAGCCATGCTAACAGCGCCCGGGGAGCAGTTGGGAGTTAGGTGCCTCGCTCAAGGCCACCTCAGCCCAAGGCCGTCCCGTATTAACCTAACCGCATGTCTTTGGAGTGTGGAGGAAACCCATGCAGACACGGGGAGAACATGCAAACTCCACACAGAAAGGCCTTCGACGGCTGCTGGGTTCGAACCCACAACCTTCTTGCCGTGAGGCAACCGTGCAAAGGTGTTCTTAATAAAGTGCTTAGTACTGTATGTACCTCTACCTCACCCTAAACGTAACCTCAGTATACAAAAGTAAACCTTTTTAGTTTACATTTGTTTGTTTTTTAATTAAAAGAAAAACAAGTGGGCGGGTTTTTGTGAGATAAGAAAGGTGACATCAGATATCCCTATCCTTGTAGGGACATTTGGTCTCTCTCTTTCTCTGACACGCACACGTTTTTCAATGGATTCTGAGAAATGAGGGTCATAGTTTAAAAGTCACCAACCCAGAACAAAGGTGCGTGTGGTATTTTATATTACACTGACATTCGCTGTAGGTCGCCGGTGAAACACTGTAAGTCAACAGTGGCTGACAAAGCGCGCTGTAGACATGCCTAGACAAGCGCGCATCCTCACGGATGTCCCGCCTCTGACAGGCAGCTTGGCGGTGACGTCACCCCTTCCAAATATAGCGCGTTGCTGGCGCCACAAGCCCCGCCCACCGTCGCGAGCCCACGCCTTTATTGGTGCGCCGCCCTTGTCAATCACGTGATTAGACGAGGCCGCTGTTATTGTAAACAGGGTGCCTACTTTTCTACAGGCGCTCCAACACACAGTCTCACCTATCATGGATCTTTGTTTAGTCGCCGCAAGGATCAACAAAACATTCCAACATAGGCGATTACCGTTTGAATATCGGCATTTCACTGCAAAATTATCAACTTGGATCAGCGGAAAATCCGATTTGATTGATATTTTACAAACAACAACAAAAACAGACGTTCATAACAGCACGCTTTTGAAAGACAACCGGCAATCTCCTGTCTTAGACATGTTCTATGTTCAGGATTGGAGCATATATTAGCTTTCATCATTTTCATTTGAATATCACTCAGTTTCACCTCATTTCTTATTTTGAACCCAAATTGCTTTCCCAAACATACCTTCAGTAAGAATCTTCATGTACGGTAGCATCTTTCATACATCAATCACCAGAAGTTTCAGATGTGCTTTTGTTCGAGACTGAAGGCAGCGTGTTTTATCAAAAGCGCTTTTCCATCTCAGGAAGTCCAGATGGAGTTTTTCCGCCTTTGACTCTGAACCTGCTACACTTTCAACAGCTTGAAAGACTCCCACAACTGTACCCATCCTGGGGGTATGACCTGAAGGCATTCGTATTAATATTTCTAAATAAACCCATACACATAGCTTCAAAAAAAAAAAAAAAGTTGATATGCTTAGGATTGGCATCTTACCCTTTGAAGAGACACGCGAATGTACAAAGTATTCCTCGGTTTTTTTGGGGAAAAACAATCAAATGCAGTCGCCGTTATTACCTCACAGAGCTATAACATATAATAATAAAAGAATATTAATGATATCTGATCACGACGGCTCACTGTGAGTTTATTGATTGCCGTTTCACCGGGCATTGAGGAAGTTCTTTTGTTCCAGTATTTATACACAGCGTCAAAGTTGCACGCTCAGGAGGCGGAGCGGCGCTGAGCGAAAGGAAGGACGGAAAAAGAGACCAAGCGCTCCCTAGACATATAGACACTGATAAACCCCTTGCACCTTTCACACCCGAACTGATGTCGCCTCCTGAAACAGCGTCTCCGGCTTGAGGCGCAGCGCAAACGCGTCTCTTTATGGGACTCGCAGTGGCGCTCGACCCGAGCTGGACGTTTATCTTTGGCAAAACAGATCTGCGTCCCAAACATAGGCTGCTGTACTCAATAGTATGTAAAAATAGGACATTTGAGTATTGCATAAGCCATGCATCATACTTGATAGGCTGCATGTGTCTATCCCAGGTAACGTCAAGTGCTCCGGCTTACTGACGAACCAGAATATCTCCAGAACAACACACACGCATGACAGAGTCGGATAACTTCACCGGGGTTATTGTGATTCATGTTCTTCTGTTCGTAGACTTCTTTCTTTCTTTCTTTCTTTCTTTCTTTCTTTCTTTCTTTCTTTCTTTCTTTCTTTCTTTCGACCACCTCATACTGTTGCTATAGAGTTGCATCACTGCATACATGTCTTGAAATGTTGTGACTTGATAGCTATTTGTCCCTTATCATTTTATATTGCCTCAAATGTTCATTATAGCGCATGTTCTGGTTGCCATGGTGACCTTTTTAATACGATGACTACATAACTACAGAAGACCCAGATGTAATTAAAAAAATTAAATATAGCAAGAAGGTTCTGGGTTCGAGCCCTGTGGCCGGCGAAGGCCTTTCTGTGCGGAGTTTGCATGTTCTCCCCGTGTCTGCGTGGGTTTCCTCCGGGTGCTCCGGTTTCCCCCACAGTCCAAAGACATGCAGGCTAGGCTAACTGGTGACTCTAAATTGACTGTAGGTGTGAATGTGAGTGTGAATGGTTGTCTGTGTCTATGTGTCAGCCCTGTGATGACCTGGCGACTTGTCCAGGGTGTACCCCGCCTCTCACCCATAGTCGGCTCCAGCTTGCCTGCGACCCTGTAGAACAGAATAAAGCAGCTAGAGATAATGAGATGAGTTTGTTTCAAATAGAGCTTTTTCTTTCTATGGAGCCATAGTTTCCAAGTAAGCCTGTTGTTTTGGACGCCAGTTGTTTCGCATTGCCTTGAAATAATCTGCATAGGCCTATGTTTCTGTAATGGCGATATCTAAATGAGCAAACAGAGTCCTTGTGTATCTCGTTCATCTGTTCAAACTGGTGAAGAGTGAAGGGTAGTAGAGAGTGTAGTGATAACGAGTGAAGAGTAGCCTAGTAGTAACTAGTGAAGAGTATAGTCAGAAGTATCGTGATAAATAGTGAAGAGGATAGTCAAAAGTGTAGTGATAACTAGTGAAGAGGATAGTCAAAAATATAGTGATAAATAGTGAAGTGTGTAGTCAAAAGTGTAGTGATAAATGGTGAAGAGTGTAGTCAAAAGTGTAGTGATAAATGGTGAAGAGTGTAGTAAAAAGTGTAGTGATAAATGGTGAAGAGTGTAGTCAAAAGTGTAGTGATAAATGGTGAAGAGTGTAGTCAAAAGTGTAGTGATAAATGGTGAAGAGTGTAGTCAAAAGTGTAGTGATAAATGGTGAAGAGTGTAGTCAAAAGTGTAGTGATAAATGGTGAAGAGTGTAGTCAAAAGTGTAGTGATAAATGGTGAAGAGTGTAGTCAAAAGTATAGTGATAAATGGTGAAGAGTGTAGTCAAAAGTGTAGTGATAAATGGTGAAGAGTGTAGTCAAAAGTGTAGTGATAAATGGTGAAGAGTGTAGTCAAAAGTGTAGTGATAAATGGTGAAGAGTGTAGTCAAAAGTATAGTGATAACTAGTGAAGAGGATAGTCAAAAATATAGCGATAAATAGTGAAGTGTGTAGTCAAAAGTATAGTGATAACTAGTGAAGAATATTGTATACTGTGGTATGATAACTATACAATGGCTGAAAAATGTTGTTGTCTGTTTTGGACTAAGCCAAACTTAACTACTCTCTTGTTATGAACTGAAAATTTTTCTTTTCACTTTTAAGATAAGGATCATCTGAGATATATGTCCTATTACAAACCTCAGGGTATAAGTTTGTATTTGTCTGTTTGTACACTACAAAGTATTGGCTCTGTGGTGTATTTTAGTGGGCTGTTGGGCTATACTGGTTGAGGGAATATTGTAAATAAAAAATTATAATTCTTTATAACTCTAGGCTGATTGCAAAAAAAAAAAAACCTGCACTACGGTATTAAATGGTGTTTTACTTTGGCGGGCACTGGGCGCTTGAGTTCATTTGGCTATTTCTGCAGGAGAAACACAAAACCGGGGCACCAAACTGTTGACACAGCTGAGGTGATGGTCTCGGCATTTTCCACACACACACACACACACATACACACACACACACACACACGCTTCCTATGTTTGCCTTTAAACACACAAAAAACCGATTACCTGCTCAGCCTATAGTTTTAGTTTATTTTATTTAATGATTATTTTTTTTGCTGTTGTAAAGGAGCTGCATTAAATCTGGACTTAACTGACAGTGTTTCAGAAAGAAAGAAAGAAGGAAAGAAATCCATACAAAGTTGATAAGATGACTGATGTAATTTATCGCCCATTCACATTAATAGCCTTTGGCTGTAAATTTCTCCTAACTTTAAAACTGTCAGGATTTTCTCGAAAATTCGTACGAGAAAAGTATATTTGTTTGTGTGTTAAAAAAGTCTATTTAACGAAATTCAAGAGGCTTTTTTTATATCTCTTCGTGCAGTCTGATGATTAAACTCGTCCAGATGTGTAATATGTGACGTTTTCTCGATATAAGACTAGACAAAGCTCCAAAAACATTTATAACTACTTTCAGTCTAACCTAAAGCATAGTGTAAAATAACAAGATGAACTAAACTAAGTTGAAACAATGAAGTTGTTTTACTGAGTGGATTAAAGACGCGTTTTGAAAACCGCATGAGCAGGAGTTTGTCAAACTCAAAGATTTGTGCAAAATCGTATATTTTTTGATCAGCATTTCAATTTAAAAACAACAGTCAGGAATCTCTTTATTCGCCAACCATTCAATAAGCAGGAATTTGGACAATAAATAAGACATTATATATGGAACATACAACATCCAGTGCGTCATAGCTAGTAAGAGTCCAAATCATAGCCTTATATCATTATAATCAAAAGACATACTGGTGTACATGTCTTAGTACATTTTTATATTATCTACATACATATTTTAGCCGACGAAAGAAAAGTTGGCTGTACAACTTTCCTAAAGTTCCATCAGTGCTCTTGGACCAGCTCTCTCCCCCTTTTTTTCTGTAGTCTGAGAGAGTAAATACACTATTCGACAACTTCTCACATTTATTCCTGACAGGGAGAAAAAAAAAGTTTGAACGATGTTCCAAATGTTCATGATTTTTATACAAGCCTATTATTATAGACATTGTAACATAAAATATTGTTGCAAAAATCACTGGGTAATTATAGGTTCGTTCCTGTCCCGTGAGTTTTCAGTGTGTATCCTGCTGCTGTGGCTTTCTCTCAGGGTTAGGTGCATGCTGGTCAGTGTGCGTGTGTTTGCGTAATTTTGCATGTGTGTGGGTGGAAGTGTGGCTCTGATGCAAAGTAAGAATCACCACTTTGTGCGCGACAGTTTTTAAAGATCATTCATTGTGTGTAAACAAAGTTTGGATGGTACAAACTCCACCTGCAGATGGTGGTGGTGTTCCTCCTCCTCCTCTTGCTGGAGATATGAATTGGGATATAGGATGGTGTTCATGTGCTGTTTTAGTTTGTATCTGATCTGAATATCCATCCATCCATCCATCCATCCATCCATCCATCCATTATCTGTAGCCACTTATCCTGTTCTTCAGGGTCGCAGACAAGCTGGAGCCTATCCCAGCTGACTATGGGTGAGAGGCGGGGTACACCCTGGACAAGTCGCCAGGTCATCACAGGGCTGACACATAGACACAGACAACCATTCACACCTACGGTCAATTTAGAGTCACCAGTTAACCTAACCTGCATGTCTTTGGACTGTGGGGGGAAACCCACGTAGACACGGGGAGAACATGCAAAATCCACACAGAAAGGCCTCCGTCGGCCGCTGGGCTTGAACCCAGGACCTTCTTGCTGTGAGGCGACAGTGCTAACCACTACACCACTGTGCCGCCTCTGATCTGAATATCTGATAGAAAATGAAAACAGACTTGGTAACACTGAAGAAAAGTCATCTTGTTAGGGTCCCCTGGCCATGGTCCAGATCATGATATCATCAGGAATGACATCATCAGAAAATGCCCCAACCCAACCCACCCTTCCCCCCACACAAACACACCCCAACCACACTGTTTCTCCTTTATACTTTATCACGACATAGATCATCTTGAAGAATGAATTGTCCCTGGTCACTATGCCCCTTTGTATGCACATGCACCCAGCCAGGGAATGAAATTAGAAAACTGAGACAAGGAAGACTCTATGGAACACATGTAACAAAGAAGAAGAACATTTCATGATTCCTCATCCTTTCATGATTGTTATTACAGTTCTTAAACATGTCATACAGGTATAGAAAACAAATAGATATCACACTGCTGCATGATGATGGATATGATGGGCTTATCAGTATCACAGCATTATCAGAGAAAAAGCTGTATATGTGCATTAATGTGATAGTGGAATTACTTCAGCAGTCATTTTCAGGGGTATTTTCTCAAGCAGATGGTGATTATCACCTGCTCTTATTTATTTATTTATTTATTTAGGGCACATCACAACATGAGCCTATGATCTAGGGTTTGATATACAACCCCAATTCCACAAAAGTTGGGATGCTGTGTAAAATGCACATAAAAACAGAATACAATGATTTTCAAATCTCATAAACCCATATATTTTCCACAATAGAACATAGACAACATATCAAAGGTTCAAACTGAGAAAATGCACCATTTTAAGAAAAAAATAAGGTAAAAAAGAGAAAAAAATCTCTGACTAAGGCACTCCAGATTAAAATGTCTTTAATATTAAAGATATTAAAGACATTTTAATCTGGAGTGCCTTAGTCAGAGATTTTTTTCTCTTTTTTGGCTGTGGATCTAGAATACCTTGGATTAAAGAGCACCCAAACCTAAAAAAAGACTCTAAACTATTGGAAAAAGAGCACGCCATAATCTAAAAAAACTAAAAAAACTAAAAAAAATAAGGTAATTTTGAATTTGATGGCAGCAATATGTCAAAAAAATTGGGATGGGACAACGAAAGGCTGGAAAAGTAAATGGTACTGAAAAGAAACAGCTGGTGGAACATTTTGCAACTAATTAGGTTAATTGGCAACAGGTCAGTCACATGATTGGGTATAAAAAGAGCATCTTAGAGAGGCTGAGTCTCTCAGCAGTAAAGATGGACAAAGGTTCTGCTGCATCTATAAATTGTGGAACAATTTCAGAATAACGTTCCCCAATGTAAAATTGTGAAAACTTTGAATATCTCATCATCTACAGTACATAATACAATAAAACATTTCTGAGAATCTGGAGAAATCTCTGTGCGCAAGGAACAAGGCCGAAAATCAATATTGGATGCCCGTGATTCCAGAAATCATTGTCTGTGAACACAGCTCACTGTGTCATCCACAAATGCAGGTTCAAGCTCTATCATGCAAAGAAGAAGCCATATGTGAACATGATCCAGAAATGCCACCATCTTCTCTGGGCCAAAGCTCATTTAAAATAGACTGAGGCAAAGAGGAAAACTGTTCTGTGGTCAGATGAATCGAAATTTAAAATTCTTTTTGGAAACAATGGATGCTGCTGCGTCTTCCGGACTAAATTGGAGAGGGACCATCCGCCTTGTTATCAGTGCTTATTTCAAAAGCCTGCATCTCTGATGGTATAGGGGTGCATTAGTGCCTATGGCATGGGCAGCTTGCACATCTGGAAAGACCCCATCAATGCTGAAAGGTCTATACAGGTTTTAAAGCAACATATGCTCCCATCCAGATGACATCTTTTTCTGGGAAGGCCTTGCATATTTCAGCAAGATGATGCTAAACCACATACTGCATCTATTACAACAGCATGGCTTCATAGTAAAAGAGTACGGGTGCTGAACTGGTCTGCCTGAAGTAAAGACCTTTCACCAATTGAAAACATTTGGTGCATCATGAAATGAAAAATATGACAAAGAAGACCCAAGACTGTTGAGCAGCTAGAATCCTATATCAGGCAAGAATGGGACAACATTCCTCTCCCAAAACTCCAGCAACTGGTCTCCTCAGTTCCCAGATGTTTATGGATTGTTGTTAAAAGAAGAGAGGATGCTACACAGTGGTAAACATGGCCTTGTCCCATCTTTTTTGATACATGTTGCTACCATCAAATTCAAAATTACCTTATTTTTTCTTAAAATGGTGTATTTTCTCAGTTCAAACATTTGATATGTTGTCTATGTTCTATTGTGAAAAATATATGGGTTTATGAGATTTGGAAATTGTTGCATTCTGTTTTTATTTACATTTTACACAGCGTCCCAACTTTTTTGGAACTGGGGTTGTAAATATTGTCATATTGCTGTCAGTCTCACCTCATACATGTCAGATTTTATGTGCACCTTTGAGTTTTCTGCATAACAGCTTGTGACTACAGTTGGAGCTACAGGTTGCCTGTCATCCAAAGCTCCCCAAAGGCTTCTATCTTTTTTACCTTTTCACAGTAGTGAGCGTATTTCTTACTTTTTGGAACCATTCTGAACTCCCTGACTGCTTGATTTTGGGTTCAGTTGACACTTAGTTATATTATCTATTACTCCTGTGCTGTCTGCAAGTTAATTACTGTTGCTCAGTGAGACTCACCTCTCAGTCCCTTGATGGGTGTGCCTTCTCTTGACATTGAGATTTCACATTGCTCTGAGTTGTCACATCAACTTGTATGTCTGTGAATGAGCAGCTAGTGCTGATAGTTCTCCCTCGCTGTACTACGGTCTCCAAAACTGAGCTTGCTAAGTTAGTTGTATGTAGCTAATACGTATATGGGGGCTGACATATGGCCTCCCTTGGCACTTCAGCTCAGTCATGCAGCTCCCACAGACTCCCAGAAGATTCCTGTTGCAGAGGTAGAAATTTCAGTTCCACTGTCATCCCCCAAACTTTTCATGGCTCAGGAGCTTGTTAAATTCAGACAGTAAAGTTTTATTGTATGAATATGACAAAAGTAAACTTCTCTTTTGAACAGAGATGCAAAAAAACAAACAAAAAAACCCCAACCCTTGACCCTGTGGTCCAAAAACCAGGGGTTCTACGACTCTGGAGTGCCCTTGTAATTGAACCCCAGGTTTCTGCCCAGTCATATCACCTATTTTTATTAATCACTGACCTGATTTATTGACCTTACAGCATTCCATTAAGGAGAACTTGCTGAGCATTCGTTATTTTGCACAATACATGCCCTATGGCACAATTTGGACTGGACAGTAGAGATTCACTCATCAGATCAGATCAAATGTTCATGTGCCATGGAAGGAAGACACAAGGAGCTCCCCTGTCTAAACAGACTTGCCCACCGGGTGGCAAGTCATTTCTTTGGGTGTGCAGGAACACCCGGACTCTTGGGAAACGTTACTTCATGACATCATGGTATAAGTTATCCATATGATTCTCACCACCTCAAACTGGTTGTTAAGAGTGTGAACACATGTAGTTACTTTGTGACTTTGTTGAAGATCACAGCATCCATGCATATGCACACAAGAAAGCACCCAGGTGATTTTTTTTTTTTACCATCCCTGGCAGTTCGTAGAACCACAGTGACATACAGAGTTCCATGTGTTGTGTATGTGTATGAGAGTATGTGTGTGTCTGGGATTGTCATATCCCAGCTGTGGGAATTCCTCCCTGATGATCTGAGAAGTCTTACCATTCCTGTGGTGTGCCAAGGAGGTTTCTGTAAAATCCCGAGCAGTCAAAGTCTATATATATGATGACATCACACTTAAACTCTGCCGTGCAGTTGATACATCTTTTGGTTTCCAGTCAGCACTCTTATTTGGATCAGAAAGTAAATGGAAACATAATTTCATGTTTACCTTACATTTAAACCTAAGCAGTTACTGAAGATGAATGAATGCATGAATGAATATTGTGACTATGCATATTACCTGCATATATTGCAACATCTTTCTTTCTCTTTGACTAACTTTTCTTTTGGTCATGTAAAAGAAAACATGGCATGTTTTAGCATGCATGAATTGTTTTTAATGATGGTTTCTCACTAAGGAGGCCCCAAGCCTCCTCATGCCCTGATCATCAGACCACAATCTGACCTGAATACCATTACTATTGTTCCAGATCAGAGGGATCACAATGAATTTAAAGGCACACAAGCCTAGAAGAGCATATGAATGCCTTTTGGCTAGGGTGACTGCTTGAGTGTGATGAAACCTTTCTCTGTAGACTCAGATGTCTTCTTTTCCATAACCCTGAAAGAAACAGACAGAGTGAAAGAGATTTGGTATGATGCTCAGACATGGGACACATTTTAATAAACACTAAACTATTTCACTGAGTCCTATAAGTTACATTTTAGTAGATGAAACTTACTCTAGCGAGCTTGTAGTAGTATAAGAGTATAACACTTGCACAACCACTTTAAAGTCTCTGCAAACACTCCTTAAGTCTTTGGCGCCATCTAGTGGGCGTGGTAGAAATGTGTAAAACTAAACATCCCTCAGGACTGTGTATTGAGTTTGTCAACAAATCACGAACTACTAGTTAATTATTTGATTGCTGTGTTTTCTGCAGCGGCGATACGTCGATATAAACAAGTATTATTTCATTCCTGGACACAAGAAGTCCTACAATTGTGAATTTTCATGTGAAGTGATGGTCTTCCGGTGTACAACATGGAGAAAAACACGCATGGAGCAGACGCAGCTCGCGCCCAGTGTTGCCAGATAGGAAATATGCAAGTATCGTACCAAAACCTCAAAAATTATCGTTTTTTGTGAGAAATTATCGTGCCCAAACAAAACGCATACTCATCTCATCTCATTATCTCTAGCCGCTTTATCCTTCTACAGGGTCGCAGGCAAGCTGGAGCCTATCCCAGCTGACTACGGGCGAAAGGCGGGGTACACCCTGGACAAGTCGCCAGGTCATCACAGGGCTGACACATAGACACAGACAACCATTCGCACCTACGGTCAATTTAGAGTCACCAGTTAACCTAACCTGCATGTCTTTGGACTGTGGGGGAAACCGGAGCACCCGGAGGAAACCCACGCGGACACGGGGAGAACATGCAAACTCCACACAGAAAGGCCCTTGCCGGCCACGGGGATCGAACCCGGACCTTCTTGCTGTGAGGCGACAGCGCTAACCACTACACCACCGTGCCACCCCCAAAACGCATACAATATAGTTATTTTAGCTGTATTTTAATTTCCAAAGAATATTACTTACATTTTTAAACAGTAATTCGCAATATTCCCGTAGTAGAGGGAAAATTATGACACAAAGAGAAAGTAAATGCACAATTACCGTAAGACTAGAAAGATTCGAATTCAACCTCCAGGTCGCTGTCATCATAAGATGCCACGCTCACTTGTGCAGATGTTGTTGGTTGGGTAACCCTGTCACGGTAGAGATTGGATGCCGTCATGGACCGCAGCATGGTGTTCGTCGGTTTGAAGGCATGGCACCCACCAGCATTCCTCACACACTCTGATGTGTGCACAAGTCCATTCAGAGTGTCTGTAATGAGCCGGTTTCGTGATTTTGTTTTTATGAGATTGACTTTGGAAAAAACTCGCTCGCATGATGCATTGGAGTGGGGAAACACAAGCACATCCAGGGCAAACTTTCCCAGTTCATTGAACACGGCAATCCCCTGTAAATTCTCCACCTTAGAAATGTGATTCCAGAATTCATCGACTGAATGCTTTTTCTGAATGCTTCTTCGACTTGTCGTGGTTTCTCAAAACTGTGCTCTCTGCTACCATTTGAATGTTGCAACAACGGCGATATGCCTTATCATCATTTCCCGGCACAGGTTTTAGCCATCCGGAAAATTGAGGATCTTTCGCCCACTCTGTCCGGTAAAGGCCTCTGCATGCTCTTGCGACAAGGCTTTCGTAGATAGCTTTTCGCAGACAGTTGTAATTTATCGTTGAGCGGGGAGTAATAGGCGTGCGCGATGTTATTCACCGCCACAACGCAAGGGGGCGCGAAGTCGCGAAATCGCTAGGAGTAGTTGGTGGGTGTGGTTAGTGGAGTGTTTATCCTCCGGTTACTTATAATGACTAGAACTGGAGTCGTATAGATGTCCGTACTTCCTCGATCAACCGCTCTTCGTGCTGCTCCATCTTCGCTCGTGTTTTTAAAAATGGCGGTAGTGAAAACAAACCAAACCGGGAAAGTAGGGAAGCGGAAGTGTGTGTACAGCGGATGTAGAGTGGACCAATCAGAGCCCTCTTGTCTGCGACGCTGTCTGCGAGGCTTCTGCGGTGGTCACAATTTTTGGGAGGTGCGCGCAGAGCATCTGCGAAGGTGGGGGGGGGACGCAGACGCTGTCTGCGACGCCATCTGTGAGGACTGCATTGTCAGCATAAATTGGCCTGAAGTCTGTGGCCTGTGCTTACTTTTCTGTTGCTCTTCGGATGCTGCTTTTCTCTTTGCTCCTCCACTTTCATCCTCCTTCGTTTTCTGAACTCATTTAGGCACTTTTCTTTTTTTAAAGATATCTTTTTGGGCTTTTTCACCTTTATTGGATAGGACAGTGTAGAGACAGGACAGGAAATGAGTGGGAGAGAGAGACGGGGAGGGATCAGGAAATGACCTCGGGTCGGAATCGAACCCGGGTCCCCGGATTTATGGTATGGCACCTTATCCACCTGAGCCACGACGCCCCCGGCACTTTTCTTTTTACGTCTCTTTGTCGACAGTTTCTCTCTTCTCGCTTAGCTGCTAGGCTCAAAAGTTGTGTGTGGTAATGGCGCATACATTTCTATGGCTACGTGTACGTGGTTACGTGTGTGCGTTCTGTGTATGTCTTTTGATGGCGCCTGAGTGGAAAGCCTGCGAAATGATTCTTGGGGGTCAGAGAGAGAGGGATGCGTGTTTGGACAACCAACTGAAAACTTTGAAATTATCGTACATTTCAGATTTTTTTCCCATTATTGATCGTACATCGTACAGAGGGCAAGATTATCGTACAAATTCGACAATTATCGTACATCTGGCAACACTGCTCGCGCCTTAGCCTGATGTGGAACATACCATTTTGAAGGGGGAGTCGCAAAAAGAAGGTTTTAGTGTAAAATATTGTGTATAGATAAATCATGATGTTTGGATTGTAAAATATCTTAATGTGGTCAAAACATTAGGACATACAATATTTATTGAAATACATATTAATTATGCGCAGGAAAATATTTTTATACGAAATGTGGTTACCCCTTGGGACGCTGGCAAAGAAATGAACTTGTGGCGCCATTTTTGTGTGAGAGAGAGAAGGAGAGAGAACAGCGGTTTAGGGCAACAGCGTTACAGAATATAAACTCTTAAAAATGACGAGCAGAAAGAAGCGCTTGCCATACAGCAGTCATGACAGCTGGGTTGTCGTCGCTGCAGGTATGACAATTAGTCAGGTTATGTGTTCGGGCAGCTCAAACCGGAAGGACGCTGAAGTTCAGTGTGTTAGCACTGATGCTAATTTCCGTTAGTTTTGATGAGCAGCAGAGTGAGCGCTCGCGCTGTGGGCTCCTTGTGTGTTCATGAGGCGTTGCGTTATTTGGAAGCAGCTTTTTTTTTTTTAATTTGTCACAATGTATATAAATACAGTTTTAAAAATAAAATGAAACGAGAATCAAGTACGATTAAAAAAATTTAATCGCGGTTAATCTCAGAATTTCATATTAAAATTTAATCGCATTTTTTAAATCTATGTAAATGAATAAGGCTTTTAAAGTGAAATGTTACAATTAAAATGGTGAACACATTTTATGCTAAAAGTAGGGTGGGGGAAAAAGCCCCCCTTAAAGTGCCATTCCACCATTGGATGTATTCTTTGGCATAAAATACAATATATTTTGACAACATATATAAATGGTATCACTAGATAGAGAAATCTTTTAGCTTCAAAATGATATATCAAACATAATTTTTTGACAACGACAAGCATATTAATTTTGCGACCAAAGTCACCTACCCTTTTAATTTCCGCGCGTGATGTCATCGGCAGGTTCCCCTTCTTGTGTACCACGTGACGTGTGACGTGGCACATACTATCAGCAATGCCGGATAGAACACGATAAAAATCTCATCTCATTATCTGTAGCCGCTTTATCCTTCTACAGGGTCGCAGGCAAGCTGGAGCCTATCCCAGCTGACTACGGGCGAAAGGCGGGGTACACCCTGGACAAGTCGCCAGGTCATCACAGGGCTGACACATAGACAAACAACCATTCACACTCACATTCACACCTACGGTCAATTTAGAGTCACCAGTTAACCTAACCTGCATGTCTTTGGACTGTGGGGGAAACCGGAGGACACGGGGAGAACATGCAAACTCCGCACAGAAAGGCCCTCGCCGGCCCCGGGGCTCGAACCCAGGACCTTCTTGCTGTGAGGCGACAGCGCTAACCACTACACCACCGTGCCGCCCCGCGATAAAAATAATACCAATAAATCTAGCTAATACCAATAAATCTAGCTAACTGAAAGATTAACTCAAATTTTTCGCAATTTATTTGGCCCCCACATACGAGGAGAAATGACTCTCTCACTTTGGGGGTTTCCTGGTCTAAAAATAGACCGACACGTGGTACACAAGAAGGGGAACCTGCCGATGACATCACGTTTCACTGCCGCGCGGAAATTAAAAGGGTAGGTGACTTTGGTCGCAAAATTAATATACTTGTCGTTGTCAAAAAATTATGTTTGATATATCATTTTGAAGCTAAAAGATTTCTCTGTCTAGTCATGTTGTCATAAAATATATTGTATTTTATGCCAAAGAATACATCCAATGGTGGAATGGCACTTTAAGGAAAATTCAGTTTTTCTCCAAGTTGAAATGAACCATGTGTTTAGTTTTAATCATAGTTTTTGACAACAGTGACACGAACAATAATGCCGCCTAAAGTTAATACTTAATTTTTTTTTTTTACAAAAACATTGTAGCGCTGTCGCCTCACAGCAAGAAGGTCCTGGGTTCGAGCCCCGGGGCCGGCGAGGGCCTTTCTGTGTGGAGTTTGCATGTTCTCCCCGTGTCCGCGTGGGTTTCCTCCGGGTGCTCCGGTTTCCCCCACAGTCCAAAGACATGCAGGTTAGGTTAACTGGTGACTCTAAATTGAGCGTAGGTGTGAATGTGAGTGTGAATGGTTGTCTGTGTCTATGTGTCAGCCCTGTGATGACCTGGCGACTTGTCCAGGGTGTACCCCGCCTTTCGCCCGTAGTCAGCTGGGATAGGCTCCAGCTTGCCTGCGACCCTGTAGAAGGATAAAGCGGCTAGAGATAATGAGATGAGATGAGACAAAAACATTGTGCCGTCCCCCCCCCCCCCCCCCCAGTGGGGTAAAAGGCCCCCTGAGGTGGGGCAATAGGCCCCCTCGCTCAAAAAAAGCTGTTTGGATAGCAAAAGTGTTTACGTAAGCCTATAATGTGAAAGAAACAAGAAAATATCCCTGAATTAATGAATAGATGCATTATTTTATTATATTTCGCATTTTAATTTCAATATAATTTTGTGTGGATTGAACATGAATTAAGGGAGCGTTTTACCCCACAGACTACACTTTTACAAAAAAGGGTCTTGCGTTCAAAATGTGATTCAACTTTTTATACCTAATGTATTCTTTTTTAACGTACTGACTTGTCTACTCATACCACATACACAGCTGTGATATCTGACGAAATAGCAGCTATCTAAATACAGTTTTACTGATATCTGAAAATTCTATCACTTACCATGAAATTTGATTTCTCTCCGTTGCGTTGCTGATATGCGATCCACAGTGGATATTTGTATATCCCCGTTGTCAAGCCAGTCCATAGCAACAATAGAAATGTAACTTTGCGCCATCTGGTGGTTATTTTGGGTAAAACAGGCTGAGGGCGTATTACCCCACGGGGGCGTATTACCCCACTCTACTTGTTAACTGCTGGGACAAGAGAAAATGGTAAGGGAGTTTATTCACTCACATACTAGGCAGTGCTGAACATACACTACCGTTCAAAAGTTTGGGGTCACCCAGACAATTTTGTGTTTTCCATGAAAAGTCACTTTTATTTACCACCATAAGTTGTAAAATGAATAGAAAATATAGTCAAGACATTTTTCTGGCCATTTTGAGCATTTAATCGACCTCACAAACACATACATGTCAACCTTTGGTCAATCAAACCTGTATAACCAACCTCCAAAATCCATATTTCCCTTATAAAATCCGTATAAGATGCAAATTAAAATAATTTACCTAAAATTTGAATGATAATTAACAATGATATATCCCAGTTACTTTTTATTCAATATTAATAACAATAAACCTTCAGAATGAATACAAAGCTCCAATGTTTGACAAAAACACAAAGTGTTATCAGCGTAGTTACGAAGGAAATACTTCGTTGTTTGGAGACAAGTTTCACCGAGCGGCTGTTATGCGCGAGACTTCATATTAGCCACAAAGTCAGAAAAATCTGTTCGTAAAATTACGTTATAATCACCAAATGCAATGAAAAGTATTTTTCCAGTCTCACCTGTGA
Organism: Neoarius graeffei; assembly: GCF_027579695.1. Taxonomy (NCBI): domain Eukaryota; kingdom Metazoa; phylum Chordata; class Actinopteri; order Siluriformes; family Ariidae; genus Neoarius; species Neoarius graeffei. The sequence goes on from NC_083577.1 coordinate 36,169,569, forward strand.
AAGGTAATCCCATGTGATCTCGTTTGGACGGCAAACCTGTTGGTACAGTTAAACGCAGCACATGAATGAGGCATCTTTATTCTCGGCTACTGTCTAGACGCTATACCAGAGACGGTTGAAGAATCTCCACTTTGCCACATCCAATATGGCGGCGAGGATGACGTATGATTCTACGCAGAAGGCGGCGTCTATGTTTATTTGTCTATGACTTCATGGTTTGCGGGATTCTCGCAATGCGGTGTGCGCATGATCAGAAGTGGAACGAAGTCTCGCTACCACAAAACGCGCAATTTCATAAGACTCTTTACTGGCTGTGTGTGGTGTACAGTACGTTTGTAAATGTTATGCGCTCTTTTATCATTGTGGGAATTGATGATAGCTCTCAGTGTTTCCCACAGACCAGGTAGCAATTTGTGGTGCTCCACTGTGCCGATGAGGGAATCGTGCGCGGTGGTGTCGTGGCGGTCGGTGGAGTCGGTCATTGGGGTGTATGCAAAGTGTTTACAGCGGGCGGTGTTCAAACACACAGTATTTTTCTTCAGAGTCACCTGCTGGGACTATTTTAAAGCTACAAGAAGCATTTGATATTATTCAGTTCAATCTAAATTCTTTTAAGTTCTTTAAGAGAAGACAGCTAAAACAATTTTTACCAGAACCCTGCCTGGTTTCATTCCTCGACCCAACTTTACATTACAGGGCAGGCTATTAGTTTGCTGGGCTTGATGTTGGTGGAAAACCTGTCTTTTAAATTTATGAAAATTACTCACCAAAATTGAAGTTAAAGTTTAGTTTTTACAAGAGATGCACCGATTGCAATTTTTTGGTCCGATTCCGATTTTGGCCAATTCCGATTTCATTTTTTCAAACCACTTCACAGCACACACAAAGACTATTTTCTTTTTATCTTTTCTTTAATAGAACATTCTGCCAGATTTTCAGTAATAAATTTTCAACACCTCAAAGGTTGAAAACAAACAAAGACATTGTTCTTTGTAAAATCTTTCTTCATGTTTGGTATTAACATATTAATTCCTGAAATAGGAAATTCACACAAACATTTTTTCTTTTCCCATCCAATATCTGGCACAAAAACAACTTCCCCCTCATATATTATTTGCCTACTGCTATGGAACACACTTTCATAAGCCTATTTAGATCTGAAAACTTATGCCTTATGGAACAACCCATTTCTTCATTCAGTATCAAAATACAAAAATAATTTCCAGTCATACTTATACCATAGCCATTCTATCATCTTTGTCAAATGTGTATTTGTAGAGTAATTTCCAATGGAATCAAGTGCAACCAGGGTTGTAAAAAACAAAAAGACATTTCTCTCTCTCTCTCTCTCTCTCTCTCTCTGTACAAATCTAACTAGATGTTTGGTAATAGGCTAATGTATTAATTCCTGTAGTGGGAAATTCACACAACTACAAACATTTTCTTCTTTTCACATCCAATATCTGGCACACACAAAAAAAATGACTATATTTGGATATCCAAATATAGTTTTTTTTTTTTTTTTGTTAACGGCGCGCGCGCCGGAGCTCATTAGGCACGCAGGACTGACACTGTTCTGCCAAGCGCAACACAATCACACTAGAAAGCATGTTCAAGCTGCCAGTGTAGCTGCAGCCTTTTTAGTTGCGAATTACGAGTATTTCCACTTTCATCCCTATGTGATACACAAGTCTTGATCGGCAGAAAATCAGCATATTTTAATTTTGACCGGCCGGTCGCCGGTCATGGCCGATCACGTGAAAATCGGCCGATTCCAATCAGCAGCCGGTCAATCAGTGCATCTCTGATTTTTACCTTAGTTTTTTGCCTTTTTGGTGGCAATCTTTCAATCATTCTTTAGTTGACATTCAAGGAATAAATTGCAAAAAACAAGCTGGAGGTTTTTATTTTAAATATTGAACTCAACACTTACCTCAACCAATACTAAAATGAAATAAATAGTATAATGTAACAAAATAATAATAAAATATCATAATTAGATGTAAAAAACCACTTAAGGTAACACCAAGGCAACTAACAATAATGAAAAAGCATTACCCTGATTGGTGCAAAGCCTGCATGCCCTATCAGAACATTTAATTCTGCGTGGCTTCCTGAAAAAAAAACCTCCAGTGCCCTATCGTAAGGGAAGTTATTGCTGAAGCGGGATAAACGGGATAATGCAATAAGGCCGGTTCCTCGCGTCAAGCTGCTACTGTATGCATCAAAATTGGTTTATAGCCTGACTCAGGGATGTCCGTTTCCTGTAAGCTAAGAAGGCTATGATAAAGCTCATCACGAGCACGACGTAGGCTACCTTTTAAAATAAGGGGTCGGAAGGCGAATCGGGAAGGCTGCGTTATTTTTAATTAGCCTAACAGGCCCATTTGCAGTCCGGGTATATGCGCACTGGCAGGCCTGTGGACACGCCTCTCTCTCTCTGTGTGCGCGCGCGCGTGAACGAGAAGAAAGAGCACCATGAATGAACGGAACAATATGCAACAGAATTTTTTTTTTTCAAAATCGCGAGTCTGATTGTGTGGCGGTAGGAATCCATTGTGTGGCGCTGCGCCACACAATGGTCTATGTATGGGAAACCCTGGCTCTAAATAAATATTGAATTTTTTTTAAAGAATCCATATAACTTTATTTATACGCCCGTATACTACGTTTATTGAATCAAATCCATATAAAATACGGACATTCCGCATAGGTTGACATGTATGCAAACAGGGCCGCATTAACCCTTGCCGAGGCCCTGGGCAGGCCCCCCACACACCTGTTGTCAGCTGCGCTCAGCAAATTCACCCCCTCAGACGTGCCTGTCTAACTAGACACAGAAACTTAAATAATGACAGTGGCACAATTAGAAATACTATTGAACGATAAAACTTTATATCCATCAACACCTATTTAATCGAGAAAAAGCAATGGTGAAATAGGCAATTGCATGGTGAAAAAATCCATCAGACATCACGGTTAACAAGTCTGGTTAACTAAAGTTTAGCCTCAAGAAGCCTTTGCATGAGTGAGTCAATGAACAACATGTCAAGAACATAACCTAGGCCTACAACAGTTTCTTTAGTATTCAGAACAAGAACATTCATTTGGTATATAACCGTTCGTTTTCATTTTTGAACCAACAGAAATTGGTGAAGTCTCTGGAAAGCACAATCAGCTGGTATGACAGGGTCACAGACCATTTTCTGGAAAAGGAGCAGAGGGCAGAATTTGTTTATAAATAGTGTTCATGTTCATGAATCTGAAGTGTGTATATTGTTCAGTAATGTTAAGAGAATGGTGGGTTCTGTGTTATAGGTTATACCTGGGTATAATATTCAAGGTTCTGTGTGTTGCATAGCCTACCTGGTTATGAATTTCCAGACTGTGTTGCAGAAGATGTTCAAGTATGTGTTGCACAGCTGGGTGTTGTGTTAAAGACTCTGTGTTGCATATCAGGGTATGATGTTCAAGGCTCTTCGTTGAATAGCCAGTGATTTTGGGATGTTTGATATTTTTGATTAAGGATATGAGGCACTAGCCTGGCAAGCCAGACTATAACATGAAATGTACAAGCAAAAATACTTTCTGCCACTAGGTAGGGTTGTCTAGTTCACTATGCTAATGGGGCACACCTTTCTATGCTTTGATATCCGGCCTACAGGTTTTACGATGAATGCGTAAAATGGGCTTCCCCTGTTTTAAAAACCAGCAGCTGCCACTGATGTCTTTGGAGTGCGGGGGGGGGGGGGGAACTGGCGCACCTGGAGGAAACCCATGCAGACACGGGGAGAACATGCGAACTCCACACAAAAAAGTCCCCATCAGCCATGAAGTTTGAACCCAGAACTGTCTTGCTATGAGGCGACAGTGCTAACCACTACACCGCCATGCCACATATTCTTGTATAATGATACACAAGAATATGTGGTTCTTCCCCTGTTGCCACAAATGTATAGGATTCAATTCAGTTCATTTTATTTCTACGGCACATTTTAATTAATAGCCAAAGCTGACCAAAGTGCTGTATAGATGAGAGATCTTAACATTAAAAAGGCATATCAGCTTTGCAGCACGAGACAGAGTAAAATAAAACAAACACACAAAATGAAAATATAATAAAAATAAAAAAACAAGGGCTAGAGGCCAAGGAGAAAAGATGGGTCTTTAAGGCAAGCTGTAAATTCATCAGTAGTTGACCCAGATCTTACTCTAAATGTGAACATATTCCACAGTCTAGGGGCAACTACTGAGAATGCATGATCACCGTTGTGTTGTAATCGTGAAAATGGAACTGTAAGCAGTGATTTATTAGACAATCAGAATGCCCTGCCTGAAGTATAAAGACTAATATTAACCAGTAGCAACAAATACAGTATATACAATATGTCTGTATGCAGTAGCATGACAATTTCCCTTCACTGGAACTAAGGAGCTCAAACATGTGCCATGACAATGCCCCTGTGCACAAAGCAAGGTCTGTGAAGACATGATTTGCAAAGGTTGGGTGGAAATGGACCAATATCTTGATTTAAAGAAGGTTTAAAAAGTCATTTTCATTACAAAATAAACCTTGGACACCACTGAAGATTAAATTTTTGTTTTAGAGAGTAATGCACACGTTGTTCAAGGCATATTTTCCCTTTAAGATGGTAAATATTGTTATCTGCGTGACGTAGTATAAAAAATGGCTTACTAACCTTAAATTGTATTTTAATTTCCTTGCTATACGTTTGCAGTAGTCCCTGTTTGATATAATTGTTCTTATTGTCCTTGCTTTTTTGCCTGCAGCTTACTCGGTGCATGTAAACATGTTGTTATATTGTTTTTGAACAGATTCTGCCCTGGAAAAGACAAACCTACGTGATGGCGATCCAATATTCATCAGACTCAGGAACCCAGCTACAGGTCTTAACAATGTCTTGTTATTGTATTACTCATGGTGACCATCTGGTTAGATCAGGGGTTTCCAGCTTCAGTCCTGTGGAGCTACTGTTTCAAGTTTCCTACTTCAAATGACCTGCTCAACCTAATGAAGGTCTTTAACACTAATTGATAAGCAAATGCAGGAGTGTTGGCAATAGGGATGTATGTAAATTAAGGACACTGGGTCCTCAGGCCTGGTAAGCGTAACCCCTGAATTATATAACTAATACCTCTCTGATATGTGGATTAGGTTCCGCTTCCCAATACCTGTTCAGTAGTGGAGATGTGCGGCTGTATGAAGTGAAGGCGTTTGTTGAAGATTTCCACTCTTGGTTTATCGACCAAACAGTTCAAAGAGGTGAGAACACGCAGTTTGATTATTCCCTGATATTGATTGACAGAACTTGATGTGTGGCATCTTGGCTTATTTTTTTCTGTAAATCTAATCCAATATCCAAGATTGGAATTCAGCAAAATTGGGTTCCAGCAAAAAGAGGTAGATCGGATATTAGTGTAAAAAAAAAACCTAGAAAAGCACTCGGAGAGCGCAGACCTCCGCCAAGAATCCTTTAAAAAAAATCCGGGATCCAGAAGGTGATCCGGATCACCGCCAAAATTTAATGGATTGTTACTTGTGCCCAGTCACACCTCTGGAAAAAAATTTCAGAGCAATCCGTTCATTACTTTTTCCGTAATGTTGCTAACAGACAAACCAACAAACAAACCAACACTACCGAAAACATAACCTCGTTGGCACACACCGTGGGGAAAATAAGTATTTGATACACTGCCGATTTTGCAAGTTTTCCCACTTACAAAGAATGGAGAGGTCTGTAATTTTTTATCGTAGGTACACTTCAACTGTGACAGAGAATCTAAAAAAAAAATCCAGAAAATCACATTGTATGATTTTTAAATAATTAATTTGCATTTTATTGCATGAAATAAGTATTTGATACAATAAAAAACAGAACTTAATGTTTGGTACAGAAACCTTTGTTTACAATTACAGAGGTCAGACGTTTCCTGTAGTTCTTGACCAGGTTTGCGCGCACACTGCAGCAGGGATTTTGGCCCACTCCTCCATACAGATCTTTCAGGTTTTGGGGCTGTCGCTGGGCAACACGGAGTTTCAGCTCCCTCCAAAGATTTTCTATTGGGTTCAGGTCTGGAGACTGGCTAAGCCACTCCAGGACCTTGAAATGCTTCTTACGGAGCCACTCCTTAGTTGCCCTGGCAGTGTGTTTCGGATGATTGTCATGCTGGAAGACCCAGCCACGACCCATCTTCAACATTCTTACTGAGGGAAGGAGGTTGTTGCCCAAAATCTCACAATACATGGCCCCATCCATCCTCCCCTCAATACGATGTGGTCATCCTGTCCTCTTTGCAGAAAAGCACCCCCAAAGTATGATGTTTCTACCCCCATGCTTCATGGTTGTGATGGTGTTCTTGGGGTTGTACTCATCCTTCTTCTTCCTCCAAATATGGTGAGTGGAGTTTATACCAAAAAGCTTTTATTTTGGTCTCATCTGGCCACATGATCTCCTCCCATGCCTCCTCTGGATCATCCAGATGGTCATTGGCAAACTTCAGACGGGCCTGGACATACGCTGGCTTGCGCAAGGGGACCTTGCGCGCACTGCAGGATTTTAATCCATGATGGCGTAGTGTGTTACTAATGGTAATCTTTGAGACTGCGGTCCCAGCTCTCTTCAGTTCATTGACCAGGTCCTCCCGTGTAGTTCTGGGCTGATTCTTCACCTTTCTCATGATCACTGATACCCCACGAGGCGAGATCTTGCATAGAGCCCCAGACCAAGGGAGATTGACAGTCATCTTGAGTTTCTTCCATTTTCTAATAATTGCACCAACAGTTGTTGCCTTCTCACCAAGCTGCTTGCCTATTGTCCTGTAGCCCATCCCAGCCTTGTGCAGGTCTACAATTTTGTCCCTGGTGTCCTTAGCAGGGATGAGAATTATCCGCGGAATTCCGAGTTTTTCTTGCTGAAAATGTCATTTTTGTGAAACGTGTAAATCCGTTGAGAAAATTTCAGGGCGGGGGTGGGGTTCGGGGTGTGTGGGTGTGTGTGTGTGTGTGTGTGTGTGTATGGTTAACGATCTGTGGTCACCTTATAACGCAGACATCCCGAGTCTCCTGGAAGTTCCGGGAGTCTCCCGCATATTGATAGCGGCTCCCTGATGCCCGCAAATTGGAGAATATCTCCCGGAATCTAGAGCAAGTGAGCAAGAGCGTGCACGCGCAACATTCTCTACCTCGCGCATCTTAGAATGTGCGCATATGACGGAGCGTGAGAGAGAGACTGCGCGTGTGCCTGTTCATGTAGCGCATGCTAGACAAAGAGCATCCTGATTGGGTTACTCAGCAAAATAAGCCAATCAGCTTTCAGTATGGGTGGGCTTTTATCCCTTTTCTTGAGGACCGACATTTTCAGTTGAGTCAGTGCAGCCTACAGGATCGTCATGGCAGAGAGAGAGCGCGCGCCCCAAAAAACGAAAATACAAAACCCACTTCGCCTCAGATTACACAAAAGAATCTCCCTGTCTAATAAGGGTCAAAAATAATGACAGTTTCGCGCGATGTACTGTTTGCAGCAGTGGCTTCAGCATTGCCCATGGTGGCTTAAATGATTGTAAAGGACATGTTGAGGTGAGGAGTGTCATTTCATGTGCATTATATTTAGGTCTACAACAGGCTGTCATGAAAAGACCAAACTTATTGAAGATTTCCGTAAAATAACAATGTATGAATATACATCACATATATATCAAATACACGCCATATATAAGTGTGTTTCTTTTATAAATGGGGTTAGCTTATCTAATGTAGCATGTTGGGGAGAATCATAGTATCATATCTATATTTCTGATAAAATTTTAGGTATGATACCGTGTATTCTCTCCTACTTATTGCTCATTTCATAGGGGGATTGGGGGGGGGGGTTTGCTGGCATGTGCTGCGCCGGAGCGTCTGCTCAAATTTTTTAGGCCAAGATGAACTTAGTTTTTGATTAAAAAAAAATTTCCAATATGTAATGCCAATTGTACATGCCTGTTCTTTAATTCAAAATCACCATCTTGATCTTCAGATTGACCATATGGTATCTGTATTACATTACACAGCATCCTGTCCAGATAAAACCTAGTTAGTACACACAACAGTTGAAAGGAAAGTGATGAGTGATGTTGAATGTTGCCTGCTTAATATGCAAGACCTCCTGCTACCATGATAACATCAGAAGAAAGCTTAAGAGAATTATATGATAGAACTTTTTTCTGGTTTGCACTTCATTTTAAAGGATTAGAGTATTCAAAGACATGAATAGCTAAAATGCAGAAATATAATACTGTGGAGCTCGTTTATATTAAAAGGTGCATTGACTTTTTTTTTGAAATCATCAAATGTGAATTGATTAAAAACAAGTCTCTTGTCCCATATTAATCATTTTCACCTGGGAGTCCACCAAGAAGGGGAGTTTATTTCCAAATAAATTGCAACTTTTTGCTGATAAAATTAATGGTTTTGGGGTAAAAAAAAAAAAAATAGCCAAAAATCATTAGCTCCTGCCCCCTGGGCCCCCACCGGGGCTCTGCCAGGGAAATCGATAAATCAAACGGGATAAAGAATTGTTTCCGATGGGCATGGCTCGATAGTAGCGTTACCGTGCAGATAGGGGCACAAACTGTGACGACGTGCCTGACAGAACATATCCGAAAAGTGGACGTGCCAGGAAAGGTTCTGTGTATTCTGTGCTCAGATATGATCAATTATGGAAACAGAGGAGCTAGAAACATCCAGGAGCACATCAAAACAAAAAAGCACAAAGGTACGTTTTACTTAAATTGTCAAAGATAGAGTCAGGAGGAATCTAATATATCGTTACGGTTACCTCCATTATCGCTCACGATATATATTTGTTATATTAAAGTTTATAAACGTTTTAAACCATCATTGAATTTGAAAACATTCATATATATAAGGCGCACCCCCCCCCGAAACCCCCCCATGCACGCTTTGCGTGCGTTATGTCTGCCCTTGGCAGACATTTCAGAGTATTTTAAATGTCCCATTCTCATCCCTGCCTTAGGTGGGGTTTACATTAGACCGTATCAGCGGATCATCAGATTAACGTTTTTAAAACGATTAACATGCACACAGCAACACCAATACACGATTTGCCTGCACACAGCAACACCAATACACGGATACGCTCGGCTCCGCAGGCATCCTGCGCTCCAAATCACTCCGCCCTGAACAGCGAGTGCCCTCTGGAGGGTGCGCACTCCGGCCCTGCGCAGCTCACAGAGCACGCGAGTGAAGTGCACAAGCAGTGATTCGGGACTGAGCCTCTGTGTGTGTGATCCCAGCGCATATCACTTACCACTTGCAAGTGGAAGGATGGCAAGCCTAAAGACAATCATAACTACACAATGGGCAGTATTTGCATCAGTATTTGCAGTATTTTCATACTTTTATACTCTTTAATGAAAGGCGATACAAGGCGGAAGTCCGCGCCGTTTTTCAGCAGTCGCGTCACATGACCAACGCCAGTGAATCCGGAAGGTGGATGTCACAGTGACGTTGTCCAATGACGACGCCAGCTAGAGCTCAGCACAGCGTATCCGCGTATTCTGAATGTTTACACAGCACCGGAGCTGACACGATCTGGATTGAATACGTGGACCCTGACGGATTCCCGTTTCCCGGCGTTTCCAGGCGTTTTAATGTAAACGGACAGTGCATCCGTGAAGAAAACGAGACAGATACGGTCTAATGTAAACTTGGCCTTAGGCAGCTCTTTGGTCTTGCCTATGGTGGAGAGGTTGGAGTCTGAGTGTGTGGATAGGTGTCTTTTATACAGGTAACGAGTTCAAACAGGTGCAGTTAATACAGGTAATGAGTGGAGAATAAGAGGGCTTCTTAAAGAAAAACTAACAGGTCTGTGAGAGCCAGAATTCTTTCTGGTTGGTAGGTGATCAAATACTTATTTCATGCAATAAAATGCAAATTAATTATTTAAAAATCATACAATGTGCTTTTCTGGATTTTTTTTTTTAGATTCTGTCTCTCTCAGTTGAAGTGTACCTACGATAAAAATTACAGACCTCTCCATTCTTTGTAAGTGGGAAAACTTGCAAAATCGGCAGTGTATCAAATACTTATTTTCCCCTCTGTATCAAATCATGTAGCAAATGAATGGAAAAGACTGGAATTGGATTCGGAAAATATTTTTAGTTCTTGGAATTGTTAAATCGTGCAGTGGAGGCTAAGTCGAGCAAAAATTTAATGCATGTGTTGCCAGGATCATGTACAGTAAATTCAGTCAAGCATCAGGATGCAGGATTTGTGTGCACGTCATTGTTAGTGTCCGACATCCTGTCCGTTAGCCAGGACCATTTCCTCATCTTGGGCCTAGGTTAGTGTAAAACTTTTCCTGACTGGGGAGGACACTGAAACAGATGGGCAGGTGGATTCAATTCAGGTTCCCTTTTTATTCTCAAAACCAAAAACCTCACTTTTCAGTGGATCATCAATGAACATAAACAGCACACAAACAGTCAGCCATGACTCTGGCTCAGAAGCACCTCTCTCCAGTCCTCTCCCCCGTTATGTCACTGCATACAAACACACAGACAGCACACTAATGGACCTAACCCATAACTACGTCATCGCTTGTTTACCGCGATGCATTATGGGTGATACCTGGGGTCAGCTCTGCTGTATTATTTACTTTCGCCTTTGTTAAACACTGCATTGTTCTGTCTAACCGGTTTTAACCGTGCCTAAAGTGAATTGCTGTGTGCCTAACTGTGTCTCCACGACAAAGAGAACACCTGATTTTTGCTTTTTGAGAAGAAGAAAGAAATGGATAAGTTTAATCCACAACAAAAACCTTCGAACTGAACTGAAATGGACAAGTGTTTGTAGCTTACATTTCTCTGGTAGGAAAAAGGCGTACTTAAACTGTGACCCAGCAATATTTCCATGGTCTGCGGAATGGCCTTCGGTTATAGATTATAACAATTGACACTGTTCATCATCTGAAACTAGTGATATTCCAAAGCCTGTAAAACACAGAAGCATTCTTCAGCCTTTGCCTCTCAACGTGCCGAAGCACTCAGCAGCCGAACGAGCCTGTCTGACTGATAAAACTCCCAAACCGCAACGGGTTCTCTTTCAGGCATGTATAATGTTCAGTGTACCTCACTAGCGGCATTTACTGAAGAAAATGCATTTATACTGAACATGACACGGCAGATCAGCGGGTTTCAAAAGATTATTTTTATGTATTTCTTTATTTTAAGTGTTTTCTGATATCAAGTTTTCTTTAACTAATCACTCATTTATAAATGTTTTGATGCTGTTCATCTGGGCCCGGGATCATGAAGCAATCTTAGACTTAAGTCAACAGTTGATTTTTCATAATAGTTTCTCTTACTCAGGGACGAGAGTTTTCCGTTTTTCGGCGGAGTTCCGCTTTTTCCGAGTAAAAATCGAACTTTTTATATTATGCCAAATCCGTTGAAATTTTTTTTCATTTATTGAGGGGGGTTGGGGTATGTTCCTTCGTGATACTCAAGCGTAATTCATTCCTACGACGATGTTACATGTTTACATTTTCGCCATCTTTAGTCTCGCTAAGTCTCGTGGTAGAATACGTGTTATCTACAATGTAATTGACCAAAACATCGATGGCGAGAGCATGATAGCCAATCATAACAATTCTTACAAAAGTACCCACATCCGTTCTATTTTATCGAAACTTGCACGTTCATCATTGCTGCTCTTCAAAATTACGTTTCTCTTTCGTATCGGCTTTTTTTAAAGTTTATCCCATAAACTTAGCATCCATTTGATTTAATACATTGAGAATGTATATGATAGTCAGTAAATCTGAATTAATGCTGACAGTTTTGAAAACTTAAATATTTCAAAAGACTTTTTGAAGAAATCATATGCAACTAATGAGGACATAGGGAGAAAAGGTCAGTCACCCTAAGAAATTTTATTTAATATATGAACATTTTGATAATTAATAGAACTTAAGTTTAATGTGAATTTAGTTTGTCATTTTTGTTGATCATGAATTATAACCATACCCTTGAATGTAGAATGTGATTTTATTTTGAATTCAAACAATACTCCTATTGATTTGAAACATCTCATCTCATCTCATTATCTCTAGCCGCTTTATCCTGTTCTACAGGGTCGCAGGCAAGCTGGAGCCTATCCCAGCTGACTACGGGCGAAAGGCGGGGTACACCCTGGACAAGTCGCCAGGTCATCACAGGGCTGACACATAGACACAGACAACCATTCACACTCACATTCACACCTACGGTCAATTTAGAGTCACCAGTTAACCTAACCTGCATGTCTTTGGACTGTGGGGGAAACCGGAGCACCCGGAGGAAACCCACGTGGACACGGGGAGAACATGCAAACGCCGCACAGAAAGGCCCTCGCCGGCCACGGGGCTCGAACCCGGACCTTCTTGCTGTGAGGCGACAGCGCTAACCACTACACCGCCGTGCCGCCGATTTGAAACATATTTTCATGTAAATATATAAAAAAGACAACAGATTTTTTTTTTTATGTACTACAGCTCAGATTGCAGGAAAAGTGGTTTGTAAGGCCTTATTTTTCAAAATTTTCCTGGGGGGGTATAGCCATATTCTTTCCATTTTGCTATAATGGATTTAATGGTGCTCCGTGGGATATTCAAAGTTTGGGATATTTTTTTATAACCCAACCCTGATCTATACTTCTCCACAACTTTGTCTCTGACCTGTTTGGAGGCTCCTTGGTTCTCATGTTGCTTGTTTAGTAGTGTAGCAGAGTCAGGGTCCTTCCAGAACAGGTTGATTTATACAGACATCATGTGACAGATCATGTGATTGCAAACAGGTGGATCTTAATCAACTAATTCTGTGACTTATGAAGTGAATTGGTTGGACCAGCTCTTATTTAGGGGTTTCATACAAAAGGGGGTGAATACCTATGCACACTGTCCAGATTTCTGTTTTTCCATCTTAATTATTGTTTGTGTCACAATAAAACAATAATTTTCGCCTTTAAAGTGGTAGGCATGTTGTGTAAATCAAATGGTGCTAACCCCCAGAAATCAATTTTAATTCCAGCTTGTGATGCGACAAAACAGGACAAACACCAAGGGGGATGAATACTTATGCAAGACACTGTACGTCCCTTGAAATAAGACATTCTGAGATTTGATGCTGTTGTACAGTGTGGTAGACTTGATCTAGAATCTTACCTTCTCACCAAGCTTGATTTGGATTCCGATTTTCCTGCTGTAAACCCTCGACATGTTATCCACCTCTTTAAATCACCAATTTCATTGTCTTCCATGACAGAGCACAGCAAAATCGCTCCTCTCACATTGCTCTCACGTAAAATTAATCTAACATCCGTTATATCGCTCAATTACCGACCCTGGCTATGCTCCACAATGCATTGCGGTAAACAAGTGATGATGTAGTTATGCTTGGGGGCTATTACCAACAGGTGCTTTCACTCTGCCCCTCACCTTCCATGGCTTCACGCTCCATTTACAAACCGGCACTCGACCCCGCTACCACAGTTACCTATTTATTATTATTATTGCAAGTCTCCTAGGGCAGCTTGCCTTTCCGTAGATCATGTCGGATGGGGACGCTGCTCCTACCCATCCCTTGCACTGGCTTGTGGCTGGGTATTTTACCTAATCTGCATGTCTTTGAACTGTGGGAGGAAACCGGAGCACCCGGAGGAAACCCACACAGACATGGAGAGAACAAAGGCCCCAGTCAGCTGTGAGGTTCAAACCCAGAAGCTTCTTGCTGTGAGGCAACAGCGTTAACCACTACACCACCATGTTGAACATCCAGTTAATTCAGTTTTACAGTATGGACATGATCAGAGCACATGATGATTTGCAAACACTGCTCTATTACATAAATATCAACATTCATTATTTATCAGGAGTTTTGATATTCCGTGGAAAAGCCTGAATAACTTTTTGATGTTGCATTTAAACAACTCTAACTAACAAGCTGTTGCTTTTTTTTACAGCATATATGTAATTAAAACATTGACGGCTTCAGCTGATGTTTGATTTGTATGTCGTGTGTGTGTGTGTGTGTGTGGTTTTTTTAGATGGCAGACTGCTGTATGTGACTCCTATGGATCCACTGTTCTTGCTGTTGCCTTACCTGCAGAACGGTGCAGTGCAGGTAAACCAGTTCATAGTGTCATTATAAAATTAGGACTGAATTTAATTCACAGCCTATCATTTAAGGGGTAAACCATCACAGGGAGTGCTCATCTCATCTCATTATCTCTAGCCGCTTTATCCTGTTCTACAGGGTCGCAGGTAAGCTGGAGCCTATCCCAGCTGACTACGGGCGAAAGGCGGGGTACACCCTGGACAAGTCGCCAGGTCATCACAGAGCTGACACATAGACACAGACAATCATTCACACTCACATTCACACCTACGGTCAATTTGGAGTCACCAGTTAACCTAACCTGCATGTCTTTGGACTGTGGGGGAAACCGGAGCACCCGGAGGAAACCCACGCGGACACGGGGAGAACATGCAAACGCCGCACAGAAAGGCCCTCGCCGGCCACGGGGCTCGAACCCGGACCTTCTTGCTGTGAGGCGACAGCACTAACCACTACACCACCGTGCTGCCCACAGGGAGTGCTGTTATAGGAAATTACTCAGTGACTGCATGTGATGCTATAACTACTCCGAAGTATTTTTTTTTCCATTTACGTCGTAAGTTTGCTCACAATTACTGTTCATAGTGGTGTTTATTAAAGGACTACACATTATATGTTTTTATCTGCTTATAGTTACATTTAGGCGCCACGATGGTGTAGTGGTTAGCGCTGTCGCCTCACAGCAAGAAGGTCCGGGTTCGAACCCCGTGGCCGGCGAGGGCCTTTCTGTGTGGAGTTTGCATGTTCTCCCCGTGTCCGCGTGGGTTTCCTCCGGGTGCTCCGGTTTCCCCCACAGTCCAAAGACATGCAGGTTAGGTTAACTGGTGACTCTAAATTGACCGTAGGTGTGAATGTGAGTGTGAATGGTTGTCTGTGTCTATGTGTCAGCCCTGTGATGACCTGGCGACTTGTCCAGGGTGTACCCCGCCTTTCACCCGTAGTCAGCTGGGATAGGCTCCAGCTTGCCTGCGACCCTGTAGAACAGGATAAAGCGGCTAGAGATAATGAGATGAGAGAGTTACATTTAGTGATGTGAAACATGCTTCAAAGTTAATGCACCTGATCATTTTCACTGTTCCAGCTCACTTTCCAAGAGGGCAGGGCGTTACTGATTATCGTGGACAATTTTTCGTGCATCTAGGACAATTTTACATGCATCACTGTAGACCAGTGGTTCTCAAACTGGACACTTGGCGAGTGGGGCATGTGGTCACAGACTGCTCAGTGGCAAATGCAAGGGGCTGGTTTACAGTGAGACCACTGGTTCTCACCATTTGTTCTCACCAACAAATAACGAACGTCTTCATCTTCAGTCCAGCCCATGAAAACGGAGAGTTATTATTTGAAATCTCAGCAAGGAACTTTTATAGACACACCTCAAGTACATAAGAGATCACAGACATGGGAAACACACCACTGTGCAATCGAGTTGAGCTCGTACCATTGGAGCTTTCATATAGCCTACTATTAGCTTTTCAATTACCTTTTACCAGCAGCCTTTTTAAAGGCTATATCTTTGCATATACCGGTATAGCTAGCCTTCCAGGACTGCTATTGCAGTAATAATTTAAACCGTTTTTTTAAAGACTATCTCAGCCCTCTTTTCTCGCTTTAAAACTCCATTTAAATCCAATCTTACCTACTCTTTCCTACTTGTCAACTTACTTTCTCCTTTGCCTACTTGTCAACCTACTCTTTCTCCTTTCTTTAATCTTTCTCCTACTTTTCTCTCTTTCCTCCACCTTTTTTTCTTCAATTAAAAATTGTAAGGTCCAACACCATATCACAGTTAATTATATTTTAACTTAATTACATTAAGCACGGTTTGTAGATTGCTCATTTTAGCAGAGCTAAGTCCATGGGTGCAAGTTTTCCGGCATGTGCCGGAAGCTCCATTTTTTTCGGTTCTGAAAAAGTCATTTTTCAAAATCGCGTAAATCCGTTGAGATTTTCGGGGGTATGGGGTGGCCCTCTCACTGTCTCACTCTCAGCGTATTACCGGGTTACCGCGGTACAGTCTCTGCATGAGACAAATCTTTTCATCTTGTCTTCGTCACAAACCTCATTCAGGTTTGTAAACGATTGTTGAAGGTGAGTGAAGCACGGCAGGCCAGAACTGAGTATTACAAAAACTCTTTCTATTAGTAGCTTTTCAGCTTTCCACACTCTCCCAGCCATACACGCGCGCACACACAAGTGTTCCGGTTGGGGAGAGCGCTCCCTTTCTCTGCTCTCTCCCTCCTTTTAAAGGGCGCGGTCACTGGGGGCGACGCACAAACACACAGGTTAATTCACGTCAGGTGCAGTGATTCTGCCACTCACCTTCCCTGACTCCGCCCTCCATTCACAGCCCGCCGCTTGACCATGCCCCCGCTGCCGCAAATTTATACGCCGCTCACCGACGAGCAGTCCTGACTAGCCCGTTGTTTCACGGTGTTATACGTGTGATATCATGTTTCACGCACGTAGCACGTTGTTCGACCAAATCAACACAGATGTTCCAGTGTATATATTGTAAAAAAGGTATCACAGCAAAAGCATATTAAAAATGGTTGTTTCAGCATTTAAATTAGTAGTTGCTAGATGTTTTGAAGTATCAAGCCTTGTACTTAAAATATTTCAGATGAATTGATGAATTTATTAAACGTTTGATGTGAATATGCAAATCATATAGCTATTAATATGGTAAATGTTTGCATGAGATTGCATGAGAGACAACTATTTTAACTTGTAATTAAAATTTTTTTCGAGCCCTAAGGGGGGCTCACCCCACTTTGTAACCCCCCCCCCCGCATGGCTGCGCCATGCACGTCTGACCTTGTCAGACTTTTCAGGTTTTTGAAAATTTTATACTTGCACCCATGTAAGTCTGGTGCGTGGTGGTAAGGTGCTAGCATTCTTAGCTGAGCAAGTCCCTTTGCTACGTTCACACTTGCAGCATAACGATTTTTTATTGGGTTAATAAACAATATGGGCAAATTTCTAATTTGTGAAAAAAGAGCTGGTCCCACTGATGCACCATCTCATCTCATCATCTCTAGCCGCTTTATCCTTCTACAGGGTCGTAGGCAAGCTGGAGCCTATCCCAGCTGACTACGGGCGAAAGGCGGGGTACACCCTGGACAAGTCACCTGGTCATCACAGGGCTGACACATAGACACAGACAACCATTCACACTCACATTCACACCTACGGTCAATTTAGAGTCACCAGTTAACCTAACCTGCATGTCTTTGGACTGTGGGGGAAACCGGAGCACCCGGAGGAAACCCACGCGGACACGGGGAGAACATGCAAACTCCACACAGAAAGGCCCTCGCCGGCCACGGGGCTCAAACCCGGACCTTCTTGCTGTGAGGCGACAGCGCTAACCACTACACCACCGTGCCGCCCCACTGGTGCACCAGTTCCCAAAAAAACAAAACTCTGCAAATATGACAAGTTATTTACAATACGTTTTTTCTGTTACTGGCGCACTGGAACCACGTCCACAATGTGTCGTTTGTGTGGAGGTGCTTGCCAGTGACAGCATGAAACCGTGCAAATTAAAGAGGCATTTGGACACCAAGCATCCGGACATGAAAAACAAACCGGTGGATTATTTCAAAAGAAAGCGTGATGCCCTTCATCTCCAAAAGTCCACCATAACCGAACATACCACCATGTCTAGTCAGTGTCTCGAAGCTTCGTACGTGGTCTCCCAAAGAATAGCTAAACTTGGGAAGCCACATACTATAGCCGAGACACTGATTTTGCCTGCAGCACAGGATATTTGCAGAATAATGCTGGGGGGAAAGCACCGCCGCTAAACTTGGTGACATTCCACTATCCAATGACACTGTAGCTCGCAGGATCTCCGATTTGGCCAGTGATGTTAAGGAGCAACTGTCACAGCTAGTTAGACCGAATCCTTACTACGCATTGCAGTTAGATGAGTCAACTGATATTGCTGGGCAGGCTCAGGTGCTTACCTACATAAGGTTTGTGAAAGACCAGGGGATTGAAGAGGATGTTCTGTTTTGTCTTCCTCTTCAAATCCGTACAACTGGGGAAGCAATCTTTCATCTTATTGACTCGTTTGTCAAAAATGCAGACTTGGTTTAGGAGAAGTATGTTGGTATTTGTACCAATGGGCTGCGATCAATGACTGGACGTGAGAGTGGCCTAGTTACACGCCTTCATCGGGTAGCTTCGTTAGCATTGCATGATCCATCGCGAGGCATTTGCAGCTAAAAAAAATGTCGACGCTCTTCCAGTCTGTGCTTCAACAGGCAGTTCAGATAATAAATTACATTCAGTCGCGTCCATTGAACTCAGTTATTTCGGGTCCTCTGTGAGGAAATGAGTTCTGAACAACTGCTCTTGCACACAGAGGTTTGCTGGCTTTCCAGAGGGAGAGTGTTACAGCGCTTGTATGAGCTGCGAGAAGAGGTGAAGTTGTTTTTGACCAAAAGCAATTCGGAACTGGCCAAGCACCTCCATGATTCCCTGTGGCTAGCTTCCTTGTCGTATTTGGTTGACATATTTGACAGACTGAATAGTTTGGAATCTGGGCCTTGCAAAGACAGATTCAGTGTGTTGGTCCTTGCTGACAGAGTGGATGCTTTCATCCAAAAACTTGTCCTCTGGCATGACCGCATAATTGTTGGAAATTGTGACATGTTCCCCAGCCTCGCAGACTTCATCACTGAGGCACGCGGCAGTGATTTCTCCTCTATTTTTCAATCAGCTGCAGATCACTTGTCTGGGCTTAGCAGCAGTTAGTTTCTTATTTCAAGGAGGACTACCAGTCATTTTCATGAGTTCGGGACCTATTTGTTTGCACCGCAAACGATTTGTCACTGCAAATGCAAGCGCAGCTTATTGAGCTGAAAAGTGACCGCAGGCTGAAGCACCTTTTTATCACCTGTTCTCTTGCATCCTTCTGGGTAACACTGATGCAGGAGGACCCCCAGCTCTGTGACGTTGCCCTAAAAATTCTCCTACCTTTCGCGTCAACATACTTATGTGGGGCAGGCTTTTCAAAACCAAGTACCGCAATCGTGCACAGATTGAGGATGACCTGAGGCTGTGTTTAACTAAAATTGAGCTGAGAATTTGAGAACTCTGCCAAACAAAGTAGGCTCATGTATCACACTGAGACATTCGTTAACACTACCTCCGGTAGAGTTTGTTCATTCATGTGTTTGTTTGTTAGCAACTTTACAGAAAAAAATGTACAGACGGATTTTCATGAAAATTTTACTAGATACGTGTCTTGGCCCAATGAAGAACTTAAATTTTGGAGGTGATCCGGAACTGCGTCTGGATCCAGAAATTTTTTAAAAGATCTCATCTCATCTGTAGCCGCTTTATCCTGTTCTACAAGGTTGCAGGCGAGCTGGAGCCTATCCCAGCTGACTACGGGCGAAAGGCGGGGTACACCCTGGACAAGTCGCCAGGTCATCACAGGGCTGACACATAGACTACGTTCAGACTGCACCCTGAAACGACCCATATCCTTTTTTTTTTTTGCCCATATGCGACCTGTATCCGATTTGTTATTGACAATCTGAACGACACCGATCCGATTTTTTCACATGCGACCCAGGCCGCTTGGATATGTGGTCCTAAATCCGATGCATATCCGATATTTTCACATGCGACTGCAGTCTGACCGGACAGGTCGCATTCATGCGACCTACACGTCATCAACAAGAGACAAACGTCACTATTCTGCGTTGGCTAATCCCGCCTCTTTGGTGGAAAACAACAACATTTGTACAGTTTTCAGAATTTAAATAGACTTTTATAGAATTGATCAAGCGGCACGGTGGTGTAGTGGTTAGCGCTGTCGCCTCACAGCAAGAAGGTCCGGGTTCGAGCCCCGTGGCCGGCGAGGGCCTTTCTGTGTGGAGTTTGCATGTTCTCCCTGTGTCCGCGTGGGTTTCCTCCGGGTGCTCCGGTTTCCCCCACAGTCCAAAGACATGCAGGTTAGGTTAACTGGTGACTCTAAATTAACCGTAGGTGTGAATGTGAGTGTGAATGGTTGTCTGTGTCTATGTGTCAGCCCTGTGATGACCTGGCGACTTGTCCAGGGTGTACCCCGCCTTTCGCCCGTAGTCAGCTGGGATAGGCTCCAGCTTGCCTGCGACCCTGTAGAACAGGATAAAGCGGCTAGAGATAATGAGATGAGATGAGAATTGATCAAGCTAATGGTGGATTTGGTAGGGACCTGGATGTTTATCTGTTAGCCTGATTAAATAAAACAGTTTCTATAACTGATTTATAACTTAAACCATCCTGTACCACATCGCCAGGTCTCGCCTCATCTCCATAGCAAACTGCACTGGTGTTTATGCACCTTGAGCCAGCGCTGAGAGAAGTTGCAGAATTCAGCTGGCTATAAACAATCTAAATAAATATTTATAAAAATGTAGAAAAAGTTTATTAATATGACGAAATAAATGTGTGCAAATTATTAAGCCTGAATTAAGAGTTTGGTAATACAGCGGCCGTATCCCAAATGACTGCCTACTGAAGCTCGAGTGCACTATATAGAGTTTAAAAATCCATTACTTCCTATTAACATGTAGTGCACTTGTATAGAAATTAGAGAGACATTTAGGAGTCAACCCTCGTTACCAGGCTACACGTTTTCATTTCAGTTCAGAAACAAAAACACACACGAGACCTCACACTTTAACACTAACCAGATAATTAAACAAACAAACAAACAAACAAAAAAAGAAAATCATTAAACTTGAGTGCGCTTTTTTTTGTTTACGTATTACGTAGATGTGCTTATTACGTGTCAATTTGCGCATGCGGGACACTTTTGGGTCGTTTTCCATTCATATTGGAGATCGCATACAAGTCTCATATAATTGGTAATGTGAACGGCCTAACAAAAAAATCGGATTTCACAACAAATCGGATATGGGTCGTTTCAGGTTGCAGTCTGAACGTAGTGAGAGACACAGACAACCATTCACACTCTCATTCACACCTATGGTTAATTTAGAGTCACCAGTTAATCTAACCTGCATGTCTTTGGACTGTGGGGGAAACCGGAGCACCCGGAGGAAACCCACGCGGACACGGGGAGAACATGCAAACTCCGCACAGAAAGGCCCTCGCCGGCCACGGGGCTCGAACCCGGACCTTCTTGGTGTGAGGCGACAGTGCTAACCACTACACCACCATGCCGCCTTTTTAAAAGATATAGGGCAAAATTGAATATTTTCAGTCTCGGACTGTGTTGTCTAGCATTGTAATAATACAGTAATACACAACAATAAAAAAACAGCCTAAAAATAATAATAGCTTATCTATCTTTTTTCAAGGGGGCTCAAAGTACACTTGCTACAGCCAGGAGGGCCCAGATCACAAATGTTTGAGAACCCCTGCTGTAGACAAAGAATCTATCATGCAAAATTAGCCATACTGGGCAACTATGCAAGTTTGATTTGCTTTTGTAAAATAAAGTAAGCATATCTGAAACTTCTTAGTTAACCAGTTTAATGCAATGCCTCGTAATGTCACCTGCACACACGCACGCACTTGGCGTGCTCGAATTGTCACTTACATCCACACACATTTGCATGACTGTCTAACGTTAGTCAATATTACGAATAATAATAATAGCATTAATTGATGATTAATATTAGTCTGGGATATTAATGTTGGATTAGGTCTAGTTGAACATGTTAACATTATTGACTAGATTTTCTATATATCTATATTGAGAGCCTAGATCTACTGGTCTGAAGTTTTGATTGCATTTTAGCCCTACAACTTCTAGCTCTACTCTTACATTCTGGCAAACAGAGATGCTGGGTTCTGTGAGCCCCTTGTTGGTTTTACGAGTTCTTTTTTTTTCTTTCGCACATTTGTAGGCATCACTGCTTTTCAAACGTGCCTTGCTGCACTGACTCGTTATTGTAATAAGACAAAATGGTCGCCAGAGCATGACTGTGACTCTGCACTAATAGTGTGTAGTGATTGGTCAACATGCATTACTTTCATTGCAAGTCTGCAACACTCGTCAGGGCACACTTTCTTTCTGTGGCGGAACGTATGTGCCGGGTGCTTGGAAAGTTCTGGAAAATTATGAGCAGGGTGCATATATATTTGGGTGTGGCACTGGTATTTGAGGACAGGGCGCACGTTCTGGAGCCCTGGTAAAATAAACTAGCTGGAAAACTAACTTTACTGATAAACTGCGAAACTGTAGATGGAAATGTTAAAAGTACAGCTATAACATTACCTCCGAGTGTTAGAAGGCACTGAGGTGGAGTATTCACTGAGGTGGAGTATAACTGGACTGGAGTTTGGAACAGATGATGTATTGGGGGGAATGACACTATATTCTTTTAGCTATTTCTGTTTCTTGTAAATACTTGATAATTTTTGGGGTTCCAGGGTTCTCCACTTTTCAAAAATAAAAGGTGATGGCAGGGGTTTGGGGGCCGCGTAGGCTCCCAACAGGGTCCAGGGGCGGAGCCCTGGTGGGGGGGCCTTGAAGCTGACAGACTTTGGGCTTTTTTGACAGTGAAACTGGCCAATAAATGGATAGGAAATGCTAAATCATTGTTAAAATCATTTTACAAAAAATCGACACATTCTTACTGTACATATCATCTGATGGACAACGGCCAAAGATAGAACTTTTAACGCAAGATGCTTTATTGGGTCCGGTTTCCCAAAGTAACAGCAGAAATTTAATACAAAATAAATTATAATAATAAAATGAAAGTTCAAGTAATTATTACAAAAAAAAAACTTTGTCTACAAAACAGAATACTGTATTGCACATTACGGGACTACTACATAACACAGTGCCCATGACCCAACTAATCCACCTCCCTTCAGAGGGCTAGATATAGTGGCCTGTCCCCACCCACTGGAAGATACCAGTTACTTTATATTACCAACATCGCATAAACCATACATTTACAGAACAAGTTCAGGTCTAAGTGCATGCCAGTAATCTTTATAATTCATAGACAAAATACCCAATTACAATAAATGCATACTTTTTTTTTACAATACACATAATTAATGTTAATCGGGTGAAATCACTACTATACAGTCCATGCACAAGCTGTGTGCGTGCCCGAGACTGGCACAACAAAGTCACCCCTGCCGCCATAGTTCGGGTCCTTTGACCCAGGAACCCGGAAGTCCTGCAGTAAGCAAACACAGTGAAGCAACGGGAAAATGCAGCTCTCGCCTACACAATCACAGATGCGTAAAATAAAAGACCTGAACTTAACTAATGTGTGTGTGCGCGCTGTTATATGATTACTGTAACTAGGGCTGCACAATTAATCGAATTTAATCGAAAATCACGATTTTGGCTGCCACGATTAAATTAAATGAAAATTGCGATTTCCATTTGAAATGCGAGCTCTGCTGCATATCTGATCAAGCACTTTTTGACCAGTACTCCGCCAAACCAATAGGGGGCGAACCGACGCATGTAAGGTTTCATTACTCCGCCTAAATAAGCAAGCAAGTCAAGTGCGCAGAGCTTCAGTGCAGCAGTATCCAGTGTTGCCAGATTGGGCGGTTTTAAGTGCATTTTGGCAGATTTGAACATATTTTGGGCTGGAAAACGTCAGCAGTGTCTGGCAACACTGGCGGTATCTTCTTCAAGGGGTGATAGCGTGAGAGTAGGTAACAGATTGAGCGTATTTAGCACTGGAGGCAATGTTGTGACCTGCCTTCGCTCATGTTTAAAGCCAGAGCATGTTGATAGGCTGGTCTTTCTAGCTAAAAACTTGTAGACCTCAGTATAATGCTATGTAATTGTTGCAATTGAGTTTTCAGTTCCTTCATCCTTTGGTAATTTCTTGGATAAATTTAATTTATTTGTCATTTGGAAATCAGAATTTCTCTTTTAAATTTCATTCTGCACTGAAAGCTGTTCATATTGTTTGTTTGAATATAGTGAAATAAAATTTAAGTGATTTCCCTAACATCAAGAATAATCATGATTAATAATCGTGATTACAATTTTGATCAAGATAATCGTGATTATCATTTTTTCCATAATCGTGCAGCCCTAACTGTAACTCTGTATGGTCCGAAAAGATGATAGATAAGTGCAACCGTTGCACAATAACGCTACAAACAACCTGCGTGTGCACCGCAAAGTTATTTAGCTGCTGGCTAGCTGCAGCTTCCAGCGTTACTATGTGTCAGTATAGTGTAATGTGGTGCAGTGTAGTGTAACGCAGGGATGGACCTCAATCTGCAGAGCTCTGGGTCACAATCTGTATGCAGCTGGCCGGATGGTTTTCTGTTAGTCACATGGCCACTTCAGGTAGCCCTGTATGCATTCATTTAATGGTCTTCTGCGTATTAAATAGTTACAAAATTATAAGAAAGCGAATACTTTACGATTTATTTGGTGTATACTGATGAAGTTCCTTTTTTTTATTTTTTATCTTTGGCCAAGGGGAAAGGGTGGCAGGCCAGAATTATAACATGGCAGTGCGCCACTTTAAAAGCGCCTGTGGAGAACACTGGGTTCTGTTTTCGAGTAGAGTTTTTATTTTGTCCTCGGTTGGTTCAGCAACATGCTCCGCCATTTTGTTTTTCTCTACTCACAGTAGAGCTGATATCCTAGTAGTAGAGTAGCCAATCAGAGCGTGCGATTGCTCATATCCAGTGAATGTGGATAGAATAAATGATGTTATATATTGGGAGTATTACAGTGTTTCCCCTACGTTTACTGGTTTGGTGGGGGTGCTGGATGAGGATGGTCATCTGCAGGACCCCTCCCTACAGCTCCAATTACAGAGCATTTGGAACTGAACAAACAGTTAAAGGAGTCATATTTAAGTCTTCACATTTATTTTAGAACAGTTTTTACAATAGAACTGCACACCCCCCCCCCCCCCCCGACCTTGAAAAGTGTGTGGTGGTGGTGGTGGGGGTCCTGTTGGTGGGATAGTAATAACTATATAAGTAAATTATAGCTTTTATTTACTGCTACTTAAAATGTGATATTTGTGTTATTTACTGGATGCCAGTTGTCCAAGAAGCATCTCCAACCTGTATGTTTAATTGGTCTATAATACAAAAAAAATACTTTTCTGAAAATATCATGGAATTGCATTTACATGCACGTATCACTTTTTTGGACAGATGAAATGTGCTGCAGTGTGACAGCATGTACATGTACTTTTATACAGACATAATGAGTGATCGTTTATGAAGCAGTAAGCAGGGATGAGAGTTTTCCGCTTTTCAGCAGATTTCCACTTTTTCTGAGTAAAAAACGAGCTTTTTATATTATGCCAAATCCATTGAGAATTTTTTTTTTATTATTATTAATTTCGGGGGGTTGGGGTTAGGGCTGTGCGATATATCGAATATACTCGATATATCGCCGAAAATTCTGTGTGCGATACATAAAATTATATCGTAACTATCGAGTATTTTATGGTCATCTTCCGACTTGCGTTCGTTTTGTGTTTGTTGTGTTTGTTTAAAACATTTCCCGGTGGTTTTCTCTCTGTCCCTCAGGCAGTAACGTGAGAGGCTGCCTAAGGGTAAAGAAAACAATAACGTCACGCACTCGCCAACCAATCCCGGGCGACATCTCGGTGCTGAAAGGAACTTCCGGGAAGATTTTCTAGTTTCGGTTGTGTTGCCAGATTGGGCAGTTTTAAGTGCGTTTTGGCGGGTTTTGAACATATTTTGGGCTGGAAAACGTCAGCAGTATCTGGCAACACTGCCGGCGGGAAGATTTCCTGGTTCCGGTTTACAGCGCTGACTCAGTTCGTGCAATCGCTGATTTTGCATAGGCTACCGTGTCAGCTCTGTCAATTTCAGCAACAAATTAAAAATGGAAGTGGACGAATTGGTTCCTAAAAGAACTAGTAAGGGGTCAGTCATCTGGCATTTTTTTGGATATCGCGAGGAGGACGTGGAACAGCAAATGCCAGTTTGTAAAGTGTGCAAAAAAAGCCTGTCATCACGAAAGGCAACAGCTGGAATTGTACACATCTGAGAGGCAGAGCCAGAAAACATTCAGTTCAAAAGTGTGCAAAGAGAAAAATTATGTTTTGCAGATCTCTCTCTTCTCTCCCTCAATCTCTCTCTCTATTGTGAATGTTCCAGTGGTTCTCAGTAGTCAGGTTAATAGCTTGGAGATCTATTTTTTTAAAATAATTTAATGAATGAGCACTTTTCTTATTTAGGCTAAATGTCTTTCTCAGGCCAAGTTTACATTAGACCGTATCTGTCTCGTTTTCTTCGCGGATGCACTGTCCGTTTACATTGAAACGCCGGGAAACGGGAATCCGCCAGGGTCCACGTATTCAATCCAGATCGTGTCTGGTCCGGTGCTGTGTAAACATTGAGAATACGCGGATACGCTGTGCTGAGCTCTAGCTGGCGTCGTCATTGGACAACATCACTGTGACATCCACCTTCCTGATTCGCTGGCGTTGGTCATGTGACGCGACTGCTGAAAAACGGCGCGGACTTCCGCCTTGTATCACCTTTCATTAAAGAGTATAAAAGTATGAAAATACTGCAAATACTGATGCAAATACTGCCCATTGTGTAGTTATAATTGTCTTTAGGCTTGCCATCCTTCCACTTGCAAGTGGTAAGTGACGCGCATGCCCGACATGCACTGAGATCACACACACAGCGGCTCAGTCCCGAATCACTGCTCGTGCGCTCCACTCGCGTGCTCTGTGAGCTGCGCAAGGCCGGAGTGCGCACCCTCCAGAGGGCACTCGCTGTTCAGGGCGGAGTGATTTGGAGCGCAGGATGCCTGCGGAGCCGAGCGTATCCGTGTATTGGTGTTGCTGTGTGCACGCGAATCGTGTATTGGCGTTGTTGTGTGCACACTAATCGTTTTAAAAACGTTAATCTGATGATCCGCTGATACGGTCTAATGTAAACACCACCTCAGTGTTGAGCTTGCACTTTATTGGTTTGAGCTCTGAGCAGCTCTGTATTGTGTTGCCCCTTTGTTGCAATTTTCAAGATTGTTTTTGCAGTTTGTGCCACATCTTTGTTGAATAAAAATAGTCTTATTTCAATTCAACTGTGATTAATCACTAACATGAAAATTTAAAATGTGTTGTTGAAAACCACCTGTAAAGTTAACTATGAATGTTATTTAATCTGCAGAGATTGTAGTGAAAACAGTAAAGAGTAAAAGTTAGATTTCCTGGGGTCCTTTAGAGGAGATTTAAATATATCGAGATATACATCTTGAAATGGAGAAAATGTATCGGGATATTCATTTTTTCCCATATCGCACAGCCCTAGTTGGGGTATGTTCCTTCATGCTGTTCAAACTTTATTAACTCCAACGATGTTTACACATTATTTGTAAGTCGCCATCTTTAGTCTCGTTTAATTTCGTTGAATGTTAATTTCGTTGAATGTGATGTAAAATTCGTGTTTTCTACATTGTTATTGGTCAAAACATCGATGTCGAGACCATAATAGCCAATCAAAACAGTTTTTACAAAGACACCCACATCCGCTTTCTTTTATCAAAACTTGCACATGTTCGTGAGCTGCACATCAAAAATACGCTCCTCTAATCGGCGTTTTTTTTCTCAAGATGCCGAATACTACTGACAAGCGAGATGAAGCGAAGGTACATGAAATTGATGCTGGTATAAAAAAACAAGTTTAGCAAAGCAAAAGGAAAGCAAGAGAGGAGTGTGAGAGGGAGCAGAAGAGAGCCAGGTTAGAGCATGTAAAAACACAGGAGGCGCTGGCTAATGAAAGAAAAAGGAAAAAAGAGAGGACTGATGAGCTTTTGGCTTTGGCCAAGAAGCTGAAGTCTAAATGATCAAATGAAAATTTGTTTCAAAAATAACTGGGAACTGTAAATAACTTTTAACTGTAAAAAGTGTAAATAGACATTTTCCTTTTGAAGAAAACATACAAGTGATGTGGACAATAAGATAAAGACAGTCTCCATAAAATATGCATTTGTTTGATTCAATACATTGAATATATGATCATTTGAATTATAGCTGACCGTGTTGATAACTATATAACTTTAAAGTTTAAATAGACATTGTGAAGAAATCATATACAAGTAATGTGGACATTAGTAAAAGGTCAGTTTCCATAAGATATGAATGTTTTTATTTAATTCAGTAGATTGAATATATGAAAATTTGAATTATTAATGGAACTGTAAATAACTATGAATTTTAATCGACATTTTTTTTTTAGAAAAACAAGTGATGTTGACAATGAGTAATAACCAGTCCCCATAAAATGTAGATATTATGTTGAATTAATGCAATACACATATTGATTTTGATACATATTGTTCTGTATAATAGTGTTTTTATTTCAATAATTATTAAAATAGGCATCAGGTGTTTTAATTAACTACAGCTCAGATTGCAGGAAATAGGGTGTGTAAGGTCTCATTTTGAAAAAAAATTCCCGGGACCCCCGCTTATTACAGATTTTCTGCTTTTTTCATCAGCACCCACTCTCATCCCTGAGTAAGATCTGGAATTGTAATGATCATGTTGTCCACAGGAGAAGTTTCAGCCATTGCAGCAGATGGTCATGGATGAGGATTACCCAGGGTGCACAAGATTGCTGAAATGCACACAGGCTCTGGACACACTTCATCATGTGGCAGATGAGAGAGGTGTGTATGTCTGGATGCACACACAGCACTTGCAATAGTATTATTACAGTAACTTTTGTGTTCCTGTTGTAGTGGTGGGCAGTCAGAAATTCCACAGATATAACCACGAGAAGACCATGGACTGGCTGAAGAAAAAGGTGTGTGTATAGGTTTTCACAATAAATGTGAAATGACTAAAATGACCTGAGACGAGTGTGATGTGTGTAATGACTACATGACTATTAAATCGTGCACTGTTCTCAATGCTGGAGCACAGACTGTATTTGCTATACAGGGATGTTCCTGAAGTAAACTTTGTCTGCACTGGTACCTGCCTAAAACATACACTTGATGTAACAAATCTTAACCTGTGTGCCTTTAAACAACACACCCAAAATTATGTACTGTACAAAGAAAAGGGGCGGCACAGTGGTGTAGTGGTTAGCGCTGTCGCCTCACAGCAAGAAGGTCCTGGGTTCGAGCCCCGGGGCCGGCGAGGGCCTTTCTGTGTGGAGTTTGCATGTTCTCCCCGTGTCCGCGTGGGTTTCCTCCGGGTGCTCCGGTTTCCCCCACAGTCCAAAGACATGCAGGTTAGGTTAACTGGTGACTCTAAATTGAGCGTAGGTGTGAATGTGAGTGTGAATGGTTGTCTGTGTCTATGTGTCAGCCCTGTGATGACCTGGCGACTTGTCCAGGGTGTACCCCGCCTTTCGCCCGTAGTCGGCTGGGATAGGCTCCAGCTTGCCTGCGACCCTGTAGAAGGATAAAGCGGCTAGAGATAATGAGATGAGATGAGACAAAGAAAAGGCTTGCAACATTAATATGTTTTAACATTTATTCAACTCGAGAACAGTTCACAAGAAGGAAACGATACAAATTTGGGGGGAAAGAGAGATGAAAGGGAAACAGATCTCCTTTTACACAGCGTGTTCAACACAGGATTCTTACGCCTTTGTTCCGCCTCACGTTCTGTATAAAACATCCAAACGCAGAGCAGGTGGTCTGTGTTGTTCCGCCTCTGAGCTGGAATGATTGGTAGTAATGGAGTCAGAATTGACGTCTCTGTAAAAGAGACAGGTGACATGGCAGGACAGAGGTGTGATGTTTTTGACCTTGACATTGTACTTTCCGAGAGCAGTGTGAATTCAAATGTTTCCATCTATGGCATCTAAGGTTCGCACACCTTTCTGTTTTATATCGCTTCCCACTTCTTCACTTTCTCCTCCAAAATAATTCTGCTCACACAAACATGTTGCTTGCCTGAGTCTCTCTCTTTCTCATTCCCCCCCATCGGTTTTGAGCGCAGTTTAATGGCACTTTTTTCCTCCCCTCTGAATAGCCAGCTTGGTTTGTGCTGAAAGGACACAAACATGTACATGCACACCGTACTGTGCAAAAGTCTTAGTCACCCTTTTTTTTTCATACAAACTTGGTTATAGATTTCTATTTTATGATTTCTACATTATCGTGTCAGTACAAAAACATTTTAGAGTCCAAACATTCATTTTCCAGCACAAAATTAAACATTACAGGGGAAAAAAAGTTTCTATCTGGGTAGCATATTACATAAGAGACCACTTTTCAGATTAAAAAAGAAAACATAACGAAGGCTACTGGGTTTTGCTGCGAAATTAAGAAGCAAGTGGGCCAAAGTGTCCAGAAGACACTTTTTGGCTGGTTTTGCAAGATGCTCAGTAAAACCTACAGCTCATTTCCTTATAAAACTGCACTCATTGTACCTGAGACTATTTTTGTCTCGTCTCGTCTTCTTCCGCTTTATCCGGGACCGGGTCGCGGAGGCAGCAGTCTAAGCATGGAAGCCCAAACTTCCCTCTCCCCAGACACCTCGGTCATCTCCTCGGGAAGAACACCGAGGCATTCCCAGGCCAGCCGAGAGACATAGTCCCTCCAGCGTGTCCTGGGTCTTCCCCGGGGCCTCCTCCCGGGGGGACATGCCTGGAACACCTCCCCAGGGAGGCGTCCAGGAGGCATCCGAAAAAGATGCCCGAGCCACCTCAGCTGGTTCCTCTTGATGTGGAGGAGCAGCGGCTCTACTCCGAGCTCCTCCCGAGTGACTGTGCTTCTCACCCTATCTCTAAGGGAGCGCCCAGCCACCCTGCAAAGGAAACTCATTTCGGCCGCTTGTATCCGCGATCTTGTTCTTTCGGTCATTACCCAAAGCTCATGACCATAGGTATGACCATCGTATGCAAGCGCTTGGTGGCCGGGCCTTTGCCCATGGGGCCCGGCCGGGCTCAGCCCGAAGAGATGACGTGGGCCCGACTTCCTGTGGGTTCACCACCCACAGAGGTAGCAGTAGGGGACTGGTGCAGTGTGGATTGAGTGGCAGTCGAAGGCAGGGGCCTCGATGACCTGATCCCCGGACACACGGCTAGCTGTTGGGACATGGAGACTATTTTTGTTTTATTTTTTAATCAAAGGGTCGTCCCACACCGAATATTGACTTTGTTTCATTTATTATGGCTTACTGTTGTTTTATAGTAATTTTTTTTTTAAATGTTGAAACATTTACCTTCCCCACAGTCCAAAGACATGCAGGTTGGGTTAACTGGTGACTCTAAATTGACCGTAGGTATGAATGTGAGTGTGAATGGTTGTCTGTGTCTATGTGTCAGCCCTGTGATGATCTGGCGACTTGTCCAGGGTGTACCCCGCCTTTCGCCCGTAGTCAGCTGGGATAGGCTCCAGCTTGCCTGCGACCCTGTAGAAGGATAAAGCGGCTAGAGATAATGAGATGAGATGAGACATTTACCTTCATTTTTTAAGCCATTTTTGGTCTACAGCATTTCTTTACGTGTGACTAAGACTTTTGCACCAGTACTGTATTACATGTTGATATGATGCTCAGTAACTTTGCTTGTGTTTGAAGAGTGGTATAAATGTGCATGGCTAACAAAAGCACCTCAACACTCCATTTACCCAGCTTTGTTTTGAAATGTGTCCTTGGGGTATTCATATTTCTGATGCGTAGATCCATCATCCTAGATGTCAACACTCTGTTGTGACATGCCTCTGGTTGCTTACATTGTAAAAACACACACTGGTGTGGCTTTACTTGGATTACTGTAAATCAGTAAAGCCAGAATATTGAGATGCTTTTTTACACCAATATTACAGAATATCTGTGTAAAAAGGGATTGAGAGTTTTTATTATTAGCCACACAGTTTCTGTTGTTTCCTACTACTAGTAACCGTAACACCAAAAATGTACCAAACTACAGTGCCTTGCAAAAGTATTCATCCCCCTTGGTGTTTGCCCTGTTTTGTTGCATTACAAGCTGGAATTAAAATGGATTTTTGGAGGGTTAGCACCATTTGATTTACACAACATGCCTACCACTTTAAAGGTGCACGGGTTTTTTTTTTTATTGTGACACAAACAATAATTAAGATTAAAAAAACAGAGATCTGGAGTGCGCTTACTGTAGGTATTCGCCCCAAAGTGAATACTTTATAGAGCCACCTTTTGCTGCAATTACAGCTGTAAGTCTCTTGGGGTATGTCTCTATTAGCTTAGCGCATCTAGCCACTGGGATTTTTGCCCATTCCTCAAGGCAAAACTGCTCCAACTCCTTCAAGTTAGATGGATTGCGTTGGTGTACAGCAATCTTCAAGTTATGCCACAGATTCTCAATTGGATTGAGCTCTGGGCTTTGATTAGACCATTCCAAGACATTTAAATGTTTCCCTTTAAACCACTCCAGTGTAGCTTTAGCAGCGTGTTTCGGGTCATTGTCCTGCTATACTGTGAACCTTCGTCCCGTCTCAAACCTCTGGCTGACTCAAACAGGTTTTCCTCCAGAATTGCCCTGTATTTAGTGCCATCCATCATGGAGTGTATGGCTTAAAGTGGTCCTATGGACAGATACTCCCATCTCCGCTGTGGATCTTTGCAGCTCCTTCAGTGTTATCTTTGGTGTCTTTGTTGCATCTCTGATTAATGCCCTCCTTGCCCGGTCTGTGAGTTTTGGTGGGCGGCCTTCTCTTGTCTGGTTTGTAGTGGTGCCATATTCTTTCCATTTTGCTATAATGGATTTAATGGTGCTCTGTGGGATATTCAAAGTTTGGGATATTTTTTTTATAGCCCAACCCTGATCTATACTTCTCCACAACTTTGTCTCTGACCTGTTTGGAGGCTCCTTGGTTTTCATGTTGCTTGCTTAGTAGTGTAGCAGAGTCAGGGTCCTTCCAGAACAGGTTGATTTATACAGACGACATGTGACAGATCATGTGATTGCAAACAGGTGGATCTTAATCAACTTTGACTTATGAAGTGAATTAGTTGGACCAACTCTTATTTAGCGGTTTCATACGAAAGGGGTGAATACTTAGGCACACTCCAGATTTCTTGGGGGGGGGTTTCATCTTAATTATTGTTTGTGTCACAATAAAAAAAAAACAATGTGCACCTTTAAAGTTGTAGGCATGTTGTGTAAATCAAATGGTGAAAACCCTCCAAAAATCCATTTTAATTTCAGCTTGTCATGCAACAAAACAGGACAAACACCAAGGGGGATGAATACTTTTGCAAGGCACTGTAAATCTCTGGTGAAGGAGCGTTTGACTAGCAAGTGACACTGTACAAGTACTATTACACTAAAGCTACTTTTACAGACACTTGCCCTGGAACAAGTTGCCCTGGGACAACTGCCCGTCTAAATACAATTTGTTCCAGAACAATTTGACACTGGTGGGCACAACTTGCTCCAGTTTACGAGGTGGTGCAACATATTCCGGGCGCAGCTTGTTCCTGCTTACCATCTAAACACAATCGGTAGCAAATAAGAGGGCTTACGCGTGCGCTGTGTTGTTCATCCGAGTCCTTTATCATCTGGATAAGACAAGTTTCCTTGTCGAACTTCTCCACCTTTAAATGATTGAGTCAAACGATTTCCTCAGCCAACTGCAGTGATGACTGGACTAAAGTTGTTGTTACCCTCATCCATTTGTAGAGCGATGCAGATTATTGTTTGCTTTTCAAATTCAACTTCATCTAAAAGAGCTGACTCAGAGTCAATTAATTCCCTGAACAGCACATCACTCGGAGTGAATCAGTTTTCCGTAAGTGTGATTTACCGCCGAATCATCGAGTGTTTAAAGGAGATACGCAGAACCATGGCCTCACTTTTTGTTTATAAATGCTTTGAGACCTCAAGAATGGCACAGGAATAGTTTTAAGCATGAACAATAAATCTAATGTAGTAATTTTAACGATTAAAATGATTCATATAGGTCGCGGTCTGAGTGAATGACCTTGACATCTGTGACGTCACAGCAGGAAGGCTATCGGTCTCATCGCTATTTTCACTATACTAAAACACAGAGCTGACTGCAACTTTGATCCTCCATTTTGAGCTGATTTATCGCCATGGCGGGTGCTGCAACACGACAGAAGGTGGATTTACGTTGCATTCTTGGCCCAAGAATGTTCAAACTGCAAAGATTTGGATGCGTTTTGCGAGAAGTTCACGGGCACGTTGGGTGCCTACGCAGTGGTCTCTCCTCTGTTCTGCACATTTTACTGAAGTCTCGTACGAGACCTCTGATCTGTTGAGCGTTGGCTATAAGCCCGTATTGAAAGAGGGTCCAGTACCAACAATTAAAGGAAAAGAAAACTACAAGAAAAGGAAAGTAAATTCAATTGCACCAGTTCTCCCGGAGTGTGAGCCCAGGGTTGTTGCTAAAACCCGGGACGGGACATTGCTCGGGCAGTGACCTCCCTGTGGTTTTTGCTAAAACCGGTGACGTGTCATCCTGTTCCGGGTTTTAGTAATTGTTTGAGCGGAGCAGTAATGGCGGAGTACTCGTATGGAGAAAATGGAGAATGAGTGGACCAGCCACCTGGGTTCTTCGCTGGATATGCTTGCCTCAGCAGCAATATCTCGCTCTTACGTGGAAGAAGCAAATGAACGGAGAACTGAACGAAGAACTGAAAGTAATATTTTTTCAAAACAATTGGCCACAAGATCGGCCTTCAAGAAGCAAGAACACAGACGGGTAAGATGCAACTCTCATTTGGATACAAAACAACAAAAACACCACCACTCATTGTTTACCTGCATTTAGATTAATACATGTAACTTGTATTGTGTGTTTAAGTTACCGGTATAAGATTATTTAATTTGCTTCAGAATGTGATTGTCTCAGTTCTTCTGATTATTTAATTAGCCTTTTACGTTTTATAAGTGAAAATGCATGCATGTACATGTATGCTGCATAAGTTATAACACCCATCCTGTTTTAATGAGAGTCAACCCACAATCAATGAAGTCAAATCAGTCTTAGTTGAGCAAGTCGGTAACGCTATTTCTTACTTTCACCATAAATTTTTATTTATATGACTTTGGTCTATAGCTGTAAAAGGTCTCGGGCTTAAAACCGGTTATCGCTGTGACGTCACGCACTCAGGGCTGGCTGGCTCAGCGGGGCAGCTCGAATGCCAACTTTGCGGTTGATTTTAACTCTCAAATATATATATTTTTTTATTCCCATTTATGCAGCATACAAGAGTCAAGGATGGAGATACTATCCACTCAGAAACTTATTTAAAAATAAAAGTTCTGCGTATCTCCTTTAAACAGAAATGAGCAGCAAGAGGACAATAAAGCAAGTTAAAAACAAGCTTCTGATCCCTGATTTGCGTATGCATATTTTTGTGTTTACCTGTCTAACCTCCGGTTTGCCACCGATAGAGAGTGAGTGTGTAAACATGAAGGAAAGTGGGCACAAGTTGTTCCTGTTGCCCATGTAAAAGCAACTTAAGAGAGCAATGAATTTTGGTGGTCCATAATCTCACTGTGATGCCCACCGCTAAGTTTATTTTGGAGAAAAAACCCTGCTATAGAACAAAAAGATTAATTTTATCATTTTGTCCTTTTCAGGTTTTGAACACAGTGAATGCACTTAAAAAGAGTGATATTTCTGTAGGTGGAGGTGTGAAGTCCACCACTTTTGTGCGAGTTAAACAGGAGACAAGTGTGACTGAAGGTAGGTCAGATGGAGTGAAGTGTGCCTGTACTGAATGAATTGTTTGCGTGGTGTATACTGATGATATTGTAATGCTTATGTTTGTAGAAGATTATTTGAGTTATGCTCACGGACTGATCTCCGAATACATCAGTGAAGAGCTGAGCAAAGAACTGCACAAGCATCTGCAGTAAGTGTACACACACACACTGCATCTCTTCCTGAACAGAGGTCCATGATAACCGGACAGTAAGTTATTAGCAGAGCTTCATACTTAAGAGAATATGGTAATGCATATTCTAAAACCTGATTTTTGATGACTTTTGCGAACGTATTTACGGGTGACAGATGTGTACCACCACAGGGAACCTGATCGTAAAGCCAACATCTCATAAACACTTGATCACCAGACAACAAAATTTGTATCTTTATTTACACAAGATAGATGGGTTTTTATACAGCGCTTATTTTTAATTTGCTTTTTAAAAAATAAAGTGGGATTATTTACCAACACATTTTACAGAAAATACTGATGGATTTTTTTTTTATTGCAGGCAACGTATCTTTTGCATTGTAGAGTTTTTTTTGTTTTTTTTTAAATCCTGAATGATTTCTTACTCTGCACACTCATGTAAATAATTATTGTATAGTTCGATACCAATTATGAGCACCTTTCCTTAGTGTTAGATAATCTAAAACTACCGTGGATTGATATAGATTAGTTCTTGTGTCCGATAATATTTGA
Source organism: Neoarius graeffei (assembly GCF_027579695.1). NCBI lineage: Eukaryota > Metazoa > Chordata > Actinopteri > Siluriformes > Ariidae > Neoarius > Neoarius graeffei. The sequence continues at coordinate 36,206,096 of NC_083577.1, forward strand.
TCGTAACTATATAGTAATAATATAAAGTGAAGATGCTGGTTCATTGCTGTCCACCAGGCACCCAGCAGAGTTACACCATAATAAATGTGGTGGTGGTGTTTCTGGCGCATGGCATGTGGTGTCAAAGAAAGGAATAAATATGTATCGTAACTGTGATGCGTATCTCATTATTGGTCTCACTGTCACAAGACAATACATATATGTAATTTACCAGCTGGGAGGTCCGTATCGTGAAATACCGTGACCGAGGTCTTGAAAGTACTGACCCCTCTGGGCCGAGGTCAGTATTCAAGGCCGAGGTCACGGTATTTCACCATACGGACCGACCTTAAGCTGGTAAATAATATATTTATTTTTTTCTTTACCAAATTCTAACAGAAAACGAGAGCGCCCGAAAGGGAAAAGGGTCATTCCGTGCCAACTCACCTAAGGGTCCCCACATCACCGTCTCAGATTTTGCTCAAAAAATTCTATAATCAAGAATCATATGTTTGTACCACACATGCAAAATATTAGCTCCCAATTCATTGTAGTTTTGGAACTACTGGCCTTTGAAATTTTGATGTCAAAATACCACATGACGAAATGGCTCTTTCTCCAACTTCAGAGACCCATAACTTTTTATTGCAGCTATCTAGACAGTTGTGTTTGCAGATTCTTACTGAATGATACCCACTCTTTTCAAATCTGTTGTCAGAAAGCCTCTGAAGGACATACGTTTTGCATAATGGGAAGCCAAAAATGACGTTTTGGCCAAAATCGCATAAAATTCATTAAAACTCTAGGGGGCATAGTAGAAATATGAAGCTAGTTAGATTTTTTTCCTCACTACATAGTATTTGTAGGGTTGTTATCTGTTCACAGAAACATATTTTGCCATGAAATTTCAATTCCTGAATTTACAAAAAAAATTTTAACATCTTACGTCCTTTCCGAGGGGGCTAAAATAGGGCATTTTCGCCATCTTATTTGGTCATGTGGCTAGGGGTTTAGGATCTTCAAATTTTTTGTGAAGATGCTCTCATATAAGATGTAACTACTCCCTGATTTTTTTTAACAAACGCCCCTTGCTTCATATTTTAATTTTTTTTGTACATGGACAGTTTCATCATTTTTCACTTTTTTCCACATTCAGAACTCTGTAACTCTAAATTGGAAGATTCCTACTAGCAGCTATTTCAGATTTACATACACTGACACACAAATTTTCATATTTTAGTAGTTGTATGCCCAAGAAATTCATATTTTTCTTTCTATTGGGACCTAAAAACAGCTATTTGGCCAAAAATGACAAAAACGCTGGGCAGCTTTTAATAAACAAGGGAATAATAAAGGGGTGTTTTGCACACAAATTAAGGCTTATAAGAACCTAATCTAGGCATACACATTTCCTGAACAACTTTTTCTGTATTGTATATTATTTTTTGCAATTAGAAAATTTTAGGTATAATTGCAATTTTTGTTGAATATCCTTGGAAAATATAGAAAAATAACAAAATTCTGGAGTAGTATTTTTTATATACTTCAAGGTTGTGTAAGCACAAAACATTTAGCAATGAGGTTTTATTTACATATTAACACATTCAATGATCCATGATCATGATGTTGAAAAACATCACAAGATTTGTACATAATTTAAAGTCAAATATGGGCATCCGTGATAATGGGTAATTCATTCACAGGCAGTACAGTTTCATGTGATGTGCTAAGACACTCATAAACTGTCATCTAGTAGTTCATAAGTTAAAACTTAAGTCTTTCACAAGTTTGAAGTCATCCTCTGTTAGTTGGTAATGGCGTCCCCCACTTTTTATGTTTGGGGCCTCTACCACACAAAGGACATGAAGCAAAGGCACCCAACATTCATCTTTCCTGCTTTGTGGTGGCCATGAGAATGTGTTGCCTCGTCCTTGTCTCAGGAAATTGACATACACATCATTTTCTTCTTCATTTCTGGTGACAATATTTCCAATGTACCATTTTCTGTCATAAACACAGGCAATATATTTGCCTGGCTGGTACATATTTGGTGCAGATTGGGACATTTGGCTTGGGGCCTGTAACTGGGACTGTAAAACTGGTATGGTTTCAGGTCCTATGTCCACTACCGATGATGGTACCACATCAGAAGAAACCCTTCTCATCTCCAGCTGAGTGGGTGCAATTGGGCAGAAGCTGTGATGAGATCTTGTTCCAGGATAGAAAAAGTCACCACATCTTTAATTTATGAGGAAAATAGCCCATTCCCTCCAGAACTTGAAAAATATCAAGTCAACATTTTTGTCATTTTTGGCCAAATAGCTGTTTTTAGGTCCCAATAGAAAGAAAAATATGAATTTCTTGGGCAGACTACTACTAAAATATGAAAATTTGTATGCCAGTGTATGTAAATCTGAAATAGCTGCTAGTAGGAATTTTCCAATGTAGAGTTACAGAGTTCTGAATGTGGAAAAAAGTGAAAAATGATGAAACTGTCCATGTACAAAAAAAATTATTAAAATATGAAGCAAGGGGCGTTTGTTAAAAAAAATCAGGGAGTAGTTACATCTTATATGAGAGCATCTTCACAAAAAACTAGAAGATCCTAAACCCCTAGCCACATTAACAAATAAGATGGCAAAAATGCCCTATTTTAGCCCCCTCGGAAAGGACGTAAGATGTTAAAAAAATTTTTAAAAATTCAGGAATATAATTTTCATCGCAAAATATGTTTCTGTGAACAGATAACAACCCTACAATTACTATGTAATGAGGAAAAAAATCTAACTAGTTTCATATTTCTACTAGGCCCCTTTGAGTTTTAATGAATTTTAAGCGATTTTGGCCAAAATGCCATTTTTGGCTTCCTATTATGCAAAAAGTATGTCCTTCAGAGGCTTTCTGGCAACAGATTTGAAAAGAGTGGGTATCATTCAGTAAGAATCTGCACACACAACTTTCTAGATAGCTGCAATAAAAAGTTATGGGTCTCTGAAGTTGGGGAAAGAGCCAATTTCGACATGTGGTGTTTTGACATCAATATTTCAAAGGCCTGTAGTTCCAAAACTACAACATAACTGGGGGCTAATATTTTGCATGTGTGGTACAAACATATGATTCTTGATTAGAGAATTTTTTGAGTAAAATCTGAGACGGTGATGTGGGGGAGTTCCTGAAATTTAGGTGAGTTGGCACGGAATGACCCAAAACCGAGCCGAGACGCCATTTTGAATCCTCATTCACGGCTGTAATGCAAATTGCTTCCTCCTCGGTATACAAGTGCACTTCCATGGCAGGAAAAAAACTACATTTTGCTGCCTATGTAGTCCCCTATTTATACAAATAGGAGTCATTCAGGATTCAGCCATGTTTTTGCGCTGTGTTTTTGCTCGACCAAAGTTATACAGTATTATGACCTTTATATTGCATAAATAAAGCCATTTGGTGAAACTTTGAAGAAGAGATTGTACTGGTTTAAAAATTTTACCTAACGTAATATTATGTATTAGGATAACATGGTCCAAAATGGGCCTCATTAACTAATGAGATCAAACTGTTAGCAAGTTAGAGGTTTTTAGCTTTCTCCTGAAATGTTTTCTTTAATTTCTTCTTCCTCAGGGTAGTAAAACTCGCTTTCGCTGTGAACACTGTCGTTATCGCTATCCATGATGTAAAATTAAAGCTATTCTTCTGAGAAATGCTGGCAAAAATTCTAAGAGTTTTGATAATCTTATAAATAAATCCTGTAAAAAAGATAAATGTTGACAAAAATTGCTACTATGTTTTTTGTTGTGAATGAGCGAGTCGCTAGAGGTCAGTAACCGGGGTCCGTACCGTAGGATACGGACCCGCTTGCCAGCCAGTCAGAGCGCAGGATTTGGACCGCGAAAAAAATAAAGCAATTTATTTGATGTGAAATACACGACACAATTGAATGGTTCATATGCTATAATAATAATATTTTATTCAGGTTGACTTTGTGCCCTTGCAAATATTTTGCTCCTGCATTCATCGAGACCGCCGCTTTTAAGCACTGCCTTTATACATTTGTCATGGATGGAATTTGTTTAGCAGAAATTTATTTTATATAGGTACTCGACTGACTTGAAAGAATCATGATAGTCTGTGATGGTCATGGGCAGAAAGTTACACTCCCCATAACCAAACAAGCATTTCTGTATACAAATTAAGTGTATAGTAATTTTCAGTGGCTGCTTTGTAACTACAAACTGTTTGTAATTCTTTTATTCTTACAAGCAATTTTATTTTATTTTTGTGTAGTTTTTTTTTTTTAATTTTGCTTTTCATGTTTGCTCCTTTCAAAAGGTTACCTGAAATATCAAGCCCTAAAAAGGTGGAGCCTCCTTCTAAGGTAAACCACATGGACTGCTGCAGAAGCCTTTGTTTCAGTCTTCTGTCCCTTTCTTATTACAACTACACAGACACTGATCGGTTTAGTATTTGTTCAATTAAAATGACGGCATGCTCTAACACACCCCAATGAATTTTAAATATATTAACTCATAATGGGTCATGGTGGTGTTTATTTCTGCTGTTGCTTCCTCATCTCATCTCATTATCTCTAGCCGCTTTATCCTTCTACAGGGTCGCAGGCAAGCTGGAGCCTATCCCAGCTGACTACGGGCGAAAGGCAGGGTACACCCTGGACAAGTCGCCAGGTCATCACAGGGCTGACACATAGACACAGACAACCATTCACACTCACATTCACACCTACGGTCAATTTAGAGTCACCAGTTAACCTAACCTGCATGTCTTTGGACTGTGGGGGAAACCGGAGCACCCGGAGGAAACCCACGCGGACACGGGGAGAACATGCAAACTCCATACAGAAAGGCCCTCGCCGGCCCCGGGGCTCGAACCCAGGACCTTCTTGCTGTGAGGCGACAGCGCTAACCACTACACCACCGTGCCGCCCCCTGTTGCTTCCTGTAAAATATAATTTTATTGTTGAGCAAATCATTTAATGCTTCACCTATAGCTGTTTTCTTTATTCCTAATGCTGTGCTTAATCTCCTTGGGGTTCAGTTAATTAGATCTTGTGTGCAGTATGGTCAGAAACATACACTATATGGCCAAAAACTTGTGGACACTGGACAAATTACAGATACAGTGAGGCATACATGTCAACCTTTAGTTACCCATGCCCTTATAAAATCTGTACTTTTCCCTTACGTACACCCGTGAACCCTTATACACGAGAAAAAATTCCAATATGTAATCCAAAGCACCGATTGTTTTATTCCACATTATACACTCCTATTGTAATAGGCATATTTATCACACTGCATCAAGTTAAAGGGATCAAATAAGCATGTACTGAATAAAAAGTAATTTTAGATCCCAGAGAAAACAACTGAATTAAAAAGGACTATATGTACTGTCAAGTAAACAGTTATCTACTAAAGAGAATGACTGAACTATAAACTTAATTATTTAATATACATTGTATCAGGGCGGCACGGTGGTGTAGTGGTTAGCGCTGTCGCCTCACAGCAAGAAGGTCCTGGGTTCGAGCCCCGTGGCCGGCGAGGGCCTTTCTGTGTGGAGTTTGCATGTTCTCCCCGTGTCCGCGTGGGTTTCCTCCGGGTGCTCCGGTTTCCCCCACAGTCCAAAGACATGCAGGTTAGGTTAACTGGTGACTCTAAATTGACCGTAGGTGTGAATGTGAGTGTGAATGGTTGTCTGTGTCTATGTGTCAGCCCTGTGATGACCTGGCGACTTGTCCAGGGTGTACCCCGCCTTTCGCCCGTAGTCAGCTGGGATAGGCTCCAGCTTGCCTGCGACCCTGTAGAAGGATAAAGCGGCTAGAGATAATGAGATGAGATGAGACATTGTATCAGTAATACCAGAATTATTGATGTAAATTTTGCAAATAAAATGTATTAATATTAAGTAGTTCATAAAAATTACACAAAGTTCTATTTGACAAGTGTTGACATCACCTACAATATTACACTCCACCAAAGAAAATTACTTGAAATATAACAGCAGTACTAAGTAGGTATGTTAATTAAAATAGTAGGTTACATGTAATAAATTATAATCATGTCAAACAGTAAATGAAGGTGAGTAAAAGTTCCATTTGAGAAAAAAGTGTTGACACCACAAGCAGTGTTCGATCCAACTAACGATGACTGAACCACATCAAGTATATATTATGTAAACAAGGATAAGTGAAAATATTAATAAATTATGAAGTTAAATTGAAAATCTACCCAGTAATTTATAACAAGAATTGAAATCTTTTTCCTTTTTGGAGTGTTCTTTGTTGTACAAAGATGTTGCAGATTTGGCACTAGCTATAATATCACTGCTTGGGTAGCAGCTGTAGCTCCTCATCACACTTCATTTTAATTTGCAGATATGCAGTTAATGTGTCTGCAGCCATATTTTTTCTGTACTCAGTATGAATTTTCCTAACCAATGAAAAAGCCCTCTCACTATTTGCATTGCTATGTGGGAGGCACAGCAAAGCAGTAAAAAGTTGTTTCAGCATTGGAAACCTGGCAACACTCAGAGCAGTTTTTACATCGAAGACTTTTCCTCAATAAACATCTATTATTTTCCTGGTCAATAAAAGAAAATCAGAGCACAGCAAACATGTAGATGGTGTTAAATTGCTTCCATCCCCTACTACACATTTTAGAGACAGGTTACTAACGGTTGTTGCCACCATTACTCTTCATTCAATACTTTTCCAGTTTACTGACAACTGATGGTAGTAATGAGTAGGGCTGTAACGATATGCGTATCGAAATCGCGATACGCAGAGCCACGATCCGTATCGCGATACAAGAAGGCAGAATCGCGGTACACCCTTTCAAACTTCTCCTCAGCCCAAAAACAGAGGCGCTTCCAAACTTCAATTTATGAATACTTTACTTTTTATTTAAATTACATTTTAAACTTACTTAAATTACTTTTTTTTAATATATCTATTAGTAAGTCGTTTTTTCGCCGACCTGCGACAATCTTCTGCGAATCACGCAACGTCCACGCTCGTCACTGGCAGAGCATTCATTTCTTTTAAGCGGTCGCCATTCTGGTTGCGACGCGGGGAGCGAATCTGTAAACAAGCAGCTCATTGGCTGGCTAGGTGTGCCACAAGCCAATCACAATCACTTGACCGGAAAGGCATGCAGTGTTGCCAGATTGGGCAGGTTTAGGTGCTTTTTGGCTGGTTTTGAACATATTTTGGGGTGGAAAACGTTAGCAATATCTGGCAACACTGAAGGCACGTCTGCTTGGGCGGAAGCCTTCTGCGGCAGTTACATTTTGACACGCGAGCAATGTTTCACCATAAAAATTCCGTAATTTCCATCTGTTTTCCGCGATCACAGAAAATCATTGGCCCTATGAGAGTGAGACAGTGAGAGAGCCACCCCCACAAAAAAAATCTTAACGGATTTACACGATTTGGAAAAATGACTTTTTCAGAACCGAGAAAAACAGAGCTTCCGGCTCAACAGTATTATTTTGAGAAATAAAACAATCTTTGGATATACATTTGTTCATTTTTGCATACATATTACTCATTCTCTGCAGTGGTCTGAATTATTTGTTATTAAATAGTTAATGTAAGTAAGTAAATGTTAATAAGTCAAATTTACTACTTTAAAAAAACATTTTTAAAAAAATCGTGGGTGTATCGAATCGTGGGTCAAAAATTGCGATACGAATCGAATCGTGAGTTGGGTGTATCGTTACAGCCCTAGTAATGAGTGTTAGTCATCTGTGTCTACATATAATGTCTATCAGCAATTAAAATGTTTTGGGAAGCGAAACCAGAAATCGCCAGGTAACTACAGTTGCCGTCGTATAAACGGCGACTCCCAGTATCGCCTCCCGAAATTATCATGATAATGGAGGAAGCTTTCCTACGTGCAAACAGTAGAAACTTTAAAAAAATAAACATAAATGCTTACCTGTGCAGTCTTTGAATCGGGAAACATTTTTTTTCGCTAGCTGCGAAAAATGGTCTGCCACAGTTGGGGGGATGTTGTGTTCCACGAGAAATTGGCAGAACATAACTTCTGCAGCCATCACAGAAGTCTGGGCAGTCCGAGCCGATGTACTTAAATGACCGGGAAAACCACGTGCAACTATAAAACCATATAAATCGAAAATAGTTCCGTTTCATTGGGTATGCGTGTTTGAAAAAATAAATGGTGGATGCTAAGAAAATTTTCTCAGAGTAACGGAAAAAATCTCTGATACAAAACGTAATTTTCCCGTATGAAAATCAGTGTATGCCGTATTAGCCAAAAAAAAATTGCATTTTCCCATACAAAATACGGGGAAACTGTATAACTTGATGTGTATGGTGAGGTCCAGAGGTCTGAGACCGCATTGAGAAACTGGGATTTTTTTTCTTTTCCTTTTGACACAGTTTTAGAATTTAAAAGATTTTTAACCAAAGAGAGGAAAATATTTAATAACTTGGAATATTCAAGATTCTGCACTATTTCTCGGTCACTGTGTAAATTTAAACATATTTGCGATGGTGATCGGGTTAACTGACCGCGAGTTGGCCTAGTGGTTAGCATGTCCGCCTCTCGACCGGGAGATCGCAAGTTCTACTCGCGGTCAGGTCATGCCAAAGACCATCATAAAAATGGTACCTACTGCCATCTGGCAAGGCATGCTGCAATACAGATGCGAGTGGGGAAGTCAAACTCTCACAGTTACCAGAGGACTGGCCCCCCACTGTATGTAACCCTAACTGTATAGGCGAGAGGCCAAGGGCTATCGAAACGGAGATCAGCGCTGCACCCATGCACCTCAAAGAGCTGGTTAGTACTGGGACAGGAGACTGCCTGGGAAGACCAGATCCTGGCATAGAAGGGGCATTGAATTTGATCAGGCTAACTAATTTGTACAAAATGGCACATTTTCCATGAGTCTTATCTCTTCTATTTAAGCACGTGTTCAGACGACATTGTAACGGATTTGATCTGACATAGTCAGGTTTTGGACAAATTTGTGATGTTTGTGCTGTTATTAAAGGGAGACATAAAAATTAGTAAGAATTTCTGAAATCCATGAAAATATTTCTAAGAATGTATAATTATATAAAATCTTATGACTAGATAGATAGAACTTTATTGATCCCTTTGGGCGGGTTCCCTCAGGGAAATTAAAATTCCAGCAGCATCATTACAGGATAAACAGAGAATAGAAAATAGAGAAAACTTCTAGACAAATTAAGTATTAACATCTCATCTCTCATCTCATTATCTCTAGCCGCTTTATCCTGTTCTACAGGGTCGCAGGCAAGCTGGAGCCTATCCCAGCTGACTACGGGTGAAAGGCGGGGTACACCCTGGACAAGTCGCCAGGTCATCACAGGGCTGACACATAGACACAGACAACCATTCACACTCACATTCACACCTACGGTCAATTTAGAGTCACCAGTTAACCTAACCTGCATGTCTTTGGACTGTGGGGGAAACCGGAGCACCCGGAGGAAACCCACGCGGACACGGGGAGAACATGCAAACTCCACACAGAAAGGCCCTCGCCGGCCACGGGGCTCGAACCCGGACCTTCTTGCTGTGAGGCAACAGCGCTAACCACTACACCACCGTGCTGCCAAATATTAACACATACAATTATAAAAAATAAAATATGAAAAAAGTCCAGCAGGAGAGGTATTGCACATTTATATTGCACATTGTCCAGTATTGCTTTTTTGTCAGGTGAGACTACTGCTCCTTCCCGTCCTCCTGTTACCCCTCCTCCCCCCCAGAGAGGAGTATAATTATATAATTTGTAATGGAAAGGTTTGTATTAGGTTCAGAAAAAAAAACTGCAAAATGGAAGTATTTTCTATGTTGGTATCAGATTTTTGGGCCCCGCTGTATGTGGTCCTTGAACATCCTGTTCTAGATTTAGTCCCCCTTTGCTGTTATATTAGCCTCCGTTCTTCTGGGAAGGCTTTCCACTAGATTTTGGAGCGTGGGTGATTTTCCTATTCGGCCACGAGCCATATAGTCGAGTTGTGGACTACTGTGTGGCTTGACGTGCATTATTGTTCTAACAACACAGGTTTGACTTCAGTCAGTGGCAACATAGTCTGGAAGTCATTGATATTTGAGTCGCAAGAGCAGGGGGTAGTTGTGTATGAGAAGGATCACTTTTTTCTTCATCCTTTTTAGAAGTGGTAGCAAATCTAGGATACGTCTTTTCCTGGATTATAAACAGACTTGTAGTTGGTACTGTATTTCAGCTATTCTGCCTTGTTGCATAAACAGCAGATAGAAAAGATGTGGTGATTGTGTGGTTGCTGTCTTCTATTGAACAGAAAAGGAAATTGTCAGACAAACCAGTGGAGGCAGGGGAGGACTACACAAAGTTCAACAGTGCTGACTTCATCCGAAAAGTGAGTGAGAACGTCGAGCCAAGCACATTAGGCTTTTGCGTTTTTGCCCTTCATAAGCCTGCCTGTAGCAACTGTCTGCCTATCTGTGCTTCAATGTGGTATGGCTGCAGACTTTTTTGTTCCACCTTTACTGTTTGAAGCATGTGTGTGTGAGAGAGAGAGAGAGAGTGAGTGCACAAGGACTAAATAAAACGTTACTGTTTTCCTGATAGCCCCCTAAGAAGATGACAGCTGCTCAGAAGACACTTGCTAAAGTTGACAAAACTGGCATGAAGACCATGTCTTCCTTCTTTAGCCCTAAAGCCAAGCAGGAAAAGAAGTGAGTGTGTTTGTATCTGTAGGTGCTTGCATATGTGTATATTTTGTTAATAAAGTAAAAAAGAACAACCCACATGTACTTTGTCCATTCATTTTAGCAGAGTTCCCCCCTCGTGGAGCAAAGCTCCATACTTAAAGGAGATACGCAGAACCTTTTATTTTTACATAAATTTCTGAGTGGATAGTATCTCCATCCTTGACTCTTGTATGCTGCATAAATGGGAATTTAAAAATGTATATTTTTGAGAGTTAAAATCGACCGCAAAATTGGCATTGGAGCTGCCCCGCTGAGCCAGCCAGCCCTGAGCGCGTGACGTCACTGCGGTAACCGGTTTTAAGCCCGAGGCCTTTTACAGCTATAGACCAAAGTCATATAAATAAAAATTTATGGTGAAAGTAAAAAACACCGTTACCGACTTGCTCAACTAAGACTGATTTGACTTCATTGATTGTGGGTTGACTCTCATTAAAACAGGATGGGTGTTATAACTTGTGCAACATACATGTACATGCATGCATTTTCACTGATAAAACGTCAAAGGCTAATTAAATAATCAGATGAACTGAGACAATCACATTCTGAAGCAAATTAAATAATCTTATACCGGTAACTTAAACGCACAATACAAGTTACATGTATTAATCTACAGTGCCCTCCACAATTATTGGCACCCCTCGTTAAGATATGTTCTTAGGCTTCTAATAAATTCATTTTTTTTAAATAATATAGGAAAACAATGCAAAAAAAGAGAAAAATCCAACCTTTAATTCCAGTGCATTTATTCAGTGGGGAAAAAAAATCCCACATTTAAGAAATAATTCTTTTACATGAAATCAATTATTGGCACCCCTGATGTTAATACTGTGTACAACTCCCTTTTGCCAACAAGACAGCACTTAATATTCTCCTATAACATTTCACAAGATAGGAGAATACAGAGAGAGGGATATTCGACCATTCCTCTTTGCACAATCTCTCTAAATCATCCAGAGTCCTGGGTCCTCTCCTATGCACTCTCCTCTTCAGCTCACCCCACAGGTTTTCAACTGGGTTGAGGTCTGGGGACTGAGATGGCCATGGGAGGAGCTTGATTTTGTGTCTGGTGAACCATTTTTGTGTAGATTTGGCCATATGTTTAGGGTCATTATCTTGCTGAAAGACCCAGTGACGACCCATCTTCAGCTTTCGGGCAGAGGCCACCAGATTTTGATTTAAAATGTCCTGGTATTTCAAAGAGTTCATGATGCCATGCACCCTAACAAGGTTCCCGGGGCCTTTGGAAGAGAAACAGGCCCACAGCATCACCGATCCTCCCCCATATTTCACAGTGGGCATGAGGTGCTTTTCTGCTTACTCATTTTTTGTGATGTATTAGTGTTTGTTGCCAAAAAGCTCTATCTTGGTCTCATCTGACCAAAGCACACGGTCCCAGTTGAAGTCCCAGTACCGCTTAGTGAACTCCAGACGTTTACGTTTATGCTTGTAAGTGAGAAAAGGCTTTTTCCGTGCATGCCTCCCAAACAGCTTGTTGGCGTGTAGATAGCGCCTGATGGTTGTTATGGAGACTTTGTGACCCCAAGATGCTACTCTTTGATGCAATTCTCTAACAGTGAGCTTTGGAGAACTCTTTCCTTCTCTTACCATCCTCCTCACTGTGCGTGGTGGCAAGATAAACTTGCATCCTCGTCCAGGCTTGTTTGCCACTGTTCCAGTTGTTTTAAACTTCTTGATGATTCCTCTGACTGTAGATATGGGCAGGTGTAGGCGAGTGGCTATTTTCTTGTAGCCATTGCCTGACTTATGAAGGTCGACACACATCTGCCTTACTTGAATGGTGTGTTCTCTTGTCTTTCCCATGTTGAAGAGTGGATAAGAGAAATAGTCACATCATATTTATACCCCAGGGAAACAGGATGTGATGAATTACTAATTAAAGGTTCCTAGATACTCTGATCAACTTGATAAACTACAGTAGAAATGACAAATGCTTCAATTGCATGTATTTTCTAGGAATTGTTGTGTGCGCCAATAATTGTGGAACAGGTGATTTTTATGAAAAATAATTATTTCTTAGTCAGGGATTTTTAAATTTTTATTTTTTTAAATTCACTTGAGTTTAGGGTTACATTTTTCTACAACTTTCAGTGTGAGATTATGCTTCTGCAATAAAAATTTAATTTATTTTAAAGGGCTGATGACACAAACATGACTCTATGCAATTTCTTAAACTATACAACATGGCAAACATGTTAGATTTCTGTTATAATTACGTGAAAAGAAGCTATTGTTACGCAAATATCCAACTTTTAATTGCACAGCGCAAGAAAACTGGGTCCGTGGCTCGCGGCCATGTTGTGACGTCAGCGGAAGAACACGCTGCGGTTCACTGACTGTCTACTCTGGTTCTACTCAATGGAAATGGCGCATGAAAACGCCGGTGAACTCTCTAGTGCTAGCTCTTCCTCTTCTGGGAGTCTAGAATTGTGTTGATCTCTTCCGAATAGAATCTATGATAGCCTACCCTCTTTACCCTTTGCCTCTCGTTGCTAGGCGGCAGTTACATGAAAGCCGCAAGCTTTCACAAGCAAATACATGACTGATATCACGCCGACTTTATGATTACATTTATGATTATCATGTAGAATCTATAGCTCTACGTACCTTTATCTTATGTCGTTTCACAACACATGTTCTGACAGGAGGACTGTCTTTGGATCCAGCATAGCTACTAGTAGACCCCCTCCGGAATACTGGCAGTGTTGCCAGATTGGGAGGAATCCCACCCAGTTGGACGGTTTCAAGTGCATTTTGGTGGGTTTTGAGCATATTTTGGGCTGGAAAACTTCAGCAGTATCTGGCAACAAATACTGCTGAAGTTTTCCAGCCCAAAATATGTTCAAAACCCACCAAAATGCACTTGAAACCGCTCAACTGGGCGGGAAACCTCCCAATCTGGCAACACTGTGTAGGCACTGCTGATGGTAGTAACACACGTTTGTGCTGAACTGAACACCCAAGAGATTCTTTTAAGCTGGGAAGGGTGTCAAAACAATCCAAATCAAAGTGTTCAGAGCACAGGACGGATGTTGGTGAGGGCTCCCACTTGTCACGAGTGCACCTGACTTGCTTCACCCACTTCGCATGCAGCTCGGGATCTCTGGGAAACTTGAATAAACTTACCCCATCCTTGTAGGTTTTGGAGCAAAAGCTGGCAACACAACGCGAAGGCATAATAAGTAATATATATATATATATATATATATATATATATATATATATATATATATATATATATATATATATAATAATGACAAACTGAACACCTGTCGCATCAACAACAAACTGGTAAGTTAGGAGGAAGGTTCTTTCGCTGACGTCATATAGCTCCTCCTCCTCTTTCGTCTCCTGGGTGCTACAGCCCCGTCAAATTTGCCCAAATAGCCGCGTTTTTTATCATAACTTGTAAAATAGGCGCCTTCATGAATTAATATATGGATCATCGGGAATTACTTATGTTATAAAACATCGCCAAAGATGTCAAAAATGTGTCATCAGCACTTTAAGGCTTTTAATACATCTTAACCAGGGGTGCCAATAATTGTGGAGGGCGCTGTAAATGCAGGTAAACAACGTTTTTTTTTTTTATCCAAATGAGAGTCGGAGCTTACTCATCTGCATTCTTGTTTCCTGAAGGCCGATCTTGTTGCTGATTGTTTTTGAAACAGTCTGACTTTCAGTTGTTTGTTCAGTTCTCCGTTCATTCACTTCTTCCACGTAAGGGCGAGAGGGCAGCAATATCCAGTTTAGAAATAAGACGGCTGCTCCACTCATTCACTGTTTTCTTCATACTGTGTACTCCGCCATTACTGCTTGGCTCAGGCAATTACTAAAACCCGGGACAGAACGGGATGTCCCCGGTTTTAGCAACAACTGCAGGGAGGTCACTGCCCAAGTGATATGTCCTGTCCCATTCTGTCCCGGGTTTTAGCAACAACCCTCGGCTCACTCCGGGAGGACTGGTGCAACTGAACTCACTTTCCTTTAAAATAAATAAATACTCCTTTTCTTGTGTTTTTCTTTAATTGTTGGTACTGCACCCTCTTTCAATATGGGCTTATAGCCAACGCTCCTCAACAGATCAGAGGTTTTGTACGAGTCTTCAGTAAAATGTGCAGAGCAGAGGAGAGACCACTTCGTAGGCGCTCAATGTGCCTGTGAACAACTCGCAAAATGCATCCAAATCTTTGCAGTTTGAACATTCTTGGGCTGTGAATGCAACGTGAATCCAGCTTCTCTCATGTTGCTGCACCGGCCAGCAACACATCTACGTGGCACGGCAATAAATTAGCTCAAAATGGAGAATCGGAGTTGCAGTCAGCTCTGTATTTTAGTATAGCGGAAATGGCGATGAGACCGATAGACTTCCTGCTGTGACATTACGGACGTCAAGGTCATTCACTCGGACCGCTACCTATATGAATCATTTTAATCGTAAAAATTACTATATGAGATTTATTGTTAATGCTTAAAACTATTCCTGTGCCATTCTTGAGGTCTCAAGGCATTTTTACAAACAAAAGTGAGGCCATGGTTCTGCGTATATGCTTTAAGAGAATATGGTAATGCATTGATCTGATTTTTGATGGGTTTTGCAAACGTACGTATGAACGATGAACGTGTACCAGCACAGGAAACCCGATCGTAAGTGTAAGGCAGTCTCATCTCATAAACACTTGACCACTGGACAACGAAATTTGTATCTTTAGGTACATAAAATAAATGGGTTTTTTTCCAGCAGTGATTTTTTTTTAGTTTCCTTTTGAAAAAAATAACGAGGGATTATTTACTAACACATTTTACAGAACATACTGATTAAAAAATTCATTTTTTTTAAATAGCGAGCAACGTTTCTTTGCATTGTATACTTTTTTTTTCCTGAACGATTTATGTGCATGCTCATGTAAATATAATTATTGTATAGTTCAGTAGCAATTATGAGCATCTTTCCTTAGTGTTAAATAATCTAAAACTACTGCGGATCGATATCGATCAGTTCTTACGTGCGATAATATTTGATGGTAACTGTATAGTATTGATGTAAAGTGAAAGTGCTAGTTCACTGCTGTCCACCAGGCACCCAGCAGTCACACCATAATAAATGTCATGGTGGTGTTGTTGGCACATGGCATGCGGTGCCAAAGAAAGGAATAAATACAGTGGTGTGAAAAAGTGTTTGCCCCCTTCCTGATTTCTTACTTTTTGCATGTTTGTCACACTTAAATGTTTCAGATCATCAAACAAATTTAAATATTAGACAAAGACAACACAAGTAAACACAAAATGCAGTTTTTAAATGAAGGTTTTTATTAAGAGAAAAAAAATCCAAACCTATATGACCCCCCCCCCCATTAAAACATAAATTAACTGTGGTTTATCACATCTTTGGAAAGCTGAGTTCGATTTCTCTAGCCACACCCAGCCCTGATTACTGCCACACTTGTTCTCAATCAAGAAATCACTTAAATAAGACCTGCCTGACAAAGTGAAGTAGACCAAAAGATCCTCAAAAGCTAGACATCATGCTGCGATCCAAAGAAATTCAGGAACAAATGAGAAACAAAGTAATTGAGATCTATCAGTCTGGAAAAGGTTATAAAGCCATTTCTAAAGCTTTGGGACTCCAGCGAACCACAGTGAGAGCCATTATCCACAAATGGCAATAACATGGAACAGTGGTGAACCTTCCCAGGAGTGGCCGGCTGACCAAAAGCACCCCAAGAGTGCCGCGATGACTCATCCAAGAGGTCACAAAAGACCCCACAACAACATCCAAAGAACTGCAGGCCTCACTTGCCTCAGTTAAGGTCGGTGTTCATGACTCCACCATAAGAAAGAGACTGGGCAAAAATGTCCTGCATGGCAGAGTTCCAAGATGAAAACCACTGCTGAGCAAAAAGAACATAAAGGCTCGGCTCAGTTTTGCCACAAAACATCTTGATGATCCCCAAGACTTTTGGGAAAATACTCTGTGGACTGACGAGACAAAAGCTGAACTTTTTGGAAGGTGTATGTCCCATTACATCTGGCGTAAAAGTAACACAGCATTTCAGAAAAGGAACATCATACCAACAGTAAAATATGGTGGTGGTAGTGTGATGGTCTGGGGCTGTTTTGCTGCTTCAGGACCTGGAAGACTTGCTGTGGTAAATGGAACCATGAATTCTGCTGTCTACTAAAAAATCCTGAAGGAAAATGTCCGGCAATCTGTTCGTGACCTTAAGCTGAAGCGCACTTGGGTTCTGCAGCAGGACAATGATCCAAAACACACCAGCAAGTCCACCTCTGAATGAATGGCTTAAGAAAAACAAAATGAAGACTTTGGAGTGGCCTAGTCAAAGTCCAAACCTGAATCCGATTGAGATGCTGTGGCATGACCTTAAAAAGGTGGTTCATGCTCGAAAACCTTCCAGTGTGGCTGAATTACAACAATTCTGCAAAGATGAGTGGGCCAAAATTCCTCCACAGCACTGTAAAAGACTCATTGACAGTTATCACAAACGCTTGATTGCAGTTATTGCTGCTAAGAGTGGCCCAACCAGTTATTAGGTTTAGGGGGCAATCACTTTTTCACACAGGGTCATGTAGGTTTGGATTTTTTTTCCCTTAATAATAAAAACCTTCATTTAAAAACTGCATTTTGTGTTTACTTGTGTTATCTTTGTCTAATATTTAAATTTGTTTGATGACTTGTCTAGGGTGTACCCTGCCTTTCACCTGTAGTCAGCTGGGATAGGCTCCAGCTTGCCTGCGACCCTGTAGAACAGGATAAAACGGCTACAGGTAATGAGACGAGATGAGATGAGATGAGATCTGAAACATTTAAGTGTGACAAACATGCAAAAAAAAAAAGAAATCAGGAAGGGGGCAAACACTTTTTCACACCACTGTATGTATCATAACTGCGATCATTGTGACAAGACAACCCCTTCGGACATGAGGAAAAATGCTATGGAACTTCATGTGTACAATTGTACACATTTATGTCCGAATGGGATAATGCAGTAATGTACTGATGTGAAATACATGACACTACACAATTTGATGTTTCATATCCTGTAATATTATTTTGTTCAGGTTGATTTTGTGCTCTTGCAAATATTGTGCTCATACACTCATCAGGATCGTGTGTGTGTGATATATAATACACACATTTTATTATTATTAGTGCTGTCAAAAATGTCGCGTTATTAACGCGTTAACTTGACTCAATTTTAACGGCGATAATTTTTTTATCGCGAGATTAACGCTCTGTGACATGATGCCACGCCCTGCACAGCCAGAGTCCTCTGCCCTCCCCCGAAGAGCCACGGTGCTCGGCTTAGGTTTCGTTTTCCCATCGGCGGCTCCAGCCCCACTTTGCAGTGGCTGTGACGAGACGTGTTATGCTCTGCAATAAAAAAAAAAAAACATTGGTACAACCAGTGTTCGAACTATGCCGATATTTTCGGGGGGGGTCCCTTTTTTTCCCTTGGGGGTGCTTGCGCTTGTCTCAGAGCGCAGCTGTCTATCGCACGCTCACTTTGGATATGCAAATGCTTCCCATTACACACGATTGCTATGTCAATAAACATCATTTTGCCAATATTTTAGAGACCCCCCAAGATTTCCCAAATCATGTTTTCAAGGGATCTCATGTCTGTTTCAGGGGATCTCGGATCCCCCGTGTACCCCCGTAGTTCGAACGGTGAGCAAGCCCATTCACTTTATGCTGATAAGAGAATTACAATGGTTTTTCATGTGACAAAAATGTGCGATTAAATTGCGATTAATCACGAGTTAACTATGACAGTCGCGACATTAATCGCGAGTAAATATTTTAATCGCTTGACAGCACTAATTTATTTATATATATATATATATATATATATATATATATATATATATAAATTTTTTCCCAAGTATCCATTATCTCATGGCAAGGCCTTTATCATTGATTTTTCGCAGTTTTTCTACAATACCCATTTATCCCCCTCCCTTTTTTTTATTTTATTTCTGACCTCCACTTGCCTTTTTCAGAAGAAGTATTTAATACTTAATCACCATAGCACATCACCATTGTCTTTTCCATGAGTATTGATTCTGCAGAGTCATTTTGGGGATTGATTGAATTTGTTCAAGACATGGTTATAGATGACTGGGATGTGAAACTTAGGAAAAGTTTCTATAGTCCTAAGGTTTAGTTAAACCAACTATAATTGGTTTCAGACACATAGACATTACATTACACGACACTACAGGCATTTAGCAGACACTCTTATCCAGAGCAACATTTAACATACCCAGAGCATCCTGGGGAGCAATTGGGGGTTAAGTGCCTTGCTCAAGGACACTTCAGCCATTCCTGCTGGTCCAGGGAATTGAACCGGCAACCATTTGGTCCCAAAGCTGCTTCTCTAACCATTACCCCTCTCACAAGCCTCACAGAAAACGTGTGAAGGTGTAAGAAGATATTTATGATGCTTAAAGATTATAAAATCAACTTCCAAAAAATAACTAAAATACTAATTGTTGCTGTCTGTAGGATACTATATCAAAACGCTACGTCCGTAACATGATAACAAATCATTTATTTAACACTACAGTACTACTTACCGAATTTATTACTTTTGTGTTAAATAGCCTGCCATGTGCATCATCTTATTATGGAGGATTCATGGTCTGGCTTTGCAAAAAAAAAAAAAAAGTTTTGTTTCCTCTTTCTTGAGAAAAAGAAAGTGCATGTTCCTCATAGTGATCTTTATTTAAAAACAAAAAATACAAGTTTATCTCTCACCAGGCAACCAGTTTTATAAATTATATTTCTAAATTGAACAATTTTTTGGACATAATTTGGGGTAAATAAGAAATATACAGTATGTACATACATGTTGCATACAACTAATGTTTTTAGCAGAAGATGAGGCTCATTCTGTACTTATAAAAACAGTCCTAGAATATAACCAAGGCAGTTTTATTCATAAATCCTGAAGCATTTCATTTTAACAGACTGCTGTTAGTCACCTGATCATTTACACTGTTTTATAATTTCATAAATTTGTTTTCCAAATGCATCTTTTAATCTGTTAAGGGTCCAAGCTAACACAGGTTTATCCAGTCAAAGGAATTTATGAGTTGACTAGACATTCAGATTTCATTTCCAGCTATAAAGCAGATTAGAAATGACCTACAGGACTGTGTTATGGACAGTACACCAAAGTCAGCCTGAGCAGCTGAGTGATTTAATCTAATCATGCGCAGACAAATCTCTAATTGAGGTTTGTTGAGTAGGAGAGAGTCTTATTACTCAGGCTGGGTGACTGAACAGTTTTTTTTTTTCCATCTATAGTCACTTGGACATGCCTGACCGCAGTTGAAAACTCCTGAAACCGAGACTCTGATCTGCCGTGGATTATTAATGAAGCTGGTCAGTGAGGGAGCTTCACTACCCCAATATTACATCAACACGCTCACATCCGTGTTTCACAGCACACAACTCCCTCACTCTCAACAGCTCTGGACACCAATTGGATGTCAGTATGCTTAATTATTCGAGCCTCCTCAGTCAGCACGTTCATTTACCATGTTTGGATAGTGCCGCTGATTTCACCATGTTCATTTATTCATTCTTTTTTTTTTTTTTTGTCTGCTCTCTGGTGAGGGTCATGGATGTCACTACATGTAATTCATATACTGACCAATTGTCAAGATGAATCACTTGACAAGCCTTTGCAGAGTTAGCATACCGTGTTGCAATCCACTACAGAACTATTTCAACTGTCGTCTGAAACAGAACTGAAAACTGTGAATGGCTTATCCGTGACAACGGTATGTCATTATTAATCAGCTGGCATGCTTATCAATCATTTGCAGTTAATGCCATGTGCTAATCTTTCTTCTTAAGCTTGGGTTTGAAGCGCAGGGTCTGCAAGGCAGTCTCCACCACTTTGGGAAGGTGGATGGGGTTTCTCTGTAGCCGTCTCATACTGCTGGTGGTCCCACCTGCTGCCTTCCTCCAAGCACCTTCATCTGACCCCAGCTGTGCTCGCTTCAGCCGAGACTCATCTGTGGATATCCGTCGAGGGTCTCGCAGCACCCAGTTAGAATGGAGGTCGTGCTGACTCGTACTAGTCGCCACTGTGGAAAGGCGCGATGAAGACATGACAAACGATAATGAATTAACTAAAAGTGAATTGCAGAGAAAAAAAAATTTAAGTAGCCACCTTAAATATATTTGTAATTTATATAATGACTTGTCATAGGCCTCCATTGTACAGTTCAAATGGGATGAATTTTTCCACTGGTTGATAGAATATGTGACGATTAACAGTTACTTCACGAAATTGAGTCGTACATGAGCTGATAGCCGACGAGGTGCGTAGCACAGAGTTGGCTATAAGCCATGTACGATGAGACTGAGTGGAATAACTTATTATATTCACATTCACAGGAATTTGAGAAACAGAGCATTTTTATTTTTTGCAAATTAGATGAATAAAAACTGCACAAAACATCCGACAAAATCATTTCCACTTAAAATGTAAAGAAATCGGTGAAATGACAGTAACAATTTGTGAAAAATGTGACTAATAATTATTGAAAAATAAAAAGATATGTTCTTACCATCAACTACTTTTGTTCCATATTTTGTTGCGCTTTTTTTTGCATTATTTAGTTTTTATTTCGTCCTTGGTTGGTTCAGCAACATGCTCTGCCATTTTGGTTTTCTCTACTCACGGTATATGAGCTGATAGCCTAGTAGTAGAGTAACCAATCACAGCATGCAAGTGCTCATATCCAGTGAATGTGGATAGAAGGTTTTAGTTCTTATAGTATGCCAAAACCTTAAGAAAATGCTTATAATAAAGGCAATTGGTCAGTGGTTGAGCAAATGTTCTCTCAACATACCAATAAAGTCTACATCCGCATGGCCATCGTCCACATGTGGTTTTCGGGTGCGCTCTGAGTCACAGCTGGCAATAACGGAATCAAAAAACTGCAGTGTGTCCTCTTCAGTAGGGATTGGTGGGGCAGACGGTTGAGGATTTACATGCTTAGAAAGATGTAGAAAAACAATGCATTGGTACTGCAGGATCATGGGTTCACAGGTTTGTTATAGGCTTATTATCAAGCCCTTTCTGTGTTGGCTCAAGTACGTTGAGAGAAGGAAAACAAACTGTGGGTCTCCATGACTGGAACTGAGAACCACTGATATAAAACCCAGGAGCTGTAACATTTCCTAGGCATCAGGAGAAATACCATGTACACACAATAACACGATTTAACAAAATATTTTATATGAACGGTGGGTTCAGGGAAAGCTACACATAGGCTACTGACCATTTTCCCACTCCTGAAGATTAAAACTGCAGAGTGTAATACTGTTAAACATGCATTCGAATTACATGTGCATTCCTACAATTACAGTAGATGCCTCCTCGGCATATGCACTTGATTACTCATCGATTTATAAAAAAAAACATGTCCAGTGTGGCTTGGTGTTTAAATCTCATGAATGAACTTTGAGAACAGACATCTGTTAAGTCATATCTTGCTAAATCTGGTCGTAGTGTGTACCCCCTGTTCTAACACACCCACTTTAACTCAGAAAGTATTGCTAATTAGCTGATAAGTTGGATCAGGTATGTTAGGAACAGCGAAACACTAAAATGTGGAGAACAGGGCTTACTCCAGAACAAGAGATAGGATCCCATTTCTATAACAACATTAATCCAAAGGAGGAAAGGAAGTTGTCCTTTTAAGCTACAGGTTCCCACCCCTAGTTCTGGAATATCCCCTGTCCTTCCCCTTCCCCCCCCCCCCTTCTAATACACCTGATTCAACTAACCAGCTAATCAATAGCTCTTCCTAGTTGAAGTGGGTATGTTCATTATTTTGGCATGTCACGGTGGTGTAGTGGTTAGCGCTATCGCTTCACAGCAAGAAGGTCCGGGTTCGAGCCCCGTGGCCGGTGAGGGCCTTTCTGTGCGGAGTTTGCATGTTCTCCCCGTGTCCGCGTGGGTTTCCTCCGGGTGCTCCGGTTTCCCCCACAGTCCAAAGACATGCAGGTTAGGTTAACTGGTGACTCCAAATTGACCGTAGGTGTGAATGTGAATGGTTGTCTGTGTCCATGTGTCAGCCCTGTGATGACCTGGCGACTTGTCCAGGGTGTACCCCGCCTTTCGCCCGTAGTCAGCTGGGATAGGCTCCAGCTTGCCTGCGACCCTGTTGAACAGGATAAAGCGGCTACAGATAATGAGATGTCACTGCAGTGGCATGGCCCCTCTGAAATGTGCAGTAGTAGCCTTCTACTGGATTATTATTGAGGTTTTCTCCTCTCAACCATTCTCTCACACACACACATACATTCACACCTATGGACAATTTAGAGGAACCAGTTAACCTAACTGCATGTTTTTGGACTGTGGGGAAAACCAGAGCACCCAGAGGGAACCTACATAGACACAGGGAGAACATGCACACTCCACACAGAAAGGCTTGAACCCGGAACCTTCTTGCTGTGAGGCTACAGTGCGAACCATTGCACCACCATGCCGCCCCAGCAGGTATGTTAGAGCAGGGAAAGCACTAAACTGTGCAGAACAGTTTATTAAGCAATGTGCTGTTCCTGAAACCATGGGCGTTCAACTTTCTGCAGGCAGGAAACTATCATCCATCCATTATCTGTAGCCGCTTATCCTGTTCTACAGGGTCGCAGGCAAGCTGGAGCCTATCCCAGCTGACTATGGGTGAGAGGCGGGGTACACCCTGGACAAGTCGCCAGGTCATCACAGGGCTGACACGTAGAGACAAACAACCATTCACACTCACATTCACACCTACAGTCAATTTAGAGCCACCAATTAGCCTAGGGCAGGGGTTTTCAAAGTGTGGGAGAGAACCCCCCCCTCAGAGAGCAAATAAACAACAGCACCCCCCTTACAATTTTTGTTGTTACTATACTTATTGTTCCATTCGTATTTTTAAAAAAATGGTTGTTGTACACATTTTTATTTTTTTCTTTTACACATTTTAAACATCTGTGCTTTTTAAAACATCTTTTTTACACATTTTAAACATCTGTGCCTTTTTTTTTTAAACATCTTGTTTTACACATTTTAAATATCTCATAGCATCGTTAGCTAGCACCTCTTGGCAGACAACACACTGTGGCAGTGGAGCATCTTCAGATCCAGTCCATGAAAATCCAAACTTTAAATAATCGTGGTCATACTTCCTTCTTTTTTTGCTTGGCCCAGACTCTGTCTCCTCACTCACTGTAGCTTTAGGTACTAAAAATCGATCCATTTTGTCTCTGGCAAAGGCTAGCTGAAGTTCGCTAAATGTCCGCAATAGTAACTTATGCTGTGTTCACACTTATACCGGTACGAAAGTGGTATAACTGTATCGATACAAAGTATACCGGTACAGTTTAGTGCATCTGTCCACACTAGCGAGAAATGTTTGCGGTTTTCTTTCACGGTAGTTGAAATGCGCGTGCGCGAAATGTTTCCGTGGTTACCGAGTAACTTCCTTCCAAGAATATATGGCATCCGTTATTTCGAGATCTTGAGAAAACAAACAATTATTCCGTGATCTCGAGAAAACAAAACAATTATTTCCTGATCTCAGCTGGATCACCGTATCTCCGTCGGTAGAGACGAAGCCGGGCCAGTCTTCTGCGGAGGTGCCGCGGACTAATTTTGAAATTATCCCTTATTAAAAGACTCAATGCAATCTCTCCCTGTGTCAACCCCTGATCAAAATATTGCCTTATTAGGTGATCGATTATTCCAGACATTCTAATGACCAAAGTTGCGTCTATACAGAATGAGAAATAGCCCCAAAGTCAGCATATCACAAGTCTCTTGGCGCACCTGAATGAACCATTTCTCAGCTGTTTACTCAAGATCATGAAATAATTGTTTTGTTTTCTCAAGATCACGGAATAATTGTTTTGTTTTCTCAAGATCTCGAAATAACGGCTTTGTTTTCTCAAGATCTCGAATTAGTTGTGTTGTTTTCTCGAGATCCTGAATTAATTATGTCGTTATCTCGGGATAACAAGGTGAATAAAAAAAAGGATTATATGAAGGGCCTCTCTCGGCTTCCGTACGGATGAAACAACGTGTGTGCTTTTTGTTGTCAATGTACAGTCTGTATTTCTGGTGGTCATTTATTCAGTCGAATCGTATAAAACGCGCGAAGCAGTTGAGAAAGAAACAAACGAATCTCCGTTCTTCACTATTTTATTCAGCGAAGACATCGATTGAGGTGTGTGACTTTGCGCATGCTCATTATATTTGTATTGATACAAAGCCGCTTCATCTGTCCACACTACGCGGAGCGCTACAGTACCGATACTGTACCGGTACGAAACCCATACATTTGTGGGTTTCGTACTGATACAGTTATACCGCTACAGTACCGGTATAGTTGCTAGTGTGGACAGGTGTTGTGGTACGAAAGTAGTTTTGTATCGGTACAAAATCCCTAGTGTGGACAGAGTATTATTCTGGTTTATTTTTCCCTCACTTTGCGCCCCCCCGAAGAACTCTGGCGCCCCCTAGGGGAGGCACGCCCCACACTTTGAAAAGCCCTGGCCTAGGGGAAATTGGATAGCTATGCAGTCTGGTTAGTCAAAGGACTTTCTATGGATTTGCCCGCCAAGTTGCCATCGCCTTGTCCATGGCTAAGGTTAACACACAGCTAGTTAACTTGGACACTGTTAGTTAGCGTGTAAAAACAGAGTTAGGCTAACATGAATGACGTTAACTTATCTGAAATCCTTTCAGAAATATCCATCCATCCATTATCTGTAGCCGCTTATCCTGTTCTACAGGGTCGCAGGCAAGCTGGAGCCTATCCCAGCTGACTACGGGCGAAAGGCGGGGTACACCCTGGACAAGTCGCCAGGTCATCACAGGGCTGACACATAGACACAGACAACCATTCACACCCACATTCACACCTACGGTCAATTTAGAGTCACCAGTTAACCTAACCTGCATGTCTGTGGGGGAAACCAGAGTACCCGGAGGAAACCCACGCGGACACGGGGAGAACATGCAAACTCCACACAGAAAGGCCCTCGCCGGCCACGGGGCTCAAACCCAGGACCTTCTTGCTGTCCTGAAGTACAGTTGTATGTTTAAACTCTTACTACACTAGCTACTTACTGGAGCTACAAATCTTTGAGTTCCTGAACTTTACAGACACATTGGGCCAGAGTGACATTCTGTACAGTAGTACTGTAGGTACTTGTTTTAATGTTTGGATTCAGCTGAAGTGACCAGTGCTATGAGACAGCAGGAATAAACATGCCTTTAATTGTGACAAAATAAAAAGTATGCTTCTCAGACATATGGCCCTTTTCCACTACCCTTTTTCAGCTCACTTCAGCCCGACACGGCTCGCGTTTCGACTACCAAAAAACAGCACGACTCAGCTCGCTTCAGCCCTGCTTAGCCCCTAAAACTCGCACCGTTTTGGAGTGGGGCTGAAGCGAGCCAAACCGTGCCGAGTGAGGCTGGGGGCGTGAGCAGACACTCCCCTGTGCACTGATTGGTGAGGAGGCGTGTCCTCACATGCCCACACACGCCCCGCGAGCACGCTGGGATCTGTAAACACCGTAAACCCGGAAGAAGGAGAATTACGAATTACGAGAATTATGAAGCCTTATGCGCCTCGCCTCATCTATACGCTCTTGCCAGTATCTGTTGGCGTTGTCGGTGACAACAAGCCACAGCACCAAGACCAGCAACACTAACGACTCCATGTCCTCCATGTTTATTGTTTACTCTCCGGGTCGTGAGACTACCGCTTAAAAGATCACTGATGTCACTGTTTGCGCCGCCTAACGACATCACGTGACGTCCACCCACTTTCGCTAACTCCACCCAATGTGTCCACCCACTTCCAGCCAGCACGGTTCAGCGCGGTTGTAGTCGAAATGCAACTCCAACAGCCCCACTCAGCACGGCACGGCTCAGCCACGTTGGTAGTGGAAAAGCGGCATTACACTACTGTTCAAAAGTTTGGGGTCACTTCCTTATTTTTGAAAGAAAAGCACTGTTCTTTTCAATGAAGATCACTTTAAACTAATCAGAAATCCACTCTATACATTGCTAATGTGCTAAATGACTATTCTAGCTGCAAATGTCTGGTTTTTGGTGCAATATCTCCATAGGTGTATAGAGGCCCATTTCCAGCAACTCTCACTCCAGTGTTCTAATGGTACAATGTGTTTGCTCATTGCCTCAGAAGGATAATGGATGATTAGAAAACCCTTGTACAATCATGTTAGCACAGCTGAAAACAGTTGAGCTCTTTAGAGAAGCTATAAAACTGACCTTCCTTTGAGCAGATTGAGTTTCTGGAGCATCACATTTGTGGGGTCGATTAAATGCTCAAAATGGCCAGAAAAATGTCTTGACTATATTTTCTATTCATTTGACAACTTATGGTGGTAAATCAAAGTGTGACTTTTCATGGAAAACACAAAATTGTCTGGGTGACCCCAAACTTTTGAACGGTCGTGTAGCTGTTCCTACCTGTGGAGGTTGAGGTGCAGGCTGCTTCTTCTTGCTCGAGGTTTGCTCTCGCCGTTCGCCTTGCTTCAGGTCGCTGACGCTCTTGGTGTAGCGTCGCCTGAGCGCGACCAGCTCCTGCAGATACTCCAGACACTCCTGGTTTTGGGAATAGAACCACACGCGCTCCTCCCGGCTGCGGTAATAGTAGAGCGCGCTGCCGGACTGAACACTCGCCGCGCTCGCGCTACGCTTCAGTGTCGAGTCCCTCTGCGCGCGACTCCTCTCTCCGACCGCGAGCATGGAGGCGCTGCGCACGAGCCTCACCGTGCACGCGCTGTGGTAGTCGTGTCGCGTGCTGGAGTCGCGGTTCGGCCGGAAAACCGCGTTGATCTTCTTGAACATCACCGCGAGCACACTGAACAGCTCATTCAACTATCATCATCATCATCATCATCATCCAGTAGATCCGTGTCCATCCCCTGCCTGGATTAACTTCATAGCCTACATGGAAATACTCAGAACGTCTAAAACGATTGGCATGCAATGAGTGAGAAATTGACACATCTGTCATTGAATGGTAGTCAGTGTACACGCGGATTAAAAAGGAAAAACAACTCCCATCTTACCCCGAGGCGTTGCTACGTAACGTAGCCATGACAACCGGCTCCGGAACTCTACACCAAACTTTAATAATGAATCAACGACACGCGTATTAGGCTACACACAGATAACCAGGTGCTTCATATGTGAACAGACCAGAGGTGGGCAAAGTACCCAACTTCATTACTTAACTCAAAGTACAGATCCCACTGGTCAAATGTTACTCCAATACAAGTGAAAGTTATACAATCAAATTTTTACTTAAGTTAAAGTAGTACTCCATCCATCCATCCATCCATTATCTCTAGCCGCTTTATCCTGTTCTACAGGGTCGCAGGCAAGCTGGAGCCTATCCCAGCTGACGATGGGCGTGAGGCGGGGTACACCCTGGACAACTCACCAGGTCATCACAGGGTTCACACATAGAGACAAACAACCATTCACACCTACAGTCAATTTAGATCTATCAATTAGGCTAGGGGAAATTGGATAGCTATGCAGTCTGGTTAGTCAAATGACTTTCTATGGATTTGCCCGCCAAGTTGCCATCGCCTTGTCCATGGCTAAGGTTAACACATAGCTAGTTAACTTGGACACTGTTAGTTAGCATGTAAAAAACAGAGTTAGGCTAACATGAATGATGTTAACTTATCTGAAATCCTTTCAGAAATATCCATCCATTATCTCTAGCCGCTTTATCCTGTTCTACAGGGTCGCAGGCAAGCTGGAGTCTATCCCAGCTGACTACGGGCGAAAGGTGGGGTACACCCTGGACAAGTCGCCAGGTCATCACAGGGCTGACACGTAGAGACAAACAACCACTCACACTCACATTCACACCTACAGTCAATTTAGATCCATTAATTAGCCTAGGGGAAATTGGATAGCTATGCAGTCTGGTTAGTCAAATGACTTTCTGTGGATTTGCCCGCCAAATTGTCATCGCCTTGTCCATGGCTAAGGTTAACACATAGCTAGTTAACTTGGACACTGTTAGTTAGCATGTAAAAACAGAGTTAGGCTAACATGAATGATGTTAACTTATCTGAAATCCTTTCAGAAATATCCATCCATTATCTCTAGCCGCTTTATCCTGTTCTACAGGGTTGCAGGCAAGCTGGAGCCTATCCCAGCTGACTACGGGCGAGAGGCGGGGTACACCCTGGACAAGTCGCCAGGTTATCGCAGGGCTGACACGTAGAGACAAACAACCATTCACACCTACAGTCAATTTAGAGTCACCAATTAGCCTAGAGGAAATTGGATAGCTATGCAGTCTGGTTAGTCAAATGACTTTCTATGGATTTGCCTGCCAAGTTGCCATAGCCTTGTCCATGGCTAAGGTTAACACATAGCTAGTTAACTTGGACACTGTTAGATAGCATGTAAAAACGGAGTTAGGCTAACATGAATGATGTTAACTTGTCTGAAATCCTTTCAGAAATATCCATCCATCCATTATCTGTCGCCGCTTATCCTGTTCTACAGGGTCGCAGGCAAGCTGGAGCGGCGGGGTACACCCTGGACAAGTCGCCAGGTCATCACAGGGCTGACACAGAGACACAGACAACCATTCACACTCACATTCACACCTATGGTCAATTTAGAGTCACCAGTTAACCTAACCTGCATGTCTTTGGACTGTGGGGGAAACCGGAGCACCCGGAGGAAACCCACGCAGACACAGGGAGAACATGCAAACTCCACACAGAAAGGCCCTCGCCGGCTGCTGGGTTTGAACCCGGACCTTCTTGCTGTGAGGTGACAGTGCTAACCACTACACCACCATGCTGCCCTAAAGTAGTACTTGATTTTAAAAATACTTTAGTATTAAAAGTACATTTTCTGTCAACACATTGTTGTATTATTGCCACAGATAAATACATTTCTACGTTCTGTTTATTTGGCAAGATTATGCTAAAACATATTTCTGAAAGGGGGTGGAACGGTGGTGTAGTGGATAGCACTGTCGCCTCACAGCAAGAAGGTCCTGGGTTCGAGCCCAGCAGCTGGCGAGGGCCTTTCTGTGTGGAGTTTGCATGTTCTCCCAATGTCTGCATGGGTTTCCCCCACAGTCCAAAGACATGCAGCTTAGGTTAATTGATGGCTCTAAATTGACCATAGGTGTGAGTGTGAATGGTTGTCTATGTCTCTGTGTCAGCCCTGTGATGACCCGGTGACTTGTCCAGGGTGTACCCCGCCTCTCGCCCATAGTTAGCTGGGATAGGCTCCAGCTTGCCTGCGACCCTGTAGGATAGGATAAGCAGCTCCAGATAATGGATGGATGCTAAAACATATTTCTGAAAGGGGGTGGCACAGTGGTGTAGTAGTTAGCACTGTCGCCTCACAGCAAGAAGGTCCTGGGTTCAAGCCCAGTGGCTGGCGAGGGCCTTTCTGTGTGGAGTTTGCATGTTCTCCCCATGTCTGCGTGGGTTTCCCCCACAGTCCAAAGACATGCAGCTTAGGTTAATTGGTGGCTCTAAATTGACCATAGGTGTGAATGTGAAGGTGTGTGAATGGTTGTTTGTCTCTGTGTCAGCCCTGCGATGACCTAGCAACTTGTCCAGGGTGTACCCTGCCTCTCGCCCATAGTCAGCTGGGATAGACTCCAGCTTGCTTGCGACCCTTTAGAAAAGGATAAGCGGCTACAGATAATGGATGGATGGATATTTCTGAAAGGATTTCAGACAAGTTAACATCATTCATGTTAGCCTAACTCCGTTTTCACATGCTAACTAACAGTGTCCAAGTTAACTAGCTATGTGTTAACCTTAGCCATGGACAAGGCGATGGCAACTTGGCGGGCAAATCCATAGAAAGTCATTTAACTAAGCAGACTGCATAGCTATCCAATTTCCCCTAGGCTAATTGGTGGCTCTAAATTGACTGTATGTGTGAATGGTTGTTTGTGTCTATGTGTCAGCCCTGTGATGACCTGGCAACTTGTGCAGGGTGTACCCCACCTCTCGCCCATAGTCACCTGGGATAGGCTCCAGCTTGCCTGCACAGGAGAAGTGGCTACAGATAATGGATGGATGGATGGATGGATGGACGATGTCTGAGCCGTCATAACCACCCTATTTTTATCCGCTCACTGTCCACTTTATTAGGAACACCCACCCATCTATCCATTTTGGCATATCACTACAGTGACATGGCTGCTCTGACGGCTTCGGCCATCAAAGTCTCTAGGGAACATTACAGTCGTTTCCCATTGCCTTCTACTGGATTGTTATAGAGGTTTTCTCCTCTCAACCATTCACATTCACACCTATGGACAACTTAGAGCCACCAATTAGCCCAACCTGCACATCTTTGGACTGTGGGGGAAACCGGAGCACCCAGAGGAAACCCATGCAGACATGGGGAGAACATGCAAACTCCACACAGTAAGGCCCCTGTCAGCCGCTGGGCTTGAACCCAGAGTTCGAGCTGTGAGGCAACAGTGATAACCACTTACACCACCGTGCTGCCTGGAACACCCGTAAAATTCCAAATTAATTGATGCAGTTATCAGCCAATCATGTAGCAGCAGTGCAATTACAACCTCGTTTCCAAAAAAGTTGGGACAAAGTACAAATTGTAAATAAAAACAGATTGCAATAATTTACAAATCTCAAAAACTGATATTGTATTCACAATAGAACATAGACAACATATCAAATGTCGAAAGTGAGACATTTTGAAATTTCATGCCAAATATTGGCTCATTTGAAATTTCATGACAGCAACACATCTTAAAAAAGTTGGGACAAGGGCAATAAGAGGCTGGAAAAGTTAAAGGTACAAAAAAGGAACAGCTGGAGGACCAAATTGCAACTCATTAGGTCAATTGGCAATAGGTCATTAACATGACTGGGTATAAAAAGAGCATCTTGGAGTGGCAGCGGCTCTCAGAAGTAAAGATGGGAAGAGGATCACCAATCCCTCTAATTCTGTGCCGACAAATAGTGGAGCAATATCAGAAAGGAGTTCGACGGTGTAAAATTGCAAAGAGTTTGAACATATCATCATCTACAGTGCATAATATCATCAAAAGATTCAGAGAATCTGGAAGAATCTCTGTGCATAAGGGTCAAAGCCGGAAAACCATACTGGGTGCCCGTGATCTTCGGGCCCTTAGACGGCACTGCATCACATACAGGCATGTTTCTGTATTGGAAATCACAAAATGGGCTCAGGAATATTTCCAGAGAACATTTTCTGTGAACACAATTCACCGTGCCATCCGCCGTTGCCAGCTAAAACTCTATAGTTCAAAGAAGTAGCCGTATCTAAACATGATCCAGAAGCGCAGACGTCTTCTCTGGGCCAAGGCTAATTTAAAATGGACTGTGGCAAAGTGGAAAACTGTTCTGTGGTCAGACGAATCAAAATTTGAAGTTCTTTATGGAAATCAGGGACGCCGTGTCATTCGGACTAAAGACAAGAAGGACAACCCAAGTTGTTATCAGCCCTCAGTTCAGAAGCCTGCATCTCTGATGGTATGGGGTTGCATTAGTGCATGTGACATGGGCAGCTTACACATCTGGAAAGACACCATCAATGCTGAAAGGTATATCCAGGTTCTAGAGCAACATATGCTCCCATCCAGACGACGTCTCTTTCAGGGAAGACCTTGCATTTTCCAACATGACAATGCCAAACCACATACTGCATCAATTTCAGCATCATGGCTGCGTAGAAGAAGGGTCTGGGTACTGAACTGGCCAGCCTGCAGTCCAGATCTTTCACCCATAGAAAACATTTGGCGCATCATAAAATGGAAGATACGACAAAAAAGACCTAAGACAGTTGAGCAACTAGAATCCTACATTAGACAAGAATGGGTTAACATTCCTATCCCTAAACTTGGGCAACTTGTCTCCTCAGTCCCCAGACGTTTACAGACTGTTGTAAAGAGAAAAGGGGATGTCTCACAGTGGTAAACATGGCCTTATCCCAACTTTTTTGAGATGTGTTGTTGTCATGAAATTTAAAATCACCTAATTTTTCTCTCTAAATGCTACATATTCTCAGTTTAAACATTTGATATGTCATCTATGTTCTATTCTGAATAAAATATGGAATTTTGAAACTTCCACATCATTGTATTCCGTTTTTATTTACAATTTGTACTTTGTCCCAACTTTTTTGGAATCGGGGTTGTAGAAAAAAAATCATACAGATACAGATCAAGAGCTTCAGTTAATGTTCACGTCAACCATTAGAATAGGGAAAAATGTGATCTCAGTGACATTAATTGTGTTGGTACCAGATGGGCTGGTTCGAGTATTTCATAAACTGCTGATCATCTGGGAATTTCACACACAAGTGTTTACACAGAATGGTGTGGGGGGAAAAAATCCTGTGAGCAGAGGGTCTGGAGGCTGAAACACCCTGTTGATGCGAGAGATCAAAGGAGACTGACCAGATTGGGGTGGGTTTCCTAAAAGCCTCTTAACACTAAGGCTACATCCACACGACAACAGCAACGAGATGTTATTTAAAAATATATCGCGTCCAAATGGGCAACAATCAGTAAAATATCAGGTCCATATGGCAACGCAACGCTTGCTGAAAACGATGCAATACACATGCCACACCTCTAGGGGCGCTGTAAGACGGTCCCTTCGGAGACACCAGAACAATAGAAGTAAGGACGCATGCGCATAAACTATTATGCGCGAGACTTCATATTAGCCACAAAGTCAGGAAAATCTGTTCGTAAAATTACATTATAATGACCAAATACAATGAAAAGTACTTTTCCAGTCTCACCTGTGAAAGGTGATCTCGTTTGGATGGCAAACCTGTTGGTACAGTTAAACGCAGCTAATCTTTATTCTCCGCTTTGACCTATCCAATATGGTGGCGAGGATGATGTATGATTCTACGCGGAAGGCGGCGTCTTTAATGGTCCAGAATAAATTGAATGCTACACGTTGATGGATTAATTTGTTGTTTCTCACCTGTGAAAGGTAATCCCATGTGATCTCGTTTGGACGGTAAACCTGTTGGTACAGTTAAACGCAGCACATGAATCTTTATTCTCCGCTTTGACCTATCCAATATGGCGGCGAGGATGACGTATGATTCTACGCGGAAGGCGGCATCTTTAATGGTCTTTAATGGTCCGGAATAAATTGAATGCTACACGTTGATGGATTAATTTGCTCTTCTACGCCCTTTTTGAGGAATGTATTGTCGGACTTAAACCAACATCTGAAGAGGTGAGATCGCTCCTTTTTTTCCCTATTTTTGCTGGCGGGATTGACTCTGCCCTAAGGGCAGAGTTTCTCTTTCTCTCTCACTTTGCACCATTACACAATAAATATTCACAGTGAAAATATTTTGTAAGCGCGTTTCATGAACCAAGTTATAGGATTTGTTGACAACTCGCATCGAGTTCGTTACACTTCTACCCGGCGTGAAGCACTCACAGTCATGTGGTTGTGACGTCATCATAAACAAATCCATTCTACTCATCCAAACGACTTCACAACGGCAACGTTGCCAGATCTTTCCACTCTGGAACCCGTTCTCAAAAAGATTGCGTTTTGGGCACCCAAAACGCCGGTGCCGTGTGGACGCCAGGCCTAAACGATAAGCAATTGTATCGGAGTCACCTGAATCCGTTGCCGTGTGGACAGGGCCTAAGAGCATCTTAACTTGGAGAGAGAGTGCTCATTGTGATGCTCACTATACTATTTAATGACGATCTTTGTGCTATGATGCTTTTGGGAAACTGCACTGGTCTGAACTGACAGGACGTCTATAGTAACTCAAATAAGCACTCTACGAACATGGTAAGCAGAAAATCATCTCAGAATGCACAACATTCTGGGTGAGTCTGTGCCCCTGATAGGCTCAGATTTCTGTTCTTGACTGACAAGAATGGAACTCAATGTGGTCTACTGTTGTAGCCCATCCACTTCAATGCCAGTGTTTTGTGCATGCTGAGATGCTTTTCTGCTCAGCGTGGTTGTAAAGAGTGATTATATGAGTTACTATATCCTTCCTGGCAGCTCAAACCAATCTGTACAGAGTTTCCCAGAAGCACCGTAACACAAAGATCATCGTTAAATGGTAGCGCGAACATCACAATGAACACTCTCTCTTCTAGTTAAGATGCTCTTAGCGTTAAGAGGCTTTTGGGAAACCCACCCCTGGCCATTTTCCTCTGACCTCTCTTATCAACAAGGCGTTTCCACCCACAGAATTGTCGCTCACTCAATGTTTTTTGTTTTTCACACCATTCTGTGTAAACTCTAGAGACTGTTGTATGTGAAAACCCCAGGATGTCAGCAGTTCCTGAAATACTCAAACTAGTCCATCTGGCACCAACAACCATGCCATGATCAAAGACACAGAGATCATGATTTTTTTTCTTCATCTGATATTTGATGTGAACATAAATTGAAGCTCATGATCTGTATCTGCATGAGTTCTTTATGCATTGCACTGTTACCACACAACTGATTGATTAAATAACTACGTGAATGTGCCGGTGTACAGTTGTTCTCAATAAAATGGACCATGAGTGTATAGACCTGCATTTTGTCTAAGATTTCACAGTAGTTCAATGGTTAGGCCTGGGATTTTACATATCCATTTTGAAATTTCACAACTGGTTTAGGTTTGTTAGAAGTACGAAATAAAATTTGAATATTAGGCAAAGTAACTACTAATTAGTTTAATGCATCATTTTATCAGGTGAAAATAAGTTTATTAAAAAGTTCTATATCAATTGAACACACACACACAAAAACACCCCACAGACAAATAAATACAAACTGGAAGTTTGTGTGTGTGTGTTTTAAATTAATGCTTGTGCATTTGCATATAACCAGAAAAAGAAGCCTTTATTTGTCATGTGTACACTCAAGCACAGTGAAATTCCTCCTCTGCATTTAACCCATGTGAAGCAGTGAATACACACACACACACACACACGCAATGAGCGTGCACACATACCCAGAGCAGTGGGCGGCTATGCTACAGCATTCGGGAAGTAGTTGGGCTTAGGTGCCTTGCTCAAGGGCACTTTTGCCATGATACAGAGAGAGGGAAAAGCACTGTTCACATGCACTCAACCCCCTTCATATTTTTTCTGCCAGTCCATGAATCAAACCGGTGACCCTTTGGGCCCAATGCTGCTTCTTTAACCTTCAGGCCATGGCTGCCCACACCATGCACTTCTATTAGACTTACTATAAAGAAGAATTAAAAATGATAAATGATATAAAATCCGGGCACTCCGGTTTCCCTCCACAGTCCAAAGACATGCAGGTTAGGTTAACTGGTGACTCTAAATTGACCGTAGGTGTGAATGTGAGTGCAAATGGGTGTCTGTGTCTATGTGTCAGCCCTGTGATGACCTGGCGACTTGTGTACCCCGCCTTTCGCCCGTAGTCAGCTGGGATAGGCTCCAGCTTGCCTGCGACCCTGTAGAACAGGATAAAGCGGCTAGAGATAATGAGATGAGATGAGATATCAAATCCATATTTGTCATGACCACAATTTGTCTTTAAAACTGCACCATGCCTCTTAGGTTTAATTTTGTGCATTTTATAAGTAAATTGGCTAGTTAGTTTTTATGCATTTTAAAGAGCCTACCACAGTTCTTTTGGAGACTGTCCTATTTGCTTTTGTTTCTGCAGGTAAAATCACACAGGCTCCATTATACAATATTTTTATCTGTGAAGTGTTCTCATTTGTCATTGGTCATTATTACTATGAGAACTAAACCTATGTCCTTACATTCACATGCTTGAGAAAACGTAACCACAAGTGATGATACAGCTTCAGGTGCAAGACTGGGGAATATTTTCTGACTGAAATACTGAGTAGCTTGGGTTTTTTTTCTTGGAAAGTGAAATTAATCTCTTCCTCTTCTCATACATACAGCTGTGTTATATAGTCCACATACGTTTTTGTGTGCGAGGCTACAACAGGTACAACAATTCTCAACTAATAGACTCCTCATGAGAAAGTCTTGATCCAAATTTTACTTAATTAATTTATATCTGAACATGTCTGTAACACCTAAAGACTTCTTTTAATGTTAGATCATCACAGCTCATCTCCACAGATTCACTTTTTTTTTTTTTTTTGCCATGGCTAGCAGTTTTGACAAATAAGCTAGACTACATTTCTAGCTTTTATGTCAAGATATTAAACATAAAACATACATTCCTTTATAGGTATACAAGCTATTATAAGTCTAATATGATTCCATGATGCACAGCTTCTGAAATTGCAAATGATTCTTTCACTTCCTCATGTAGCATGGTATAAAAACCGATAGAGAGGGGTAATAGTTTCACTCCACCTCTCATACAATCAAGGCAGACACACACTGCAGTCACACACAGCATTACCCAATCTTTACAATCGCAACAGCAGGTGAGCTTTAAACCAATCTGATATTACAGCAATAATGAAGGAGTTACAGATTGATTAGCTAATAATTTCTTTGTGTGTGTATTTTCAATAGGGATGCTGTGTGAAAGTAGGTTATGGCATATGACTTTTTGCTCTGACTCTGAGTGTATGGATCCTCCTACTTGCCACTCAGTCACTGCTCCTAAAACTCCTCCACTGACCACCAGCTTGTCAGCACAAATTGAAGTTCCAGTCCATTGCTCTCCCAGCAGCCCTTCTCAAGAGCTCCAGACCCAGCATGGCAACTCTCAGCCTCTTTCTGCACCCCTGGATTGCCGAAATCTTTCTCCAGGCATGGGCATCCCTGGCCGAGCACCATCTCCAGGAACAGAGGCCTTTCTAGTGCCCCCCAGTTGCCACAGTATCTGCCAGCACTACAATGATCTATACATTGCTGGAGGCCAGGTGTTGCCTCTCAGTCCAGGTGCAGGCAATCCAGAAGGCAGTTCCTTGCAGGACCCACTCCCTGGGCCTTTCCTGCTTTCCAGAGATGTTCCTCCCCCCTCCCTTCTTCCTCCTCTACTCCCTGAACATAAGAATTCCAAACGCTGGAGAGAGGGCAGTCTGCGTGAACGTCTCTCTTTGCTGCAGGATGGTCGTCCACTTTCTAACTCAGAACTGAACGGCTACCTGGAGCAGAAACTGCTGGAGCTGTACACAGAGTATCTGACTGAGGGTCCTATCCTGGCATCTGAGATAGAGCAGATCACGCTACAGCTGAGCCGAGAGCACAAGCTGGAGACGGGGCAGGTCAAAGACATGCTTCTCAGCTGCCTGCTGAAGGCCACTAGCAGCCAACAGTCCAGCGAGTTCAGTACACCAATGCTGCAGATCTCTACCCAGACAAAGTGAAAAGGATAGAGAGAATGTGGAAAAGTGTGTGTGTGTGTGTTTGGGGGGACAACACAGTGATGGGAAGTTATAGAGCTAGAATGAGAAGAAAATGTGTGTAAATTCTTTCAGTTATACACTTAATGTGTATTATAGAAAAAAGTGTGACATTAAATACATTTTAGTGGCAACTTTGAAAAAATTTTGATGTTAAAAAACAGGAAAAAGTTGAAGGAAATGTGACTAAAAAACAAGGAATCAAAATATTAATTATACAAAATGTGACACAGTTGAATATATTTCCTTGGTAAGTCAGGAAGTGAATGTAAGATGACAGCCCTCTAATTTCAATCATAATTGTATATGAAAATAATTATTTCCATAATTTCACTGAACTGAATTCACTGAATTTTGCTGATGGACTGGAATCCTATTCAGGGCATATTCCTTTGTCACATCCAGTGTTCCCAGGATGGGATACTTCACAGCCCTGACCAGCATATACTGATTAATGAAGATGAATGAATGAATTTTGCTGAACTTTTCATAGACTTTCTAATGCTTTAAGCCACTCATATCTCCAAACTGGCCGAGAAGCATCATATCTGCATGTGACCATGTTTGTTCTCCAAATACAGTTCTGACTCTGTTTTCACTTACTACTGTGTTTGGATTAAAATGCTATTCACACTCATTCAGTCTATCTCTATTCATCATTCCAGATAATTTCTACATTAATTTCTTATTTCTGACTAAAAGCTAAAATGGATTTCATCTACAAAACTAAATCAGTATTTTACAAACATATACATTATTCTATCTACTTATGCTATTTGTAAGTAATAGAGGGAGTAATAGTCTGGGATGAAGTGAAGGTAAGAGAAATCATAGTTGACTCCTGTCAGTCTCTCCACCAGCATTTTCCCTCTCGGTGGACATCGAGAGAGAGAGAGACTTCACCTGTATTATGACCTGCAGAGCTTCGGCCTCTGGTCAATCATTATCATAAATATGAATCCATCCCACATACCACTCTAAGAGGTTTTACACTAAAATAGTGTATAAAAGCATTTATAAAAACTTTCATATTATTGGCCAACCCAGGACCTCCTCAGTAATTCTTTTCCAATAACATCACACCCTGAAGTGTTTTATTTTTACTGCCCTAGTGCCAGAAAACTTTCCCATGGAGGAAAATTTACTGTCCAATTCAAAGCCTTGATCCCCAAAATTCCTTCTATAAAAGTTAAATTAACATCTACTTGCAGAAAACTACACCATATTAATGGCAAAACATTTCCTTTGTTAAATAACACTTTATTAAACCTGTTTATTAGTAGTCTTAGATTTGTGGCGTGCCTACCATAGAAGTCTCTGTGAATGAGTTGTTACTATGCATCCATCCATTATCTATAACACTTATCTGTCAGTGTCGCAGAGGAAGCTGGAACCAATCCCAACTGACTTGGGATGAGAATCGGGGTACACCCTGGGCAGGTCACCAATCTATCACAGGGCAAATAAAGAGATGAACAACCATTCACATTGACACCTATGGGCAATTTAGAGTAACCAGTTGACCTAACCCACATCTTTGGACTGTGGGAGGAAACCGGAGCACCTGGAAAACCCAAACAAGCATGAGGAGAACATGCAAACTCCACACAGAACCTTCTTGCTGTGAGGCGACAGTGCACCACTGTGCAGCTCCAAGTTGTGATTATGTTTACAATAAACATTTGGTGGCTCTTTTATCCAAAGGGACTTACTTTTGAGACAAACTACAAGTGAGCAGGTGAGGGTTAAATACCCAGCATGGCAGCTTGGGCATGCTGGGATTTGAACTCACAACCTTCCTTTGGAAGGCATTGTTTGTGTTTTGCTGGGATTCAAACCCGGGTTGCTGGCGTGATAATCCAGCAAACCCCCACTAGGCCACCAGGGGGATGACTCAAGTGCAGAGGCGTGAGGCGAAAGTAGAGTATCAAAAACAGTTTATTTACACTATATACAGTCCAAAGGAAAATCCAAAAGCTCAGAAGATGTACAAAAAACAAAAATATCCAAAGAGTCAAAGTCCAAAATCCAACTAAGAAAAGAAGAGGCAAAAACTCAAACGCTCAGAAGATCAAAAGGTCAAAACAAAATCCACAAAATCCAAAAGAAAGAAGCAAAAACCAAGAATACAAAGACACAGGCAAGGTACATGGGACAGAGGGAACTAGCACTAACAGCATAGCATAGGAAAAAGACTCCATGACAAGGGAACAAACAGAGGGGTATATATATACACACACTAATTAAGGAACAGGGCGGGGCAGGAAACAGGCAATGAAGACAAACACAAAAACACAGTGGCGGCCTCTAGAGGCCAAAACAAACATGACACGATGGAAATAACAGTGGCCTCTAGAGGCCAAAACAGTCCCAGTCCTAACAGGACCCCCCCCTCTAGGAGCGTCTCCTGACGTTCCCAGGGCGATCCGGATGGGCCGAATGGAAGTCCCGGCATAGTCCTTTATCTAGAACGTCCCAGGCGGGGACCCAACAGCATTCCTCAGGGCCATAGCCCTCCCAATCTACTAGATATTGAAGCCCGCCGCGGACCCGGCGGGAATCAAGCAGGCGATGCACGGTGAACACAGTCTGACCCTGGAAGATGCGGGGGGGTTCCTAGGGGCAGGGGCATACGTGGACATCAGTACGGGCCGCAACAGGGAAACATGGAATGTGGGGTTGATCCTCAGAGTCCGGGGCAACTGGAGCCAGTAGGCAACAGGGTTCACCCTGCGCACCACCTTGAAGGGGCCAATGTAGCGAGGAGCAAGCTTGCGGTTCTCCACCCACAGCGGAAGGTCCTTAGTGGACAGCCAAACCCGCTGCCCAGGGCGGAAAGCATGGGCAGGTCTTCTATGGCGGTTGGCCTGAGTCTGGTTGGTTCTGGAGGTCTGGATGAGGGTCTTCCTGACCTTGCTCCAGGTCTTGCGACACCGTCTCACATATTGGTTGACTGAGGGCACCCCCGCATCCTCCTCCTGGTCCGGGAACAGAGGTGGCTGGAACCTGAATTGGCACTGGAATGGCGACAGCTTGGTGGCCGATGACTGCAGGGTGTTGTGGGCATACTCTGCCCATGGCAGCCAGGTGCTCCACGATGTCGGGTTATCCATAGCCAGGCCTCACAGGGTGGTTTCCAGGTCCTGGTTGAGCCTCTCCGTCTGGCCATTGGACTATGGGTGAAACCCAGAGGAGAGGCTGGCAGTGGCTCCGATGACCTTGCAGAACCCGTGCCACACTCAGGAGGAGAACTGGGGCCCTCGGTCTGAGACGATGTCTTGCGGGAGACCAAAGACTCAGAAGACATGAGTGAATAATAGTTTAGCAGTTTCAAGAGCAGAAGGGAGCTTGCACAGTGGTAAAAAGCAGCAGGCCTTGGAGAATCTGTCAACTATGACCAATATGACAGTGTTACTTTGTGACTCAGGGAGACCCGTGATGAAGTCGGTGCGGAGGAAGAACGGTGGCCCTGCTCTTGCTGAAAACTTCCTTGAGATCCCAGTACTCTGTGGGAACTTGAGATAACTCGGTGAGATCAGGAGGCTCAGCAGGAGACACAGGAGAGCTAGAGAGCAGACAAGAGGCATAGCAAGCAGGACCCCACTCCACAACTTGGCTAGTGACCCAGTCTATACGAGGGTTGTGGCGGGTGAGCCAAGGAAGACCTAGAATAACTGGGAACTCAGGTGAAGGAATCGGGTGCAGGGATATTTCTTCCTTGTGACCTTGACACTGGAGGAAGACTGGAGAAGTAACTTGGGTGACTCTTCCATCACCTAACGCTTGGCCATCGAGGGCAGACACAGACAGTGGGACTTCAAGAGGTGCAGTCGGGACATTGATGCTTTGGGCGAAGTGGATATCCATAAAGTTTCCAGCCGCCCCTGAGTCTAACAAGGCTTGACAAGAGTGGACGGACTCACCCCAGGAGATGGAGACCGGGATGTAGATTCCTTGGCCAGGGAGTCCGGGAGAGAGGGTAGGCCCCGTCACAACCCTCCCTCGGCATGACGGGGCGGTCCTTTTCCCAAGAGCTAGGGACATGATGCTCGGAAGTGACCAGGCTTGCCACAGTAGATGCAGCACTTGTCCCTCCTTCTGCGCTCCCTCTCGGCTACAGAGAGACGAGTACGGCCAACTTGCATGGGCTCTGGACAGTCACTGGAGGAGGTAAATGGGCTCCATGTAGAGGCAGTGAGGCCGGGGAGACTCAGGACTTGGCGGCGTTCTCTAATCCTGTTGTCCAGACGAATAGCATGTGAGATCAGAGTTTCGAGGTCACTTGGGCATCCAATAGAGGCCAGGCTGTCTTTGATGGGGTCAGACAAACCATGGTGAAAGGCTGAAACCAGGGCAGCCTCATTCCATCTGCTGACTGCTGCGAGCGTCCGGAACGATATAGCGTAGTCTGCGACGCTTCCTCCTTGCCGGATGGACATGAGCTTTCTGGCTGCGTCGGTACTGATGTCCGCCTGGTCGAAGACCCAAAGCATCTCTTCAGTAAACAGTTCAAAATCAGAGCACTCGGGTCCCCGTCTCTGCCAGATAGCTGTTGCCCAAGCTCGTGCCTTACCAGCTAACAAGGTTATCACAAAAGCGATCTTGCAGCGATCTGTAGTGTAGGTGGTAGGCTGGAGCTCAAAGGTGAGTTTGCACTGGGTAAAGAACTCCCAGCACTCACCGTGCTTGCCGTCATACCTCTGTGGTGCAGGAAGGCTGGGTTCACGAGATGAAGGAGACAGTGTGGCAGGAGGCACTGGATCAGGATATGCAGGCAGAGGTGTCAGCTGTGCCAGGGTTTTCCCAATTTGCTGAAGCAGTACCTCATGGTGAGCAAGGGCCTCACGTTGGCTTGTGAGCCAACATGAGCATCCATGGTCACTCCGAAGCATGTCAAAGCTGGCCAGGTAGACAGTTGAAGCAGCCTCTAGTCATGACGGAGTCTTTCTGTTAGGGTTTTGCTGGGATTCGAACCCGGGTTGCTGGCATGATAATCCAGCAAACCCCCACTAGGCCACCAGGGGGATGACTCAAGTGCAGAGGCGTGAGGCGAAAGTAGAGCATCAAAAACAGTTTATTTACACTATATACAGTCCAAAGGAAAAAACAAAAGGATAATCCAAAAGCTCAGAAGATGTACAAAAAACAAAAATATCCAAAGGGTCAAAGTCCAAAATCCAACTAAGAAAAGAAGAGGCAAAAACTCAAACGCTCAGAAGATCAAAAGGTCAAAACAAAATCCACAAAGTCCAAAAGAAAGAAGCAAAAACCAAGAATACAAAGACACAGGCAAGGTACATGGGCCAGAGGGAACTAGCACTAACAGCATAGCATAGGAAAAAGACTCCGTGACAAGGGAACAAACAGAGGGGTATATATACACACACTAATTAAGGAACAGGGCGGGGCAGGAAACAGGCAATGAAGACAAACACAAAAACACAGTGGCGGCCTCTAGAGGCCAAAACAAACATGACACGATGAAAATAACAGCGGCCTCTAGAGGCCAAAACAGTCCCAGTCCTAACAGTTTGTGAGTGCAGTCATTGTCCTTTTTGTTTGTAATAAGCTTTTATGAGCTCTCAGCTTCAGAGATTTGTATGTTAGTAGCACTACCTGAAAGGTTTATTCAACAGAGTCAATAGGATCCTACTGTATTTTATAAAATACTTTATAAAAGTAGTGATATTTGCCAGATTTGCATACTGCAGCTGGGTTTCAATTTATGATATTTTTTGAACAAGTTCAGAAGCCTGCATCTCTGATGGTATGGGGTTGCATTAGTGCGTGTGGCATGGGCAGCTTACACATCTGGAAAGACACCATCAATGCTGAAAGGTATATCCAGGTTCTAGAGCAACATATGCTCCCATCCAGACGACGTCTCTTTCAGAGAAGACCTTGCATTTTCCAACATGACAATGCCAAACCACATACTGCATCAATTACAGCATCATGGCTGCATAGAAGAAGGGTCTGGGTACTGAACTGGCCACCCATAGAAAACATTTGGCGCATCATAAAACGGAAGATACGACAAAAAAGACCTAAGACAGTTGAGCAACTCGAATCCTACATTAGACAAGAATGGGTTAACATTCCTATCCCTAAACTTGAGCAACTTGTCTCCTCAGTCCCCAGACGTTTACAGACTGTTGTAAAGAGAAAAGGGGATGTCTCACAGTGGTAAACATGGCCTTGTCCCAACTTTTTTGAGATGTGTTGTTGTCATGAAATTTAAAATCACCTAATTTTTCTCTTTAAATGATACATTTTCTCAGTTTAAACATTTGATATGTCATCTATGTTCTATTCTGAATAAAATATGGAATTTTGAAACTTCCACATCATTGCATTCCGTTTTTATTTACAATTTGTATTTTGTCCCAACTTTTTTGGAATCGGG
The DNA here is from genome assembly GCF_027579695.1 of Neoarius graeffei. NCBI lineage: Eukaryota > Metazoa > Chordata > Actinopteri > Siluriformes > Ariidae > Neoarius > Neoarius graeffei. Next base: position 36,250,690 of record NC_083577.1, read on the forward strand.
GTTGTAGTTCGAGATGTCGGGGAACTCAACTGAAGGGTAGTTTTCAAGATTGTATGACAAATCCTTCTTTCCCAGATTGTAGGGGTCGATTCCATTGCACATAGCAATCTTCTGAATATATCTAAAGCAAGCAGTGGCTTCTAGATTACAAGCATACTCTGATAAGTTATCCCTCGTTGTTTGCACTACAGCAGCTGTTTTGGTTTGCTTGACCACCAGCAGTTTTACCGGAAGTGAAATCACTAAGAAAAGTCATGTGACTGAAACCCAAGAATATGAAAACTTGTAGCGTCCTAGCAACCATCGCAAAGACGTGAACAAAAGGCCCAGAAACTCCTATTTACCCGGGCAAAAACAATACAAGATTTATCTTGTTGTGCCCTGATCCCCAGATCTTTAACCCAGCCACATATAAAAAGTTGCACTCCTCCATGCTCTTCCGGGTTTTCATCTGTGTGTCCATGTAGAACGATGTCTGCAGCACCAGGTAGTTTGAGATGTTGGGGAACTCAACGGATGGATAATTTTCCAACTCATAATGAATGAATAACTTTATTTAAACACAATAAGTTGATCAGCAGAGCTGGTGGGGTCATGCATGTACAGATACAAATAATTACAAATACAAAAAAAGAAAATATACACAATTTAAAAAAAAACCCTTAAAATCTGTTGATTATCTGTTAATTATCTTCACATTAAGTTAATTAATAGTATGCATAACTATCTCTTTGTATTTAGTTATGGCTACAATATGATCAAAATTTATTCTACTCACGTCAAATTTAGCTAGTAAGTTTTTCTTTCACAGGAAAAATCCTTTGTTAGTGTGTGACGGTCTATCCCATTGAGTGGTTTCTATATCCACTTCTTTTGGTTTTTAATAACTTGCTTGTTTGCTGAACACAAACATGGCAATAAGTTTTTGTGTTAATGGACCAGACTCCACTTTTGGATCATTAATGCCTTTTGACTGAGAATGACCTTCAGGCATGGTTTGGCTTCTGGCACATCCATACAGTTTTAAATACAATAACTACAATCTAAAAACATGTTTTTATTGCATTTATTTAATTCCCATCTGTAACAGGGAGTGATGTTGCATCCCATTCATACACTTTACAATAGATTATTAGATTCTAATAGAATAGATGAGCCAAAATAATTGGGGATCTTTTTTAATGGGCCTTGACTTAGTACAAGTATGAATAGGTGGGCCTTAAAGCAGAAAAGGTTGAGAACCCCTGCCCTAGATGTCAGGTTTAAATAAGACAGGTTCCACCACAGTTCTAATCAAAGGCACCTAATCTGGAACACATGAGTCTAATTTTATGGATTTGAAAGTGTGATAAATATAAAAGTGTACTTACTTTTTCCAGGGTGTCCTTACTTTAAAAAAATACATTTAAATTATGAAAATGACTACAAAATGTCAATTTTGTGTTGTTTGTTGGAGCATATTCCCTTTATCTGTAGGCACTGTATCAAAGAGTGAAATATTTGTTTGTTTAAATATGTTGAGAAAAGTCTACAAATTCCATGGGTTGTAGAAGTTGCTGTTTCTCTACCCCAATTACGACTGCTTTTTTAATGTTTTACTTGGGATGTAACTCTAAATTGTAAGAGTTTTTTAGTGGTTAGATTCCCTCTAGCCAGTTGGCTATAATATGTATGTGGAAATGAGTATTAATTGAATTGTGAGCCACTGGCTAGAGGGGTTCTTGGGTTTCTTTTCATTTTATTTAATCCAGCTGAGGGGTTGGTTGAATCAAGGGTGTTTGGGGCTAATTGGTAATTGTGGTGTTTATGTTGTGTTCATTGTGCACTGCATTTTGAATGAGTAGGGTGACCGACCCCCCCCCCCCCCCCCCCCCCCACACACACACACACACACACACTCACTCCAATTGACATATGTGGGGAAAAATAAGTCAGAAAAATACAAACAATAAATAACACTTAGAGCTTAAACATATAAGAACAGTGTATATATTTTTAATTAAAAAATTTCTTATGCAGTGCAAAATTATTTCACTGAATTTGTGTTAGATTAAAGGTAAGTAAACGTTGCAGGTTTGTGCAAGACCAAAATATAATTAACATGATAGTTGAACAAAATGGACTGTAAGAATAAAAATACAGTTGTCCAAACAAAGGGCAATTTCCCTATGCAAAGAATATATACAAAGTTCTGAGACAGATGTTATAATTTCAAAAGGTGTGAAAGACAGCACCCAGAATTCTACAAAGAAAGAATTCTCTGATGGAAACACCACTTGCAGAAGTGTTTAGACTTAAATGGAGGATATGTAGAGAAATAGCTTTGTTATTTTCATAAATAAAGATTTTTTTCAATTTGTCTTAGAACTTTTTGACTTAACCGTGTGTGTGTGTGTGTGTGTGTGTGTGTGTGTGTGTGTGTGTGTGTGTGTATACTGTATGTAAGAGAGTGAGGATATGACAGTCACACAAAGATATGAAGTTTTTGAGTGGTGAAATATATATATATATATATATATATATATATATATATATATATATACACACACACACACAGTGGCATGCAAAAGTTTGGCACCCTTACTTAAAATGTCTGTTACTGTGAATAGTTAAGTGAGCAGAAGATGAACTGATCACCAAAAGGCATAAAGGTAAAGACGACACATTTCTTTTCAGCGTTTTCTGCAAGATTTGTGTATTATTTTTGTTTTGTACAATTGGAGAGTGAAAAAAGAAAAGGAACACCATGCGAAAGTTTGGGCACCCCAATACATTTGAGTTCTAAGGTAACTTCTACCAAGGTTCCAGACCTTAATTAGCTTATTGAGCTGTGGCTTGTTCAAGTTCTTCGTTAGGAAAGGTCAGATGATGTAGATTTCAAAGCTGTATAAATTCTCTGACTCCTCAAACTTGTCCCTAAAATCAACAGTCATGGGCTCCTCTAAGCAACTCCCTCGCATTCTGAATAATAAAATAATTGATGCTCACAAAGCAGGAGGAGGCTACAAGAATGTAGCAAAGTGTTTTCAGGTAGCTGTTTCCTCAGATTGTAATTTTTTTTTTATAATTAAAGTTTTTATTTGAACAACTGTGGTACATGGCTCATATGGTACATCATACAGAAAAGCAAAGATAGAAAAAGAAAAAAGGTCAGACAGTTAAATTAACGTAATTTGATAAGTGTTCCTGGTTGAAAGAAAAAACATATAAAGTATAATCTTAACACAAAAACACAGAAGGTGAATGCACATAGGCATCATAGTAGATCCCTATAACTAAGGTATTAGTCCAGAGGTCAGATACTCTGCAAAGAAGTCCCAGCTACCCAGTGCTACAGGCCCTTCGCCTCTTATTCTAGCAAGCATGATCTCACACGACACTGTCTCACTCATTAAAACTTTCCATTCTTGGAATGTTGGGTTTATGGGTGATTTCCAGTGCCATAGTATGATTCTAGAAGCTGAGGGTAACCCAACCATCAATACTGAATGAGCGTCTTTAGTCAGCTGTGGTATTACGGTCTTATCTTCTAAAAGGCATAAGCGTGGGCATGCCGGCAGGTCCACTCCCATCCACGTCTCCAAAAACCCCAATATTCTGCACCAGAATGGCTTGACCATAGCACAATCCCACATAAGATGCAGAAATGTGCCAGTTTCCTTTTTACATTTCCAGCAGATGTTACTAGTTATTAGCCCTATTCTAAAAAGCCTGCATGATGTCCAATAAAACCTGTGTAGGACTTTGTATTGAATAAATTTACATCTAATTTCTTTAATATATTTACCATTATCTGCCAAAATTTGTTCCCAGATATCTTTGTCAATGTCACAATCAAGTTCCCTCTGCCAAATTATTCTTAAATTTACACATGTGCCACTGGTCAAACAAATTGATTTATTGTAAATTACTGATGCCTTATGATTACATGGCTATTGGAAGTAGTCAACAACTGGATTGTCTACTTTATTTGGCTGACTTTTTTCCATTATGCAGTGTCTAATCTGCAAGTACTTCCAGAAGTCACCCTTCTCTCGAAGATCGTACTCCTGAACTAGATCAGCAAAGGATTTAAAGATGCCATCTTTATAGAGGTCATTAATTGTATGAAGTCCTTTCTTTACCCAGCTTTTCCAAAACACTGTTTGTTTCCCTATTCTAATTTCTGGGTTATGCCATACACTGTAAGAAGTGATTCTGGAGAGTGGTAAATATAATCTATGCAAACCAGATAAAATTTACTCGATTATTGCAGTCAGCCGAGGAATTATAAAGTAATGGGTAAATTATACATATGCTACCTATTCATTAACGGTAACAACCGTTACATGGAAAAAATATGGTAAAATATATCCCAAAGCCGTGAGTCCTGTGCTCCAAACTGTGCATGCGTCAGACCACGTGTTTGAGTGAGTGGGACAGGGAACTCTCAGACTGCCAGCTTCCTCTTTCTGGCTGTTAGTTTAGTGAGTTATAAAACAGGTTCATTACTTGAAATGTTGTGTGAAGCTGTTGTACTGCACTTTATTTTGTGTTTTTTGATCATTTGGTGCATCATTGCTGCATATAAACAAGGCGGTTCAGTTATTTGTTGTATAAATGCACCTGGACTGCAGATTTGGTCAGTCCAGAAACAACATTTGAAGCTGTTAGTTAGTGAGTTATAAAACAGGTTCATTACTTGAAATGTTGTGTGAAGCTGTTGTACTGCACTTTATTCTGTGTTTTTTTTTTTTTTATGATTTTATGGATTAAAAACATTGAGATGATGAACCATCTGAAAGTCTTTTTTTTGGGGGGGGGGGGGGGGGGTACATCTTACCTTCTCCGAATAAGTAATGGTTACTAACTGATATTAATTACCTTTGATTAGTAATTATCAGGTATTACCTACTAGCAAACAAGAGATAATTTTACCCAATTTCAATGAGAAAGTAGCTTTTGAATAGATACATAAATGTGAGGTAAATTTTACCCAATTTATTTAAGTATTTCATAGCTTTTTATTTCAGTTATTTTATACTCAATATATGGAATTAAATCTACCCCAAACAAGTCAATTCAAATTGTTACCTCAGATTTATTGGGTAAATTCTATAGGTTACTTTTTTCAGTGTAGTGAGGCATATTGCTGCTTGTAATGTGAGTGTTTGTGTAGCTTATGAATCTTTGCCCAGACCTCCCTAGAGTGCTTAATAATTGGGTTTTTATCTCTATACCAGTCACTTGTTGGGATAATACTTGTACTGTATAGGATGAAAGGGTGTGGCAAGAGTCTCTTCTATGGTGGCCCATCTTAAGCCAGACACCATTCCGCTCCAATGTTTAGCTATCTTAGCCATTTCAAAAGACAAGCTATACAATCTGATATTAGGTAAACCCAGCCCACCTTTATCCTTAGGTGTGAACAGTTTGCTCAATTTAAATCTAGGTTTCCTCCCTGCCCCAAAAAATTCCTTGATGAGATTATCATACTGTTTAAAAATATGATATGGTATACTGAGCGGGAGCATCATGGATATATAATTAATTTGTGGGGCAATCACCATTTTAATAACATTTACTTTGCCACACAAGGTCAGGTTTAACTTCTCCCATTTCCCTATATTTGTCTTGATTTTTTGAAGCAGTGGATCATAGTTCAATGCAGTCATTTCACTAAAGTCTGGGCTCAACTTGATACCCAGGTAGACCATGCCCTTTAGGATCCATTTAAAGTTATACGGTGTCATTACTTGTGGATGACAATGTTTGGATATTGGCATTGCTTCAGATTTGGTCCAATTAATTTTGTAACCTGAAAGCTGAGAATATTCACTGATAGTATCCATTAAAGCAGGTAGGGAGTTTTGTGGGTCACTAGTCAGAAAAAGTATGTCATCAGCATAAAGCATTAGCTTATGTTCACTACCCCCTCCTTTCACTCCTTTGATGGAGGAGTTTGCTCTTATAGCTACCGCCAGAGGTTCCAAGACAATTGTAAATAGAAGTGGTGATAGAAGACACCCCTGTCATGTTCCTCTGGAGAGGTTAAAGAATGATGAGATCAGACCATTTGTCATAACTGCTGCCTTAGGATTACTGTACAGTATCTTAATCCATTTCGTGAAACCAGTTCCAAACCCAAATCTAGACAGGGCCAAGTGAAGAAAACCCCACTCGACCCTGTCAAAGGCCTTCTCAGCATCCAATGAGACTGCAGCCACCAATGCAGTGTTGGAGGAGTGTAACCATATCAAATGTATAAGCCTTCGTAGATTATCAGTCGAAGATCTACCCTGTAAGAAACCAACCTGGTCTGGGTGTATAATGTCTGGTAAAACTGTTTCTAGCCTTAGGGCCAATACCTTGGCCAGTATTTTGCTATCTACATTAATTAGGCTAATTGGCCTGAAATTGGCAGGATCTGTATGGTCTCTGCCTTTTTTAGGAATCAATGATATGAGCTCTTCATTCAGAGATGGTGGAAGTGAGCTGGTCTGAAAAGCCTCTTCATACACCTTAGTCGAAACTGGAGTAATTATGTCTATATACTCTTTGTAATATTCAACAGGAAACCCGTCGGTTCCAGGTGATTTCCCTGTTTTCATAGCTCGGATAGCTTTTATCACCTCCTCTCGGGACACTGGTTTGTCAAGAATATCTACCTGTTCAGACGTTAGGCTTGGAAGAGTTATGTTTGAGAAAAAGTTCTGCAATGATAGTTTGTTTGGCATACCTTCTGATCTATACAGCTTCTCATTAAAACTTTTGAAGACCTCATTATTTCCCTTGGAATATGTTACTAGTGACCCCCCTCTTCTTATCGCTGGGATTACATGAGCAGTGCTTTGCTCCTTAAGCTGTCTAGCCAGAAGCCTGCCTGTTTACTCTTCTGCTTCATAAAATGTTGTTTTCAATCTAAATAGAGCATATTCAGCCTTTTTGTTAAATATTTCATCTATTCTGAATTTACATTTGCAAATATTATTAAACAGACTATCTGTATAATGCTTGGCCAGTTCTCTCTCCATGATTAATTCTGCTTCCAATTTAACAGTGTTAATGTGCTCTTTTTTCTTTTTGGAAGTTTGTGCAATTATTTTACCTCTAATGTAAGCTTTTGATGCCTCCCAGACCATTGCCACACTGTCTGTACTACCCATGTTGATCTCAAAAAATCATGATAGATCTTCAGCCAGTTCATTATGAAATACCTCATCTTGCAGCATGGAAGTATTCATCCTCCATCTACCTCGCCTGATTCTGTCTGGGTGTATATTTATACAGAGTTCAACAGGTGCATGATCTGACAGTGAAATAGCATTAATGTTGCTGTCGATGACAGCATTGATTAGATTCTGAGAGATCAAAATAATATCTATATGGGAAAAGGACCTGTGGCAATGAGAGTAAAAAGAATATTCTTGTTTATTTGGATTAACCAAATGCCATATGTCAATCAAACCATTGTCTCTCATCAACATGTGAATGGCTGCTCTATCCTTAGGTATTACGGTTCAGGAAAATCTGCTTTTATCTAATGTATTATCCAAAACCTGGTTAAAATCTCCTGCCAAAACCACTTTACCATGTGCATTCCCCAATATGCTATTAACCTCATGGAAAAAAGATGGCTCGTCTTTATTGGGGGCATAAATATTACAGAGTGTTAATTCCATGCCATTTATGATGGTATCAAGACAAATAATTCTACCATTCGCATCCCTAAATTCTCTTACCAATGAGAAATTTAACATTTTGTGTACCAAAATAAGAACTCCATTTTTCTTGCTGGAAAAAGAACTATAAAAAACTTGCCCCAACCAATTTCTTTTAAATTGTTTAGCCTCATCATCCTTTAGGTGTGTTTCTTGAATAAATGCTATGTCTGTTCATTGAAGTTTAAGATATGAAAGCACCTTCTTCCTTTTCACTGGGTTTCCGCATCCATTTATGTTCCAGGACACTACCTTAACATAAGAATTATTTGCCATTCAGGCCTTATAGAAAACAAATTAAAATATTGAGCATATAAAGGCAATTCCATTTTGTCTGACCTTCTTGAGACATTACCAGAGCTTTTGTACCACTGAATAATTTCAAAATCAAAATGTCCAGAACTGGCAAGTGAACAAACATGACCAAAATGGTCAACAAAACCCCTCCCTTATCAGTAGAAGAAAACATATTCACACACAAGAGACTCCTACTAACTGGAGACTCTTCCTTTTTTAAATCAGTCCAAATACCAGAAAAGAAAAAGAAAAGAAAAAGAAAATCTGACTTGGTCTGTGGAACGTCCAACTCTCCTAGATTCAGATAGCTACACAAAAAACGTCCAGCCACACCATACCTTTCTCAAACTCTCCATTAGTGGTAAATGTCACTGTACATTACACTGTAAAACCCAATAAGGTCACTGAGCTCAAAAATTTTATTGAAACCGATTGCATAAAAATTTTTGAGGTAAGTAACTTAAATTTTTTAAGGTAAGATTTCTTAAAAATTACACTATAGTTACACTTAATTGTAATTTCTAAGAAATCTTACCTTAAAAAATTTAAGTTACTTACCTCAAAAATTTTTACGTAATCGGTTTCAGTAAAATTTTTGAGCTCAGTGACCTTATCGGGTTTTACAGTGTAGTCGTCACCAATGTCGTCTCTTCCATCGCCCTCTGCCTCCGTCATTTGTTGCTCAATGAACTTGACAGCCTTTGACGAGTCTTGAAACTTTCTCTTCCTCCCATTCCATGTGAACCATAGTGTCGCAGGAAATGCAAGGGTGAACTTCACTTTCTTGGCATGCAGTGGTTGTTTGGCCGTTGTAAAGGCCTTTCTGCTTTCAGCCAGTTCCTTTGTCATATCTGGAAGAAGCGAGAGGTTGCATCTGCTCCACGTTACTCCCCCTTTTTCCCTTGCTGCTTTAAGCACCTTTTCTCTCGCAGATGAACATAAGAATCGAATCATTATTAGTCTCTGTGGTAAAACAGGCCAAATCGCCAGGTCCACAAAAAAAAAAAAACTGGCTCTGCCACAAATAGCACTTTAGTGCAAGGTGTTTTATTTACAGTGCACCCAACATACAGGCAAACATGCAAAAGTTGCCAAGAGCGGTGAAAAGGTATATTGTAGGTTATATAATACAAAAAAACTTAATAAATTACAAATAATAATAATAATTAAAGACAAAGGAGAAATAGCACTTCCACAAAATATGGAACTTTTACAGCCACAGTCTACATTACCCTTGCTGTCCCCTCTCACTCTCCCATACACTGAATGAGAATCCCCTTTTAGGCCCTAAGTCCCTCCCCAGGCCATACCACCCTGCACATTAATCAATCATTGTCACAAAAGGCATAATGGATTACATGTGCAGCAATAATCACACATTCATATAAACACTGCACATTACCATAAAAACTATTGCACTTTTGCCCATCTAGCACCCTTACGAAAATTAACCATGGTTTTACTATGAAAACTAACCATGGTTTTACCATGGTTTATAGTTATTCATAGTTTTCATGGTTTTTTGGGTGACCATGAAAACCATGGTTCATGACTATGGTTTAACCATGATTTAACCATGGTTTCACTATGGTAAATGTTAATGTATCTGGGCTGTTAATCGAGATCCTTCTCTACAGCATTGACTGTTGGACGAAAGCATGATAATACTACAGTTAGTGCATCCTTTTAAAAACCATACTATCCCTTTTTAAACTAATTTCATAGTTACTATGACCTATTACACATACAACTATGATGCTACCACAGCTACTGCAGTACTATGGATAAACCACAGTAATGCTATGGTTGGTTCATAGTACTTAGAATCACCATGAAATGCCATAGTAGATCCATGGTTACTACCATGGATAAACCACAGTAATACTATGGTTGGTTCATAGTACTTAGAATCACCATGAAATGCCATAGTAGATCCATGGTTACTACCATGGATAAACCACAGTAATACTATGGTTGGTTCATAGTACTTAGAATAACCATGAGATACCATGGTAGAATCATGGTTCCTACACATAAAAACCATAGTATAACCATGGTTACTACATAAAAACCATGGTAAAACCATAGTAAACCATAGTAGATTTTCGTAAGGGCATGTATAAATAACACATTCACTGAACCCCCCCCCCCCCCTTTTCCCATAGTATAGTCCAATCCCATGATGCATTGCGCAGGCCAGACTCTAGTAAAGTAGCCCCAAGTTTGAACCGCTCGGTTTGGCTCTCATTTCCCTGCACTGGAATTACACGGACCATTCAAACAACCCACCAAACACAGAAACGCCACCCACAAACATGCCCAACACAAAATACAAGACAGAGCGCTCAAAGATAAGCACAAACACAACATTCAACAATGACCATTTTATCGTGTGTGGTATAGCAAATTGTTTAAAAGTACGAACCACTAAAGATGAAGGCAATATGTGTGTGTGCGTGCATGTTACTCTCTGCTACTAACTTTAGGTGTGCACCACCGCTGTCGTAGCCGTAATATTATTGTTTAATGAAAGTAGCGTGTAAACGAGAAAACAACAAGCGTGCTTTACGTGCTTAATGAAACAATAGGCAGCGCTACAGGCAGGGCCGCGTTAACCCTTGCCGAGGCCCTGGGCAGAACACCCCCCCCCCCTCCCCCGAGGCCCCACCCCCGCCTGTTGTCAACTGCGCTCAGCAAATTCACCCCCTCAGACGTGCCTGTCTAACTAGACACAGAAACTTAAATAATGACAGTGGCACAATTAGAAATACTATTGAACGATAAAACTTTATATCCATCAACACCTATTTAATCAAGAAAAAGCAATGGTGAAATAGGCAACTGCATGGTGAAAAAATCCATCAGACATCACGGTTAACAAGTCTGGTTAACTAAAGTTTAGCCTCAAGAAGCCTTTGAATGAGTGAGTCAATGAACAACATGTCAAGAACATAACCTAGGCCTACAACAGTTTCTTTAGTATTCAGAACAAGAACATTCATTTGGTATATAACCGTTCGTTTTCATTTTGGAATCCAGGCGACTTTTAACTTGTGAAAACAAAGAGCGATAACAAAGAAAGAAAAATATCTTGCTTCTCAGAAATAAATCTCAAAATGTTAGGCTATGTGAAACATTTCATCCTTTCACACACGTAATGTCCCAAACAGCAGTGGCACACAACTTTGCGCATTCAGTTTGACAGCCATGGGTCAACTTACAAGGGCACTTTCCTACTTTTCTGGAAAGCGAAGTCATTAATTAAATCATTGAACTCAAGCTGGCGTAGCGTGTGAAGACATGGTGGACAGTGATCATATTGACAATGACAGGTGATTTATGCGACGGGACAAGGTGGGCTTCCTTACGGGTGGCGAAATGCATCAAAAATGTTATCAATATGATCAAAACTTCTGAAAATATTGTTTCATATTTTCCTATCTCGCTACCTCCGAGGTCCCCTAGTGGCCGAGGCTCTGGGCAGCTGTCCATGAAGCCCATTAGGATAACGCGTCCTTGGCTACAGGTGCCGCTCGTGAATGGAGACAGAGGCCTCCGTCACATTCTCGGTGGTTGGTTTTCCTCCAGACGATATCCAGGAGAACGATGTGCCCTTTCAATCTCAAATTCACTGTCAATGTCCATGCCTAAACCCTCAGACAAGATCCTTTCAATACATGCCTTTAAGTTGTTTCCCTCAGCGCCCTCCTTCAAACCTAGCAGCCTGACATTGTTATGGCGGCTTCTGTTTTCCAAATCTTCTACACGACTCCACAGTGTGTCTATACGCCTACGGTGTACCTCGCGGTCATTGACCAACTGTTGGGTAATGTCCTCCACTTCGGATATTCGGGTTTCGGCCAGTCAGCCATCCTTGCATGGCGCTTACAGCATTTTTCAGTTCCGTTGTAGTCTCTTTAATAGTTGACACGTCCGTAGCCACTGTATTGAGCATAGAGCTCATTTTACTCACTTCAGTGAAAAGGTTTTCCAGGCTAGCATTGTGTTCAGAGCGTTTTGGGCTAGCACCACCAGTGTCCCTGTCAGGCTTTCCACGCGTGTTCATGAAATACTTCGAGGATGAAGCCATAGTCTATATTTGACGGATAAATTGACGAGGAAACTATGAAGCTATTGACGAGTATAACAAATAATTGTAAATGAGGAGATATTGACGAATAAATTACATTATTTCGGTGACGTTTCTCGACAACTTCTAGTGTGCGGCCATCTTACTCGGCGATCCCACGTGACTCTCAGATTGTAATGTTATTAAGAAATGGCAGTTAACAGAAACAGTGAAGATCAAGGTGAGGTCTGGAAGATGAAGAAAACTTTCTGAAAGAACTGTTCGTTGAATTGCTAGAAACGCAAATAAAAACCCCTGTTTGACTGCAAAAGACCTTCAGAAAGATTTAGCAGACCCTGGAGTGGTGGTGCACTGTTCTACCATGCAGCGACACCTGAACAAATATGACCTTCATGGGAGAGTCATCAGAAGAAAACCTTTCCCGCATCCTAGCCACAAAATTCAGCGTCTGAAGTTTGCAAATGAACATCTAAATAAGCCTGATGCATTCTGGAAACAAGGCCTGTGGACTGATGAAATCAAAATAGAACTTTTTGGCCACAATGTGCAAAGGTATGTTTGGAGAAAAAAGGGTGCCAAATTCCAGGAAAAGAATACCTTTCCAACTCTGAAGCATGGGTGTGGATCGATCATGTTTTGGGGTTGTGTTGCAGCCAGTGGCACAGGGCACATTTCATTGGTTGAGGGAAGCATGGATTTGAATAAATACCAGCAAATTCTGGAAGCAAACATCACACCATCTGTAAAAAAGTTGAAGTTAAAAAGAGGATGGGTCCTACAATAAGACAATCCAAAACACACCTCAAAATATACAATGGAATACCTCAAGAGGCATAAGCTGAAGGTTTTGCCCTGGCCCTCACAGTCCCCTGACCTAAACATCATTGAAAATCTGTGGATAGATCTCAAAAGAGCAGTGCATGCAAGACAGCCCAAGAAACTTGTAGAACCAGAAGCCTTTTGTAAGGACGAATGTGTGAAAATCCCCCAGGTAAGAACTGAAAGATTATTAGCTGGCTACAAAAAGTGTTTACAAGCTGTGATACTTACCAAAGGGGGTGTTACTAGGTACTAACCATGCAGGGTGCCCAAACTTTTGCTTCGGGCCCTTTTCCTTTTTTGTCATTTTGAAAATGTAAAAGATGAAAAAAAAATTGTTTTTACTTAAAATATAAAGGGAATGAGTCATCTTTAACTTTATGCCTTTTGGAGATCATTTCATCTTCAACTTGCTTAACCATTCACAGTAACAGCAATTTTGACCAGGGGTACCCAAACTTTTGCATATAGGCACAGTGGTGTAGCGGTCAGCGCTGTCACCTCACAGCAAGAAGGTCCGGGTTCGAGCCCCGGGGCCGGCAAGGGCCTTTCTGTGCGGAGTTTGCATGTTCTCCCCGTGTCCGCGTGGGTTTCCTCCGGGTGCTCCGGTTTCCCCCACAGTTCAAAGACATGCAGGTTAGGTTAACTGGTGACTCTAAATTGACCGTAGGTGTGAATGTGGGTGTGAATGGTTGTCTGTGTCTACGTGTCAGCCCTGTGATGACCTGGTGACTTGTCCAGGGTGTACCCCGCCTTTCGCCTGTAGTCAGCTGGGATAGGCTCCAGCTTGCCTACGACCCTGTAGAAGGATAAAGCGGCTAGAGATAATGAGATGAGATGAGATGAGATGTGTGTGTGTATTTTTTTTTTCTGAACCAGCTCTAATATGTCACTTTTATAGAACACTGAGGTGGGAGGATTTTCAGAGTAGAGTCTTTAGATCCAATAGCTAAAAGTGGCAGTAATTTCTCAGTAAATGTGTGTGTGAAAGTGTGTATGTGTGTGTTACTGAGAGGATCAGAGAATGACAGCTTTCCTCTGTCCCAATCCAGCTGCACTCTGATCCTCTGGAGCTTCTGTGCTATTGAAAGGATCATGGATGGTTGTGGTGTAGATCGTGCACTATAATGACTGATCTTATACACCACATACCAGATTCCATCTCTGGAGGTTATATCTCCCTTCCTCCAAGCAGATTCTGACATCACACCCACAAGCCATAATGTACAGTTTCCAACTTCAACATCCCAGCAGTGTGTCCCCGAGTTAAAGCTTTCAGAGCCCAGAATGCATTGTAATTCATCAAATCTCTTTGGATTATCAAGAAGGTTCTGTTTCTCAGCACTGAGTCTCAAACTGGTCAGATCATTAGATACAACGAGTTTAGGATGAGCAGTGTTGGGGTCCAGAGTTACAGGTGCTGAAAAAACACACACACACACACACACACACACACACACACACACACACACACACACACACACACACACACACACACACACATTTTTGTATGTTGAATAGATTCATAACCTGGTGTTGTATGTTCATCTTTAAAGATCACAAACACCAACAAGGAGAAGAGAGAAAGTATATTACTATATTGGACCATGTGTTGCATTTTCTCCCAGACTCTGAACTTCAGGTTGGCCAGATGTTTTGCCACATGGATCAGTGCTCCTGAAGGCTTCTCTGGATGCTTTAGTGTGCACTGGGCTCTGCAAAAAACATTCAGGAGTCAGTGTTGCTGTGGGTTTGGATTCAGAAACACAGAGAACGAGAGAGACAGGAACCACATCACTCACCTTTTCACTGTGGCCTTGTAGTTCTGCAAAACAACAAAGCAAATATCAGCAGATACAATTTACATTTTTACATCATGGAAATGTGACGTTTCTGCTGATGGAAAGAAGGTTTACTTTCTCACAGTGTAAATACTGACTAAATGATCCTCACTTGTAAGAATGAGACATCTTCAGCTCTCATCTCCTCTTCTATGGTTCTGATTGTATCTGAAAGAGATGATATGTCTCCGCTCAGCTTCTCAATCTTCTCCTTCATCATCTGACTCTTCTGCTCTTCTTCCTTTCTCAGTGCAGTGATCCTGACTGCCTCTTCATCTCGTAGAAACTGGTGAAGCTTCTCAAACTCCTCCTTAATCTGACACTCTGTGTGTTGGGCCTGAATCTGTAATGAACAGGAAATCCAGTTAAATAAAACTGCAATCATGCAAAAACATAATTATAATATCAACCCCATGTTATTGATTCTAACCTTTATATGTTCTGCAGTCTGACTCCAGTTCAGTTTACAGTCTTGAAAGATCTTCAGTTTCTCCTGTAGGGGCTTCAGTGCAGTTTTCAGCTCCTCCTGAAATAAATTAACACACTGCATTGAGACTGTGTGTTTCAGATTTTAATTTCAAACTACTGCTCAATGAAAGAATTAACTTAACAAAGGAAACTTTTTCAACTAAAAAAAAAGTGGTTGATGTTATGCACTTCCATTTGTTCTACAAAAATTCATCTCATCTCATTATCTCTAGCCGCTTTATCCTTCTACAGGGTCGCAGGCAAGCTGGAGCCTATTCCAGCTGACTACGGGCGAAAGGCGGGGTACACCCTGGACAAGTCGCCAGGTCATCACAGGGCTGACACATAGACACAGACAACCATTCACACTCACATTCACACCTACGGTCAATTTAGAGTCGCCAGTTAACCTAACCTGCATGTCTTTGGAGTGTGGGGGAAACCGGAGCACCCGGAGGAAACCCATGCGGACACGGGGAGAACATGCAAACTCCACACAGAAAGGCCCTCGCCGGCCCCGGGGCTCGAACCCAGGACCTTCTTGCTGTGAGGCGACAGCGCTAACCACTACACCACCGTGGCGCCCTCTACAAAAATTATCAGTTATTATTATTAAAATTATCATAATTATTGGGCAATGTGTCAGTAACAGTGTTGAGAGCACAAGCTCAAAACAGCCTCCAAACATGGCCACCATGAACTACACTTCCCAAGAACCACAGCGCCCTCTGTTTCCAGCTTATTAATTACACCTGTCACTCATTTCCTCCATAATCAGCTTCCCTATTTAAACACCACTCTCACACCCACTCAGTGAGAAGTACTATTCAGTGTTTATCTCATGTTGGTGCCAAGCCATTGCTTGGCTGGTCAAAATTCACCATGAATTAAACTGAACAACATTTTGACCAAATTTATTTTAGAATGCAGAATAAATTAGTGTCCATAATCCATTACTTATAGTTGCTAAATTGAAATTTGTGGCAGCAAAAATAATAAAAAGCATTCTGAAGAAACTAAACCTAACTTATTTAGTTATTAATAAATTTAGGGAAAGACACTCAGGTGGTGTAGTGGTTAGCACTGTCGCCTCACAGGAAGAAGGTCCTGGGTTCAAGCCCAGCGGCCGATGGGGTCTTTCTGTGTGGAGTTTGCATGTTCTCCCCATGTATGCGTGGGTTTCCTCCGGGTGCTCTGGTTTCCCCCACAGTTCAAAGACATGCAGTTAGGTTAACATGAGGTGGCCTTGGGCTGAAGTGCCCTTAAGAAAGGTACCTAACCCCTAACTGCTCCTCAGGTGCTGTCGTGTGGCTGCCCACTACTCTGGGTGTGTGCGCGTGTGTTCACTGCTTCAGATGGGTTAAATGCAGAGGATGAATCTCACTGTGCTTGAGTGTGCATGTGACAAATAAAGGTTTCTTCTTCTTAAAAGATGTTTAGGTACTGAAGATACCAAGTGATGTCATGTTTCAGGTGTTATTTTGTCCCATTCATCGTGAAAACAGGTCTTAAGGTGTACAACAGTACGGGGTCATCAATGTCATATTTTTCATTTCAAAATTCTCCACACATTCTCTATTGGGGACAGAGGGGACAGGCACCCTCTTCTTCCACAGCCCTGCCTTTATAATGTGTGCAGAATGTGGTTTTCCATTGTCTTGTTGAGATAACCTTGGAAAAGGTTTTGTCTTGAAGGCAGCATATGTTGCTCTAAAATCTCAATGTACTTTTCTGCGCCATCACAGAAGTGTAAGTTACCTTTGCCAAGGGCACTGACACAACCCCATACCATGACAGACCCTGGCTTTTGGACTTGTTGCTGGTAACAGTCTGGATGGTCCTTTTTGTCTTTGGTCCAGAGCGCACAGTGTCCCTTTTTTTTTTTTTTCAAAAAAGACCTGGAATACTGATTTGTCTGACCACAGCACACGTTTCCACTGTGTGATGGTCCATCCCAGATGCCTCTGAGCCCAGAGAAGCTGATGGTGCTTCTGGACACAGTTAACATAAGGCTTCTTTTTTGCACAGTAAAGTTTTAACTGCCATTTGTGGATGTAACTCCATATTGTGGTGACAAATGGTTCCCAAAGTAGGAGGCGCTAGTAAGCACCGTATGGAGTAGTCGTATTTCTCAGAGCTCCTCTCCACATTCGAAATAGTTCGGTCATTTACTTAATATTTTACCTAATTTCCCGGTTTCGCCTCATAAATACTTTGGACTAAGTGCCTCAAGATGACAAAACCGAAATCTGAAAGAGGGAAGCGGTAAGAGAAAGCCTCTAATGAGACTGATGGCCAGCCATGTGTGGAGCTAGCTGCTGCGGCTCCGGAGTTAGCCAACGAGTCTGATCTGGAGTCTGAATCGAGCATCCTCGCAGCTATACGATGTATGAGCAGGACAATGAATGATCGTTTTAATGACTTGGAGGCATCTTTGGCATCCACCCAGGCAACGCTGGTGAGTCTCGGTAACCGAATACAGGAGGTGGAAAATGCTAACTTGGAGTATGACCGCCGTCTCTCGCTCATTGAGCAGAAATGTACGAAAATGCAGTCAGAAAATGAAGCACTTCGTCTGAAAGTAACGGACCTGCAGGCTCGCTCCCGGCGGCAGAATATTAAAATCATTGGCTTGCCTGAGAAAATCAAGAATGGACACGCAACAGAGTTTTTGGCAAAGTTCATCCCTGAGCTGCTGGGCACTGATAACTTTCCCAGACCGCTGGAGGTGGACCGGGCTCATCGGCTGGGAAGATGGCTCTCCGAGGACAACGCGCGTCCGTGCGTAATGATAGCACGGATTCATCACTTCCAACTGAAGGAGAAAATATTACAGCTGGCCCGCCAGCAGTCTCCTCTGTGCTACAATGGTAAAGCGGTTCACTTCTTTCCTGATTACCCAGCGGAGGTGATGAAGCAACGGCAGGCATTTGATCCCGTCCGTAAGCGACTCCGAGATGCAGGTGTGAGGTGCGGTTTCATCTACCCAGCACGGCTGTGGATCTCCAGGGGCACCATGGACAGGGTTTTTTCGTCCCCGCAGGATGCCGAGGCGTTTGCAGAGACGCTGTCTTGAATACTATCCGCCGACATGGCGTATTTCGGTATGCGATTCTTAAGTTGTTTGTACACCTACTGGGACATTTATATGACAGTTTGTAAGGTATGTGTGTATGTATGTTAACAAATATATTTATCGCTTTTGATTTTCACAAGCACTTGTCCTCATTAGTGGAGAGGGCACGGGGTCCCTGGGTTAACTTAGTGGCCGGTTAGTTGTTCCTGTATGGTCCAGCAGCCCCTAAGAGAGTATGTAGGGTTTACAATCTCACTTTGTTTGGGAAAGTGGGAGGGGGGGAGGAGGGTGATGTTCTTGTTCGTTTTCATGTGTTCCTCTTGTCTTTATCATTATTTTATTAGGGCATTATGTTTGTATGCGGGGCGGCACGGTGGTGTAGTAGTTAGCGCTGTCGCCTCACAGCAAGAAGGTCCTGGGTTCGAGCCCCAGGGCCGGTGAGGGCCTTTCTGTGTGGAGTTTGCATGTTCTCCCCGTGTCCGCGTGGGTTTCCTCCGGGTGCTCCGGTTTCCCCCACAGTCCAAAGACATGCAGGTTAGGTTAACTGGTGACTCTAAATTGACTGTAGGTATGAATGTGGGTGTGAATGGTTGTCTGTGTCTATGTGTCAGCCCTGTGATGACCTGGCAACTTGTCCAGGGTGTACCCCGCCTTTCGCCCGTAGTCAGCTGGGATAGGCTCCAGCTTGCCTGCGACCCTGTAGAAGGATAAAGCGGCTAGAGATAATGAGATGAGATGTTTGTATGCTGCTACTATGCAAAATCCATATGCATCCTAGTATTCCTTCGCCAGGTGGTGGCATCACTTTTACTAGTTGGAATGTGCGTGGGCTGGGTCATGTGCTCAAGCGAGCTAAAGTGTTCTCTCACTTAAAATCTCTGTCTGCTGATATAGTGTATTTGCAAGAAACGCATATCAGACCCACAAAGGAAAAGTTACTTAGATGTAGCTGGGCCAATCAGATTTTTCAGTCCACATTTTCCAGTAAAGCCAGAGGAGTGGCAATTTTGATCCGTAAGACTGTGCCTTTTAGGCATGTTTCTACTGTGAGTGATCCAAATGGCCGGTTTATTTTGGTAACTGGCTACATTCACTCATTTCATGTTACACTCCTTAATGTATATGGTCCAAATTTTGATGACCCAGCTTTTTTCCGTAAGATATTTAACTCACTGCCTGATCTCTCGGATACACATTTAATTGCAGGTGGTGACTTCAATTGTGTGCTTGATAGCCGTTTGGATAGGTCAGTCCAGCCAAATCAGTCGTCTACCTCCTCCACGGTTTTAAATAACTTAATGTCTTCCATGAATCTAGTTGATATTTGGAGGCTTGGACATCCTACAGATAGAGATTTTTCTTTTTTTTCACAAATGCACAAGTCCTTTTCAAGAATAGATTATTTTTTAATTGACTCTAAATTGATACCAAATGTGATTGCCTCAAAATATCATAATATTTTAATTTCTGACCATTCTCCAATTTCATTGGTCCTAGATCTTAATCACAAAAAACAGCAGTTTAACTGGTGTCTCCACCCATCATTGTGTTCTGATGCATCATTCTGTCAATATATATCCACTAAGATCTCAGAATTCCTGGAGTGCAATGATAATTTGGAAGTCACAGACTCCACTTTATGGGAAACTTTTAAAGTAGTGATTCGGGGTCACATAATCTCTTTTGAATCTTCTCTGTAAAAGGAAAGATGGAAGCGACTGTCAGAAATTGAAACTGAACTATCGCAGTTGGAACTTGCCTACAGGAGTTCCTCCAACCCTTCCACCTTACAAAATATTCTTAAACTAAAATATGAATATAACACTATCCTATCCAGTCAGGTATGCGATCAGTTGTTTAAGATCAGGCAGAAACACTTCGAGTTGGGGGATAAGCCCCATAAATTACTGGCCCAACAGTTAAGAGGCTTGCAAGCTAGTAGAGCCATACACAAGATTAAATCAAAGACTGGAGAACTAATTACTGATCCTAAAAGTATAAACGATCACTTTAGGGAATATTATGCAGAGTTATACATGTCAAATGGAAAAGGGAATGTTTCTGATTGGTTGGGGCGTCTAAAACTTCCTAAATTAAGTGAGGCTGCCCGTGAAGCTTTGAATTCTGACATCACCACGCAAGAGATTCTGGATGCTATAAAATCATTTCCCAATGGCAAGGCCGCTGGCCCAGATGGTTTCGGAATCGAACTGTATAAAAAAAATTCTCTGAAGATTGCTCCCCTCCTTTTGAGGATGTTCAATCATTCATTTGGAACCCAGGAATTTCCGCCCACATTATATGAAGCCAATATTTCATTATTATTAAAAGAAGGTAGGGATGAAACTGAGCCTTCATCTTTTCATCCTATAGCACTGTTGAATTCAGACATGAAAATTTTTACCAAGTTACTAGCAAATCGGGGGCGGCACGGTGGTGTAGTGGTTAGCACTGTCGCCTCACAGTAAGAAGGTCCGGGTTCGAGCCCCGTGGCCGGTGAGGGCCTTTCTGTGTGGAGTTTGCATGTTCTCCCCGTGTCCGTGTGGGTTTCCTCCGGGTGCTCCGGTTTCCCCCACAGTCCAAAGACATGCAGGTTAGGTTAACTGGTGACTCTAAATTGACCGTAGGTGTGAATGTGAGTGTGAATGGTTGTCTGTGTCTATGTGTCAGCCCTGTGATGACCTGGCGACTTGTCCAGGGTGTACCCCGCCTTTCGCCTGTAGTCAGCTGGGATAGGCTCCAGCTTGCCTGCGACCCTGTAGAAGGATAAAGCGGCTAGAGATAATGAGATGAGATGAGATGAGATGAGACTAGCAAATCGGTTAAATAAATACATATCATCCATCATTCACGCTGATCAAACTGGCTTTGTCCCTAATAGATTTTCCTTGTTTAATGTCAGAAGATTGATGAATATAATGTATCATAGGTACAGTAAGGGCTCGAGGGTGGCTCCCCTCTGCCTAGATGCGGAAAAGGCATTTGACCAAGTGGAATGGGCATACATGGTAAAGGCCTTGGAAGAGTTTGGATTTGGTAGTCAATTTGTATCGTGGATTACAATGTTATATGCTCATCCATCTTCCTCCATTCTCACAAATCAAGAAAGATCAGTGCCGTTCTGATTACACTGCGAGACACACCAGGGCTGCCCTCTCAGCCCATTGCTTTTTGCCATTGCTATTGAACCTCTTGCCATTAGTATCAGGAATCACCCTTCTATTGAACCCATCCGGCTGGGTAAAGTGGATCACCATATTTCCCTATATGCGGACGATGTTGTTCTTTTCATATCACAACCAGAGAAATCAGTTCCTGTTTTGCTGGATCTAATCAGAACATTTGGTGAAGTTTCGGGTTACACAATTAACTGGCAGAAGAGTGAATTCATGTCATTGGGTGCGGATCTCAACACTGAATTTCTGCATAATCTCCCGTTCAAAATTACCAACAGGCTGAAGTATCTTGGTGTAGTTTTGTCAAAAGACCCTAAACTAATTTTTAACCTGAACTTTCTTGAGAAATTTGAGAAACTGAGGAGGGACATTGAAAAATGGAGGAATCTTCCTCTCTCTATGGTGGGTCGAATAAATGCCATCAAGATGGTTTCCCTGCCGAGGTTCTTGTATCTCTTTCAAAATTTACCTATTTTTTTGACACAATCTTTTTTCAAATCTCTGGATTCGATAGTTCTACCTTTTATTTGGGGCTTTAAAGCTCACAGAATTTCAAAAGCTCATTTACATAAACCAGGGGAAATGGGTGGGTTCGGGTTGCCATATTTCCTGCATTACTACTGGGCAGCGAATGCTAGAGCCCTTGTCTATTGGCAGGAAGGATATAATATGGAGGTATCTGTCGAGACTCCCCCTTGGGTTGCCATTGAAATGAGTGATGTCAAAAACAGTTCGCTTCCAGCACTTCTCAACACCCAGACCTCCTGCAACTGTTAAGATGGATAATATGATCATTTTCAATTGCTTAAAAATATGGCAGCAAATTAGGAAGGGCTGCAGACTACCAGACACTTCTATCCATGCCCCAGTATATCACAATCATGCATTCTCTCCATCCCTCTCGGATGGGTCTTTTGACAGTTGGAGGCTAAAGGGTTTGGTCACTCTGAAAGATCTGTATATTAATAAACAATTTGCTACATTTGCTCAGTTACAAAACAAGTTTTCTCTTCCCACAACACATTTTTTCCGATATTTGCAGATTAGGAATTATGCCCGTCAATGTGTGCCTAACTTTGAGTCTCTTCTGGAAGATAAATTGATTTATAACTTTTGTTGGGTCCACCTGAATCTAGAAAATTGGTCTCTGGCTTTGTAAATATATTTTCTGAACAAACAATTTCTGCTACGCACTCTTTGAAAAACTCCTGGGAGGAGGAGCTGGGAATGCAGATTGGAGATGATGTTTGGAGGAAGGGCCTTGGTAGGACCTGATCTTGCTCTATCAACACCATGCACCAGTTAATCCAATTTAAGGTGATGCACAGGCTTCATTATTCAAAAACCAAACTGCACAGAATCTTTCCCACCATTTCATCACTATGTGACCAATGTACTAAATCTGCAGAGGGCTCTCTGACTCATCTCTTTTGGACATGTCCGAAACTGTATAATTTTTGGTGTAACATATTTAAGTGGTTTTCTGACATGTATGGTTGTGTGTTTGAACCTGATCCAATGATTGCATTATTTGGGGTTTCTCTTTCTCTACTTAAACATGGGGTTTCGGTGCAAAGCACAATTATGTATGGAATAGTAATTGCAAAGAAAATTATTTTAAAACTCTGGAAGTCAGATACTGTGCCTCAGTTTAAGATCTGGTTACGTGAGCTCATTGGCATATTGCATATGGAGAAGGTTCGATATGGCATGATGGACAATCTTAATAAATTTTCAGATATATGGCAGCCATTTTTGGCTCACCTTGATAAATATAACACTGATCTTGACCAGCAAGGGAGTTCATAGAGTGCCATCCACCTTTACCATCTCTGTTTAGTATTTGTGTTAAGATTCTAGTGTCAGTGATGCAGCAGTGTACACAATTATTGTTTTTAAATATGCCCTGTTTTTTGTTTTTTTTTGCTGTTTTTTTGTGTGTTCTGTTTTACTTGTTTCTACTTTGTCTTTTTTCTGTGTTTGTTTTTTGTAACTTGTACAAAATTCTAATAAAAATATAATTTAAAAAAATGGTTCCCAAAGTAATCCTGAGCCCATGTGGTTACATCAGCTAGAGACAAATGATGGTTCTTGATGAAGTGCCATCTGAAGGATCAGAGATCACAGGTGTTTGGCTTAGGTATGTGCCCTTACCCTTTCATCTCACCTCATTATCTCTAGCCGCTTTATCCTGTTCTACAGGGTCGCAGGCAAGCTGGAGCCTATCCCAGCTGACTACGGGCAAAAGGCGGGGTACACCCTGGACAAATCGCCAGGTCATCACAGGGCTGACACATAGACACAGACAACCATTCACATTCACACCTTCAGTCAATTTAGAGTCACCAGTTAACCTAACCTGCATGTCTTTGGACTGTGGGGGAAACCAGAGCACCCGGAGGAAACCCACGCGGACACGGGGAGAACATGCAAACTCCACACAGAAAGGGCCTCGCCGGCCACGGGGCTCGAACCCGGACCTTCTTGCTGTGAGGCGACAGCGCTAACCACTACACTACCGTGCCGCCACCCTTACCCTTTATGCACCAAAATTTCTCCAGATTCCTTGAGTAGTTTAATGATATTATGCACTGTAGAGGGTGAAATATCCAAATCCCGTTCTGTCTTTTTTTGAGAAGCATTATTTTTAAACATTATAATAATTTTCTCATGCATTTATTGACAAACTGGAGATCCTCTGCGCATTTTTGCTCCTCAAAGACGAGGCATTTCCTGGACACTGATTTTATACCAAATCATGATTATAGTCACCTGTTGACATCACCTGATTCAAATCACATCATTATTTAATTATTTTACCTCATTACTAGCCCTAAATTGCCCCCATCCCAACTTTTTGTGTTGTAGGTCTGAAATGCAGGAATGGATGTATATTAATAAATGAAATGAAGTTGATTTGACAAAACATGAAATATCTTGGGTTCATACCATCTGCAATGAAATACAAGTCAAAATAAATTCAGAAATCACTGCTTTCTTTTTTTATTTGGCTTTTCCATACCATCCCAACATTTCCTGATTTGGGGTTGTACATGTGAAACACTTTTTAATTAATATAATTTAGCTTTTAGTTTATGTAATTTAGATAAAAATTATGAGAACAAGAATAAACAGTCAGGTCCATAAATATTCAGACACTGACAAAGTTATTATTTTCATTGCTGACCACAGTATATTGGCGTTAACATTCAATAATTAATGTCTGCAGACTTTCACATTTATTTGAAATGTATTTACATACAAATTAAGTGACTAGTGCAGAAATTGCAACACTTTTTATATGTTGTGTCCCACTTTCTAAGGGACCAAAAGTAATTGGACAATTTCAATCAAGATCAAGATTTGCTTTCAAGTCCAGCATTTGGAATCTGTTGCTGTTAAGTCTTAATATGAAATCTAAAAAACTGCCAATGAAACAAACACTGTTAGGTTGAAAAATCAAAACAACAACAGTACAATAGCAAAAACATTAATTGTGGCCAATCAAGTATTTTGGTGCATTCTTAAAAAGTAAGAATGCACTGATGAGCTCAGGAACACCAAAAAACCTGGAAGATCACAGAAAACAGCTGTGGATGACAGAAAAATTCTTTCCCTGGTGAAGAAAAACTCCACAACAACTGGCAGATCAAGAATAACCTCTAGGAGGTAGGCATATCTGTGTCAAAGTCAACCAAAGATAATACAGAGAGTTTACAACAACAAGATGCAAACCATTGGTAAGCCTCAGAAACAAGAATATACAATTAAAGTTTGCCAAAAACATCAAGGAGAAAGCCCACGTAGTTCTGTAACAACGTCCTATGGAAAGATGAGACAAAGATTAAATTGTACCAGAATGATGGGAAGAGAAGTGTATGAAGAAGGGAAAGAATGACTCATGATCCATCATACCAATTCGTCTTGTGGCAGGAGAATGTATGACTGTCAATGGAACTGGTTTCCTTGTATTTACTGCTGACGTGACTGCTGACAAAAGCAGCAGGATGAATTCTGAAGTGCATACGGCTATATTATCTGAGCAGATTCACCCAAATGCTTCAAAAGCATCTTAGTCCATAACTTAGTGAAACAGTATCAGGATGTATTTATTGATAGTCTTCAAAGCACTTCTGTAAGCCACTCTGGATAAGGGCATCTGCTAAATGCCATAAATGTAAACGTACATGGATGGCATTTCACACTGCAGAGGGACAATGATCCAAAGCATATTTTGAAAGCAACTCAAGCTTTTTTTTTTTAAAGGTAAAGAAGTGGAATGTTCTTCAATGGCCAAGTCAATCATCTGACCTGAATCCAATCGAGCATGCATTTCACTCGCCATAAACAAAACTGAAGGCAACACTCCCCAAAAACAAACAGGAACTGAAGGCAGATGCAGTAAAGGCCTGGGAGAACATCACCAGGGAAGAAACCCAGCATCTGGTGATGTCTATGGGTCCCAGGCTTCAGGTAGACATTGACTGCAAAGGATTTGCAACCAAGCACTAAAGATGACAATAGTGTTGTAGTCAAGACCACTTAAACCAAGACCAAGTCATGACCAAGACCAGACTGTATTGAGCCCGAGACAAGATCAAGACTTTAAGGGGTTGAGACCAAGTGAAGACCAAGACCAAGGCAGGGTGAGACTGAAACAAGACCAGGACCAGTCTAGTGGGTGTGAAGGGGGACGGGGAGGGGTAATGGCAGATTGAAAATTTCGAATTAGCAATGAGTCACATTATTGGTCACATTTGAAGCAGGAAGTTTTACATTCAATGACAGTAATGATGTTAACAAATAAATCAGACAATGCACAAGCAATTTAGCAAAATCCTCAGTTATGGTCTTGACTGGTCTTGAAATAAAATATCAAGTCTTTGTATCTGAGACTGAGACAAGATTGAGTAAATTCCGAGATGAGACCTTCAAAAAATGGCCTTGAGACCGGTCTGGAGACCAAGACCAGTTTCAAGTACTACAAAACTAGATGACAATTTAATTTATGATTATGTTAATTAGTCCAGTTTCTTTTGGCCCCTTATAAAAGGGGGTGGGAGTGGAGCACATATACAAGTGCTGTTATTCCTAAACCATTCACCCCAACTTGACTGTAAATACTCCGGTTAAAGCTCATATTTGTTGTTCATATTAATTAATTAATTAATTAATTAATTAATTAATTAATTAATTAATTAATTAATTATCAGAGTTCATATTCATTATTTAATTCCAATTTACAACAAAAATGACAATAAATTTGTCAATGTCCAAATATGTATGGACCTAACTGTACTTCTGTAAGAACAATAGAAATAACAAATAAACTGAAGGACCCTGTCAGCAATCAGGCTATGATAAGTTCAACAATTACTCACAACGTTACTCTATAAATTATGCCTGGAGACCAAGAGAGTCATGTTAAATTCAAACTGTTATTGTTGGATACACATTTCATTTCAAACTTATCTTTTTTCTACTCATAAACTGGGGAGATGCAATGAAAGCTTTGAATGAAAATTAATCTTAACCTGTGGTGTGTTATTTATACTTTTCATGAGAGAGTAAAATCTACAGATATGTCTGTGTGTGTATAATTAGTTTTTAGTGTGTTTTTACCTGATAGTCGGTTACTGCCTCATCAACGGGGCAGAATTTGTGGTTGGTGTGTTTTCTTGAATCCCGACACACCACACACAGCGGCTGTTGATCATCCAGACAGAAGAGTTTAAGTTTCTCACTGTGCAGACTGCAGACTGTTTCAGACGCTGAGCTCTGACTTCTCTCCTGTAAGAAAGTCTCACACAGGTTCTTTAAGGCCAAGTTTAAGGGTAACTGACTCATCATAGATGATCTTTTCCTACAAACAGGACATTCTCTGGATCCTTTGCTTTCCCAAAACTGCAGCAAACACACTTTACACACACTGTGACTACAATGTAGAACAATAGGATTCTTGAAAATTTCATGGCAAACAGGACAGGAGAGATCCTTTTCTGTGAAATTAGCTGCCATTTCCTTTTGCTGTTGTTATTCTCGCCAGTCTAAATGATCTGAGTTTCATTTTCATTTCTGGGAAAGTCACACCTTGATTTCAGGTTTGTGTTAAACACATGACCATGCCTCTTACGTCAGGCTCCATTTAATAATCATTTCTTTTCTGAACAGTGAAAATGTAAGACTGAATTTGTATAAAAATACATTTTCATGTAAAAGCTGAAAATGTGTAAAACTAAACTCATGGGAACACTGCAGCTACTTGTGAAGAACTGCAGTACAGTCATTTCAGACTCCACACTTCTTTAATAGGTGGAGTTTTTAGATAACAATCTTTGTTCATGTCATATACAGCAGTCAAGGCTATATATGAAATTAAATCTTCATATTTAATTTCAGTGGAAATCATTCATTCATTCATTCATTCATTCATACATACATACATACATACATACATTATCTGTAGCTGCTTATCCTGTGCAGGGTCGCAGGCAAGCTGGAACCTATCCCAGCTGACTATGGGTGAGAGGTGGGGTACACCCTGGACAAGTCGCCAGGTCATCGCAGGGCTGACACATAGAGACAAACAACCATTCACATTCACACCTACAATCAATTTAGAGCCACTAATTAACCTAACCTGCATGTCTTTGGACTGTGGGGGAAACCAGAGCACCCGGAGGAAACCCACACAGACATGGGGAGAACATGCAAACTCCACACAGAAAGGTCCCTGTCGGCCGCTGGGCTTGAACCCAGAACCTTCTTGCTGTGAGGCAACAGTGCTAACCACTATACCACCGGGCCGCTTCATTCATACATGTTCGTTCATATTCATTGATGAGGTCTATGGATGATGAAGCTGTCAGTGGTTAAGCAGTGGTAGAGAGGAAAAAGAATCAGGATCTGGAAGGGATGATAGGGTGCAGGAAGCTATAGAGGAAGGGGAGATGGAGGTTTCAGTGAGTGGGAGAAACATTTTGATAGCTGACTTTAGGCAGGACAGGGAGGGTGATGGTCATGGTATTATGAGTGCTGTGTTCATGAGGGGATGTCCATTAGAAGAAAAGCGCTGATGAACTGATGGTAGAAATGTCCAGTTGGAAGTAAGTTGGATAGAGTTGTGAAATATGGATCCAGTTGACATCAGCTTCATAGGATTTTATGAGTATTTATTTATTCATTCGTTGACTCTTTGTAGAGCAGTTGTGTAGTCACAACATAAGCTTTATTCACATGTTTATAGTCAGCTTTCACTGTCAGCAAGCAGATTTTTTTTTAACAGAACCATCCTTGCATGAAACTCAGATATCATTAGTTAGGATGCTGAAGAACTAGTTATCTTAACATTCAGTATAATACAGCAAAACTAGTTTTGTACTTTGATACATGATAAAGCTTGAAATAAATTTAGTTTAATTTAGTCTTGGGGTTATGGGTTACACACACACAGGAATAAGAAATAAAAACCTACAAAAGAAAACCCATTGTCACGAGGCTTTTCCATTTCATCCGCGTCCCTTTTTACATTTTGTTTCGATGGAGCCAATCTAACTTCATCATTACATTAACATGGAACTAGCTAACATTTTACTGAACCAAAGAAATGACAACTGTAATTACAGAGCTCATTAATAAACATGTATAACTTAACAGCATGACCTGTACCCTTTTCAGAATGTGTTTTATATATATATATATATATATATATATATATATATATATATATATATATATATATATATATATATATATATAGTGTGTGTGTGTGTGTGTGTGTGTATACATACATTAAAAAGAAAAAATATACCTACGATAAATACTAAATTAGAGGAATTATGTGCTATTATAGTGCTATTTAATTCATAATTAAATAGCACTTTATTTACAATAAGGAAACATAATACAGGAAGTTGTGAATTTTGTTGTCAAGAAGAAACAATAGAACATGTTATGATACTACTATCCAAAATATGAAATGATGAGAAGGGAACTGAGACTGAACCTTGAAAAACTAAAGTTAAAATTGGATTTGCGGGATCTTTTACAAAGAAGCTCTGAAGAGAAACGTTATTTATTTTTGTTTCAGTATCTCAGAAGAGGGAAATTGATGGAGAGATTTTTTTTTTTAGAGACAAGATGTAGATAGTATCCCAATCCACACTCTTTACCAGTTGGTGACGGTAATGCACCAAAATGTTGTTTGCCAACCACCATAAAACCCCAAGAAGAAGAAGAATCATGAGCGCTATGCTGGCTGTTTGTGATGTCATCTATTGATCTGAACTTACAAAAAGAAATGAAAGAGAAGTCCAAGCCAGCACCCACTTATTACATTGTCCAAAGCTACATACAACAATACTTTGCAGATAAGACAGTGGTATTTACAGATGGTTCAAAAAACCCTGAATCTGGATGCACTGGTTGCAGTATATATCCCACAGTATGGCACAGCTATAAAAAGAAGAACAACAGATAATCTTTCAGTATGCACAGTAGAGCTTGTGGCTATAACTCTAGGATTGCCATGGGTTGAGGAAAACAACCAAAATAATACACTAATAGCAACAGATAGTTTATCAGCACTCATGAGCATCAGGTCAGGGAAATCATGCAGGCAAGATATTATAAATGAAATATGCCATATCATATACAGTATACACAGAATGGGTTTAAGTGTATGTTTCATTTGGGTTCCTGCTCATGTAGGAGTAGAAGGAAATGAGGACGTAGACATATTGGCAAAACAATCAGTGAAATTACAAACAATTCATCTGCAAATTCCATTATGTAAAGCTGAGGCTAAAACCATCATTAAAAGTCAAACAGGAAAAGTATGGCAGGAGCACTGGGACACCAGTGATACAGGAAGACATCTCTACAATATACAAAAGCATGTGGGTCATTTCACAGTAATTGAGCATTTTGTGTCCTATGACTAGCTGCTGGAATAAGGGTTCATCAGACAACTCATGTAAGGCAATTAAACACCCTAAAATACTAAGAAGAACTATATTCTGTAGATGGAGTCCAAAAATTAATTATCGACACTTTATATTTTAGAAATAATAAATATAAAATTAGTAATTCACAAAATTGGGCTGTCCGGTAGGCCGGGTTAAAATTTGCAATGCCCTTTTTTGTCGAATTTAGCATGAATTTATTACAAAGTTTTGGCTTAATCTACTAAAAAGATTGTGGTCAGTTCATTTCCCCAGGGACAAGGTTCCTAATTCACAAAGTATATTTTTATTTTTCACTGATAGTCTCTGTTCTGCAATTCAGTGTCAGTGCTGTTACCAAACTACATTTTCTAGAGAGGCTGAACAGACTGACTATTAATTCAGTTCTTCCAGTAGCCAAAAGATGTCTCCCTTGTACTTAATTTTGGAGGGAATTCAAAATGGCAGAAGTGGTGGCTTGTGTCTTCTAAATTTGGTAAGTATTCCCTATTTTTGGCCCAGTATGTTAATTCACCGTCAGTGATGTTACTGTAATTCGCGCTTATTATGTGCTCCACAGAAAGGAGTAACAACTAGGGACGTAAGAGGCATGATGAGAGATGCAACCAGGGCGAAAGTATCAGCACAGTAAGCTTGTGGTTCATGAAAAGTGTATTTTGTCATTTTTTGTCAGTGCTGTTACCGTCAGTGCTGTTAAGTTGCACGTGGTAACAGCACTGACACAGAGTAACAGCAATGACAGTTCAGGGATATGTTCTAATATTAACCCTTATATTTCCCAGATATTTTATTGAAAACAGTGCTTTTTATAGCCTAGGCCTACTGTTGGAATGGATTCGGTAGTTGCCCACCACCTATACATCTGATCAAACCATTTTATCTTCCAGAGTTGGATTGGATTGTAATTCCATCATGCCACCAAAGTCGAGGGCGGAAATCCAAAGGGAGTACAGAAGGAGGAGCAACCTTGGCTAGTTCTCCTAGCCAGCTCATCCCCCTGGAATCACTTGAAGACAGCCTTGTTGACAAGTGGTGTGTCGTGTTGTACAGCTTTGATGGTAAGCCATACCCAGGAAAAATCATTGGACATGATGAAATCAACCTGGAGGTAAAGTGTATGTCCTGTATTGGCCAGAACTGATTTTTCTGGCCAGCCATGGAGGACATTTGCAGGTACACGCCAAGTGATGTCATAACACTCATTGAAGAGCCGCAGCAGATTACTGAAAGACGGAACCATTTCAAGGTTAACACAAATGTTTGGAGGCTTGTGGAGGACTTTGTTCATGATATGGAGTAATTTTCTCAAACTTTTTGATGGTGACATTTGAACTCTGAATTGGTGAAACTCCACATAAGCTAAGTTGTTGAAGCCCTCATGCTTCGGTACTTGTTGCAATGTTTGAGTTGAAGTTTGAACGAAATCATTGAAATAAGTAGCTGATAACTGCATTTCGAAGGCACAAATTGCCTAGGTGGAGAGGCACATTGTGATGGTCATTGTTCAGTGTCCAGATCTATGTTATATGGAAAAGAAGTAAAAAAAAACTCAGGATATAAAGAAACATTGATAGGGTGTGTGGTACCTTATTCTATGAATAAAAGTTGTTTCTGTTTAGGTGTTGTATTTAACTGGTAATGTACTGGTAACAGTAATGACAAGTGTAGCTCTAGTCACAGCACTGACATAGGTCAGTACTGTTACTAGGTTTTCATTCCTGTTACCCTTTGTTTTGGTTAGATTTCTTTATCTAAAAAGGGCTGACAGAAGGGTTATGCCATGTTTCGTTTTCTACCATTAGTAGTACTTCATTTTATGACTGCTGAATTTATCGTGTTATTGGATTCTTGTCATTTTGTTATTTGGAAGTTGTTATTCCAAGGAAATAAAGTTTGTGTTTCCATGAATTTTATGATTTCAATGAAATATGTTTCATATCGTTTCTTTCACATGGCAGTGTGGGAAAGGGACACACTGTGTGCATGTTAACCACAGAAATCTCACAAAAGAAAGTTTGCTTCATAGTGCATTGTCTTCCATGACATCTGGTAACAGCACTGACAGTTCAGCTAGGTACTAGCATATAAAATATCTAAAAAAAAAAAAGGGAAGTTGTGTAAAAAGTGCACTGTCAAGCTTTGGAACATGATATATCTATTCCCTACACTTACTCAAGCTGATTTTTACATGCATACATGACAGCTACCCATCCCATTCTTACTGACTGGAAAATGCTCAGTTACTGTGATAACCCATGTGGGTGTTGGGAGAAAGGTGGGGAGAAACAGAAGAGAGGTATCATCGGTATAAGAATAGGACATACAGTACTCAACAAGACACTTCATACAGTATAACAGGAAAACATCCGACTGGGTTATGCAGACATTGCAATCAGCCAGAATCAGTGCAGCATGTGGAAGTGGAGTGTGACTTCTATAAGGAAGAGAGAAAGAAACTAAGTGAAACACTTAAAGCTTAACTTCACACTAGAGAACATATTAGGTCAGGCATTAGGATATATATATATAAAATATGGCCAACTAATAACATTTTAAAAAGAAACAGGTGTAATAGAGGGCGGCACGGTGGTGTAGTGGTTAGCGCTGTCGCCTCACAGCAAGAGGGTCCTGGGTTCGAGCCCCGGGGCCGGCGAGGGCCTTTCTGTGTGGAGTTTGCATGTTCTCCCCGTGTCCGTGTGGGTTTCCTCCGGGTGCTCCGGTTTCCCCCACAGTCCAAAGACATGCAGGTTAGGTTAACTGGTGACTCTAAATTGACCGTAGGTGTGAATGTGAGTGTGAATGGTTGTCTGTGTCTATGTGTCAGCCCTGTGATGACCTGGCGACTTGTCCAGGTTGTACCCCGCCTTTCGCCCGTAGTCAGCTGGGATAGGCTCCAGCTTGCCTGCGACC
This sequence comes from Neoarius graeffei, assembly GCF_027579695.1. Classification (NCBI taxonomy): domain Eukaryota; kingdom Metazoa; phylum Chordata; class Actinopteri; order Siluriformes; family Ariidae; genus Neoarius; species Neoarius graeffei. The sequence goes on from NC_083577.1 coordinate 36,284,030, forward strand.
CTGTAGAAGGATAAAGCGGCTAGAGATAATGAGAATGAATGAGGTGTAATAGAGAAAATGTAAGGGGTTTATTGTTTTGTTTTGTTTTGTTTTCCTGCCAAGCGTCTGTTCCACACTACAATCCAGTAGGTGGCGGTAATTCATCTTTAAGCTGGCATGCCAACCGCCATTAAACCCAAAAGAAGAAGAGGCAGCTGAGCCGTCCACTAGAGGGCACTGTGACACATTGAAATTACTTTAAGTTAGTGGTGAAGAAGAAGAAGAACACCATTAATATGCAGTGATTCAGTGTCAGCTATTAGAAGTCTTGGGAAGGGAATGTCCAAGGCAAGACAAGATTTGATACATGACATTTTACTGGCGATTAGAGATGTTGGAAGACATGGAGTGAAGGTATCATTTTTATGGGTACCTGCCCATGTAGGAGTCAGACTGAATGAAAAGGTGGATAAGTTAGCTAAGGAGGCAACTCAAAGGGAATCCATCGATGTCAGTGTGAGCCTATCAAAATCAGAAGGCAAGAGTACTGTGTGGCAGGAGTCTCTTTTGATATGGCAACAACCACTGGCGCCATCTGCGGGGGGCACGGACCTTTTTGACCCCCCAAAGATAAAGTTGGGGGGGGGGGGGGGCAAAAACACCCCAATAATGAAAAAATTAGTAAACAGTACAGATGAACTCATGTTAACTGACGATTGAAACCACCTAAACAAATAATAGCCTAGCTTTGAATGCAAAATAAGTAATCTATAGAAACGTCACCTAAAATGTTATGATCGGACATGACCCGCCCCCTTTTCCACTTGCAATATTCCAATGGTTGGCAGTGAGTGATTGACAGGTTGCACTCCGCAAAATTTACACATCCTTTAGTGCTTTGCGCAGACTTAAGACCTACCTGCGGAGCACCATGACTGCTCCGAGACTGAATCACTTGGCTGTTCTTTACACACACAAGGAACATACAGACCACATTGATTTGAAAAAAATTACCAATGAGTTCAGCGCTTGTGACAGAAGGAGTGATGTTTTTGCGAAGTTTTAGGGCTGATGGGCTATTAGGGTGAATATGATTTTCTCATGTTCATGAATATGATTTTCTCACTGCCTACTTGTTAATTTCCGTGGCCATGAAAGAGATGTGTTGTTAAAGTTTGTAAGTAAGATTAAAATTAACTTTGTCATATCCATTAACTCTTAACAGAAACTACATTCATGTACAGTTGTCTGCCGAATTCATCTCAAAGAAAATTGCATGAAACAAATTTGTTTATTGAATAAATTGTGTTTCATACAATGTTTAAAGTCGTGAGATTTTTTAATGCATCATAATAAGTTATCGTTAAAATGGGCGCTTCCCACTTGCAATGGTGAATAGTAATGAATGAAAATGACTTACAACTGAGTCTTTGATATTCAACTACATACACTGCCGACGTCATGACGTCACGGTGCAAGAACATAATTCTGACTCCTCCAATGTTGACATGAAGTTGGCGCCTATGGCAACAACTGTGGGAGAATGACACAAAGGGAAGACATCTGTTCTCAATCACTAGTAGTGTTACTGACTCAGTTAAAGTTTGCAGTAGTGGTAGACGTAAGGAAGATGTAATCATTGCTAGTTTGAGAATAGGTCATACTGGCCTAAACAGTACTTTTATTTATTTTAGGAAAACATCAAGACGGTTTATGCTCTTGCCAGGAGATGGAGACAGTTCAGCATGTTTTGCTGTCTTGTAGGAATTATGACAGCTATAGACAAGAATTGTTCAGTCACTTGAGACAGAATGGCATGACAGAGGTGTCTTTGAAAAGCGTGTTGGATATGGGGACAAGTGTAAAGTGCAAACGTCACTTCTTCAAGTTTTTACTGGACACTGGACTGTACGGAAGGATCGAGGCCAATGGCGTTTTAGTTCTATAGGTGGCAGCAATGCAACTTTTTGGATGCCGGCTGCCTTAAAACCACAAAGAAGAAGAAGAACACCAATAGCGGAAATGTCTGAAGACTGGATTGGTTTGTTGTGAAAGACGGAACATCAGGCGAACAGGTGTTGTATTGGATTTTAAAAGAGTACTGATTTTACTACTGTATAGGATATTTGTAGAACAATTGTGTGGTCGCGATATTGCTAGATATTTGCTCGGATGTTTATAATCACTGTCAGCAAGGAGCTGGAGTCTGCCTTCAAGTGTTTTTATAGAATCTTCTCACATGAAAATGAGCTGTCATCAGTTGGCTGGGAGAAAAACGACCTGTTCTAACATTCACAACAGCACGTTCTGAATGTTAGGACAGGTCGTCATTGTTAGGGAACAACTAGCAATGTTATAGCTACCTTTTTTTTGATGGACATGTCCGAACAATTTTGTATTTTAGAGACCTGTCCTAACATTCAAAACATGTCCTAGCAGTTTTTTGTATTTTAGAGACCTGTCCTAACATTCAAAACATGTCCTAGCAGTTTTTTGTATTTTAGAGACCTGTCCTAACATTCAAAACATGTCCTAGCAGTTTTTTGTATTTTAGAGACCTGTCCTAACATTCAAAACAACATGTCCTAGCAGTTTTTTGTATTTTAGAGACCTGTCCTAACATTCAAAAAAACATGTCCTAGCAGTTTTTTGTATTTTAGAGACCTGTCCTAACATTCAAAACATGTCCTAGCAGTTTTTTGTATTTTAGAGACCTGTCCTAACATTCAAAACATGTCCTAACAGTTTTGTATTTTAGAGACCTGTCCTAACATTCAAAACATGTCCTAGCAGTTTTTTGTATTTTAGAGACCTGTCCTAACATTCAAAACATGTCCTAGCAGTTTTTTGTATTTTAGAGACCTGTCCTAACATTCAACAAAACATGTCCTAGCAGTTTTTTGTATTTTAGAGATCTGTCCTAACATTCAAAAAAACATGTCCTAGCAGTTTTTTGTATTTTAGAGACCTGTCCTAACATTCAAAACATGTCCTAGCAGTTTTTTGTATTTTAGAGACCTGTCCTAACATTCAAAACATGTCCTAACAGTTTTGTATTTTAGAGACCTGTCCTAACATTCAAAACATGTCCTAGCAGTTTTTTGTATTTTAGAGACCTGTCCTAACATTCAAAACATGTCCTAGCAGTTTTTTGTATTTTAGAGACCTGTCCTAACATTCAAAAAAACATGTCCTAGCAGTTTTTTGTATTTTAGAGACCTGTCCTAACATTCAAAACAACATGTCCTAGCAGTTTTTTGTATTTTAGAGACCTGTCCTAACATTCAAAACATGTCCTAGCAGTTTTTTGTATTTTAGAGACCTGTCCTAACATTCAAAAAAACATGTCCTAGCAGTTTTTTGTATTTTAGAGACCTGTCCTAACATTCAAAACAACATGTCCTAGCAGTTTTTTGTATTTTAGAGACCTGTCCTAACATTCAAAACATGTCCTAGCAGTTTTTTGTATTTTAGAGACCTGTCCTAACATTCAAAACATGTCCTAGCAGTTTTTTGTATTTTAGAGACCTGTCCTAACATTCAAAACATGTCCTAACAGTTTTTTGTATTTTAGAGACCTGTCCTAACATTCAAAACAACATGTCCTAGCAGTTTTTTGTATTTTAGAGACCTGTCCTAACATTCAAAACATGTCCTAGCAGTTTTTTGTATTTTAGAGACCTGTCCTAACATTCAAAACATGTCCTAACAGTTTTGTATTTTAGAGACCTGTCCTAACATTCAAAACATGTCCTAGCAGTTTTTTGTATTTTAGAGACCTGTCCTAACATTCAAAACATGTCCTAGCAGTTTTTTGTATTTTAGAGACCTGTCCTAACATTCAACAAAACATGTCCTAGCAGTTTTTTGTATTTTAGAGATCTGTCCTAACATTCAAAAAAACATGTCCTAGCAGTTTTTTGTATTTTAGAGACCTGTCCTAACATTCAAAACATGTCCTAGCAGTTTTTTGTATTTTAGAGACCTGTCCTAACATTCAAAACATGTCCTAACAGTTTTGTATTTTAGAGACCTGTCCTAACATTCAAAACATGTCCTAGCAGTTTTTTGTATTTTAGAGACCTGTCCTAACATTCAAAACATGTCCTAGCAGTTTTTTGTATTTTAGAGACCTGTCCTAACATTCAAAAAAACATGTCCTAGCAGTTTTTTGTATTTTAGAGACCTGTCCTAACATTCAAAACAACATGTCCTAGCAGTTTTTTGTATTTTAGAGACCTGTCCTAACATTCAAAACATGTCCTAGCAGTTTTTTGTATTTTAGAGACCTGTCCTAACATTCAAAAAAACATGTCCTAGCAGTTTTTTGTATTTTAGAGACCTGTCCTAACATTCAAAAAAACATGTCCTAGCAGTTTTTTGTATTTTAGAGACCTGTCCTAACATTCAAAACAACATGTCCTAGCAGTTTTTTGTATTTTAGAGACCTGTCCTAACATTCAAAACAACATGTCCTAGCAGTTTTTTGTATTTTAGAGACCTGTCCTAACATTCAAAACATGTCCTAGCAGTTTTTTGTATTTTAGAGACCTGTCCTAACATTCAAAACATGTCCTAGCAGTTTTTTGTATTTTAGAGACCTTTCCTAACATTCAAAACATGTCCTAGCAGTTTTTTGTATTTTAGAGACCTGTCCTAACATTCAAAACATGTCCTAGCAGTTTTTTGTATTTTAGTGACCTGTCCTAACATTCAAAACATGTCCTAGCAGTTTTTTGTATTTTAGAGACCTGTCCTAACATTCAAAAAAACATGTCCTAGCAGTTTTTTGTATTTTAGAGACCTGTCCTAACATTCAAAACATGTCCTAGCAGTTTTTTGTATTTTAGAGACCTGTCCTAACATTCAAAAAAACATGTCCTAGCAGTTTTTTGTATTTTAGAGACCTGTCCTAACATTCAAAACAACATGTCCTAGCAGTTTTTTGTATTTTAGAGACCTGTCCTAACATTCAAAACATGTCCTAGCAGTTTTTTGTATTTTAGAGACCTGTCCTAACATTCAAAAAAACATGTCCTAGCAGTTTTTTGTATTTTAGAGACCTGTCCTAACATTCAAAACAACATGTCCTAGCAGTTTTTTGTATTTTAGAGACCTGTCCTAACATTCAAAACATGTCCTAGCAGTTTTTTGTATTTTAGAGACCTGTCCTAACATTCAAAACATGTCCTAGCAGTTTTTTGTATTTTAGAGACCTGTCCTAACATTCAAAACATGTCCTAACAGTTTTTTGTATTTTAGAGACCTGTCCTAACATTCAAAACAACATGTCCTAGCAGTTTTTTGTATTTTAGAGACCTGTCCTAACATTCAAAACATGTCCTAGCAGTTTTTTGTATTTTAGAGACCTGTCCTAACATTCAAAACATGTCCTAACAGTTTTGTATTTTAGAGACCTGTCCTAACATTCAAAACATGTCCTAGCAGTTTTTTGTATTTTAGAGACCTGTCCTAACATTCAAAACATGTCCTAGCAGTTTTTTGTATTTTAGAGACCTGTCCTAACATTCAACAAAACATGTCCTAGCAGTTTTTTGTATTTTAGAGATCTGTCCTAACATTCAAAAAAACATGTCCTAGCAGTTTTTTGTATTTTAGAGACCTGTCCTAACATTCAAAACATGTCCTAGCAGTTTTTTGTATTTTAGAGACCTGTCCTAACATTCAAAACATGTCCTAACAGTTTTGTATTTTAGAGACCTGTCCTAACATTCAAAACATGTCCTAGCAGTTTTTTGTATTTTAGAGACCTGTCCTAACATTCAAAACATGTCCTAGCAGTTTTTTGTATTTTAGAGACCTGTCCTAACATTCAAAAAAACATGTCCTAGCAGTTTTTTGTATTTTAGAGACCTGTCCTAACATTCAAAAAAACATGTCCTAGCAGTTTTTTGTATTTTAGAGACCTGTCCTAACATTCAAAACAACATGTCCTAGCAGTTTTTTGTATTTTAGAGACCTGTCCTAACATTCAAAACAACATGTCCTAGCAGTTTTTTGTATTTTAGAGACCTGTCCTAACATTCAAAACATGTCCTAGCAGTTTTTTGTATTTTAGAGACCTGTCCTAACATTCAAAACATGTCCTAGCAGTTTTTTGTATTTTAGAGACCTTTCCTAACATTCAAAACATGTCCTAGCAGTTTTTTGTATTTTAGAGACCTGTCCTAACATTCAAAACATGTCCTAGCAGTTTTTTGTATTTTAGTGACCTGTCCTAACATTCAAAACATGTCCTAGCAGTTTTTTGTATTTTAGAGACCTGTCCTAACATTCAAAAAAACATGTCCTAGCAGTTTTTTGTATTTTAGAGACCTGTCCTAACATTCAAAACATGTCCTAGCAGTTTTTTGTATTTTAGAGACCTGTCCTAACATTCAAAACATGTCCTAGCAGTTTTTTGTATTTTAGAGACCTGTCCTAACATTCAAAACATGTCCTAGCAGTTTTTTGTATTTTAGAGACCTGTCCTAACATTCAAAAAAACATGTCCTAGCAGTTTTTTGTATTTTAGAGACCTGTCCTAACATTCAAAACAACATGTCCTAGCAGTTTTTTGTATTTTAGAGACCTGTCCTAACATTCAAAACATGTCCTAGCAGTTTTTTGTATTTTAGAGACCTGTCCTAACATTCAAAACATGTCCTAGCAGTTTTTTGTATTTTAGAGACCTGTCCTAACATTCAAAACATGTCCTAGCAGTTTTTTGTATTTTAGAGACCTGTCCTAACATTCAAAACATGTCCTAGCAGTTTTTTGTATTTTAGAGACCTGTCCTAACATTCAAAACATGTCCTAGCAGTTTTTTGTATTTTAGTGACCTGTCCTAACATTCAAAACATGTCCTAGCAGTTTTTTGTATTTTAGTGACCTGTCCTAACATTCAAAACATGTCCTAGCAGTTTTTTGTATTTTAGAGACCTGTCCTAACATTCAAAACAACATGTCCTAGCAGTTTGTATTTTAGAGACCTGTCCTAACATTCAAAACATGTCCTAGCAGTTTTTTGTATTTTAGAGACCTGTCCTAACATTCAAAAAAACATGTCCTAGCAGTTTTTTGTATTTTAGAGACCTGTCCTAACATTCAAAACATGTCCTAGCAGTTTTTTGTATTTTAGAGACCTGTCCTAACATTCAAAACATGTCCTAGCAGTTTTTTGTATTTTAGTGACCTGTCCTAACATTCAAAACATGTCCTAGCAGTTTTTTGTATTTTAGAGACCTGTCCTAACATTCAAAACATGTCCTAACAGTTTTTTGTATTTTAGAGACCTGTCCTAACATTCAAAACATGTCCTAGCAGTTTTTTGTATTTTAGAGACCTGTCCTAACATTCAAAACATGTCCTAGCAGTTTTTTGTATTTTAGAGACCTGTCCTAACATTCAAAAAAACATGTCCTAGCAGTTTTTTGTACAGTGGTGCTTGAAAGTTTGTGAACCCTTTAGAATTTTCTATATTTCTGCATAAATATGACCATAAACATCATCAGATTTTCACACAAGTCCTAAAAGTAGATAAAGAGAACCCAGTTAAACAAATGAGACAAAAATATTATACTTGGTCATTTATTTATTGAGGAAAATGATCCAATATTACATATCTGTGAGTGGCAAAAGTATGTGAACCTTTGCTTTCAGTATCTGGTGTGACCCCCTTGTGCAGCAATAACTGCAACTCAACGTTCCCGGTAACTGTTGATCAGTCCTGCACACCGGCTTGGAGGAATTTTAGCCCATTCCTCCGTACAGAACAGCTTCAACTCTGGGATGTTGGTGGGTTTCCTCACATGAACTGCTCGCTTCAAGTCCTTCCAGAACATTTCCATTGGATTAAGGTCAGGACTTTGACTTGGCCATTCCAAAACATTAACTTTATTCTTCTTTAATCATTCTTTGGTAGAATGACTTGTGTGCTTAGGGTCATTGTCTTGCTGCATGACTCATCTTCTCTTGAGATTCAGTTCATGGACAGATGTCCTGACACTTTCCTTTAGAATTTGCTGGTATAATTCAGAATTTATTGTTCCATCAATGATGGCAAGCCGTCCTGGCCCAGATGCAGCAAAACAGGCCCAAACCATGATACTACCGCCACCATGTTTCACAGATGGGATAAGGTTCTTATGCTGGAATGCAGTGTTTTCCTTTCTCCAAACATAACGCTTCTCATTTAAACCAAAAATTTCTATTTTGATCTCATCCATCCACAAAACATTTTTTCTAATAGCCTTCTGGCTTGTCCACATGATCTTTAGCAAACTGCAGATGAGCAGCAATGTTCTTTTGGAGAGCAATGGCTTTCTCCTTGCAACCCTGCCATGCACACCATTGTTGTTCAGTGTTCTCCTGATTATGGACTCATGAACATTAACCTTAGCCAATGTGAGAGAGGCCTTCAGTTGCCTAGAAGTTACCCTGGGGTCCTTTGTGACCTCGCCGACTATTACACACCTTGCTCTTGGAGTGATCTTTGTTGGTTGACCACTCCTGGGGAGGGTAACGGTGGTCTTTAATCTCCTCCCTTTGTACACAATCTGTCTGACTGTAGATTGGTGGAGTCCAAACTCTTTAGAGATGGTTTTGTAACCTTTTCCAGCCTGATGAGCATCAACAACGCTTTTTCTGAGGTCCTCAGAAATCTCCTTTGTTCATGCCATGATACACTTCCACAAACATGTGTTGTGAAGATCAGACTTTGATAGAGCCCTGTTCTTTAAATAAAACAGGGTGCCCACTCACACGATTGTCATCCCATTGATTGAAAACACCTAACTCTAATTTCACCTTCAAATTAACTGCTAATCCTAGAGGTTCACATACTTTTGCCACTCACAGATATGTAATATTGGATCCTTTTCCTCAATAAATAAATGACCAAGTATAATATTTTTGTCTCATTTGTTTAACTGGGTTCTCTTTATCTACTTTTAGGACTTGTGTGAAAATCTGATGATGTTTATGGTCATATTTATGCAGAAATATAGACAATTCTAAAGGGTTCACAAACTTTCAAGCACCACTGTATTTTAGAGACCAATCCTAACATTCAAAACAACATGTCCTAGCAGTTTTTTTGTATTTTAGAGACCTGTCCTAACATTCAAAACATGTCCTAGCAGTTTTTTGTATTTTAGAGACCTGTCCTAACATTCAAAACAACATGTCCTAGCAGTTTTTTGTATTTTAGAGACCTGTCCTAACATTCAAAACATGTCCTAGCAGTTTTTTGTATTTTAGAGACCTGTCCTAACATTCAAAACAACATGTCCTAGCAGTTTTTTGTATTTTAGAGACCTGTCCTAACATTCAAAACAACATGTCCTAGCAGTTTTTTGTATTTTAGAGACCTGTCGTAACATTCGAAACATGTCCGAACAGTTTTTTGTATTTTAGAGACCTGTCCTAACATTCAAAACATGTCCTAGCAGTTTTTTGTATTTTAGAGACCTGTCCTAACATTCAAAACATGTCCTAGCAGTTTTTTGTATTTTAGAGACCTGTCCTAACATTCAAAACATGTCCTAGCAGTTTTTTGTATTTTAGAGACCTGTCCTAACATTCAAAACAACATGTCCTAGCAGTTTTTTGTATTTTAGAGACCTGTCGTAACATTCAAAACAACATGTCCTAGCAGTTTTTTGTATTTTAGAGACCTGTCGTAACATTCGAAACATGTCCGAACAGTTTTTTGTATTTTAGAGACCTGTCCTAACATTCAAAACATGTCCTAGCAGTTTTTTGTATTTTAGAGACCTGTCCTAACATTCAAAACAACATGTCCTAGCAGTTTTTTGTATTTTAGAGACCTGTCGTAACATTCAAAACAACATGTCCTAGCAGTTTTTTGTATTTTAGAGACCTGTCGTAACATTCGAAACATGTCCGAACAGTTTTTTGTATTTTAGAGACCTGTCCTAACATTCAAAACATGTCCTAGCAGTTTTTTGTATTTTAGAGACCTGTCCTAACATTCAAAACATGTCCTAGCAGTTTTTTGTATTTTAGAGACCTGTCCTAACATTCAAAACATGTCCTAGCAATTTTTTGTATTTTAGAGACCTGTCCTAACATTCAAAACAACATGTTCTAGCAGTTTTGTATTTTAGAGACCTGTCCTAACGTTCAATACATGTCCTAGCATTTTTTTGTATTTTGAATGTTAGGACAGGTCTCTAAAATACAAAAAAATGCTAGGACATGTTTTGAATGTTAGGACAGGTCTCTAAAATACAAAACTATTAAGACATGTTTTGAATGTTAGGACAGGTCTCTAAAATACAAAGCTGCTAGAACATGTTGTTTTGAATGTTAGGACAGGTCTCTAAAATACAAAAAATTGCTAGGACATGTTTTGAATGTTAGGACAGGTCTCTAAAATACAAAAAACTGCTAGGACATGTTTTGAATGTTAGGACAGGTCTCTAAAATACAAAAAACTGCTAGGACATGTTTTGAATGTTAGGACAGGTCTCTAAAATACAAAAAAATGCTAGGACATGTTTTGAATGTTAGGACAGGTCTCTAAAATACAAAACTATTAAGACATGTTTTGAATGTTAGGACAGGTCTCTAAAATACAAAGCTGCTAGAACATGTTGTTTTGAATGTTAGGACAGGTCTCTAAAATACAAAAAATTGCTAGGACATGTTTTGAATGTTAGGACAGGTCTCTAAAATACAAAAAACTGCTAGGACATGTTTTGAATGTTAGGACAGGTCTCTAAAATACAAAAAACTGCTAGGACATGTTTTGAATGTTAGGACAGGTCTCTAAAACATGTCCTAGCAGGTTTTTGTATTTTAGAGACCTGTCCTAACATTCAAAACATGTCCTAAGTGGTTTTTTTTGGTATTTTAGAGACATGAATTTGAAAAAAACAAATGCTTCAAGTAAATATACTTTACTTACTGAATCCTAATTTGGTGTGTAAAGTCTCTCTGAAATCAAAATTGGGGTCATTTTCATTTTGTTGACTTTCGGAATGATAAACTTTCTCTGGATTTGTGTTACAGATTCTCCACTGACTATCTCGTCCATGACCAGACCTCAGAATGGGACAAAGAAGAGGTGATGTCCAGTCTCGTGTGCCCTGTCCATCTGATGCACAGCCCTTCGGTCCTCACACACACACCTCCACAGAAGAACACAGCACTTTTAGATGTAAAGGATCTCTGCAGAGCAGAAAGCACAGCATTTGCATGGTGTCTGACTTCTTTTACCCAAACATGGGTGGCGTAGAGAGCCACATCTACCAGCTCTCACAGTGCCTCATAGAGAAGGGCCATAAGGTGGTGATAGTAACACACGCCTATGGAGACCGGCGTGGGGTGCGCTATCTCACCAACGGACTCAAGGTGTATTACCTCCCACTCCAGGTCTGTGAGTTAAACATGATCTCACCAGTTTGAAAAGTAGAGTAATTGGTTTCGGTTTTGATCATCCTATGAACTTCTATTTATTATGATTTATTGCTTTCATCACCTCAACCATGCATTTGTATTGCAATCCTAACTTATCTGATGATTTGTTCATATGCAGCTGCATTTTTCCACTTTCTGCACCTTTTTTACAAAGTTTTATATTACCCTTGGCTAGAGAATAAACTTGCTTTGAAAGGATACGATCTTACTTCTGGAACACAAGTACTGATGTTACATGCGTCATATAAAAAGTTACATGTATATAGCACCTTTCTCAAACTCAAGGTCGCTCTACATAGGTCAGAGAAAACAACACGCACACAAAAGTGAGTTTATGCAGTGGTGAAGTGTTCATGAAACAGAAAGGTTTTGAGTTGAGATTTGAAGAAAGAAAGGGAAGCGCAGTCACGGAGGGGTTGAGGGAAGGAATTCTAGAGCTTGGGGGCCATGGCACCGAAGGACCTGCCACCCAAGGTAGAGAGTCTAGTGCGAGGGACAGGAAGGAGATTATGGCTAGAGGATCTGAGAGAGCAGGATGGAGTGTAAGGGCTCAGAAGGTCACAGATGTAAGGAGGAGCAAGGTTATGGAGGGCTTTGAAGGTGATTAGTTTTATATATATATATATATATATAAAATTTTTTTTTAAACTTAATTCTGGACAGAAAGAATGGGGGTGATATGAGCAGATTGTTTGGTATGGGTGATGAGTCTCGCTGCAGAGTTCTGAATGTATGATAATCTTTGAAGGGATTTAGTAGGAAGGCCAATGAAAAGGGAGCTACAATAATCTAAGCAGGACATAACGAAGGAGTGGACCAAAGTTTGAGCATCACTAGTGGAAAGGAAGGGGCGAAGGCGGGAAATGTTCTGGAGGTGGAAGAAAGCTGTCTTGGTGAGGGATTTAATGTGGGGATCAAAGTTGAGTGAGGGGTCAAGCAATATTTCAAGGTTTCTGGCAACAGGTAAAGATTTAATAAGTGTGCCATCGATGTTAAGACTGAAGCTGGAAGATTTGGACAGTGATGATTTGGGGCTGAAGTATAGCATATACAAGTTCCTTAAAGTTAAAATGAAATCCCTCACCTGAGGAACAAACCAACTTGGAAAATTATTACACAGGTTCATGCTCTTTAATTTGCTACCAGAAATTCTAAATGATGCCTTGACGACTTCTTCCCATAGGTGATGTATAACCAATCTACAGCCACCACCTGCTTCCACAGCCTGCCACTGCTCAGGTGTGTGCTTGTGCGTGAGCGCATCACTGTGGTGCATGCCCACAGCTCCTTCTCAGCCATGGCCCATGATGCTCTGTTCCATGCCAAGACCATGGGTCTCAACACTGTGTTCACTGACCACTCGCTCTTTGGATTCGCTGACCTCAGCTCCGTGCTGACCAATAAACTGCTTACTGTGTCTTTGTGCGACACCAGCCACATCGTATGTGTGTCCTACACCAGCAAGGAGAACACTGTGCTGAGGGCAGCCCTCGACCCTGATATCGTCTCGGTCATCCCCAATGCGGTTGACCCCACTGATTTCACACCTGATCCTAGTCGCCGTGACGATAGCAAGATAACAATCGTCGTAGTAAGCCGATTGGTCTACAGGAAGGGTGAGCATGATGTAATGGAGAACTTTTCTGGTGTGGGAGTATGTGCAGTGATTGATTGGTCCATCACTGTTTTCAGGAATTGACCTGCTGGGTGGAATTATTCCAGAGCTGTGTGCCAAGCATCCAGATCTCTGCTTTCTGATTGGTGGGGAAGGCCCTAAGCGGCTTGTTCTGGAAGAAGTTAGAGAGAAATATCAGCTTCATGACAGGTAAGAAAGTCTTTCCCTATATTCCTCCACTGTATTTACTATGCTCCTGTTATGGAAACTCACTCACCAAACAGAGTCAAAGGCCAAGGAGTTGCAGAAAAATCCACTTTTTATTTATCCAATCAAAAAATAAAAGTGGAGTCAATCTGCAGCATGATCCAATTGATCAATCACAGGGTCTCTCATTTAATACAGTTCTAATACATCACAGGTCACACCTTTTTTTGATAATGCTCATAAGCTTATTGGTCTCTCACCACATTTCTCCAGATTTCCACCAATATTTTCCACTGGACAATACATCTTGTACCTTTCATACAATATTTCCACCAATACTGCGTTTCCAAACCCTTAACAACATGATTAAAAAAAAAACAACACATGATTCATTACATTACATCCTGTGGACCTACCACCCATAGGAGGTGCCGTAAGGGTCCAGTGCGCTGTCGATCGGGTGGCAGCCAAAGGCGTAGGCGCTGATGTACTGATCCCTGGCTGACTGGTTTTTGAGACATGGAATGTCAGCTGTCTGGTGGGAAAGGAGCCTGAGTTTGCGTGAGGTTGAGCGGTACCAACTTGATATAGTTGGGCTCACCTCAATGCATAGCTTGGGATCTAGAACCAATTTCCTGGAGAGGGATTGGACTGTCTTCTATGCTGGAGTTGCCAGGGGTGGGGCTATTGGTAGCCCCCCGGTTCGGCGCGCTAACAACGGAGTTCTCCCCAGTGAATGAGCGGGTCGTTTCCCTGCGCCTTCGGGTTGGGGAACGGTCTCTGACTGTCATTTGTGCTTATGTGCCAAATGGTAGTTCAGAGTACCCGGCCTTCTTGGAGTCCTTGAGTGGGGTGCTAGACAGTGCACCACAAGGGGACTCCATTGTTTTACTGGGGGACTTCAATGCTCACGTGGGCAATGACGGTGAGACCTGGAGGGGTGTGACTGGGAGGAACGGCCTGCTCGATTTGAACCCGAGTGGTGTTCAGTTGTTAGACTTCTGTGTCATGCGTGGTTTGGCCATAACAAACACCATGTTCGAGCATAAGGGTGTCCGTAAGTGCACGTGGCACGAGGACACCCTAGATCGTAGATTGATGATTTGATGCTGTAGTCGATTCATCTGATCTATGACCATATGTCTTGAACACTCTGGTGAAGAGGGGAGCAGAGCTATCAACTGATCACTACCTGGTGGCGAGCTGGATCAGATGGCGAGGGAGGAGGCCGGACAGACCTGGCAGGCCCAAACGTGTGTAGTGAGGGTATGCTGGGATCGTCTGGCGGAGGCTCCCGTCCGTTGGATCTTCAACTGCTACATCTGGCAGAGCTTCAACTGCATACTGGGGGAGGATGGGGACATTGAGTCCGAGTGGACCATGTTCCGCACCTCCATTGCTGAGGCAGCTGTGCAGAGCTGTGGCTGCAAGGTTGTTGGTGCCTGTCATGGAGGTAATCCCGAAACCCGGTGGTGGACACCTGCGGTTAGGGGAGCCGTCAAGCTGAAAGAGGAGTTCTATCGGGCTTGGTTAGCCTGTGGGTCTCCAGAGGCAGCTGACAGATACCGACGGGCCAAGCAGAATGTGGCTCTGGTGATCACTGAAGCAAAAACTCGGGTGTGGGAGGAATTCGGTGAGGCCATGGAAAATGACTTTCAGTTGGCCTTGAAGAGATTCTGGCAAACTGTCCGGTGCCTCAGGAAGGGGAAGCAGTGCTCTGTCCCTACTGTTTACAGTGAGGATGGATCGCTGTTGACCTCAACTGGGGACATCGTCCGACGGTGGAAGGAATACTTTGAGGATCTCCTCAATCCCACCTTCGTGTTGTCCGAGGAGGACGCAGAGTCTGAGGGTGCTTGGGAGGACTTGCCCATCACGGGCTAAGGTTGCCGAGGTGGTTAAAAAGCTCCTCGGTGGCCAGGCTCTAGGGGTGGATAAGATTCATCCCGAGTTCCTGAAGGCACTGGATGTTGTTGGGCTGTCTTGGTTGACATGCCTCTTCAACATTGCATGGAGGTCGGGGGCAGTGCCTCTGGATTGGCAGACTGGGGTGGTGGTCCCCCTTTTTTTAAAAAGGGGGACCGGAGAGTGTGTTCCACCTATAGGGGGATCACACTTCTCAGCCTCCCTGGGGAAAGCCTATGCTGGGGTGCTGGAGAGGAGAGTCCTTTTGATAGTCGAACCTCGGGTTCAGGAGGAACAATGCGATTTTTGTCCTGGTCGTGGAACACTGGACCAGCTCTTTACCCTTGCAAGGGTACTGGGGGGTGCATGGGAGTTTGCCTGACCAGTCTGCATGTGTTTTGTGGACCTGGAGAAGACTTATGCCCGTGTCCCTTGTGGTGCCCTGTGGGGGGTGCTTTGGGAGTATGGGGTTCAGGACCCACTACTGTGGGCCATTCAGACCCTGTATGACCAGAGTAGGAGTTTGGTTCGCATTGCCGGCAGTAAGTTGGACTCATTCCTGGTGCATGTGGGACTCTGCCAGGGCTGCTCTTTGTCACTGGTTCTGTTCATAACTTTTATGGACAGAATTTCTAGGTGCAGCCAAGGGGCGGAGGGTGTCCGGTTTGGTGGCAGTAGGATCACGTCTCTGCTTTTTGAGGATGATGTGCTCCTGTTGGCTTCATCAATCTGTGACTTAAAGCATGCGCTGGAACAGTTTGCAGCCGAGTGCGAAGCGGCTGGGATGAGGATCAGCACCTCCAAGTCCATGGCCATGATACTCAGCTGGAAATGGGTGGAGTGCCTACTCCAGGTCAGGGGGGGGGGGAGTTGCTACCTAAAGTGGAGGAGTTTAAGTATCTTGGGGTTTTGCTCACTAGCGAGGGTAAGGGGGAGCGGGAGTTGGACAGACGGATCGGGGCAGCATCAGCAGTGATGCGGACGCTAAACCGGTCTGTTGTGGTAAAGCAAGAACTGAGCCAAAAGGCAAAGCTCTCAATTTACTGGTCCATCTACGTTCCCACTCTCACCTATGGTCACAAGCTATGGGTAGTGACCGAAAGAATGAGATTGTGGATACAAGCGGTAGAAATGAGTTTTCTCTGCAGGGTGGCTGGGCTCTCCCTTAAAGACAGGGTGAGAAGCTTAGTCATTCAGGAGAGACTCGGAGTAGAACTGCTGCTCCTCCACATCGAAAGGAGTCAGTTGAGGTGGTTCGGGCACCTTGTTAGGATGCCCCCTGGACACCTCCCAAGGGAGGTTTTCTGGGCATGCCCCACCGGGAGGAGACCCCGGGGCAGACCCAGGACACACTGGAGAGATTACATCTCTCGGCTGGCCTGGGAACGCCTCGGTATTTCCCTGGAAGCGCTGGTGGAGGTGGCCGGGGAGAGGGAAGTCTGGGCTGCTCTGCTTAGCCTGCTACCCCCGCGACCCAGATCCGGATAAGTGGTAGAAGATGGATGAATGGATTTTAAAACATAGTATTTCATGCAAGTTGGCATAGATAAATGATACAAGTCTCTGCCACACCTTTATTACATTTGCATGCTGCTTTTGAGATTTGAAATGAATTTTTTTTTAATCATATTAAAAAAAAAAACCCTCTATACTAAAACAATTAGCCACCTCAGGCTCAGTGAATAATAACCTCAACTTCGTCTGTTTATTATTCACTGATATTCACCTCACCTTCTGCGAATAACTGTTAAAGGTAGATTGACTTTCGGATTTTAAGTGTAGGTCATAAAAAGAATTTTCCCTGACCCCCAGTTATTTTTGTTTAGTGGACCGAAAGCTACTGAATTCGAATCACAGACTTCCAATTTTATTAGTTTTTAATAGAACAATTAATTAATTTAGGGCCACATGGCCCTAAATTCTTTTTTTTTTTTTTTTTCTTCCTTCACCTTGACCCAAATTAAGATACATCATGCATCACAGGGTGGGCTTTCCCCGTTCACGCAAGGCATTGTGAGATACAAATTTGAAACACAAGAGAAAAATGGAGGACGTGCATGTGCGAATGAAACATGAAACGCCGACTACAGTAATGGAAAGTGAGAAGAAAAGACATATTTATGTTGTGCAGGACCAAATTAATAAATATTGGCAGTCAGCAAGCACCTTGGTGTGATCAGCTATTTGTTTAGCAACAGAATAATGGAACTGTCAGTGCGTGGTCAAAGGTAAACCTGTAGATGGCAGACAAACAGGCTGTGGAACTCACTGCCAGCCTTGGTTTTCCGTCATTGCAAATGTGAACACTTAAAACTGCAGTTAACAGATTCCTCTTAAACTCTTCTTAATGTTACTTTGTCGTATCTACATGTATATCTACTGTTTTAGAGGTAATGAAATGCGGATAATGTTCAATGTAACTTCAAGGCAAGATTGTGACGTGACACATTTTTTGTTTTTGCTATTATGTTTTGTATTTGATTTAATGTATGAGCCGCTCTTCATCTTTAATGATGGCAACACCAGGCTCTTGTTGAACCTGATTTAAAAAAAAAATAAATGCAGCACTAGATGCCGCATGACAGAAAACCCAATAGAAGAAGGAAAAGTCGTAGTAGTAGGTAAACCTGCGCGTGTGCACACGGATTTCCTCTGTCTGCTTGACTGCGCGAAGCGAGTGATTTCATGCGGGTTATTTGCTAGGGAATCCCCTCAAATTAAATAACTTCCCAGCCACAGAACGGGGTTTTTAAATAGATGTTTATTTCTGTAGTATCACAGTGACCAAATTTCAGAGGGAACTAAATTTCACCAATTTTATGAAATCGAAACGCCTACTACTTTTAATGATTATTACTTTAATGACATGAACTTCATTTACTTTTAATACAGTCATCATTGTTTTGTTGAATGTGAAAGATAAATCATCATTGTATTTACTGAGTGACAAATTAACCTGATTTCTGTATGTGATTACATATGAAAAACACCACATTCCTCCACTGTATTTACTGTTCCTCTTGACTGGAGGACAAAGTGCCAGTATCGGGTGTTTTTAGTGCTGGTTGGCCCCACTACCCTTCACACTTCCAAGTTTTTCTTGTTCTGGTACACGTGAACCACATTATCATCTGACTAACATAAGTTTAGTTAGCAGGGAAGGGAAAACCTGAAATGGTTCAGGGCAGTGGAGCCTGAGGCCTGGATTTGAAAAGCCCTAATCCATTTGCCATACACAGCACAAACTACCTCTCATCATTTTTGTCTGGCTTGTTAGCTAATATAATACTATAATGAAGTATATCAGCCAAGTACAATTATGGACAGAGCAACTGTCTGGCTAAAACACAATTTTGAACCTATATTAAAAACAATACTTCAGGAGTGTTACTTCTATTTACGCTAACAAAACTTACTTTGAAGAGCTACACATGCAAAATAAAAAGCTATTGTCTTATGGAGAATCATTGCCTGTCATATGTTGGGTATTAACAAAGCTTTGACTTTAAATAGGGTATGTTTTCACATACAGAAGAAAAAGAATCCACAGTTGTTAGCAGAGCTCCACACTTAAGAGAATATGGTAATGCATCGACCTGACTTTTGATGGCTTTGACCATACGACATGCGTACATACGAACGTGTACCATCACAGGGAACCCGATCAGAAGTGCAAGGCAAGGTATCTCAAACACTTGACCACCGGACAGTGACATTTCTCTCTTTATTTACATAAGAGAGATGGGTTTTTATCCAGCGCTTATTTTTAATTTGCTTTTTAAGGGACTGTTTTTACTAACACGTTTTACGGAAAATATTCATGACAGTTTCATATAAAACTAGATAACGATTTTATTAGTCCACTAGCTTGTTGGACAGTTCAGTTTGTCATGTAAGTGCAGGAAGAGTTTTATTGAAAGTACGCTAGCAAACATCCAAAACGTAGGTAAAGGCAGAACCGAAAAATGGGTAGTGGTTGAGTGAGGCACAAACACGATAACAGAGGTAATACAGTACTCACAGTCCAAAACCAGAAAAGTGATACAAAATACAAGGCTTTCTCAAAGTCTGTGCATTATTGAGTCCTTTATATGTATGCACGGAGATTGAGCTCTAATCAGGAACAGGTGCAAGGTAATTAGTCCTAATGGCGTGCGCACGCTTTACGATCTCCAGCTGTGCATTCCAAGCTCCAACACGCGTGGCTGTGACAGATGTGTCAAACAGCTGTCTGGTTACATCAAGTTTGATATTTGATTGTAACTATACAGTATTGATGTAAAGTGAAGATGCTGGTTCACTGCTATCCACCAGACACGCAGCAGAGTCACACCATAATAAATGTTGTGGTGTTGTTTCTGGCTCATGGCATGTGGTGTCAAAGAAAGGAATAAATGTATATTGAAACTGCGATGCATCTCTCATTATTGGTATCGCTGTCACAAGGCAATGCAGTAATTTATTAATGTGAAATACACGACACAATTCAATGATTCATATGCTTTTATTATTATTTTATTCAAGATTTTGTGATCTTGCAAATATTTTGCTCTCCCAGTCATCAGGAGCTCTAGTTTTAGGCAGTGGACTGGGTCGTGTACATGGTGTATATTACATACTAATGGGTTGATTAGGATATTTAAACCCACAATGTTATGTCTCTAGGGTGCGTCTTCTGGGGGCTCTGGATCACAAGGACGTACGGGACGTGCTGGTGCAAGGTCATATCTTCCTGAACACCTCACTAACTGAAGCCTTCTGCATGGCCATAGTAGAGGGAGCCAGCTGTGGCCTGCAGGTCAGTGTGTTTACTTGACTACAGTGTGAATGCTTGTATTTTGGATTACTTATTGGAAAATAAGCACCACTGTTATGACTGTGTTTTTGAGTGTGAGTACAGCACACACTACTTGTTTGTTGCACAGTCGGTCAGTCTGGAGAGAAGTGACCAATATAGTGTGTGCGTGTAGGTGGTAAGCACTCGTGTTGGAGGTATACCAGAAGTTCTCCCTGATGAGTTGGTGACCCTGTGTGAGCCGACAGTCAGCTCCCTCTGTGTTGGCCTGGAAAAGGTCATTGCCAGGCAGCGTGAAGGCAAAGTGCCCTCTCCTGCAGCCATCCACCGTCGGGTCCAAACTCTTTACACCTGGAGAAATGTAGCTGAGCGCACAGAAAAGGTCACATTTTCTAAAGCATCTTCAGTTATGAGAATATCTTGACAACTATTGATAGAATTGATAGAATAATTTTTGATCATCAGTTAAAGTGTGTAAACTTACTTTTCTGTGTGTTGGTAGGTGTACGATCGTGCATGCAAGCAGCCAGTCCTGCCCTTGCCTGCTCGACTGCGAAGGCTGCGCTCTCACTGCGGTGCTGTCGCTGGCTCTATATTCTCCTTTGTGGCTGTCATAGACTTCCTCTTCCTTCTATTCTTGCAGTGGCTCTGGCCCAATCACCTCATTGATGTGGCCATGGATGCTTCTGGGCCAGCTGGTCGTTGGGGATGTGGCTTTGGGAAGGAAGAGAGTAAAGACTCGAATGCAGCACGACATGCTGTTGCAGATACAAGACCACTAAAGTGTTGACATGTGGCCAGGATTCAGCTTCTGATATTTGGGACCATGTTTTAACCTTCAGCGAATCTATAAACGTGCACTGAATTTACTTATTTACATTCCAGTCTAGGGCGTCTGGTGCAACTGTGATGAACTAATTATTCCACAAAAAGTCTGTAATAGTTATATTAGTCAAGAAGACGCACTGCGTCCATCTTCATTTATTAAATCGCTGTAACATGAAGTCCTTTTGTTGTGAATACAATGGTTGTTTTCCAGCCGCTGATAAATGGTGCCTAAGCACTAACTGCTACAAACATTTTTGTTTATCTTGTATATTCTTATTTGTTAACCTCTAAGCCAATAAACAGTCTTGTTTCCAAAACAGTTGGGACACTGTGTGAAATGACATCAAATGTTCAAACTGAGAAATTTTATTGTTGTTTGTTTGAAAAACATATGCTCATTTTGAATTTGATGTCACCAACACATTTCAAAAAAGTTAGGACGGGGCATATTTACCACTCTGTCGTATCACCTCTACTTTTAACAACACTCTGTAAACGTTTGGGAACCGAGGAGACCAATTGCTGTAGTTTTGAAATGTTGTTGCATTCTTGCCTGGTCTTGCAAATCAGCTGCTCAGCAGTTCAGGGTCTTATTTTGTCATATGTTTAAATAATATTGGCTGGCTTTTTTTCACGGTATCTCATATCTTCCATTCAGCTACAGTGGATGTAAAAAGTGTACACATCCCTTTTAAAATATGTTTTTCTGATGTAAAATATGAGACCACAATAACTTCAAAACTTTTCCCACCTTTAATGTGATCTGTAACATGTACAATTCAATTGAAAAACAAACAAATCTGTTCAGGGGGAAAACATAAAAAAAAATGCAATAAGCTGGTTGCACAAGTGTGCACACCCTTAAACTAATACTTTGCTGAAGCACCTTTTGATTTAATTAGAGCGTTCAGTCTTTTTGGGTTCACACCTGCCATCAATTAAAATGACATTGATTAACCCCAAATAAAGTAACAGCTATCCTAGTAAGATTTTCCTGACATTTACTCCGTTGCATCCTCCAGCAAAGGCCAGGGTTCACAGAGAGCTTACAAAGCATCAAAGGGATCTCATTGTTGAAAGGTATCAGTCAGGAGAAGGGTACAAATATTTTTCCATGGCATTAGATATACCATGGAGCACAGTGAAGACAGTCATCAAGAAGTGGAGAAAATATGGGATAACCGTGACATTACTGAGAACTAGATGTCCTTCCAAAATTGATGACAAGACAAAAATTGGTCAGGCAGGCTGCCAAGAGGCCGACAGCAACACTGAAGGAGCTGCAGGAATTTCTGGCAAGTACTGGTTGTGTACTACATGTGACGACAATCTCCCGTATTCTCCATATGTCTGGACTATGAGGTAGGGTCAAAGAAAAACATCCAGGCCTGGCTAAATGTTGCAAAAAAATACATCAACTCTCCCAAAAGCATGTTGGAAAATGTGTTATGGTCTGAAACCAAGGTTGAACTTTTTGGCCACAATTCCAAAAGGTATGTTTGGCGCAAAAACAACACTGCACATCACCAAAAGAACACCATACCCACGGTGAAGCATGGTGGTGGCGGCATCATGTTTTGGGGTTGTTTTTCTTCAGCTGGAACAGGGGCTTTAGTCAAGGTGGAGGGAATTATGAACAATTCTAAATACCAGTCAATTTTGGCCCAAAACCTTCAGGTGTCTGCTAGAAAGCTGAAGATGAAGAGGAATTTCATCTTTCAGCATGACAATGACCCCAAGCATACATCGAAATCAATAAAAGAATGGCTTCACCAAAAGAAAATTAAAGTTTTGGAACGGCCCAGCCAGAGCCCAGACCTAAATCCAATTGAAACTCTGTGGGGTGACCTGAACAGGGCTGTGCACAAGAGATGCCCTCACAATCTGACAGATTTGGAGCACTTTTGCAAGGAAGAGTGGGCAAATATTGCTAAGTCTAGATGTGACAGGCTGATAGACTCCGACCCAAAAAGACTGAATGCTGTAATTAAATCAAAAGGTGCTTCAACAAAGTATTAGTTTAAGGGTGTGCAAACTTATGCAACCAGCTTATTGTATATTTGTTTTTCCCCCTAACAGATTTGTTTTTTAATTGAATTGTACAGGTTATAGGTCACATTAAAGGTGGGAAAAGTTTTGAAATTATTTATCGTGGTCTCATTTTTTTTTTTACATCAGAATAACCTATCATTTTAATGGGTTGTGTACACTTTTTATATCCTTTTATTATTAGTATACATACACATTTGATGGCACTGCCGGCGAACAAAAAAATGCTTCTGCGCATGTGCAGCAGAAAACTTTCTCATGGAATATTCACGTTGGCTCCTAGAAAGAGACACAGCATTATTTTTATTTATATAGCTTCATGGTGATTTCATTCTTCCATCATCAAGAGTATACAGCCAGCCTTAAAGGAGAACTGAAGACAAAATTTTTATCAAAATTCTATTTATCTCATTTTATTAAATATAGGAATGCATTTTTGATAGCTATTTTGTCGCTGCTATAGCAAGTTATGAGTGTTTGAAATATGCTATGTAATACAGTATATCAGTCCATATGTCAAAGCAATGGCCGTAAACGAGATTCATTGAGACCTGTGCAAGACATCGTAGGACGGAAGTAAAATGTACAGTTGAAATCAAAGTGACCAACATCTGCCAACGTTGTCAAAAGACGCATGCACCCTCTTTCGAATGCTGATGTAACTAAGCCGGAAGTTTTGTTTGTTTTGATAGCAATCAGGAAAGTTTGAAAAAAGTAGGCAGTCATTGTCATTTAAATTCAGTTTTGTGCAATATTTTGTTTGGAAAACAGTTTTCAAAATGGCGGCACTGACACCTGGCTGACACTTCACGTTTCGAAGTCTGGCACAAGTCTCGTGAAGATCGCGCAGATAAGTGACGCTTGCCATGGACCAAACGAACTAAATTCAACATGGCTAAAAACTGAACAGGCTGATAAGTATAATATTTAATTGCAATTAGTTGCCAATACGAGTCACGATATAAGGTTACTAA
This sequence comes from Neoarius graeffei, assembly GCF_027579695.1. Classification (NCBI taxonomy): domain Eukaryota; kingdom Metazoa; phylum Chordata; class Actinopteri; order Siluriformes; family Ariidae; genus Neoarius; species Neoarius graeffei. Next base: position 36,307,827 of record NC_083577.1, read on the forward strand.
GACCGAAAACGTAATTGAATAACACGTTAATTAAGAAATAAAGCAAGTTTAAAAATGACTTCAGTTCCCCTTTAATGTCTACTGAGAAAGCCAAGCAAGAGTGATGGGGCAAAGGGAAAGAAACCTCAGAAGTCTCTGCAGAGGAATGACCTTCTAGCTAACAGTGTGAATCAGGAGTCAGATTTGTATCAGATAATCCAGATACACACAACAAAAAAGGTAAAGTATAGTAGTTTGTACTCTAGGTAAATGTGACGAGCTGATCAGAGTCAACAATCAATCAATAAAGAGACAACAGGAGCTTGTGGACTCCAGGATGGCTGGATGAGTTTTATAGTAAAGGAAATGTTCACCCTGATAAACATTAAATATGTTTATACTGAAATACTGAGTCATTCTGTTGTTAATTTGTTTGTTGGTGCTGTATTTGTGTCATTCCTGTCAGAAGTTAGTGGTTTTGTTGCGCACTGATGTCACAGGGGGACAGTTACAATCGGGGAAGTCATCCCAACAGTCTCTAACATAAAGGATAACCACTTTTAAATGCAAAAAGTCGACTCCTAAATTTTATGACAAAATACATTTTGAATGCTGCTAAATATCGTGTTAGTTGTAAAAGTGAAGTTTAATAATGTTTATGCTTAATGTTGTGTACAGGCATCAACTGAGATGATCATTTGCTGCAGTTGCTGTGCTCTTTTTGTTAATATTTCTTGTCTTTTTTGTTCTTTTATTGTATATAAGTACCTAGGTAGTTTTTTCTAAGTTGTACCCTTCTAAAACGTGGTTTAGAGGACTTTTGATCATTTTTATGGTGTTTGGACTACTTTCATTGGAACGACATATCTCTATGGGACAGCAACATGGCGGCTCCATTGTTTACAGTTGGGGTAATGTGTGGTCACTGGCTAATTAAATGGAGGAGCTAACAGTGCTAGCCAGGAGTCAAAGGGAGTTTGAAGAATGTAGCATCATGTATTTTATGGAATCATGGTTACACCAGGATATCCCCAATTGCAATGTTTCTATCGAGGGCTTTCAGACTGTGCGGCCAGACAGAGACAACATTGAGAGCAATAAGCAGAAAGAAGGGGGACTTCTGTTCTTATAACAGATGGTGCAAACCTGGTCACATTATGACCAAAGAACGGATTTGTTGCCCGGACATTGAACTGTTAGCTGTAGGGCTCTGTCCATATTACTTACCCAAGGAAATGTCTCATGCTATCGTTATGGCTGTCTATGTCCCACCATCAGCCAACCTAACATTGACATATGTGACCCACATGGATAGGACATTGATGAGCTCAGTGAGTGCATTACAGATTACATCAACTTCTGTGTGGGCTGCATTGTCCCAGAAAGGGCTGTCATTTTTTATTCAAATAGCAAGCCATGGGTAAAAATAGACATAACATTCACAATGCCAAAAAGAGAGCTTTTAGAGCTGGCTTTTAGATGAGTTGAGGACTATCCAATTGGAGCTGAAAGTGAAGATCAGGGAGGCTAAGGAGAAGTACAAGAGGAAACTTGAGCAGAAACTCCAGCAGAATAACATGAAAGAGTTATGGAGTGGCATAAAGACAGTCACTGGTTTCAGACTGACGGGTGGCAGAGTGCCTGAGGGTAGTGTGGATAGGGCCAATGAATTAAATCTGTTTTTCAATATATTTGATTTGGTGTCCACTGCCCATCCCCCCAACCCATCTATTGTCTGCACCATCAAGTCCACCATCAACACCTCCACCCCTCGCCCGACTTTCTAATGGCTCACCATTGTCAAGTGATGGCCTTCCCCTCCCCTCTTCCCCTCCCCTCACTGCCCTGGACAAACTGACACCACCACTTCTCCCACACCTGAAACCTCCATAATGAGTTTCACTGCTGGCCAGGTGAAAAGACAGCTGAAGCATCTCCACTGAATCGGGGTTGTACATAATATACAGTGGTGCTTGAAAGTTTGTGAACCCTTTAGAATTTTCTATATTTCTGCATAAATATGACCTAAAACAACATCAGATTTTCACACAAGTCCTAAAAGTAGATAAAGAGAACCCAGTTAAACAAATGAGACAAAAATATTATACTTGGTCATTTATTTATTGGGGAAAATGATCCAATATTACATAGCTTTAAGTGGCAAAAGTATGTGAACCTCTAGGATTAGCAGTTAATTTGAAGGTGAAATTAGAGTCAGGTGTTTTCAATCAATGGGATGACAATTAGGTGTGAGTGGGCACCCTGTTTTATTTAAAGAACAGGGCTCTATCAAAGTCTGATCTTCACAACACATGTTTGTGGAAGTGTATCATGGCACAAACAAAGGAGATTTCTGAGGACCTCAGAAAAAGCGTTGTTGATGCTCATCAGGCTGGAAAAGGTTACAAAACCATCTCTAAAGAGTTTGGACTCCACCAATCCACAGTCAGACAGATTGTGTACAAATGGAGGAAATTCAAGACCATTGTTACCCTCCCCAGGAGTGGTCAACCAACAAAGATCACTCCAAGAGCAAGGTGTGTAATAGTCGGCAAGGTCACAAAGGACCCCAGGGTAAGTTTTAAGCAACTGAAGGCCTCTCTCACATGGGCTTATGTTAATGTTCATGAGTCCATCATCAGGAGAACACTGAACAACAATGGTGTGCATGGCAGGGTTGCAAGGAGAAAGCCACTGCTCTCCAAAAAGAACATTGCTGCTCGTCTGCAGTTTGCTAAAGATCACATGGACAAGCCAGAAGGCTATTGGAAAAATGTTTTGTGGATGGATGAGACCAAAATAGAACTTTTGGGTTTAAATGAGAAGTGTTATGTTTCGAGAAAGGAAAACACTGCATTCCAGCATAAGAACCTTGTCCCATCTGTGAAACATGGTGGTGGTAGTATCATGGTTTGGGCCTGTTTTGCTGCATCTGGGCCAGGATGACTTGCCATCATTGATGGAACAATGAATTCTGAATTATACCAGCGAATTCTAAAGGAAAATGTCAGGACATCTGTCCATGAACTGAATCTCAAGAGAAGGTGGGTCATGCAGCAAGACAACAACCCTAAGCACACAAGTCATTCTACCAAAGAATGGTTAAAGAAGAATAAAGTTAATGTTTTGGAATAGCCAAGTCAAAGTCCTGACCTTAATCCAATCGAAATGCTGTGGAAGGACCTGAAGCGAGCAGTTCATGTGAGGAAACCCACCGACATCCCAGAGTTGAAGCTGTTCTGTACGGAGGAATGGGCTAAAATTCCTCCAAGCCGGTGTGCAGGACTGATCAACAGTTACCGGAAATGTTTAGTTGCAGTTATTGCTGCACAAGGGGGTCACACCAGATACCGAAAGCAAACGTTCACATACTTTTGCCACTCACAGATATGTAATATTGGATCATTTTCCTCAATAAATAAATGACCAAGTATAATATTTTTGTCTCATTTGTTTAACTGGGTTCTCTTTATCTACTTTTAGGACTTGTGTGAAAATCTGATGATGTTTTAGGTCATATTTATGCAGAAATATAGAAAATTCTAAAGGGTTCATGAACTTTCAAGCACCACTGTAACTATTCAATACCTCACTCAATGTGCAATACTAGTGCAATAACTTCTGTGTACCATAGAAATAATTTACGACTTATATGCAATAACTGTAGTAATACCTGTGGAATAATTTTCTTTATTCCATCCACATAGCTATGTTTCCTTCCACATGGATAGTTATGTGCAATATATATTTTTATATATTCTTCTACATATATTATTTTTATATATTATTTCATATTTCATACATTTTACATACGTTTTAGGGCGGCACGGTGGTGTAGTGGTTAGCGCTGTCGCCTCACAGCAAGAAGGTCCTGGGTTCGAGCCCCGGGGCCGGCGAGGGCCTTTCTGTGCGGAGTTTGCATGTTCTCCCCGTGTCCGCGTGGGTTTCCTCCGGGTGCTCCGGTTTCTCCCACAGTCCAAAGACATGCAGGTTAGGTTAACTGGTGACTCTAAATTGACCGTAGGTGTGAATGTGAGTGTGAATGGTTGTCTGTGTCTATGTGTCAGCCCTGTGATGACCTGGCGACTTGTCCAGGGTGTACCCCGCCTTTCGCCCGTAGTCAGCTGGGATAGGCTCCAGCTTGCCTGCGACCCTGTAGAAGGATAAAGCGGCTAGAGATAATGAGATGAGATGAGACATACGTTTTACATATATGTTTCTCTACTTGAGTGTAAGCAACTGCATATGTACTCAATTTCCCCTCTGAATTATTAAAGTATTCCTGATTCTGATTAATAAGAAAGTTGTTCAGGTTGGAGTTTTCTTTTAAGCTTTTTTTTTTTTAACAAAATGACTGCACATAATATACCATATTTCTTAAGACTATTCATTTCTTTTTTGTCTGTCTTCTATATAAATAGAAATTTACGCAATTGAACTGAACTTTTACTGTCCTTAATTATAACTTTTACTGTCCTTTATGTACTTTACTTTTAATAATTTTAATAAATTAGGAGAATTCTTCCATTCTTTTTTCCACCACTGGACCACAGGAAAATGATGCATTGTGTTTGTGATAAAGTGACTGAAGGATGAGTGAAATAAGGAAGGGTGACTTCTTGAGCATCTCATTCTTCTCAGTCGAACAATGTGGACCAGTAGTTTAACACAAAACTATAGTTGTAACTTTACTTTTAAGGTTGGTGGTTGGTGCATACTATCAGTACAGTGCATGCTCCGGTGAGTTATTTATATTAACATCTGTACGCTGTGTCTGTGTGACTCTGAACTCAGACCAGAGTTTGTGTCCTTTGTTCCTCTTAAAGTACACTGCTAGAGAAGCATGTAGCAAGTCCACTACAAAGCTCCTTCAGTAGGGATTAAGCTCATGACTCAGCAGGGATTTCCTGACCATGTGTATGCCCAAGCAGGCAACATTTACTAATTCAATTGGGTTTTTTTTATTTTTATTTTTATGAATTAAAAGATACTCCATGTCTTAAAGTAATGATGGATGTCATTTCTTTTTACTTAGTTAAGCGGTTCTGGACATAATATGGATTACTACAGTTGTGGAATAGGGCTATTTACTGCATTTTTACTATTTTCTATTTACTGTTTGATCTGAAACGCATTAAGAAGGCTAGAAATTGCACTAATTAATTTTTGACGAGGCACCTATTAATTGAAAAGCATTCCAGGTGACTACCTCATGAAGCTGGTTAAGATAATGCCAATAGTGTGCAGAGTGTCATCAAGGTAAAAAGTGGCTACTTTGAAGAATCTAAAATATCAAACATTTTGTTGTTTTTTTAAAGATTTTTTTTTGTTCATCACATAATTCCATATCTGTTGCATGTGTTATTTCATAGTTTTGATGTCTTCAGTATTGTTCTACAATGTAGAAATTAGTCAAATTACAGAAGACCTATGAATAAGCAGGGGGTGTCCAAACCTTTGGCTGGTACTGTAGTTAGCAGTGAGAAGTATAATTACTTAGTTTGAAAGACAAAGGCCAGGGTGTGATATTCAGTACTTAACCCAAACATATCTGATAGTGCAGACGTTTCCCTTCAAGGCTGAACAAAAGATCCTCATTAACACCCTGTTCTCACCTTCTGTACATGCTTTCTCTCTCTCTCTCTCTCTCTCTCTCTCTCTCTCTCTCTCTCTCACACACACACACACATTTTTTGTAAACTTGGGCATAATCTGAACAGTGTAGAGTTTTAATGTTCATGTAAATAGATTTAAAGACATGTAAATAATCAAGTTTATAACAAAGAAAGACTTAAAGTGCATATCCTGGACCAAATTTGTTTTTTTTTATATGAAAGAATGTCCCTTTACACACTCATCCAGAAGGGTAATTTTGCCCAAGGCCATCTGTCTACAGCAGAAAAAAATTAAATAACAAAACGCATCTGGAAAAATCCCAAGGGAGTCTGGACCCAGATTCATGACATCACCTGCGGAAGCGCCAGCAGGCTGCGCGAGCTTGTATGGTTTCAGTGAACAGCCTGTGTAGACCAAGTTTAGCAGCTAGCGATTTTGCATTGAAATATGGGATTGTCACCTGAGCGCAATGTGGGAAACAATGAGTACTAATCCCATCAAGCTTGGTGTTGCTACACCCTCCTACGATACATCTGTTAACCATTTTAAATTTACGTGATAACATTGAAGAAATTTGCAGAAAACCACCAGGTCGTTTTCTCATAAACAAACCAACGCTGACGTAGGATTCAGAAGGAGGCATCACGAACGCAATGTCACGAAAATCAATGTTTGCTGGGAAATCCAAATGGCAAGTTTTTTCAGAGGCGGACCAATTTGCCTCAAATGGCTTGATCTCAACTGAATTTTTCTGGTATTGCGCAAGGTAAAAAAAAATTGCACAAAATGCAAAATGTGACAGATATTTGACCAAAGTTGAATATAAAATAGGAGAATTACATTGATCTTGCTCCTGAATTTACCCGTGATATGCACTTTAAAGTGCCTAGTTCATAGGACCCTTTCCTTGTTCCACTCAATAGAAAATCTGTGTGTGTGTGTTTAGTTTGAAAACCTTTCTCTCACTAGGAACCACAGATCAGATTCTTCAACATTTTTTTTATTATGTGTGTGTGTGTGTGTGTGTGTGTGTGTGTGTTTAGTTTGAAAACCTTTCTCTCACTAGGAACCACAGATCAGACTATTCAACATTTTTTTTTTATTTTGTGTGTGTGTGTGTGTGTGTGTGTGTGTGTGTGTGTGTGTGTGATTAGTTTGAAAACCTTTCTCTCACTCGGAACCATAGATCAGATTCTTCAACTTTGTGTGTGTGTGTGTGTGTGTGTGTGTGTTTCAGAAATCTCTATCACATTGTTATGTAGAAGATCTGTGCTCCACTGTGGGAGATAAATGTGTGTATTTGCATGATAACTGGTGGGAGGTACAGTTTTGCCAGGGGAGTAGGTGATATTGTGAAGGCCATATAACACTGGCAAGCATGTCCTCACTGAACTAAAACTTTTAGATCTTTGTTTCTGCAAGACACAAGTTGTTGAGCCTTTTCACAAAGTTTGAAGGATGACTGTTGCCCATGCTGAGGTGTGTGTTTGGAATGATCCATGGCAGCAAGATTTTCGGGTCTATGGAGGACGGGTGTGTAACACACTCATGGAAGGTGAGCTTGATCTTTTATGATACATCTGTAGATCCAAATTCTTATTTTATTTTTTTACATGTGTTTGTGGATGGTGGGACTGGATGAGCAAGCTGAAAGTTATAGCATGTATAGGTCTGTTTTGTTATAATTGGTGCAGACCAAATGTCTTTTGGGACTTGATTCTCATTTTGGGACTTATTATACAAAAACAACAGCTTAATTTAAAAAAAAAAATGTGTGTGTGTTTAAGGTCCTTGGGCAGACAGAACTCCTCTCCATGTTGCAGCTTTGCAGGGCCGACTACTCCCACTTAAGAAGCTCCTATCTCATGTACAGAATATAACACACACAATGTGAAGCTCTAAATCTCAGAAAGATTTTGTCTGTTAATTCATATTACACAAGTGATGTCAATTTTGAATTCCTCTACAAGAATACTCATGTAATTAATGTATTTAACAGTGGTCCAATGTTTGTGTTTGCCCAGGGGATGCGTGCTGATGTGGTCACGCTGGATGGCATCAATCCATTACATGAGGCCTGTCTAGGGGGCCATTTTGCCTGCGCTAAACTGCTGCTGGAACATGGGGCTGATGTATGTCCTGAACTGCGTGAATATTTCCTGGTCATAAATACAAGTTGGTGTGTGTAATTTGTTATCTGTATGTGTATGTTCCCTCAGGCTAGTGCCGTGTCTGTTGATGGAATCACACCTCTCTTCAATGCATGCTTCAGTGGTAACACTGCCCTTCTCCAACTCCTCCTAAAGCATTGCTCTGTCCATCACCCAGCTCACCTGCGTAATTCACCTATCCATATTGCTGCAAAGCAAGGTATGTTTTCTCACATAACTACTTATTATTCTTGCTTCAACTATTCCATTGTTCATATTACAATACAAGGATAGGCATACAGTGTCTTGCAAAAGTATTCATTCTCCTTGGTGTTTGTCTTGTTTTGTCACATTACAAGCTGGAATTAAAATGGATTTTGGGGGGGTTAGCGCAATTTGAGTTACACAACATGCCTACCACTTTGGTGCAAATAGTTTTTTTTTTAAATTGTGACACAAACAGGAATTTCATACGAAAGGGGGTGAATACCTATACACACTCCAGACTTCTGTTTTTCATCTTAATTATTATTTGTGTCACAATAAAACAACAATTTTCACCTTTAAAGTGGTAGGCATGTTGTGTAAATCAGATGGTGCTAACCCTCCAAAAATCCATTTTAATTCCAGTTTATAATGCGACAAAACAGAACAAACACAAAGGGAGATGGATACTTTTGCAAGACACTGTATAACAGTGTGACCTTTGTATTATGTGGGTGAAGGTCTGTTTTAAGATGGGACATCAAAATTTTGACATTCCAGCGAGCAATACTCTAAGCCCATGTTTACATTAGACCGTATCAGCGGATCATCAGATTAACGTTTTTAAAACGATTAGTACCAATACGTGGATACGCTCGGCTCCGCAGGCATCCCGCGCTCCAAATCACTCCGCCCTGAACAGCGAGTGCCCTCTGGAGGGTGCGCACTCCGGCCCTGCGCAGCTCACAGAGCGCGCGAGTGAAGCACACTAGCAGTGTTTTCGGGACTGAGCCGCTGTGTGTGTGATCCCAGCGCATATCACTTACCACTTGCAAGTGGAAGGATGGCAAGCCTAAAGACAATCATAACTACACAATGGGCAGTATTTGCATCAGTATTTGCAGTATTTTCATACTTTTATACTCTTTAATGAAAGGTGATACAAGGCGGAAGTCCGCGCCGTTTTTCAGCAGTCGCGTCACATGACCAACGCCAGCGAATCAGGAAGGTGGATGTCACAGTGACGTTGTCCAATGAGGACGCCAGCTAGAGCTCAGCACAGCGTATTCGCGTATCTCAATGTTTACACAGCACCGGACCAGATACGATCTGGATTGAATACGTGGACGCTGGCGGATTCCCGTTTCCCGGCGTTTCCAGGCGTTTTAATGTAAACGGACAGTGCATCCGCGAAGGAAACGAGACAGATACGGTCTAATGTAAACGTAGCCTAAACTGCTGTAATCTATATTTACAGCTCAACAAGCCATATACTTGAAGGTCACTTCAAATTTACATTCCTGAAATCCTGAGACAATTAGGAAGTAAATCTTTGAACAGTTGCCAAACACAGACAGAACTGTAATTATTCTGATAAACTAATTTTCTAAGCTATTTTTAAACTAACCTGATAATATTTTTGTGACGCAAACTCTTAACCTCATTATATCACAAATAAATGACAATAAACTTACCAAAGAAAGATATATTGAGATTGTTAACTACATTATGAACATTATGAATGCTTGTTAATACATTTGATTGTATTCTCTATGATCTAAAATATAAGTTGAAGCTGTTCCTAAATAAATATTTTATCATGAAATGTAATTGTAAAACTTTTAACAATATTGAAATACATTAGAGTATACATTACATGTTTTAGGTGCAACCACACAAACACAACTTGCAAGTCTACTAGCTGACCTTCAGTCCTGGGTCACAGTGGAAATTTCAGTTTATTATGGAATTAAAGACACTAAAAAGTTAATTTAAGTGTTTGATTATGTTTCAGGTCACACAGCTTGTGTGGAGTTGCTATTTTCTTATGGGCTGGATGCTGATATGGAGTTGGATGCAGTAGGCACACCACTTTATTGTGCGTGTGAAACCAAGAGCACGGAGTGTGTACAGAGGCTTCTGATCTTGGGTCAGTATACACACACCCACATTTATTCACACACATCCATACACAGGTACAGATTCTTAGGACTCTGGGAGCACATTCACAAAAAAAAAAATCCTTCTTTTGGGTTTTACAGCAGTTGACATACAGTGTTGCATTACTGCCATCTACAGGTTTATCTTTGACCGTGCTCTGACAGTTACATCATTCTGTCACTAAACAAACAGCTAATCATACCGAGATGCTTGCTGACTGCCGATATTTATTAGTTTGGTCCTGCGTTTCCTTTCCTTTGCAACATAATGTCCTTTCTTCTCACTTTCCGTTACTGTAGTCGGTCTTTCACATTTCATTCGCACACTCACATCCTCCATTTTTCTCTCCTGTTTCAAATTTGTATCCCACAATGCCTTGTGCGAACGGGGAAAATCTACCACGTGATGCATGATGTAGTGTCTTGAATTGGGTCATGGTGAAGCAGGAAAAAATAGCAGAGAATTTAGAGCCACATGGCCCTAAATTCATTAATTGTTCTATTTTAAAAAAAATAAAAAAAAAAACTAATGAAATTGGAAGTCTTTGATTTGAATTCAGTAGCTTTCGGTCCATTAAACAAAAATAACTGGGTGTTGGGGAAACTTCTTTTTATGACATACACTTGAAAAATCTGAAAGGCAGTATAGCTTTAAACAACATTGCTTAATCTTCATGCATTTTCTTCAAACAATTTTGAATATGTTTAAAGCTTTAAAGTGTTTTGAGTGATAATGCAGTTGGAATTTGATTGATTAATTTATTTTAATACAGATTTATCCAGGATTATTCTGTATGAAACTGTTTCTATACAAATGAAATAACTGAGCAATGCATTTTGAGGCGAAGATGTGATGATTAAACAAACACACTGAGTTCGGTGTTAAAATGGAAGCTACTGTGACAATCATACATATCCATACATCCACTATCTGTAGCCGCTTATCCTGTACAGGGTCGCAGGCAAGCTGGAGCCTACCCCAGCTGACTATGGGCGAGAGGCAGGGTACAATGTGACTATCTCTGTGCAATACTTTATATGTGCAATACCTCACTCCATAATGTGTAACACAACACATACACCTCAGACTGTGCACCTTACACCCCCCCTTTTTTTCCCTCCCCCCTCATCTCTCTCTCCCTCTCTACATGCTGTTTGCACTGTTATTGGAGATGCTTTAATCTCATTGTACATGTGTATAGTGACAATAAAGGCATTCTATTCTATTCTATTCTATTCTATTCTATTCTATTCTATTCTATTCTACATCCTGGACAAGTCGCCAGGTCATCGCAGGGCAACACATTCAACCATTCACATTCACACCTATGGTCAATTTAGAGCCACCAATTAGCCTAACCTGCATGTCTTTGGACTGTGGGGGAAACCGGAGCACCCAGAGGAAACCCACACAGACACGGGGAGAACATGCAAACTCCACACAGAAAGGCCCTCGTTGGCCGCTAGGGCTTTCTTGCTGTGAGGCGACAGTGCTAACCACTACACCACCATGCCGCCCCACTATGAGAATCAGAAATACTTTAATAATCCTGAGAGGAGATTGAGTACATCTGCAGTTGCTCACACTCAAGTGGAGAAAAGAAATTACAAAATTGAACACATATGTAAAACTTATGAAATATGTAAAAATCCATGATATATGTAAAAATATGTAATATCTAAACCATATATCACATAACTATCCACGTGGAAGGAAAAATAGCTGTGGAGATGAAATAAATAAAGTTATTGCACAGTTATTACTACAATTATTGCAGATAAGGAGTAAATAATTTCTATGGTAAATAGAAGTTATTACACTAGTATTACACATTGAGTGAGGTATTGAATAGTTATATTATGTAATTATTGAACCTAGGTACAATGTGGATGGATGTAGTACAATGGAATTATTACACAGGTGCAGTACTGAACAGTCCATTGGGTTGAGGTCCCTGGTGGTTTAGCCTGAAGTTTATTAGCCCCATCCTCAAGTGTTTTAGCCCCATCTTCTTGGTTTAGCGGGCTATATAATTTCTGATCCGTAACTCTAAAAACTGATAAATTAATGTTATTGGTGTCTTAGAAGGCAAAATTATGATCAAATTTAGTTTAATTCAATGATGGGGCTAAAACACCTGAAGATGGGGCTAATACACTAGGGGCTAAACCACCATAAGCCATCCATTCTCTGTTGAATATCAGAGCCTCTGAGGGAGAGGTTGAAAAGTTTGATGGCCATGGGTAGGAATGATCTCCTGTGGTGCATTTTGGGGGAATGAGTCTTTCACTGAAAGTACTCCTTTGATTAGCCAGCATGTTATGGAGTGAGTGGGAGACACTGTCCAGGATGATATGAAGTTTAGCCAGCATCCTCCTCTCGGACACTGTCTCCAGAGTCCAGCTCTACTCCCACAAAGTCACTGGCCTTGCGGATCAGTTTATTGAGTCTGTTGGCATTTGTTGCCCTCAGTCTGCTACCCGAGCACACCACAGCATACAGGAGAGCACCGGCCACCACAGACTCAAAAAGCATCCTCAGCATAATCCTGCAAATGTTGAAGGACCTCAGCTTTCTCAGAAAGTAGAAACGGTTTTGGCCCTTCTTGTATATGGTAACTGTATTTTTAGTCCAGTCCATTCTATTGTCAATATGTACTTGCAGTCCTTTACAATGTCCACACTGACCCCATGGATGAAAATGGGGGTCATTGATGCCTTGTTGCATCTCATGTCCACCACCAGTTCTTTGGTTTTGTTCACATTGAGCTGCAGATGGTTCCACTCACACCATGAAACAAAGTAGACAAAGTTTTGCAATCAGCCTCATCATCCTTACTTATATGTCCAACTATAGCAGAGTCATCAGAGTACTTCTGAAGATGGCAGGATTCTGTCTTATAGTTGAAGTCTGTGGTGTAGAGGGTGTACAGAAAGGAAGAGAGGACTGTCTCCTGTGGTGCCCCAGTATTGATGACCACCTTATCTGACATGGTGTTGTAAGCATACATACTGTGGCCAGCACATGGGGGGGGGCTCTACATTCATCAGCTTCTCACCAAGACACTGTGGCATGGTATCTTTGGCACTGGGATAAGGCATGATATCTTCCACATCATGGGGACTTTCTGAAGTCTTAGGCTGATGTTGAAGACATGATGCAGCACTCCACATAGCTGGGGGGCACAGGCTGTGAGCACCCTGGGGCTGACACCATCAGGACCAGCAGCCTTGCATGAGTGGAGATGCTTCAGCTGTCTTCTTACCTGGTTAGTAGACAGAAAACTCATTATGGAGGTTTCATGTGGGGGATGGGTGTTGGTGTCAGTTTGTTTGTCCAGGACAGTTGCTCCAAAAGACGGGGGGGGGGGATGCTGTCACTTGACAAAGGTGAACCATTAGAGCAGGGGTGGGGAACCTTTTTCCTATTAAGGGCCATTTCGAGTTTTATAACATCCTATGGAGGCCAAACTAAATTTTTTTAACCCATAACCACTGCTGAAAATTTTAAGATGCAGCCCATTTATTTTAGCTTTCTTTCATGCTATTCAAATGAAAAAGCAACTTTATTGGTGTAACTTTGTTTTATTCGTTTTTAATCTGCCCATTTTCTTTTTAAATTTTATCCACCTCTTATTGTTTTAATGCTCTGTTTTTAGTCATGTTCTTATTGATTTTATACAGTGGTGCTTGAAAGTTTGTGAACCCTTTAGAATTTTCTATATTTCTGCATAAATATGACCTAAAACATCATCAGATTTTCACACAAATTCTAAAAGTAGATAAAAAGAACCCAGTTAAATAAATCTCATCTCATCTCATCTCATTATCTCTAGCCGCTTTATCCTGTTCTACAGGGTCGCAGGCAAGCTGGAGCCTATCCCAGCTGACTACGGGCGAAAGGCGGGGTACACCCTGGACAAGTCGCCAGGTCATCACAGGGCCGACACACAGACACAGACAACCATTCACACTCACGGTCAATTTAGAGTCACCAGTTAACCTAACCTGCATGTCTTTGGACTGTGGGGGAAACCAGAGCACCCGGAGGAAACCCACGTGGACATGGGGAGGACATGCAAACTCCGCACAGAAAGGCCCTCGCCGGCCAGTTAAATAAATGAGAAAAAAATATGCTTGGTCATTTATTTATTGAGGAAAATGATCCAATATTACATATCTGTGAGTGGCAAAAGTATGTGAACCTTTGCTTTCAGTATCTGGTGTGACCCCCTTGTGCAGCAATAACTGCAACTAAACTTTTCCGGTAACTGTTGATCAGTCCTGCACACTGGCTTGGAGGAATTTTAGCCCATTCCTCCATACAGTACAGCTTCAACTCTGGGATGTTGGTGGGTTTCCTCACATGAACTGCTCGCTTCAGGTCCTTCCACAATATTTCGATTGGATTAAGGTCAGGACTTTGACTTGGCCATTCCAAAACATTAATTTTATTCTTCTTTAACCATTCTTTGGTAGAACAACTTGTGTGCTTAGGGTCATTGTCTTGCTGCATGACCCACCTTCTCTTAAGATTCAGTTCATGGACAGATGTCCTGACATTTTCCTTTAGAACTCGCTGGTATAATTCAGAATTCATTGTTCCATCAATGATGGCAAGCCGTCCTGGCCCAGATGCAGCAAAACAGGCCCAAACCATGATACTACCACCACCATGTTTCACAGATGGGATAAGGTTCTTATGCTGGAATGTAGTGTTTTCCTTTCTCCAAACATAATGCTTCTCATTTAAACCCAAAATTTCTATTTTGGTCTTGTCTGTCCACAAAACATTTTTCCAATAGCCTTCTGGCTTGTCCACATGATCTTTAGCAAACTGCAGACGAGCAGCAATGTTCTTTTTGGAGAACAGTGGCTTTCTCCTTGCAACCCTGCCATGCACACCATTGTTGTTCAGTGTTCTCCTGATGGTGGACTCATGAACATTAACCTTAGCCAATGTGAGAGAGGCCTTCAGTTGCTTAAAACTTCCCCTGGGGTCCTTTGTGACCTTGCCAACTATTACACGCCTTGCTCTTGGAATGATGTTTGTTGGTCGACCACGCCTGGGGAGGGTAACAATGGTCTTGAATTTCTTCCATTTGTACACAATCTGTCTGACTATGGATTGGTGGAGTCCAAACTCTTTAGAGATGGTTTTGTAACCTTTGTTTATGCCATGATACACTTCCATTCATGCCATGATACATTTCCACAAACATGTGTTGTGAAGATCAGACTTTGATAGATCCCTGTTCTTTAAATAAAACAGGGTGCCCACTCACACCTGATTATCATCCCATTGATTGAAAACTGTTAGGGCTGGTGGAGGTATGGTGAAGTTAGGATCCAAAAACAGAACGCAGACAGTAATCCAATAAATAAGATGATTTAATACAGGGAAGAAAGGGTGTGGCAAAAGATGAACAAACAGGATGAAAAACAAATAGCAAAAATAGTCAGGACAAAATGAGAACAAACAACTTGCCAAAACATGAGACAGGCAAAGAAAAATGCTAGCGCAAAAAAACATAAACAAGAAAAGACCCTTAGTGCAAAAACCATGAACCAGAAATTACCCTTAGTGCAAAAAAAAAGAACCATAAATAACCCTTTGTGCAAAAAAACAAAAACCAAAAAAATGCTAGTGCAAAAACCATGGACAAGAGAAAATAGCTAGAGAGGAAAACCATGAGGAGCAAGAGAGGCACAGAAACGGTTAGAGAAGCAAACAAGACGTTCTGGCAAAAACAGTCTGAGAATGGCCTTTAAATAAGCAGCAGTGAAAACCAGGAAGTGAGTACAGGGGAGAAGGAATTCCTGTCCCGGATCCGGATCGGCGCCGGCGTGAGAGATCTGTAATCTCCGGAGTGGATGTCTGAGGCGGAGCATAACAGTACCCCCCCCCCCCCCAACGAGCGCCTCCAGGCGCTTTAGGAAGAGCGTTGGGGTGTTGCCGGTGGAAGTCAGAGATGAGGGTTGGGTCCAAGATGAACCTGGCGGGGACCCAACTTCTCTCCTCGGGACCATAACCTTCCCAGTCCACCACGTACTGGAGTCCTCTGCCTCGCCACCGCACCTTCAGCAGTTTCTTGACCGTGTAGGCCTCACCGCCATCGATGAACCTGGGAAGAGGAGGGGGTTTGGAGGATGGGAGCAAAGAACTAGAGACCAGAGGTTTAAGCTGTGACATGTGGAATGTGGGGTGGATGCGTTGCATGGTGAGTGGTAGTGCCAGTTTGACGGAACATGGGTTGATTACCTTTTTGATGAGGAAGGGTCCTAGGTACCTGGGATCCAGCTTGCGGGAGACGGTTCTGAGTGGCAGATGGCATGTGGAGAACATGACTCGTTGCCCCACCCGGTAAGTGGGCGCCTTAGAGCGGCGTTTGTCACCCTGCCTCTTGGATGCTAGGGCAGAGTGAATGAGTTTTCTCCGGGCCAATGCCCATGTCCTCCTGCAGCGGCATGTGAAGGTCTGGGCTGAGGGTATGGTGACCTCCTTCTCTTGGTTGGGGAAGAGTGGTGGTTGGTAACTTAGGGAGCACTGAAAGGGTGAGAGACCTGTGGCAGATGAAGGAAGAGTGTTATGAGCGTACTCAATCCAGGGTAGGTACTTACTCCAAGAACTGGCATCCCTGGATGCCATGCACCTGAGTGCAACCTCCCAAGCCTGGTTTGCCCGTTCTGCCTGGCCGTTGGTCTGTGGGTGGAAGCCTGAGGTGAGACTACAGATGGCCCCGATGAGTTTGCAGAAGGCCCTCCAGAACTGTGCAGTGAACTGAGGGCCCCGGTCAGAAACGATGTCAGTGGGTAGTCCATGTAAGCGGAAGACGTGGTGGATGAGTAATTCTGCAGTTTCTTTGGCTGAGGGGAGCTTGGGCAGAGGAATGAAATGGATGGTCTTGGAGAAACAGTCAATGACAGTGAGGATGCATGTGTTGCCACCTGAGTTGAGGAGTCCTGTGACAAAGTCCAGGGCTATCTGAGACCAAGGTTGATGTGGAGTCGGGAGGGGTCTTAGCAAGCTGGCAGGGGGTCGATTGGTTGTCTTGTTCCAGGAGCACGTGTCGTAGGCTACCACAAACTTCTGAATGTCCTCCTTGATGGATGGCCACCAAAAACGCTGCTGGATGAGTGCCAGGGTTCGGGCGGCTCCCGGATGACAGGCCAGCTTGGAGCCATGACTCCACTGCAGCACCTAGGTTTGCACAGGACAGGGAACAAACAGATGGTTAGGAGGAATGTTGTTGGGGTTACCTTCACCGGGGTCCTGCTCCAGGGCCTTCTGCATGAGCGTCTCAACCTCTAGAATGGCGGCTCCCACCAGGCAGCATGGAGGAAGGATGGTCTCGGGTGGCTTAGACTCCTCTTGGTGGGAAGAAAACATCCTGGACAGGGCATTGGGTTTGCCGTTCTTGAAGCCTGGGCGGTAGGAGAGTGTGAAGTTGAACTGGGAGAAACCCTGAGGAGCAAGAGAGGCACAGAAACGGCTAGAGAAGCAAATGAGACATTCTGGCAAAAGCAGAGTCTGAGAATGGCCTTTAAATAAGCAGCAGTGAAAACCAGGAAGTGAGTACAGGGGAGAAGGAATTCCTGTCCCGGATCCGGATCAGTGCTGGTGTGAGAGATCTGTAATCTCCGGAGTGGATGTCCGGGGCAGAGTATGACAAAAACATCTGACTTTAATTTCACCTTCAAATTAACTGCTAATTCTAGAGGTTCACATACTTTTGCCACTCACAGCTATGTAATATACTCCGCCGAAGAGCATTAATTTTATCCACACGCACTTGTTCTTTCAGCTCGTCCAGCTTGGCGTGTTTGGTGCTGTAATGAAGCTCCAGATTAGCCTTTTTTATCACTGCAAGGGCATCCCCACAAACTAAGCAAACTGGCTTGCTTTTTACTTCTACAAAAAAAAATTGTTTGTCCATTTTTCTTGATAAGCATGACATTCCACATCTACCTTTCCCTTCTTCATACTCACCATGGTGCGTTTTGGTGAAATCGTTAAACAGTCTGTTTATGCCCGCTAAATGACGTGACGTGACCGCACATGACCATGCTCTGCTTGTGTGGGGTTCAGGACCCTG
Organism: Neoarius graeffei; assembly: GCF_027579695.1. NCBI lineage: Eukaryota > Metazoa > Chordata > Actinopteri > Siluriformes > Ariidae > Neoarius > Neoarius graeffei. The sequence continues at coordinate 36,325,812 of NC_083577.1, forward strand.
ACCTTGGCCTGGAAAGATAACCACTCGCCTATTTTATTAATTGTGGTCTGATTTTTCCTGATTTAATTTTTTTTGTGTGTGTTTGAGTAATTATGAATCATCTTGTGGGCCGGATCAAATGGTCTCGCGGGCCATATACGGCCTGGAGGCTGCATTAGAGGGTCAGGTGAGGGGTGGAGGTGTTGATGGTAGACTTGATGGTGCATCTGATCAGACAGGAGCTCAGGAATCAAAGGAGGGATGGAGTCGATGGATGGGGGGGATGGGCAGTGGACACCGAGTCAAATCTATTGAAAAACAGATTTAATTCATTGGCCCTATCCACACTACCCCCAGCCACTCTTCTGCCCGTCAGTCTGAAGCCAGTGATTGTCTTCATACCACTCCATACCTCTCCCTGCTGGTGTTTCTGCTCAAGTTTCCTCCTGTACTTCTTAGCCTCCCTGAACTTCACTTTCAGCTCTCGCTGCATAGTCCTTAACTTCTCCCTATTACCAGTTCTAAAAGCCCTCTTTTTGGCATGTTTGAATGCTCTTTATGTCTATTGTTACCCATAGCTTGTTATTTGAATAAAAAAATGACAGTTATCTTATGCAATTATGTGTGGTATTCCATTATTACAGTCTGCAATATTGACTTATTGTATTGTATCCTACTGACTTAGGTGCTAATGTGCAGTGTGGGCATGGCCTTGATACACCACTGCACGCTGCAGTTCGAGTGGGTGGAGCCAAGGAGGTGGCACTGTTGCTTGAACATGGGGCTGATGGGAAATGTAGAAATTCAGAAGGCAAGACACCTCTGGACCTGGCTACAGATAAGCACATCCAGCATCTACTGCTGACAGCAGGCAAGAGAATACACACAAAAACATGTTTATAGTAGCAGTAAATAGTAAAGCTATATTACTAAAACAGTCTAAATTATCATCTGTGCCTTGTGTTGTAGGTCCACAGTCTCTGTCACAGTTGAGCCGGTTGTGCATTCGTCGTTCTTTGGGCCAAAAAAGACTGAACAGAGCCAAAGTTCTCCAAATACCACACATTCTACAGGCTTATATTCTGTATCAATAACATACACAGACACACAGATTTCATGTTTACTGCACCATCTACACAGATTATACAACTACACATAGACAAGTCTTTAGGAACTAGCTTTCTGAATATGGAAATATTTTTGTTGTCACTAAATTCTTTGTGTTCAACTAATACAGGTTTGTTAATTTAATTTGAAAAAAAAAATCCTTTTATTATTATTATTAGTTGGGGCCAAGTAGTGAAGCTGCCTCGGCACCCAATGTGTTTCTCCCTTGTATTCATCATCATCATCTTCTTCTTCTTCTTCTTCTGGCTGGAGTGTCTATAGCAGCTAATATAACTGCATGGTAAAAAAGTTTTGAAATGCAGACTGAGGACAGTCCCCTGATTCTTTTCACCAAGTTTCATGTTTGTGTCTTGAGTGCTGTAATGACGTCAATGGGTCAAAGTTGGAGGTGCGTTTATGCATGTAACTTTTGAACCATATGCCGGATTTCAAAACTGAGGTACCATGGCTCAAGCTGAGTTCCTGGCTCAAGCTGAGTTCTAGCTAAAACCCATGATGCCAATTTCCATCATATTGCATTTTTGCAATATTGGATTTTATGAAAAAGTTTTAAAAGCTTCACAGGCCACAAATTTTGTGTAATTTTAAGCAAAATCGCAACAGGTGATCTTTATATGAAGCCTCATAAATATTATGATACAGATTTTTTTTCTTCAAAAGCTGTTCATTACCAAATTGGTGGCGAAGCCATCAAACAGGAAGTGAGGTCATATCTCAGCAATTGTTTGATATGTCAACACAGAGTCAGTACCCCTTCATTAGGACATGAAAAAAAAACTTGAGTCATTTGACCACCAGGGGGCTTAATAAGTAAAACACATTTTGTTAAAAAAAACTATGTGTTTGCCTTACAAAAGTATAAAGTGTTGCCAGGCAAAACAAACCTCACCCAGTTGCATTTACGATGAATATGAAGGAAGATATCGCGAAAAAAATAGCTACCCTATGGGGCTACTGCTTATAAATAAAATTGTTTTCTGATACCATGTCCATACAGTAAATATAGCATATATATATAGCCACAAAAATGAAGCGTAATCCAAAAAATGAACAATTTAAAAATCACAGAAGTAAAATATACCAAGTGTCTGTACTTTATATTATTCTACTCTTACTTCTTACAATTTTTGAAACTGAAACCGCCGAACTGAGGCTGACATACACACGCTGTCACCATGACCCAAACTCTTATTTCCCGGAAATGGCCCGGCGCTAGAGCTCAGTGGAACGCACTTTCCCTCTGTAATAAGCATAAACATGTCTGAAAGCAATTTCTTTAGTCTAGTTCATTTATTTCGAATGGTGAACTGAATTGTATACACTCACCGGCCATTTTAATTGGAACACGTGTATGCGCATGTGCAGTGTGTGACTGTTACACTCTTACATTCTTACAGCACGACGACATAGTGGCTAGCGCCTCTACTGTATATGAGGCAATAGACACAACAAAAATGATTTTGACCTTTTTGGTGACCTTGACTGGATGCCCCTCAAAATGTTAGAGGTTCTATTTGAGACCAATGCCCATCTATCCTGAAAGTTTCTTTAAGATTGATCCAGTTGTTTTAACGTAATAAAAAAACCTGACTGGAAACAATACCTCAAACCCCCCCAGTGGACTCCATCCTGGGCGAGGTAATTATTGTTGTGGTTGTATCTTGGGAGATCCCAAGGCATAGAAAAAGTGTTTGTCCATTACAAAGTGGTGATGATGATGATGCCACCAAACAAGAAGTGAGGTCATAACTCAGTAATGCTTTGATGTATCAAAACCACTGATCTCTACGTAAAATATCTGGATGGATCATTGGCTCATCAAAGTGAAGCCATCTGGCCGCCATATTACCATGCACATCAAATCAATACAGTCATATCTCTGCCTGGGAAGCTACACAAAACTGGATATGTTATTCGTCTAATTACTGAGAAAAAGCCCACAAACTGGACATGTTATTTATACATGGGTACATAGTGAACACAATGTAACTGAAGCATATTTTAAATTGTACATTTTTGAGTTGATTGGTGTACGTGCATGCGTGCTTGCATGCGTGCTTGCATGCGTGTGTGTGTGTGTGTGTGTGTGTGTGTGTGTGTGTGTGAGAATGGTTGATTTTTTTGTGGGGGTGTTTGTATTTTAATCATAATGTACAATATTCAATACAGTTTATCATCATGGATACATTCAGGAAGATTACTGCAGATTATTATTATTATTATTATTATTATTATTATTCGACCAAATAGAAAATACATAGACAATACATGCATAACAGAGAAGAAAACAAAGTGTACATTACAATATATCAGAACAATTCTGGTTTCCACAGAGATGGAGACAGCATGTGGGTCAGGGTCCACAAAAATAATGTCATTTCCTGTTGCCCAGAGGCATGTGAACCCTTATATACTGTTCCAGATCAGCAATAAAAATTAAACAAATACATTATATTGCACAGAATGAAAAATGAAATGAAACTAATCATGCAAATAACAGATGGAACAGAGTGTTACATGTTTGATCTTATCCCATGTAGGGTCACAGGAGTCTACCCTGCCATGGGCAAGAGGCAGGGTACACCCTGGACAAGTTGCCAGCTCAGAGGGCTGATATATACATAGAGACACAAACAACCATTCACAGTCAATTTAGACCCACCAATTAAGCTAACTTGCATATCTTTGGACTGTAGGAGGAAACCCACACAGATACAGGGAGAACATGCAAACTCCACACAGAAAGGCCCTCGTCAGCCACTGGGTTCAAACCCAGAACCTTTTTGCTGTGAGGCGACAGTGCTAACCACTACACCACCGTGCCGCCCCGAGAGTTATATGTTGATACCACAAATTAACTATTTAGAAACAGATTTAGATTTAACTATTTAGAAACCATTCCGTAGCGATACTTTCAAATTATGTATAATCAACCAATCTCATAATAATAAAATTGAACAAGTCCTAAATTAATAACAATTTACTGCATAATTATAGCAAAACAATAAATTATTCTAATACTCCATTTATTATAAAATATTTCCAAAGAAATTAAAATTTCCAAAACATTAAAAATATTTGACATAAATTTCAAGAAAACCTAAATAACATCAGGGAATATCTATTTATAACTATATCAAACAAAAATAAGATCTATATAACAATTCAATAGTATAAAAAGCCAATGTGTATTAAAGAAAATGAGATGTGAGATATTAGTGTGAGCACTAAGGAATAAGCTTTAGGGGAAGCCATGGCCAAATGGTTAGAGAAACAGCTTTAGGACCTGGTTCAAGCCAGCAGAACTGGCTCAAGTGCCCTTGAGCAAGGCACCTAACCCTCAAGAGTGGTGAAGTACCTTGTGTCTGATTAGCCAAAGAAAAACTGATAATGCGATTATCAGTTCGGGCAAAAACCTGGCCATAATGTAATAACGAGGAATACTCTACAAGTTATCAGGATCGATTTATGTGTGATGTGAATTATGTGACCAATAAATGCTATTAAGACATGACCATGAGAATGAAGTGAAAATGGCAAATAACACGAGAAAATAACCCTGTTTAACCAGCTGTCCTAAACAGAAAGGAAGAAAAAATGTAGAAAAGAGAAAGATGCACTGTATGAGAGAAAAACTGGAACAATCTCCAGTTAGTAAAAGAGCAGTTAAAAAAAAATGATCAGAGACTGAACTTGAAAAGGAAAAAAAACAATGACAGTAAAGGGAAGCATATAAAGATATGTAAGGAATATAGTTAAAGTTGAGAAAATAAGAGGAGGTAATGAAAGGGGGAAAAGTCAGGAGACACTTTTCTTGTGGCAAATTTGATCGAATATGATGCTTTAACACGTAAACCAAATACACGCAATGGGCATGGTAAAATGGTGGCCAGATGGCTTCACTCGTGTGTACAGCAGGGATTGGCTAATGAGCTATCCAGATATTTTACATAGAGATCAGTGATCAAAACCAGACTTGGTATATCGACTGAGAAACCATTTTGAGGAAATACAATATGACCACTTGGGGGCACTGCAAGCAAAAAAAACCCAACCAAACAAGCGTTTTAGCTAATTAATTCTGATGTGTTTGCCTTTAGGGCTGCACAGTGGTGTAGTGGTTAGCATTGTCGCTTCACAGCAAGAAGGTTCTGGGTTTGAGCCCAGTGGCCAACGGGGGCCTTTCTGTGTGGAGTTTGCATGTTCTCCCCATGTCTGCGTGGGTTTCCTCTGGGTGCTCCAGTTTCTCCCACAGTACAAAGACATGCAGGTTAGGCTAATTGGTGGCTCTAACTTGACCGTAGGTGTGAATGTGAGTGCGAATGGTTGTTTGTCTCTATGTGTGAGCCTTGCGATGGTCTGGTGACTTGTCCAGGTTGTACCCCTCCTCTTGCCCATAGTCAGCCAGAATAGGCTCCAGCTTGCCTGCGATCCTGCACAGGATAAGTGGTTACGGTTAATGGATCAATGGATGTTTGCCTTTAAAAAAATGATTCACAGGTCTGGTGATACCATGGGAGGCGCCAAGACTGAGACATGACATAATTTTTCATGTCAACCTAATTGACATCCTGAGAGATTCCAAGGACATGACCACTTTTCATGTTGACCAAATTTATGCAGCTACCATACTGGGTTGAATCAAAAACCTTGCAAAGTTTTCAGTGGCCACAAACCTTGTTGAATTTTCACTAGATTTGGCACAGATGATCTTCAGACAAAGCCTCATGAAAGTTATCAGATGGATTTTTTATTTTCAAAACCATTTGTCCGTTACAGCCTGTCGAATTTTGTGCCAAAAGGAAAGTGAGCTCATATCTTACCCAATCTTTGGTAACTTGACACGAAACTTTCTGTGAGTGCAAACAGTCATGCCCTTGAAAATATGACATTGCAATGATTCCCTGCTTGGTCTACTTGCCTGCCACATTATTATTATTATTATTATTATTATTATTATTATTATTATTATTATTATAGTCAATATAAGTGAACAGCGGATGGCGACATAGTGATATGCAAAATAAGAAGGTTGTGGTGAGAGGGAAAGAGAGAGAAAGATTTCTAGTCCAGAACTACACACAGAACCCCAAAGACACACAGTGTGCAGGAAGAGTTTCTCAGTGAGGATGTGTAGAAGTAAGGAAATTCGCCCTGGAGGGCATTAGCTCATGATTTTTCTACTACAGAAGCACCTTAGAGGGCACATTTTCTTGCAAATTGGAGAACCTAGAAGGCACTTCATCAAATTTTCCTTCATGAAAGGGAGCCTATAGGGCACTGTATCTCCTTTTTTCACCTGAAAGGGCACCCTAGAGGGCACTTTATCATGTTTTCTTGCACATAAAGGTACATTAGACCAGCATTTCTCAACCTTTTTTTAGTTATGGCACCCTTCAAAAGTATGGAAATTCTCAAGGCACCCCCATATAAAATATACGCAGTCATGCTGACCATACGCTGACCCCAGCAGTGACGTTGTGACATGGGAAAGGGGGCCTTGAGACAAATTTTGATGATGCATGAGGCGGCGATGATCTGCATTAGTGTAACTATCATTTTTTGGAATTTTAATTCATTTTATTTATTTATTTCAATGTTAGAATATATAATTTTTTGACGGCATCCCTGACAAAGCCAGACGGCACCCCGGTTGAGAAAGGCTGGATTAGACATTTTTCATTGCCTTTTTCATTTAAAGGGAAGCTATTAGGGCACCTTATCAGATTTTCTCGACTGTAGAGGCAACCTAGAGGGCACTTCTAACTACTTATTAACTGAGCACTAGGTCTTTACAGGAAAATATCAGACTGAGGTCTTGACAGAACGGACCGAACCATAGGTGAGGTCTGATATTTTCCCATAAAGACCGAGCAAGCAAGGTTAATAAGGAGTTTATTATATGGCATTTTTATTTCTAAGATTAAAATAGATGGTCATTATAATGAGGCATGATGCTGCTTTCAGTCATGTCATTTTTGGAACGTAGTTGAGTCACGCATGCAGAATAAACAGCTAGCAATTTCAAAATTGAACTTCTGTTAGTAGTTAGCAGTTTCTGAATGCTCTTTGTTGCTCATTTCTTGAATAACTTGGTGACTCTTGTTTGATTCCATTTTGATTTCCAATTAATCTTTTTTGTTGTTGTTTTGTTTTTGTTTTGTTTTTTGCAGCATTGAAAGCCGGTGCCTTGGAAACAATGTTTGTAATCAGCCAGGAAAATACTGCCCACCAAGGAACCCATCAGAGTGTACGATTTTACCAGAAGTAGCTCGTTCCATGTAATGATCTCATCTCATCTCATTATCTCTAGCCGTTTTATCCTTCTACAGGGTCGCAGGCAAGCTGGAGCCTATCCCAGCTGACTACGGCCGAAAGGCGGGGTACACCCTGGACAAGTCGCCAGGTCATCGCAGGGCTGACACATAGACACAGACAACCATTCACACTCACATTCACACCTACGCTCAATTTAGAGTCACCAGTTAACCTAATCTGCATGTCTTTGGACTGTGGGGGAAACCGGAGCACCCAGAGGAAACCCACACAGACATGGGGAGAACATGCAAACTCCACACAGAAAGGCCCTCGCCGGCCACGGGGCTCGAACCCGGACCTTCCATGTAATGATGTCACATATTATTCTATCCACATTCACTGGATATGAGCAATCAAGCGCTCTGATTGGCTACTCTACGACTACTATATCAGCTCATATACCATGAGTAGAGAAAAACAAAATGGTGGAGCGTGTTGCTGAACCAACTGAGGATGAAATAAAAACTACTCGAAAATACCCCCCCCAAAAAAAAATACAAAAAAAGAAACAAAATATGGAATAAAAGTATTTGATGATAAGAATGTATCTTTTTTAATTTTTCAAGAATTATTATTATAGCATTTTTCAGAAATTGGTACTGCCATTTCACCGGTTTGTTTACATTCTAAGCGGAAATGATTTTGTCAGATGTTTTGTATAAACTTTTTATTTATTGAATTTGCAAAAAATTAAAATAAAAAAACACTCTGTTTCTCAAAATCCAATGAATATGGATATAATAAAACAGTTATTCCACTCAATTTTGTTGTATATGGCTTATAGCCAACTCGGATGCATCTCGTCGGCTATCAGCTCATGTATAACTCGATTTCATGGAATAACTGTTAAATATCATCTGGGACCCTGGGCAACTCTTTTGACCATGGGGGTGCATGCTGGGGGGCTGTCCAGCAGTTTCAAATAGTACATCTTAAAAGTACCCTCTCCTGCTCACCTGTGTGTTCGGAAACTGTCTGGAAAGTATTCTGGGTAAAAGTGTCTGCTTAATGAATGAATGAATGTCAGTGCCTGCAGTTTTGAGGCTACATGACAAACCAAGAAGTCTTATATGTCCAGTGCAAAACTATTATTATTATTATTATTATTATTATTATTATTATTGTTGTTGTTGTTATTATCAGAGATGGATAGTAATGAAGTACATTTACTTGAGTACTGTACTTAAGTGCACTTTTTGAGTATCTGTACTTTACTTGAGTATTTTTTATTTTTTGGAAATTTCTGACTTTAACTTCACACCATTTGAAAGGCAAATATCGTACTTTTTACTCTACTACATTTCTATCAAGGTCCTCATTACTATGAAGCAGCTTTGAAAGTGGATGTTTTTTCTTTTTTCGATAAAGTGATTGATTTTTTTTTTGCAGGTGACACTGAGACAGCCTATCAGTAATCACTAGGATCATGTCACATCCATAGACTGTATAAAATCAAGTTCAATGATTTCTCAGCAGCTTTATTTGAACACGATCAGTTGATGGCAGAATGGAAGGAGGCAGTTCTTCTGGAGAATGCACGCACCCATGGCCGTACCTAGAACCCATGTTTCAGTTTTGTGAAAGGATTAAAGATTTGTTTCATTTTAAATGTTTGCTTTTGTTTGTCAAAAACAAACCACATCACGGCCTACAAAAACTCGCCATCCAACCTGCGGAAGCATATTGAGGTATATACGTAAACGTTTTCTTCCAAGAGAAAGCTTGCAACGAAGTTGTCTGTGCTTTTACAGCTAGCGATAATGTTGCAATAGCTATGCAGTCTGGTTAGTCAAAGGACTTTCTATGGATTTGCCCGCCAAGTTGCCATCGCCTTGTCCACAGCTAACGTTAACACATAGCTAGTTAACTTGGACACTGTTAGTTAGCGTGTAAAAACGGAGTTACGCTAACATGAATAACGTTAACTTATCTGAAGTCCTTTCAGAAATATGCTTTAGCAAAATCTTGCCAAATAAACAATGTAGAAATCATTCTTTTCCAGTCACGTTAGCTACCCAATATGATTTCGAGTTTGAAAAGCGTTTGCTAGCATGTCAGGTGGAGCTTCACTGACTAGCTAGCTTAACGTTAAACCACCATGACGTTCATTTTGTGAATTCACATTTCAGTCTTTGGTAACAGCATTAGGTTTGTTAGCGTTGTGGCAATAATACAACGATGCGGTGACAGAAAATTTACTTTTAATACTTAAGTATTTTTAAAAGCAAATACTTCAGTATTTTAACTGAAGTAAAAATTTGACTAGACAACTTTGACTTGTATCGCACGGGCGCAGATAGAGGGTGGGACGGGTGGGATTCGTCCCACCCAGATTTAAATTCACCTCGTTCGGTCCCCCCCACTTATAGGGAGGAAAAAACGTCTATGCTGTCTTTCTTTGCATAAGGCAAACCTCACGGAAAAATCAAAAGACTAATTACCATTCGGTTTATTGAAGTGCACAGCAGTACATACATAGTTGCAACTGCACAGACTGCACAGGTTGCGAGCTCGAGCTTGGTTGCTATGGTTACCCACAAGTTTGACAGGCATATTGGGGACAGCTCCTCCTAGTTCAGGACCCCAACACGGCATGATGAAGGGTTCCAAAAGGCAGAAAACGATTGCATCGTTGTTGTTGTTGTTTTTTTAAAAAAAAAATGACTGTAAGTATACTGTGCCTTACTTTATCATATCACCTTGCAATTTTTTGATAGTCTGTTCAAAGTAATGTCGTAGTGAAAGTAAAATCGTATGGAGTAGAGATGCCTTTCTGGTAGCCTCCTTCTTTCGGTGGTAGCCTTTAGATACAGTGCTCAGAAGGCAGTTTTAATGTTTAATCTGGCGTTCCCTGCCATAATTTCAGTGAGCATATTGTTTCATAAGGAAACTTTGCGAAAAGTTGTTGACTGACTGCCGCTCACGCAACACACAGGCATAGTTAGAAAGTCAGGATGCACTGGTTTACACTTTACACACACACACGTAGCCCAGCCTCTCGCTATGGTTAACAGTTGGAACTTAGCGGTTTTAAAACTAGTTTTGCAGTTTTGCAATTTCTGTGTGTGATGATAATGTGTAAACTTTGGATTTCCATAGGCTATGTTAAAATGTTATCATTGTCCTGGCCTGCAGGTAGTTCCTGGTGATGGCAGTGAGGGAGGTGAAATAACATGTATACACATTACCGTTCAAAAGTTTGGGGTCACCCAGACAATTTTGTGTTTTCCATGAAAAGTCACACTTTTATTTACCACCATAAGTTGTAAAATGAATAGAAAATATAGTCAAGACATTTTTCTGGCCATTTTGAGCATTTAATTGACCCCACAAATGTGATGCTCCAGAAACTCAATCTGCTCAAAGGAAGGTCAGTTTTATAGCTTCTCTAAAGAGCTAAACTGTTTTCAGCTGTGCTAACATGATTGTACAAGGGTTTTCTAATCATCCATTAGCCTTCTGAGGCAATGAGCAAACACATTGTACCATTAGAACACTGGAGTGAGAGTTGCTGGAAATGGGCCTCTATACACCTATGGAGATATTGCACCAAAAACCAGACATTTGCAGCTAGAATAGTCATTTACCACATTAGCAATGTATAGAGTGGATTTCTGATTAGTTTAAAGTGATCTTCAATGAAAAGAACAGTGCTTTTCTTTCAAAAATAAGGACATTTCAAAGTGACCCCAAACTTTTGAACGGTAGTGTATATATATATATATATATATATATATATATATATATATATATATATATATATATATATATACAGAAAATGGAATCATTTGCTGACAGCTCAGTCCCCCCCAGTTCAGAAATCCTATCTGCGCCTCTGTTGTATCGGAGTAACATTTGATCAGTGGGATCTGTACTTTGACTTAAGTAATGAAGTTGGGTACTTTGCCCACCTTTGGTTATTATTATTATTATTAGTTGCGTCTTTATCATTTGCCGCCAGGGAGAAATGCAGCTGTGGCCGCAGTGTGGGGACTCCAGGCCACGCCCCCTGTGTGAGGCACGCGCGGGGGCAGATGGGGCGGGTGGGGGTTGCCTGGTCCTTTCCGTGCCCAAATAGTGCCCAGAACACACACACACACACACCTTGGACTTCATTACACTCGACTCGCTGACTTCACGGCATAAACAGACAGACGACACGGGCAGGTAAGCTCTGCTTCCTTTACCATGGCTTATTTATTTATTTTTATTTATTTATTTCACCTCACCGGTGACAAATGAGGGGGAAACCCAGTGAGCTGAGCCTCTGCGACTGAGGGAGATGTGAGACAGGAGATGGGCTTTTTTGAATCGACCAAACACGAACCCTCACCATCCTTTTATCGTTAATGTTTTCCCATTCCGGATGAAATGGACCGGCTGTGTTTGAAATGTAACGTTGAGACGTATCAAAGCGCCCCAGGCCACTTTAATGCTTTACCGCTTTGATGATAATACTGATATTTCCCCAGAATCTTCCTAAAGCCCGTGTATGAGACTCAGAAACGCCGAGGTAGATCAAATGAGGCAGGATCTTGGCCAGCAGGAGTGAACAGGCACATCAGTGAAACAGCTGTTTGAACAGGTGCAATGCAGCACACAGTCAGTTCAAATGTTTACAAGTTTATAATTACCTTATTGATGTTTGCAGAAGGAATAGATAAGCTTCTGTTGCTCCTTATTTTCCTTGTGACTTTAATGATTCTCAGGATTAAGGATCGACAACAAGTCATCTTTAAATGTGAGTTGTGTTCTTTGAGTACACAAGTAAATCAACACCGGGCTTGGGATTAGGCTGTTGATGCACATTGAGTTAACGCAGACACTAAATAGAGCTTGTGATATGTGTGTGTGTGTGTGTGTGTGTACAGATCTTCTCCACCTTCATTTGATTCAAATTAACCTTTGGATGCCACCATACTGATTTCTATCAGATGAGTGACCCGGTCACCTTAGAAATAGCATCCAGAGATTAATTTGGATCAAATGAAGGGGAGAAGATCTGGACACACACACACACATCACAAGCTCTATTTAGTAACCGATTTGGGGAGCACTTGTGTCTAATGTGCTGAAAACATTTTATCACAGTTTTACAGTATGAATGATTGGGTGGTATAAACCGTCACATATCACCTTTTCTTTAGTGATCTAAAGCACACACACACACACACACACTGTGCTCTGCGGATTTACTCGTTGACCTACATGCTCATTCATTTGTCATTTGAATGATTTAAAGCCCCAGACCTGACTTAATCATCCAGCTAACAGGACTACAGGAAGATGATATAATCAGTCTCAGACCAACACTCAGCAAATCAAGTTTCACTTATGCTCTCTCTCTCTCTCACACACACACACACACACACACACACACACACACACACACACACACACACAGTTATAAAATAGCTTTTAAGATGTACTTTTGAATCTGTCCAGATGTATATGAGTGCTTGTGGTGTTTAAAAGGTGTTATTTTTAGTGTTATAGCTGTAATTTGTACCTGTTCTTACTCATGCTGTGGAGTTGTGGGAGGAAAACAAGCTGTGTGAACTTGGGCTGGAGTCAGGGGCGTGCTCTGCTTTGCACTGGATGTCTGGGCGTCTATCATTTGAAGGACTGAGAGATGGGTGTGAATGTCCTATGGTAAAGGATGTGGTGGTGCTTCAAAACCTTTACAGTGTCTCATCTCATCTCATTATCTCTAGCCGCTTTATCCTGTTCCACAGGGTCGCAGGCAAGCTGGAGCCTATCCCAGCTGACTACGGGCGAAAGGCGGGGTACACCCTGGACAAGTCGCCAGGTCATCACAGGGCTGCACATAGACACAGACAACCATTCACACTCACATTCACACCTACGGTCAATTTAGAGTCACCAGTTAACCTAACCTGCATGTCTTTGGACTGTGGGGGAAACCGGAGCACCCGGAGGAAACCCACGTAGACACGGGGAGAACATGCAAACTCTGCACAGAAAGGCCCTCGCCGGCCACGGGGCTCGAACCCGGACCTTCTTGCTGTGAGGCGACAGCGCTAACCACTACACCACCGTGCCACCTACCTTTACAGTGTGTTGATAAAATTCTGAAACTAAGATCCCTTTTTGTACCCCTGTACTAAAAACATGATTCTTAAGTTGATAACTCCTTTTTTTGGATATCTGTTTCCAGTTTGGTTGGTTTGGGGATAAATGTGTTCAAACAGCACTAAATTCATCGAGACCTTCTCAGTACATAGGGAACCAAAACTGATTCAGTGCACATTATGTATGCAGTCAAGTTTATGCTCTTATGAAAAAGTTGAGTGATGTGAGCATGCTGTAGTTTGGTACGTGAGAAATAAAACATGACTGGGCGTGTTGTTAAAGGACAATATAGATATATAAGCACTGCCTAAAAGCGGAGCTCCTGATGAGTGTATCCTTGCAAAATATTTGCAAGGATACAAAATCAACCTGAATAGAATAATAATATATAGCATATGAATCATCGAATTGTGTAGTGTCATGTATTTCACCTCAGTAAATTACTGTATTGTCTCGTGACCATGATACCAATAATGAGATGCACATCACAGTTATGAAGACATATTTATTCCTGTCTTTGACACCGCATACCATGCACCAGAAACAAAACCACAACATTTTTTATGGTGTGACTCTGCTGGGTGTCTGGTGGACAGCAGTGAACCAGTGCTGTCACTATACATCATTACTATATAGTTATGATCGATTATCAAACTTGTTATGTCAAAAACTTGTCTGGTTACATCTCTCACGTGCACGTGCTTTGAAGCACGGAACGCACAACCAGAGACTGCAAAACTCATGCATGACATTAGGACTAATTACCATGCACCTGTTCCTGATTAGAGTGCAATCACAGCACATACATATGAGGACTCTCAGTATCACACAGACTTTGAGAAAGCCTTGTATTTTTTTTGGTCACTTTTCTGGTTCTGACCCTGTTTGTGTTTTTGGATTGTGAGTTATTGTATTACCTCTGATATCATGTCTGTGCCTCACTCAACACTGCCTGTTTTAAATGCTGCCTTTATCTACAGTGGTACTTGAAAGTTTGCAAACCCTTTAGAATTTTCTATATTTCTGCATAAATATGACCTAAAACATCATCAGATTTTCACACAAGTCCTAAAAGTAGATAAAGAGAGCCCAGTTAAACAAATGAGACAAAAATATTACACTTAGTCATGTATTTATTAAGCAAAATGATCCAATATTACATATCTGTGAGTGACAAAAGTATGTGAACCTCTAGGATTAGCAGTTAATTTGAAGGTGAAATTAGAGTCAGGTGTTTTCAATCAATGGGATGACAAGCAGGTGTGAGTGGGCACCCTGTTTTATTTAAAGAACAGGGATCTATCAAAGTCTGATCTTCACAACACATGTTTGTGGAAGTGTATTATGGCATGAACAAAGGAGATTCCTGAGGACCTCAGAAAAAGCATTGTTGATGCTCATCAGGCTGGAAAAGGCTACAAAACCATCTCTAAAGAGTCTGGACTGCACCAATCCACAGTCAGACAGACTGCATACAAATGGAAGAAATTCAAGACCATTGTTACCCTCCCCAGGAGTGGTCGACCAACAAAGATCACTCCAAGAGCAAGGTGTGTAATAGTCAGCGAGGTCACAAAGGACCCCAGGGTAACTTCTAAGCAACTGAAGGCCCCTCTCACATTGGCTAATGTTAATGTTCATGAGTCCACCATCAGGAGAACACTGAACAACAATGGTGTGCATGGCAGGGTTGCAAGGAGAAAGCCACTGCTCTCCAAAAAGAACATTGCTGCTCATCTGCAGTTTGCTAAAGATCATGAGGACAAGTCAGAAGGCTATTGGAAAAATGTTTTGTGGACAGATGAGACCAAAATAGAACTTTTTGGTTTAAATGAGAAGTGTTATGTTTGGAGAAAGGAAAACACTCCATTCCAGCATAAGAACCTTATCCCATCTGTGAAACGTGGTGGTAGTATCGTGGTTTGGGCCTGTTTTGCTGCATCTGGGCCAGGATGGCTTGCCATCATTGATGGAACAATGAATTCTAAAGGAAAATGTCAGGACATCTGTCCATGAACTGAATCTTAAGAGAAGGTGGGTCATGCAGCAAGACAACAACCCTAAGCACACAAGTCATTCTACCAAAGAATGGTTAAAGAAGAATAAAGTTAATGTTTTGGAATGGCCAAGTCAAAGTCCTGATCTTAATCCAATCGAAATGTGGAAGGACCTGAAGAGAGCAGTTCATGTGAGTAAACCCACCAACATCCCAGAGTTGAAGCTGTTCTGTACAGAGGAATGGGCTAACATTCCTCCAAGCCGGTGTGCAGGACTGATTAACAGTTACTGGAAACGTTTAGTTGCAGTTATTGCTGCACAAGGGGGTCACACCAGATACTGAAAGCAAAGGTTCACAAACTTTTGCCACTCACAGATACGTAATATTGGATCGTTTTCCTCAATAAATAAATGACCGAGTATAATATTTTTGTCTCATTTGTTTAACTGGGTTCTCTTTATCTACTTTTAGGACTTGTGTGAAAATCTGATGCAGAAATATAGAAAATTCTAAAAGGTTCAAACTTTCAAGCACCACTGTACGTTTTGGATCTGTTTGTTACCGTGCTTTCAAAAAAACTCTTCCTGCACTTACATGACAGAAACTGTCAACTGTCCAATAAGGTAGTAGACAAATAAAACTGTTTGATCTCGTTTTATATGAAACTATCATGAATATTTTCCGTAAAATGTGTTAGTAAATAATCCCACATTATTTTTTAAAAAGCAAATTAAAAGTAAGTGTTGGATAAAACCCCACCTATCTTATGTAAATAAAGATACAAATTTCGTTGTCCAGTGGTCAAGTGTTTATGAGATACATTGCCTTGCACTTATAATCGGGTTCCCTATGGTGGTACACGTTTGTTGTTCATACGTATGGATGTATGGACGTCATATGGTCAAAGCCATCAAAAATCAGGTCGATGCATTTGTCATAAGTATGGGGCTCTGTTCTGCACACGCTTTGTTTTGAGGGACTGTCATCACCTGAAAGGTAATTATTTTCTTACAGCACATCCCAAAACATCATACTTTTTAAAAAAATAAGTTTATGCTTACATTTAATGTGGTCAGATGTTCACAAAAGGTACAAGTTATAAACAGTTACTCTGTCACATTTTCTTGAAGTCAGTAATATGAAGAATATGTAGCTTGTTAACGAGAAACTGCAACATTTTCTATCTTGAAGACTTTACAATAGTGGAAAACCTCTGACTATTAGAATGTAGTCCTTCCATACATGATAAATGACTATCTCCTGACAGGAAAATGTATTGAAAAAAAAAGAGTTATTATTAGTCTGCGATTATGTGGAGTATCCACAATACATGTTCCTGTGAATTAGCTGTTACTATAGAAACAGTGCATTAACATAAACGTCTGTGTAGCCAGCACCATTATCAGAGAAAATTAATCACCTTCTGACCAAGCAGATTTGATAATTTGCTGTGCTGAGGTATATCTGAGAATAGCAACATGGTTACTGGAACAGCACTACAGAACCTGCAAACTAAGCAAGCTAATGTTAGTGACGAACAAGTCTTGCTTATTATGATATATTCACAGTTTTGGCTCCTGCTAAATAAGTCACTGAGTATATGACCATGCAAATCAAAAGTCAAACTGAAATCCCACTCATGTCTGCCAGTAAGAAATGTGAGCTAGTTTACTAATGCAAGCGAGTAAACATGACATTTTTTCACCCCCTGAAAATGTCATATTTTCGAATTTAAAAAAAAAACTTTTTATGGGAAGCCATGTTTAATATTAAATATCACCAGAAATATAGTGTCTTGAAAAGTATTCATCCCCCTTGGTGTTTGTCCTGTTTTGTTGCATTACAAGCTGGAATTAAAATGGATTTTTGGAGGGTTAACGCCATTTGATTTACACAACATGCCGACCACTTTAAAGGTGCATTTTTTTTTTATTGTGACACAAACAATAATTAAGATGAAAAAACAGAAATCTGGAGTGTGCATAGATATTCACCCCCTTTCGTATGAAACCCCTAAATAAGAGCTGGTCCAACCAATTCACTTCATAAGTCACATAATTAGTTGATTAAGCTCCACCTGCATGCAATCAAAGTGTCACATGATCTGTCACATGATGTCTGTATAAATCAACCTGTTCTGGAAGGACCCTGACTCTGCAACGCTACTAAACAAGCAACATGAAAACCAAGGAGCCTCCAAACAGGTCAGAGACAAAGTTGTGGAGAAGTATAGATCAGGGTTGGGTTATAAAAAATATCCCAAACTTTGAATATCCCACGGAACACCATTAAATCCATTATAGCAAAATGGAAAGAATATGGCACCACTACAAACCTGACAAGAGAAGGCCACCCACCAAAATCACAGACCGGGCAAGGAGGGCATTAATCAGAAATGCAACAAAGACACCAAAGATAACACTGAAGGAGCTGCAAAGATCCACAGTGGACATGGGAGAATCTGTCTGTAGGACCTTTTTAAGTCGTACACTCCACAGAGCAAGGCTTTATGGAAGAGTGGCCAGAAAAAAGCCATTGCTTCAAGAAAAAAAAGAAAACACGTTTGGAGTTTGCCCAGCAGCATGTGACAGACTCCCCAAACACATTGAAGAAGATTCTCTGGTCAAATGAGACTAAAATTGAACTTTTTGGCCATCATGGGACACGCCATGTGTGGCGCAAACCCAACACCCTGAGATCACCCTTCCTACAGTGAAGCATGGTGGTGGCAGCATCATGCTGTGGGGATGTTTTCATCTGCAGGGACAGGAAAGCTGGTCAGGACTGAAGGAAAGATGGATGGCACTAAATACAGGACAATTCTGGAGGAAAACCTGTTTGAGTTGGCCAGAGGTTTGAGAATGGGATGAAGGTTCACGTTCCAGCAGGACAATGACCCTAAACATACTGCTAAAGCTACACTGGAGTGGTTTAAAGGGAAATATTTAAATGTCTTGGAATGGCCTAATCAAAGCCCAGACCGCAATCCAATTGAGAATCTGTGGCATAACTTGAAGATTGCTGTACACCAACGCAACCCATCTAACTTGAAGGAGTTGGAGCAGTTTTGCCTTGAGGAATAAGCAAAAATCCCAGTGGCTAGATGTGCTAAGCTAATAGAGACATACCCCAAGAGATTTGCAGCTGTAATTGAAGCAAAAGGTGGCTCTACAAAGTATTGACTGTCGGGGGTAAATACCTATGCACACTCCAGATTTCTGTTTGTTTTTTATCTTAATTATTGTTTGTGTCACAATAAATACATAAATAAAGAAACAATTTTCACCCTTAAAGTGGTCGGCATGTTGTGTAAATGAAATGGTGCTTAACCCACCAAATCCATTTTAATTCCAGCTTGTAATGCGACAAAACAGGACAAACACCAAGGGGGATGAATACTTTTGCAAGACACTGTACTTCCCAGCCACACGAAATTTGGCTGATATATAAACAAATTTGTTTTTGATCTGTATAAATGTATTCAGTCTGTCAGTCCCACTGCATACCAGGAACACCCAACAAGATGTGCCATTTTGGAGATGCTCAATCCCAGTCATCTATCCATCACAATTTGGCCCTTGTCAAAGTCGCTCAGATCCTTACGCTTGCCCATTTTTCCTGCTTCCAACACATCAGCTTCAAGAACTGACTGTTCTCTTGCTGCCTAATATATCCCACCCCTTGACAGGTGCCATTGTAATGCGATAATCAATGTGATTCACTTCACCTGTCAGTGGTTTTAATGTTATCGCTGATCGGTGTATATCTAAGTAAAAAGTAGAATTTAGCAAAGAAGCTTGTGACATGAATGTTGTCTTGGATCAATCTTTAAAAAAAGATTTCTCAAAAAACAGAGGAAAATGATCCATTTGCTTTCTATTTTGTCAGAAATTTAAATTTAATAAGACTCTGAAAGTTACGTCCACCCCAATATAGCATTTTGTTCTATTTGAACGTTTCATTTGAAAGATTTAAATGGAGGGTGAAGGTGGATGATAGGACTGCCTTGACATTTTGACTTAGATAACATTGTGTGTTAAATATTGTATTTGAATCCAAATCAGTGTAAAATTCAGGATGTATTTAATGGATCCGGGAATTATGTGAACATTTCCACATAAACATTTGGAGGATTGAGATAATACACTGTTATAGTATTATGTATTATAATAAACAAAAATTCACACTATTCACTACTGGTGTTGTGTATAATCCTTTAGGGGTGCGATAATAACTAACTGCTGAGACTGGGATTGATACCACATGTTCATGTTAACGCTCAGAGAAGATCAGGTCTGAAAAAGATAGCAAAAATGAATGGAAATGAGAGGAAGCTTTTATCCCATCTCTGATAAAACATTAAAACTCCAGTAGGACGAGTCATGTTGTGCTCTGAAAGAGTGATGACGGTGTGCCATAACCAGGCTTTGTGTGTGTAGCTAACAGGATATATGGGTGTGTGTGTGTTTTATTTTTCTTACTAGTTTTATGAAAGAGAACTGATTGTCTTTCTGTTCATATGCCTGTATTTGTTTGACCAAAGTAATGTAAGAGCAAAACATGCTAATTGTATCCCTCTGTGATTTGTTTGTGTTGTTTGAATTCAGATGGTTGATTATGGAATGCCAAAATGTGTAACTGTACACTCACCAGCCACTTTATTAGGAACACCCATCCACCTGCTGTTTTATGCAGTTCTCTAACTAGCCAGTCTCTTGACAGCAACACAATGCATAAAATCATCCGTCCATCCATTATCTGTAACCGCTTATCCTATGCAGGGTCGTGGGCAAGCTGGAGCCCACGAGAGGCGGGGTACACCCTGGACAAGTCGCCAGATTATCACAGGGCTGACACATAGAGACAAACAACCATTCACCGTTGATTACGGTCAATTTAGAGCCACCAATTAGCCTAACTTGCATGTCTTTGGACTGTGGGGAAAACCAGAGCACCCAGAGGAAACCCACACAGACACTGGGATAACATGCAAACTCCACACAGAAAGGCCTCCACCGGCTGCTGGGCTCGAACCCAGAACCTTCTTGCTGTGAGGCAACAACACTAACCACGACACCCCTGTGCTGCCACATAAAATCATACAGATACAAATCAAGAGCTTCAGTTAATGTTCACTTCAAACATCAGAATGGGAAAAATTGTGATCTCAAAGTGTCACTTTCACTGTGGCATGGGTGTTGGGTGCCAGATGGACTGGTTTGAGTATTTCAGAAACCACTGATCTCCTGGGGGTTTTCACACACAGCAGTCTCTAGAATTTGCACAGAATGGTGTGAAAAACAAAAATCATTGAGTGAGCGACAGTTCTGTGGGTGGAAACAAACGCCTTGTTGATGAGAGAGTCAAGTCAAGTTTATTTGTATAGCGCTTTTAACAATAAACATTGTCGCAAAGCTGCTTTACAGAATTTGAATGACTTAAAACATGAGCTAATTTTATCCCTAACCTACGGTATCCCCAATGAGCAAGCCTGTGGTGACGGTGGCAAGGAAAAACTCCCTCAGACGACATGAGGAAGAAACCTTGAGAGGAACCAGATTCAAAAGGGAACCCATCCTCATTTGGGCAACAACAGACAACATGACTATAACATTCACAGTTTTAACATGTCAGTTTCGTTGATGTTATTACTGTTCATTGATGGAAACTTGAGTGCAAGACTGTTCATGACAACTGCAGTCCTAAAGTTAGCAAGTCAACTGTAGTCCTCAGCCATAAAAGCATTACTGTAAGTGTCCAGAGCGTCCTCCAGGTGTGGCTTTCAACTGTCCACATGGGGCCACCCTCCACAGGAGCGATGCAATGAGACTCCAACCAGACACAGGGCACCAGGATGGATCAGGCAGGTCCGAGGAGCAGAAGAGGTCAGCATCTCGATCTCAGGATTGACATGTAACTCAGAGGGACAGATTTGGGTGGGGGAGAGAGAGAGAGAGAAAGTACAGATTGTTAGGTATGCCCAATGTCACCTGAATAAGTAGGAACAGTATACATATTGCACTGAGTACAAGCAGGGACTCCGGCAACTAACTATGACAGCATAACTAAAAGGGGAGAGCCAGAAGGTAACACAGGCATGAGGGAGCCCCAGGATATAAAGCAGCAGCCACTATACCGTCAACAAACTCGAGTGAGCAAGCGAGTAGGGGACTGACAGCATCCATGCATCCCAGTTTACCAAAACATTCTATGTCTGAGGACCCTCCAGATCTACACCTTTACCTCATAAACATCATTAACACAAGGCTTGACTAAACAGGTATGTTTTCAGCCTAGACTTAAATGCTGAGACTGTGTCTGATTCCCGAACACTACTTGGAAGGCTGTTCCATAACTGTGGGGCTTTGTAAGAAAAGGCTCTGCCCCCTGATGAAGCCTTCACTATACGAGGTACCAGCAGATAGCCTGCACCTTTTGATCTAAGTAGGCGTAGCGGGTCATAGAGGACCAGAAGTTCACTCAGGTACTGTAGTGCGAGACCATTCAGTGCTTTAAAGGCCAATAGTAGTATTTTATAATCAGTACGAAATTTGACTGGGAGCCAATGCAGTGTGGATAAGACAGGGGTGATGTGGTCATATTTTCTAGTTCAAGTAAGGACTCTTGCTGCTGCATTTTGAACTAACTGGAGCTTGTTTATGCACTTATTGGAACATCCAGACAGTAAGGCATTACAATAATCCAACCTGGAGGTAATGAAAGCATGAACTAGTTTTTCCGTGTCATATAGTGACATTAAATTTCTTATCTTGGCAATATTTCTGAGATGAAAGAAAGCTATCCGAGTAACATTATTAATGTGAGTTTCAAATGAAAGACTGGGGTCAATAATCACTCCGAGGTCTTTTACTGCTGCACGCAAAGAAACAGAAAGGCCATCCAGAGTTACTGTGTAATCAGAAAACTTACTTCTAGCTGTATGTGGTCCTAATATAAGTACTTCAGTCTTGTCAGAGTTAAGCAGAAGGAAGTTAATAAGCACCCAGTGTCTAATGTACTTCACACATTCCTCAATTCTATTAAGCTGGTGTCTGGTTTTGCAGAAACATGCAACTGTGTGTCATCAGCATAACAGTGGAAACTAATACAATGTTTACGAATAATATCACCCAGAGGTAACATATATAAAGAAAAAAGCAGTGGACCCAAGACAGAACCTTGTGGAACACCAAACTTTACTTCAGTATGTCTAGAAAAATCACCATTTACATCAACATACTGATAGCGATCAGTTAAATAAGACCTGAGCCAGGAGAGGGCCATTCCCTTAACTCCCACAACGTTTTCTAGTCTATCCAGAAGAATGGAATGATCAATGGTATCAAATGCTGCACTAAGGTCAAGCAACACAAGCAGCGAGACACAGTCCTGATCAGACGCCAACAGTAGGTCGTTTACTACTTTAACCAGAGCTGTCTCTGTGCTATGATGAGGTCTAAATCCTGACTGATACATTTCATGGATGTTATTCCTATGTAAATATGAGCATAACTGCTGTGCCACAGCTTTTTCAAGGATCTTGGAGATAAAGGGGAGGTTTGATATTGGCCGATAATTGGACAGCTGACAGGGATCAAGGTCAGGTTTTTTAATCAGGGGTTTGATAACTGCTAGTTTAAAGGATTTGGGTACATAGCCAATCCTAAGAGAAGAATTTATTATTTTTAGAAGCGGTTCAATTACTTCAGGTATTATCTGTTTGAATAGACGTGTAGGTAAGGGATCTAGTACACAAGTTGAGGCTTTTGATGCCGAGATTAATGAAAGTAATTCAATTTTTCTAAGGGGAGTAAAACATTCTAATTGCTGATCTGATACAGTTATATTGTTAACTACAGGGTCACTTACATTGTCTGACCTTAAATTAGTAGTTTGAATTTTTTGTTGGATATTCTCAATTTTGTCATTAAAAATGTCATGAAGTTGTTGCTACTACATACTGCAGGTGTGCATGTGTCTATAGTGGACTTATTCCTGGTTAATTTTGCTACAGTATTAAATAGGAACCTAGGATTATTTTTGTTATCTTCTATTAGGGAGGAGAGATATGTTGATCTAGCAGTACTAAGAGCTTTTCTATACATCAAGAAGCTCTCCTTCCACGCTAATTTGAACGCTACCAATTTTGTTTGATGCCATTTACATTCCATTTTTCGAGTGGTCTGTTTTAAAGTGCGAGTGTCATCATTATACTAGGGTGCTAATTTTTTGTCTCTGACCATTTTCGTTTTAAGAGGAGCTACATTATCTAAAGTATGGCGGAACGTTGACTCTAAGCATTCAGTTGCCTGATCAAGTTCTGCAGGGACTGACAGTGACCCAGTCAAAGTTGAGAACTCTGGGAGATCATTTATAAAGCTCTGTGCAGTAGTTGACGTGAATGTATGTTTAATACAGTAGCGTGGTGAGGTGCATATATTTTTACTCAGACATATTTTGAATGAGATGA
This sequence comes from Neoarius graeffei, assembly GCF_027579695.1. NCBI lineage: Eukaryota > Metazoa > Chordata > Actinopteri > Siluriformes > Ariidae > Neoarius > Neoarius graeffei. Next base: position 36,349,799 of record NC_083577.1, read on the forward strand.
GATAATGATCTGAGATAACTTCAGACTGTGGAAGTGTGACTATATTTTCTACGTTTAACCCGAATGTTAGTATTAGATCAAGAGTGTGACCACCATTATTGGTCAGTCCTGTGACATTCTAATTAATCCCTACTGAATCTAAAATGGACGCAAACACTGTTTTCAAAGGGTTTTCTGGGTTATCCAAGTGAATATTAAAATCTCCAACAACTAAAGCTTTGTCTAAGGAAATAACCAGATCTGAGATAAAATCTGCAAATTCAGAAAGAAACTCAGAATATGGCCCCGGGGGCCTGTGAATAATAAGTAACGGAATTAACTGGGTAGACCTATTTTTCGAGGCTACATACATTATATGAGTATGAAGAACTTCAAATGTATTAAATCGATAACTAGGTCTGTGTGTTACACCTAGATAATCATTATAAATATCCGCGACGCCTCCTCCTCTGCCAGTTAGACGAGGCTGGTGTATATAACTGTATCCAGGAGGACTCGCTTCATTTAATGCTATATATTCATTTGGGGGTGGCACGGTGGTGTAGTGGTTAGCGCTGTCGCCTCACAGCAAGAAGGTCCTGGGTTCGAGCCCCGGGGCCGGCGAGGGCCTTTCTGTGTGGAGTTTGCATGTTCTCCCCGTGTCCACGTGGGTTTCCTCCAGGTGCTCCGGTTTCCCCCACAGTCCAAAGACATGCAGGTTAGGTTAACTGGTGACTCTAAATTGACCGTAGGTGTGAATGGTTGTCTGTGTCTATGTGTCAGACCTGTGATGACCTGGCGACTTGTCCAGGGTGTACCCCGCCTTTCGCCCGTAGTCAGCTGGGATAGGCTCCAGCTTGCCTGCGACCCTGTAGAAGGATAAAGCGGCTAGAGATAATGAGATGAGATGAGAGATATTCATTTGGCTTAATCTATGTTTCAGTTAAACAAAGTACATTAAACTTCTGATCAGTAATGAGTTCATTAACCATTAGCGCTTTAGATGTAAGAGATCTAATATTTAATAGCCCCACCTTTAGATCAAAGGTGCTGGCAGCAGCTGTACAGTCAGTATGATCTAATTTTATATTGATTAGGTTACTGGAACAAACTCTCTGAATATTTCTACTTTTTTGTTGAGCTCAGGGAACAGACACAGTCTCGATGTAGTGGACCCTGAGTGACGACTCTGTGCAGCTAGCAGACAGTCAGTTTAGCCTGTTCGTCTGCTCCCTGGCCTTGGCTCTGGATTGTCAGAAATTAACTAGGCCTGTTCTGAGACTATGACCTATGCTGCAGGAAATGAGAGCAGCACCTTCCCGAGTAGGATGGATACCGTCCCGCCCTAACAGGCCAGCAGTGCCCTCAAAATTAGCCCAATTATCTATAAAGCCCACACTGTTTTTAGAGCACCACCTGGACAACCAGCAGTTCAGCGACCATAACCTGCTGTAAGCTACATCGCCATGCCGCATTGGAATGGGGCCAGAGCATACTAGAGCATTGGACATCGCCTTCGCTAATTTAAACACCTCTACAAAGTTACTCTTAGTAACCTCAGACTGACGAAGGCGTATATCATTAGCTCCTGCATGGATAACTATCTTTGAGAACCTGTGCTTGCCTAGGACCCTAAGATTACCTGCTATGTCCGGTGCCCTGGGTCCCGGTATACGCCTGACTAAAGCTGCTGGTGCCCCTAAAGGCTGAGCTAATTTCACATGTTGTATGATAGAGTCCCCTATAACCAGAGCTCTTTCAGGTTTCTCAGTGGGTGCATCACTAAGGAGAGCAAACCTGTTCAACACGTGACGCGGAGAGGAGTGGTGCTCCCGTGGGCGAGCCTCAGCGGTAGCTTTGGCTCTACACTTATGCCGCCGAGTCGTCATCCATTCGCCCTGCTGTAAGGGCTCTAATGCCGGAGTTGGGGGATTACTAACTCCTCCTAGGGCATCCAGACTTTCCCCTACAGAAACTATACTGTTCTCATTTTCACTGACCTTCTCTAAAGCCTGAATACGCACTTCTAATACTATAATCTTCGTCAGAGAGCTAATTAATCTGCACTTATCACAAATAAAGCTATCGCTAGCGACGGAGGAAGAAGGACTCAACATCCTGCACTCAGCACACTGAACAGGCTGAAAGTGTGCCATGATGAAAGGATTAATGTACCTTAATCGAAGATGTGTTGATATTAAAGCAGATCCGATGTGGATGGCCTCCGCTTGTGGTCTTTACACAGGAGGAGAAAAAAAAGAAAGCTTCAGGTCTCTGCGTTCTTCCAAAAAAAGAGAGAGGGGAAAAAAAAGGTCAGAGGAAAGTGGCCAGATTGGTTCGAGCTGCCAGGAGGGATATAACAACTCATATAATCATTCTTTACAACTGTGGTGAGCAGAAAAGCATCTCAGCATGCAACAGCAGAAGATCACATTGGGTTCCACTCCTGCAGCCAAGAGCAAGAATCTTAGAATCAACAACAGGTTCCTATTAAAGTGGCTGGGGAGTGTATTTGTAATTATCGTCAAAATATATTCTTAAACATTTTTTATATTTTAAAAAGCTGAACAGTTTAAAAAATGACTGGGATTAAAGCTGTGGTCCAATGGAACCCCCCCAAACTATTAATCTTTTATTCAAGGCTTATTGAGGTTTCTCTTCCATAATGCAATGGGACTAAATAAACAGAATTGTAAATGTAGTCTTATGAGTATCTAACCTGTAAGAGCTATCAGGTCTTGACTCTCTTATACTCGGAGGTGCATTTAACTGATAATGAGTTGCTTGGAGCTACTGTGGCCAGCCTGCTTGCAAGGTCACCGTAAGCTTCTTTATCATTCCTGTCTATTCTCATGCAGCTCTACGCAGTGCTTACGTGACATTTCCTATTGATTTTGGTGTGTGTGTGTGTGTGTGTGTGTGTGTGTGTGTGTGGGTAAGGGAGCACAGCTGGAATGAGAATGGATTGGTTTACATTAGCAGGAAGCAATAGTGCCACCTTTTTGTGTACATCTTTTGTTATGTGTTCATCTCCATCAAACAGAATTTTTCTCTTTGAGTTCCTCCTCTACCCGTATGTATGGTATCGAAATTAAAAGGGGACACAGTGCTCAGGATGCAAGGTGATGCTAATAGTATAATGCTAATCTGCATTTCAGTGATCAGTTTTGTGCTCGTGGTGTTTAATCCGGTTAATAGAGCCATGCAGAAACATATCAAAGATTCATGAAGCTCATTTACAGGAAGCGTGGTGTCTGTGATGAATGTGGAAGCAGGGTTAGATATATAATGTTGTAATGATGTTCATGAGGCTTTAGTCACTCACATTCTTCCTTCCTGCATGAAACTCAATTTCCCATAAGTCTTGGGAGGTTTGTGAGAATGTGTCACATTGTATTTTTCTGCTTCACTCTCAGCACAAGTGCTAATGAACTGAAGGTGCTAACTGGCACAGTGCTAAGTGCTTTGTCACAATGAGCACATGTCTATCTGGTGTGTGGGCCTGTGTGGGTAACATCACAGAGGTAAGGTGATGGTATAGGTGTGTTTGCACTGGGTACTGTGTACACATACAGGTGTGTGTGTGTGTGTGTGTGTGTTTGCGTATGCATGTGTGTACACAAGGTGGGAAACCGGTGAGACAACACACCTTGTGAAACCATGGAGATGTTCATTGCAACAGCCCAAGTGTAGTTACGTACAACAATTTTTAGTTATTTCCTTCTTTCCTTTTTAAGTAATAGATAACAAAGCAGCTTGAACACACACACACACACACACACACACACACACACACACACACACACACACAGAGAGAGAGAGCTACAGATGGTGCAGTAGCAGGCAAAGAGGTCCTGTCATTAGTGCTAGCAAATTGAGTTAACTTTTACTTCCTTTGTCTGCAGAGACATCAGAATATTTTGGTGTGTGTGTGTGTGTGTGTGTGTGTGTGTGTGTGTGTGTTGAAAACAGCAGCATGAAAAATTTTATTAATTTTGCTTCACATCCTCCCAGTGAATCTGACACCAAATGAGACTCCAAGACAGACACACACACACACGCAATTTGTCACATTGGTTGAATAAAATGGAAACCTTTTACAGGTAATAAGTGTGTGTGTGATCTTGATGTGATGAACAGCAACATTAGAATATCCTCATTATGTTGAGTGGTTCTTGAGGCAAGAACAACAACCTCCATTATAATGATGTGGTTTACAAAACAAGCAAAACGTACAACCTGATGAAACACACACACATGCAGGCACACACACGCAGGCACACACGTAGTCAATTTTCTGTATGAGTTGCCTTCCCAGCTCTGAGATCTGACAACTAGATTAGACAGCTTTCGGAAATTGATGTGCAGTAATTCAGTGTAAAACAGGAAATGAAGCCCCTTTATTGGATTTATCTGATCATATTCCTGTCAGTGAAGAAACACCCACATCAGTCACTGCCTCTGTATAAAAGCTCCCATGTGGTCAATCAGTCACTTATTCATTACCATTCAGTCTGAAATCTCAAGCAGGATGTAAAATGATACTTACAAAATAACAAGACTAAGACTGTATTTCGTAATGTGTTGACGTTTGTTTGTATTACACAGTAACAAAATATGACTAGAAATGATGACTGTTTACAAGCTAGATATACATTCCCCGAGCACTTTTTTTAATTCATTCCTTTCATGAAAATGCACAATATACAGTATTGAATTAGAACATAATTCAAGATACATAGATCAAAGTGACTCTTTTCGTGATTGGAAAGGAGCAGCAAGAAGAATATAATTCTTATTTTTGTCTGCCCCTTAGTAAAACAAAGAATCTTTGATGGTCTGTAAATTCCAATTACCTACACCGCATATCAGTTACCTACACCATCAGCTACATATGCCAACAACTTAAAAGAAAAAATCACCAATAAAAGCAAAAATTTATAAGCTCAAAACAATAGAAATGATCATCTACATTTGATGCCAACAACATAAACAAAAAATAACCCATAAAAATAAAATTTTACGAGCTCATAACAAATAAAATGAACATCCAGTTAAATTTCATGTGCATATTGTCTCATTTGTCTCTCTTTATACATTTTTTTAAACTGAAAAATATCTGTGCTACACTTTAAATCATTCTGTTGAGAATTCCAAAGCTTTACGCCAACATTCCCCGAGCACCTTATCAGGAACATTACACTGATACTGGGTAGCGCTTCCATTTGCCCTCAAAACCGCCTCAATTATTCATGATATGGATTCCACAAGAGGTTGTAAACATTCCTCTGAGCTTCTGGTCAGTGTTGACATAATTACATCACACAATTCCTGCAGATTTTTCATGCTGTCTTTTTCTGCTGGATTCAGATCCAGTGGCTGGGAAGGCCGCTGAAGAACACTGAACTCAATGTCATGTTCATGAAACCAGTTTGAGATGAATTTTGCTTTGTGAAATGGTACACTATTATGCTGGATGTAGCCATAAGAAGATGGTCATGAAGGGATGCACACGGTCAGCAATAATACTCAAATAGACTCTGGCATTCAAGTGATGATGGATGGGTTTTAACAGGCCCAAAGTGCACCAAAAACATTCCCCACACCATTACACCACCCCCACCAGCCTGGACAGTTGACACAAGGCAGTTTGGGTTCATGGATTCATTTTTGGCTGGTGCCAAATTGTGACCCTACCATCTGTGTGCCTCGGCAGAAACCAAGATTCATCAGACCAGGGTACAGTTTTCCAATCTTCAACTTCTGTTTTGTTGCACCTGTGTCCAGTGCAGCCTCAGCTTTCTGTTCTTGGCTGACAGAAGTGGAACCTATTTGGTCTTCTGCTGTTGGAGCCCATCTGTGTCAAGGTTCGACATGTTGTACAGAGTGATTATCTGAGTTACTGTAGCCTTTCTGTCAGCTCAAACGAGTCTGGCCATTCTCCATTGACCTCTCTCATCAATTAAGTGTTTCCATCTGCTCACTGGATTTTTTTTTCTTTAATACACCATTCTGAGTAATTTCTAGAGACTGTTGTGCATGAAAATCCAAAATCAGCAGTTGTAGAAATACTCAAACCAGTCCTTCTGGCACCAACAATCATGGCACAGTTTAAATCACAGAGATCACATTTTTCCCATTTACATGGTTTGACGTGAACATTACTCAAAGCTGCTGGCCCGTTTCTGCATGATTTTATGCACTGCACTGCTGCCACATGATTGGCTGAATCGGATTAGATAATTGCATGAATTAGGAGGTATAGAGGTGCTCCTAATAGAATGCTCAATGAGCGTATATGGATCATTCTAGAATTCGGGGTACATTTCGCGTCTCCGAGATAAACCTTTTGTTATTTTCCACAAAAGAAATCAGTTTTGAACAATAATGCAAATTATGACAAACTTTCACCAATAGCAATGCTTGATGTACATTTTAGACCCAATTTATCCATAAAACATTAATTAAATGACTGCCCCCCCTCCCCCACACATTATTGGCCATCTTTGACTACTGATTCATACATTCAACTTGAATAAACATGAAGTGAGTCTGTCTAAAAATCTGTTTTTTGGGGGCTTATTCTATTAACTGTTATCAAATCAGTTGCATCAAAAGTCTATTTTCTGTATTATGTGAAATTTCAGTAATAAAAAATATATATATTTTCATCCATCCCAGTGTTCTTGTCAACTCCGTTAACTCTGCTGTAAAAGCGCATAAAATCCACAAAGACTTTTAATAATACGCATGACACCTGCACCGAGACGTCACTTCCTCTGGCGGGAAACTTCAGAAACGCAGTGAGGTATACACCAACAGTAGATTAATTTTTCATCAAATCTGTTATTGTGATATTGGAGTGAGTCTCTCACTCATTTTTTTTTTAAAAACAATAATATGATTAAAATCGGCGGCACGGTGGTGTAGTGGTTAGCGCTGTCGCCTCATAGCAAGAAGGTCCTGGGTTCGAGCCCCGGGGCCGGCGAGGGCCTTTCTGTGTGGAGTTTGCATGTTCTCCCCGTGTCCGCGTGGGTTTCCTCCGGGTGCTCCGGTTTCCCCCACAGTCCAAAGACATGCAGGTTAGGTTAACTGGTGACTCTAAATTGACTGTAGGTGTGAGTGTGAATGGTTGTCTGTGTCTATGTGTCAGCCCTGTGATGACCTGGCGACTTGTCCAGGGTGTACCCCGCCTTTTGCCCGTAGTCAGCTGGGATAGGCTCCAGCTTGCCTGCGACCCTGTAGAAGGATAAAGCGGCTAGAGATAATGGATGGATGGATGGATGGATGATTAAAATCCATAAAATTCTGTTTTTAGACATGCCATGTGGTAGCTAGTTTGACGTTTCCATGTAGAGTTAAGACACAAAATGGTGGAAAATGTCAACTCTCTTACCATCAATTCTGTTAATGGATTGCCCGGTTTGACGATAACAGAGTTGACGATGACTAACAGGGTCAATACTTGAAATGTACCCATAATTATAGAATGGGCCATATAGTCAGAGACCGTGGTATATTGTTTCAAATTGGCTGTTTGCCTAAAAGTGCTTAAACTCTGCTATGCTCGCTCTGTCTTAATATGAACTCGACTCAAATCTTGAGATTGTGAGATCATGACTTTGCTCTTTCAGGGAGTGCAATATGCGCAATGGTATCATTCACACTGCTGACTGTAATTACAGTATGTGAAAGTAATGAGTCATCTCTTATAGAAAACATACTGTATGTGAGTCATGATTATGTACTAACAGATTGTTTCTGCTCAGACAGTATGGCTGCAATCTTATGTGGGTGAAAAAGAGCCAGTAAAAACTCTCAGCAGACTTCAAGCTCTGGATCCCATGATGAATCGCTCAGTGACTCAAGGGTCTCCTCACAGTGTGTAGTGGCCTTTCACATAGAGGACTCTCATGGCATGCATTAAAAATTTGTTCTTATTGGATATATGCACTGGCCGATCTGATTATTGGAGCCCCCAGTGATTAAACACCGTGATTGGACAACTGAAGTGCCATGGCGAAGAGAACAGAAATCCTGAACCTGTCCTTCCTCCAGGAGCATGAGCGAGAGATGATCCTCAGCGTCCTGCAAAAAGACGACAAACTCCGAAAACGAGAGGAGAAGCGCATCAGGTAGTTGCTCCCTTTTTATTCTTTTCACTAATGGGGAAAAAAAGACGTACCATATAGTGTCAACACAATAATTGTCGGTATTGTCAATACTTTTGTAGCACTGAAAGTACTTTTAAAACACTGACCAGGTAGGTGATCAAATGTTAAAATACACTTTAGTTGTTGTTGTTTTTTTTACACTTTACAATTTTTTTAAAGATTCTGACAGTTTCACGGTATATAACATCTTTTTTTATATGATAGAGCCATTATATAGGTTTGTGGCTTATTCTACTGTCAGGAGTGCATAGAATATAAAAACATTTTAATTTCATCATGTATATAACGAAGGCTTTGATTACTATAGGGTTTGCTGGGCCTCACAAAATGGTACAATATATACTGTATGAAGAAAGCAGAAATTATAAGCTTTTTAATGATGGTATTCATGATAGAAGTTAAGAGTTAAGCAGTGACATTTGGAAACTTAAATTGTGCATGCAGATGCTCATTTTCACAGCACGGCCAGCGAGTGTCTGATATACCTAATACAAGATTCACAGATGTCCACAAACACCAGCGACCGGCCGTTTTCTCCACCTGTACAGATGGTCTGCACCGGTTACTCGATCCCAGAAAAAAGATAAAAGCTTTCCTTTCAGTGTTCAAGCAATTTATATTGTCTCCGCTGCCCATAATTTGCTGCAAATCGAATTATTAAACCTAAAAAAAGGACACATGACAGAACAAAAAAATGGAGTCTTTTTGGTTTAGACAAAATCTTTAGAGATATTTTGTTTGCCATGTTTGGTATTTGGAAGAAACATGGCATAAACTCACACTTAAAGACAGATATCTTGGGCAACTTTGCAAAGTTTTTCATGTTCTCCATGCATTCACATGTGTTTCCTTTGGGTTCTCCACTTTCCTCCCACCTCCAAATTGGCCCTAAAGGTCCTTCAGTACACAAAATCTGGTTTCTGCGCAGACTGTGCATGTGCGAAACTGTGAGTGGGTATAAGCTGTCCAGAAGTTGAGAGTATTCGAAGTGCAGAAGAAGAACGTTTTAAAACAGTTTTTTCCCTATTGTCTTGTTTTCCTTCTTCCAACATCAGCATTAAACATTAAAGAAGCTCTTCATCTCTCAAGGTCCAAACTACCACGCAAACCTTTTGTGTTCTTGTTTTTATCTTATTCAGGGGGTTGTCTTACTATTCAGACCATGCGCTTTACTTTTTTAATGAATTTTTATTTGAATGAGTTCAAGTCTTAATACACGTTAGGTGAGGCCAGTATTTAATAAAGGCGTAGGGTGCATGCGTTCAGAGATGTGTACTTGTTCAGCAGAAAATCAAGTATACCTTGGAGACACCCATACGCAGGTTTGCTTGGGCCTTAAAGGGGAACTGAAGGCAATTATTTTATTATCAAAATTCTATTTATCTGATTTTATAAAATGTAGGAATGCATTTCTGATAGCTATTTTGTCACTGCTATAGCAAGTTATGAGTGTTTGAAATATGCTCTGTAACATATCAGTGCATACGTCAAAGCAACAGCCGTAAACGAGATTCACTGAGACCTGTGTGAGACTTCATAGGACAGAAGTAAAATGTACAGCTGAAATTAAAGTGACCAACATCTGCCAACGTTGTCAAAAGACGCTGACGTAACCAAGCCAGAGGTTTTCCCTGTCTCCGAAATCGCTCCCTACTCACTATATAGGGCACTATATAGTGGGGACGCCATTTTGTAGTGCTGTCCGAAACCTTAGTGAGGATTATTTGCATCCTATATAGTGCGCTCAAAGTATCCCACAATGCATCACGAAAAGTAGTGTACAACCGATGGTCACTAACCAAAGCAATATATCCCATCATGCATTGCGGTTGCGCTGAAAGAAATCAAAATAAAAGTTTCAAATTTGATTTAATAAAAGGCAGCGGCAAAGAAGAAAAGTATTCAACCTTGGTTTAAAAAAACTGAAAGATGCAGATACTTTGTATTTATTAATGTGGGAAATGCGCTCAGTATAATATGTATTTATCACAAAAATACATGCATGTATTTATTATTTTGAAAACCCTCCAACCGCCTGATCTGGCACGTTTTAATTGTGTGACAGTAATGACGTAAATACCAGTGCGACGGACTAGTGTCCGAAAGTGTGGGGTTTTTTTTTCATTTAAACAATGGTTTGAAGTCGTATGGAATAATCTCCATCATTGATGAAGCTGGCAAATCTCTATATTAATCTAAATTGGAATGATATGGTGATCTGGCCGCTGTGTAAACAGTTTTCAAAATGGCAGCGCTGACACTTCACGTTTGAAGTCTCGCACAAGTCTCATGAAGATCACGTGGATAAGCGACACCTGCCGTGGACCATACGAACTACATTCAACATGGCTAAAAACTGAAAAGATTGATAAGTCTAACATAATATGCCAATACGAGTCATGATATAAGGTTAATAAAACTGAAAACGTAATTGAACAACACGTTAATTACGAAATAAAGCAAATTTAAAAATGACTTTAGTTCCCCTGTGTGAATGATAGAATAGAATAGAATAGAATAGAATAGAATGCCTTTATTGTCACTATACACATGTACAATGAGATTAAAAGCAACTCCAATCACAGAATGATTGTGTGATTGTGTGTGTGCATGGTGACCTATGATGGACTAGTGGTGTATTCCCTCCTCACATCCATGGTTTCCAGGACAGGCTCCAGATCCAGCATGACCAGGATGAAGTTGTTTCTGAAGATGAATAAAAATAATAATAATTATGGTACACATTTAAATAATGAGCCTAATATTTAAATTTGTGCTGAGGTGGTCCCAGACTTCAAAAAGGTTGAGAAGCCCTGGTTCAGAGTATTAATTCTCAATCCTCAAGCGATTCCTGATTGGTGGCTTCTCATGCAAATTCCTTGCTGTCTGCAGAAAGCTGAAGAATGAGCTTTTGGAGCTGAAGCGACGTGGGCGGCGTGGTAACCCAGAGCAGAGGGAGTGTGGTGTGTGTCTACGTGCTCTGGGTCTGATCCTCCAGAGGGGCAGTGTGTGTTTTGAGTGTCACCGTCGTGTCTGCAGTTACTGCACAGCCATCAGATCAAACAGCAGTAACACCAAGTGCACTGTCTGTGCCAAATCTGCGTGAGTCACGAGCCACAGCTGTTTTTGCCCAGTTGTTTCCCCAGAGGTAGTAACAGCCCATTGTTGCCCAATATAATTGTTTCCATCATCACACAATAGCTACTAAATTTCGATTGTATAAATGTCATGTCACATGAATCCCATCACGTGTCTCCAGGCTTACTGACACACACACACACACACACACACACCAGTATGGCACATCATGCTTGGAGAAGCATGCTATCCACCCCCCCGCCCCGGTCCGTGTGGTCTAACAGATGCTCTAGCTATCATCATTTTCTATCAGCAGGAAAAGAGAAACTATTATACACAGCTAGCTGTGCAGTAAGAGAGCGTCTAAAAATAGTGTCACATTATTAGTGCTTTACAGTTCCACCCAGTTGAACTGCTTGGGATATATTCTATTATTCTATCCACATTCACTGGATATGAGCAATCATGTGCTCTGATTGGCTACTCTATTACTAGGCTATCAGCTCATATACTGTGAGTAGAGAAAAACAAAATGGTGGAGTGTGTTGCTGAACCAACCGAGGATGGAATAAAAACTCTCCCTGAAAACAAAACCCCAAAATATACAAAAAAAATCAACAAAATATGGAATAAAATTATTTGATGGTAAGAACGTATTTTTTTAATTTTAAAGAATTATTATTATAGCATTTTTCACAAATTGCTCCTGTCATTTCGCCAGTTTGTTTACATTCTAAGTGGAAATGATTTTGTCGGACGTTTTGTATAAAGTTTTTATTTATCGAATTTGCAAAAAATAAAAATAAAAATGCTCCGTTTCTCAAAAGCCAGTCAATGTGGATAGAATAAAACAGTTATTCCACTCAGTCTCGTCGTACATGGCTTATAGCTAACTCGGTGCTATGCGCCTTGTCGGCTATCAGCTCATGTGCGACTCGATTTTGTGAAATAACTGTTAAATGTACATAAATTAACTAGGATTAGGAAATAAAACACCAACCAAGTTCAAATCTTTTTGTATTTTTTAGGGAGCTGAAGGTGGTCACAGGCGAGTGGTTTTTGGAAGAACGGGCCAAACGCTTTGAACACACGACAGTCCCTAGCAGTGATGTCATCAAACAATCTATACTTAAAAGTGTTCCAGGTAAACAGTACACCTTGTTTAAACGAAACACTAATGACACTGTACGCATTCCCTCATTTTGCAAGCTATTGAAATAACCTAAACATAAAGGCCTGTTATACACTTAGTTACAGGGTTTCCTTATTTTGTGAAGAAATCTGCAAAATTCTTTAGTCAACTTTCATTATATATATATATATATATATATATATATATATTATAAATATACTTTTTGTTTGGAGATGGACAGTCTGGCCAGAACAAGCTTTCCTCGTCAGGACTGGACCGGCCAGCCACGCCTCATTCTGAACGGTCAGCCTCACCCCAGTCTGAGAAGAGCGTTGGCCGGTACATTGGCAAGAAGAAAGGGTGAGGAGTGTGGCTTGTGTGTGCATAACCATTATCATTATTTTCCAGTTCTGATCCTTTAGTACACATCCAAAATAAATTTTCCCACCCACTTAAACTCATTAGGGCGGCACGGTGGTGTAGTGGTTAGCGCTGTCGCCTCACAGCAAGAAGGTCCTGGGTTCGAGCCCTGGGGCCGGCGAGGGCCTTTCTGTGTGGAGTTTGCATGTTCTCCCCGTGTCCGCGTGGGTTTCCTCCGGGTGCTCCGGTTTCCCCCACAGTCCAAAGACATGCAGGTTAGGTTAACTGGTGACTCTAAATTGACCGTAGGTGTGAATGTGAGTGTGAATGGTTGTCTGTGTCTATGTGTCAGCCCTGTGATGATCTGGCGACTTGTCCAGGGTGTACCCCGCCTTTCGCCCATAGTCAGCTGGGATAGGCTCCAGCTCGCCTGCGACCCTGTAGAAGGATAAAGCGGCTAGAGATAATGAGATGAGATGAGACTTAAACTCATTAATACTCTTGTAATTAGTCTTTGCATTGAGTTAGGTGTGTTGGAGCAACACCAGGTTTCATACACAGGCCTATATTAATCATGATTTCTTCTACATTATAAAATGTAAAAGTCATCTCATCTCATTATCTCTAGCCGCTTTATCCTGTTCTACAGGGTCGCAGGCAAGTTGGAGCCTATCCCAGCTGACTACGGGCAAAAGGCGGGGTACACCCTGGACAAGTCGCCAGGTCATCACAGGGCTGACACATAGACACAGACAACCATTCACACTCACGGTCAATTTAGAGTCACCAGTTAACCTAACCTGCATGTCTTTGGACTGTGGGGGAAACCAGAGCACCCGAAGAAAACCCACGCGGACACGGGGAGAACATGCAAACTCCGCACAGAAAGGCCCTCGCTGGCCACGGGGCTCGAACCCGGACCTTCTTGCTGTGAGGCGACAGCGCTAACCACTACACCACCGTGCCGCCCATAGAAGTCATCTATGTATTAAAAGTCAAGCTGTTTGTATCCCTTAGGACCAAACCAGTGGCTGTTGAGTCATCAGGATTACCAACGACACCAAATAACTTGCGCTCACACCCAGGCCGGGCACCGTCACAGGCTGAAGGAAGGAAAAGGGTAACCATCTGTCTGTTACAGCCCCATATACATGTATCAGATCGTAATGGATGCTAAATCAGTGCCAAGTGCATTTGTTGGGCAAACTGCTTAAGGCTGTAGAGAGAAGACCCGTTCATAGACAGTGTTAGTATCAATTCATTTAGATCAAATTTTCTATTTAGTTGTTATAGATTATGTAACATGAACACATTGCTTTAGCTAATCATCATTGTTTTTGTGGGTTCAGACAGTTTTTACCTCCGCTAACTTTGTTGGAGGAGGTTATGTTTTTGGCAAAATTTGTTTGCCCGATCCAAATGGAACTCAAGAAATAGTGAACAGATTCTGATAAAGTTTTGAGGAAAGGTGAGCCATTGGCCAAGGAACAATCGATTAGATTTTGATGCAGATCTGAATATTTGGCTTATGCGCGCTACGGAATGCTCTTCTAGTTTATATTTGTAATATAAAATATACACACGCAGTAAAGTTTGTACAGCATGAAAGCATTTACAACACAGGCTTTTTATAGATGTTTGTGTCTTTGTGTGTATAGCCTGATGGGGCTGAGAGTGTGTGCAGTGCACACAGGAGTGACAGTATTCCTGAAAATATCAGCATTGAAGGGAAGCGAAAAGACTCAGGCACACCCTCGATCGCTGTGTCCAGAGCCTCTCTTTCATCAGGTATCACCATCACATGCACACACACACATACACTTATCCAAACATGCACGTCAAGTTCAACAAGTAAGTGGGATATGAATCAGAATCAAATTTGATCCGTATGTCTTTGTGCTTATCTGTCTTTCCAGACCGCAGTCGCTCCGAAGTCGATCTCAGTAATCTAAGTGATGGGTTTAGTAATGACCTCTTGCCTGGCCGCTGCCGCTCAGTTCCTGGGCTCAATGATGGCGTATGTTCACATTGTAACTGCACTCTCACTCTTCGCACAAAATCAGCTTCCCCAGCCATTATTGCACACTGCTGCTCAAGGAGCATTACCTTGCTGGTTGATATCTTGTAACTGACATATGATTGGCGAGTGTGTACAGAGAATGCACTATAACTGGCTGAACATCAGGTCAGTGAGTGATGGCAAATGAAAGGCTCACAGAACGTTTGGCTGATGCCTTTTCTTGTGTTATAGGACTCAGATGAAGACATCGATGCTCTGATGTCTGCTCATTACAAAACCACCCGCAGTGTCAGCAGTGCTCAATCTGTGGTATTAACTCCGTACACATACACACACATACACGTCACTGTGTGTTTATACCTCTGGTGCAGCTGATATAAATGTGATATATATGTAGAGTCTATGTTTGTATCATGTGGATGTGCTTATAAGTTAACATTTCTGCTTTGGAAAATTCTATTTTAGAGCATTTTTGGCTCAGCCTTTGGCTGAAGCCTATAGAGGCACGTGTCTGTATGTGTATGTTTAACCGAGTGCGAGTGTGTTTAGGAACGTAATTGGCGGGCCAGCCTCAGGTAGCGATTCCACAGTTGCGATGTGGCGCCAAAGCGTACTGACTATGTAAGTGCCACGTTATATAACCTCAGCTTGCAATGTAATCCTCTGTGGCTGAGTGGTCTAGAGCACTATCCAGGAACGGAACAGGTTTTGCAACGTTGGTTTGAATCCTGGTATTTCTGAGCGGGCTATTTTTTTCTATTTATGTACCGTAGCTTGTGTCTCCGAATCAGACAAAGGCTGAGCTCAGACCTGCACAAGTCTCGAATCTTTGCTGGATCTTGGCAGGCACGTACACATACTCGTATAAGCGTACTTTTCATCTTCTTTTAAACAGACACAGGTGCACACACAGAGACAAGTGCTTTTTAAACTTTTCCTTCACCTACTCCATGCAGATAGGAATATAAAGCATAAAGTGCAATTAAAATTGATAAAGTACAGGTGGGCAGTTTGAAGGGCTCATGAAGTATCTTGCAGCACACTATTTATGCATAATTTCTATGTGAGTCATGCTGCAACCAGTGAACTGTACTGCGCTAAAGGAGACAAAATGGAGAAAGGAGATTTCGAAGTAAGCTCTTGCTGTAAAAGCCTTTTTTTTCTTTTGTAAAGGCAGTCTGTAATAACTGAAATAAAGAGCGGAATCTGGGTATAAAAAACAGCATTAGCATTAGATCTATTTGTATTATTCCTTTAGCTATCTGTCTTTCTTTCACTCTTTTTGGCCCTTTCTATTTCCTTCTTACTTTTACCACTTTCAGTCTGTCACTCTGTCTTCTCTTTCACTTTGCTCTGTTCCTCCTCCTAGTCTTCCACTCCAGGCTCGCAGCGAAAGTGGGGATACCTTAATGTACCCGACTCGGATGCTGAGACTGTGAGTGCTCTAGCTGTGTGTGTGTGTATGCGTGTCTACGTATGCTCGCTGTGTATTCCTGACAGCTGCCCATGTCTGTAACATGCACACAAACACATGTACGTAATCACAAACAGAAAGTCAGAGTTTTAAAACAGTTGTGTCCCTACTCTTGCAGAGCAGTCTGAACAGTATTATGAGCGTGTACAGTGAGATGGGTGACTATGGCAACGCGCGCGTTTCTGGAGAGATCCTGCTGAACATCTCCTACAGCTATAAAACAGGAGCACTCAACATTCTAGTGCGAGAGTGTCGCTGCCTAGCAACCGGAGACGACCGGAGACAGCGGACTGACCCGTAAGAGCCCGCACGTGCAAGTACAATATACACGTACATATCAGAATAGCATAGAAAATTAGTACTTTCCCATTTTAAAATTATTTACTGCAGCTCATCAAACTCTCCAAACAGGAACTGGCAAAAGAGCACTAGAGCTGCTTTAGCACTGGTTCTGACAATCAGCATGCTAGACATGACACTGTATATTTCAGCTTTACTGTTGCAAGGTGTCTGATGTTTTTACAGTATTAAATCAGCTGATATATATAGAATTCTTGATTATGGCTTAAGAGTTTGTTTAGCTACTCTTTATAATCAGAGTGGAAATTAAATGATTTGATTATCATCCAGAGCTTTGCATATGCTTGTGTGTATTTGTGTGTTTCGCAGTTATGTTAAAACCTACCTCTTACCAGACAAGTCACGCCAGAGTAAACGAAAAACCAGCATCAAAAGCAACACCACTGACCCAGTATTCAACGAGAACCTGAGGGTGAGACAGGAATGGGTTCACATGTGTCAGCTTGGGAGTGTGTTTCCCTGACAGTATACATGAGACGCCCTCTCTCCCTCTCTGTGTGTGCAGTATGTGGTGAGTCATTCCCAGCTGGAGACACGTACTCTACAGGTTTCTGTGTGGCATCATGACCGCTTCGGACACAACACCTTCTTAGGAGAGACGGAGCTTACCTTTGACTCCTGGGAATTTGACAAACAGATAGAGGATTGGTTCCCTTTGCAACCAAGAGTACGACACACACATGCACATTTCTAACCAGATTTCCTTATACACTATAATAGGAATACATGATAACTTTGGCCTTGGGTGGACATTTGACAGGTCTCCTTTAAGAAAGATGAATCCTAACATGCAGCTTTAATCCAAAGAATTAAAAGAATAAAAATGTCTCTTTGGTTACTGGGGTGAAGGAATAGAGCTAGGTATTACTATTATTATTATTATTATTATTATTACAATACACTTAGTGATACACAAGTCAAGCAAATTATATCACAAAGATGGTGAAACTAACACTTCTGTGCAGTGTAATGCTCTGTGATGTTCTTTAATGGTGGGCTCCCTGCAGGCTGAGTGCTCTACAGACTCTTTGATGCAGTATAAGGGTGAGCTGACTGTGGTACTTAAATACATTCCTGCAGAGAGGAACCTTTCACTGCCACTGGACCAAATACAAGGTACTGCAGAGAAATGTCACTGATTGAGTCCATCCCTGTGTCGGAAATCGCTCACTCATTCACTACTCCCTACTCCCTATATAGGGAATTACTATATAGAGGACTACAGTGGTGCCTGAAAGTTTGTGAACCCTTTAGAATTTTCTATATTTCTGCATAAATATGACCTAAAACATCATCAGATTTTCACACAAGTCCTAAAAGTAGATAAAGAGAACCCAGTTAAACAAATGAGACAAAAATAGTATACTTGGTCATTTATTTATTGAGGAAAATGATCCAATATTACATATCTGTGAGTGGCAAAAGTATGTGAACCCTTGCTTTCAGTATCTGGTGTGACCCCCTTGTGCAGCAATAATTGCAACTAAACGTTTCCGGTAACTGTTGATCAGTCCTGCACACCGGCTTGGAGGAATTTAAACCCATTCCTCCATACAGAACAGCTTCAACTCTGGGATGTTGGTGGGTTTCCTCACATGAACTGCTAGCTTCAGGTCCTTCCACAACATTTCCATTGGATTAAGGTCAGGACTTTGACTTGCCCATTCCAAAACATTAACTTTATTCTTCTTTAACCATTCTTTGGTAGAATGACTTGTGTGCTTAGGGTTATTGTCTTCCTGCATGACCCACCTTCTCTTGAGATTCACTTCATGGACAGAAGTCCTGACATTTTCCTTTAGAATTCACTGGTATAATTCAGAATTCATTGTTTCATCAATAACGGCAAGCAGTCCTGGCCCAGATGCAACAAAACAGGCCCAAACCATGATACTACTACCACCATGTTTCACAGATGGGATAAGGTTCTTATGCTGGAATACAGTGTTTTCCTTTCTCCAAACATAACACTTCTCATTTAAAGCAAAAAGTTCTATTTTGGTCTCATCCATCCACAAAGCATTTTTCCAATAGCCTTCTGGCTTGTCCATGTGATCTTTAGCAAACTGCAGACGAGCAGCAATGTTCTTTTTGGAGAGCAGTGGCTTTCTCCTTGCAACCTTCCCATGCACACCATTGTTGTTCAGTGTTCTCCTGATGGTGGACTCATGAACATTAACATTAGCCAATGTGAGAGAGGCCTTCAGTTGCTTAGAATTTACCCTGGGGTCCTTTGTGACCTCGCCGACTATTACACGCCTTGCTCTTGGAGTGATCTTTGTTGGTTGACCACTCCTGGGGAGGGTAACAATGGTCTTGAATTTCCTTCATTTGTACACAATCTGTCTGACTGTGGATTGGTGGAGTCCAAACTCTTTACAGATGGTTTTGTAACCTTTTCCAGCCTGATGAGCATCAACAACACTTTTTCTGAGGTCCTCAGAAATCTCCTTTGTTCATGCCATGATACACTTCCACAAACATGTGTTGTGAAGATCAGACTTTGATAGATCCCTGTTCTTTAAATAAAACAGGGTGCCCACTCACACCTGATTGTCATCCCATTGATTGAAAACACCTGACTCTAATTTCACCTTCAAATTAACTGCTAATCCTAGAGGTTCACATACTTTTGCCACTCACAGATATGTAATATTGGATCATTTTCCTCAATAAATAAATGAGCAAGTATAATATTTTTGTCTCATTTGTTTAACTTGGTTCTCTTTATCTACTTTAAGGACTGTGAAAATCTGATGTTTTTGGTCATATTTATGCAGAAATATCGAAAATTCTAAAGGGTTCACAAATTTTCAAGCACCACTGTATATAGTGAGCTCATTGGTAAAATGAAAAAACGCTTTCGGACACTAGTACGTCGTGCTGGTATTTACATCATTACTATCGCACAATTAAAACGTGCCAGATCAGGCGGCTGGAGGGTTTTCAAAATAATGAATACAGGCATGTATTTTTGTGATAAATACATATTATATTGAGCGTATTTCCCACATTAATCAATACAAAGTACCTGCATCCTTCAGTTTTTTTTTTTAAATCAAGGCTGAATACTTTCTTCTTTGCCACTGCCTTTTATGAAATCAAATGTGAGACTTTAATTTGATTTCTTTCAGCGTGACCGCAATGCATGATGGGATATATTGCTTTGGTTAGTGACCATCGTTGTACACTACTTTTCGTAATGCATTGTGGGATACTTTGAGTGCACTATACAGTGGCATGCAAAGGTTTGAGCACCCTTGCTGAAAATGTCTGTTACTTTGAATAGTTAAGTGAGCAGAAGATGAACTGATCACCAAAAGGCATAAAGGTAAAGACGAGACATTTTCTTTTCAGTGTTTTATGTGAGATTTGTGTATTATTTTTGTTTTGTACAATTGGAGAGTGAAAAAAAGAAAAGGAACACCATGCGAAACTTTGGGCACCCCAATACATTTGAGTTCTCAGGTAACTTTTACCAAGGTTCCAGACCTTAATTAGCTTATTGAGCTGTGGCTTGTTCAAATTCTTCGTTAGGAAAGGTCAGATGGTGCAGATTTCAAAGCTGTATAAATTCTCTGACTCCTCACATTTGTCCCTAAAATCAACAGCCATGGGCTCCTCTAAGCAACTCCCTCACATTCTGAATAATAAAATAATTGATGCTCACAAAGCAGGAGAAGGCTACAAGAACGTAGCAAAGTGTTTTCAGGTAGCTGTTTCCTCAGATCGTAATGTTATTAAGAAATGGCAGTTATCAGAAACAGTGGCGATCAAGGTGAGGTCTGGAAGATGAAGAAAACTTTCTGAAAGAACTGCTGGTTGGATTGCTAGAAAGGCAAATAAAAACCCTTGTTTGACTGCAAAAGACCTGCAGAAAGATTTAGCAGACCCTGGAGTGGTGATGCACTGTTCTACTATGCAGCGAAACCTGAACAAATATGGCCTTCATGGGAGAGTCATCAGAAGAAAACCTTTCCTGTGTCCGAGCCACAAAATTCAACGTCTGAAGTTTGCAAATGAACATCTAAATAAACCTGATGCATTTTTGGAAACAAGTCCTGTGGACTGATGAAATCAAAATAGAACTTTTTGGCCACAATGTGCAAAGGTATGTTTGGAGAAAAAAGGGTGCCAAATTCCAGGAAAAGAACACCTCTCCAACTCTGAAGCATGGGTGTGGATCGATCATGCTTTGGGGTTGTGTTGCAGCCAGTGGCACAGGGCACATTTCATTGGTCGAGGGAAGCATGGATAAATACCAGCAA
The DNA here is from genome assembly GCF_027579695.1 of Neoarius graeffei. Lineage (NCBI taxonomy): Eukaryota > Metazoa > Chordata > Actinopteri > Siluriformes > Ariidae > Neoarius > Neoarius graeffei. The sequence goes on from NC_083577.1 coordinate 36,370,644, forward strand.
ATTCTGGAAGCAAACATCACACTGTCTGTAAAAAAGTTGAAGTTAAAAAGAGGATGGGTCCTACAATAAGACGATGATCCAAAACACACTTCAAAATCTACAATGGAATACCTCAAGAGGCACAAGCTGAAGGTTTTGCCCTGGCCCTCACAGTCCCCTGACCTAAACATCATTTGAAAATCTGTGGATAGACCTCAAAAGAGCAGTGCATGCAAGACAGCCCAAGAAACTTGTAGAACCAGAAGCCTTTTGCAAGGACGAATGTGTGAAAACCCCCCAGGTAAGAACTGAAAGATTATTAGCTGGCTGCAAAAAGTGTTTACAAGCTGTGATACTTGCCAAAGGGGGTGTTACTAAGTACTGAACCAGAAGCCTTTTGCAAGGACGAATGTGTGAAAACCCCCCAGGTAAGAACTGAAAGATTATTAGCTGGCTGCAAAAAGTGTTTACAAGCTGTGATACTTGCCAAAGGGGGTGTTACTAAGTACTGAACCAGAAGCCTTTTGCAAGGACGAATGTGTGAAAACCCCCCAGGTAAGAACTGAAAGATTATTAGCTGGCTGCAAAAAGTGTTTACAAGCTGTGATACTTGCCAAAGGGGGTGTTACTAAGTACTGATCATGCTAGGTGCCCAAACTTTTGCTTCAGGTCCTTTTCATTTTTTGGTATTTTACGCCTGTAAATGATGGAAATAAAAATGTAATCTTGTGGAAAATATTAAAGAAATGTGTCGTCTTTACCTTTATGCCTTTTGGTGATCAGTTCATCTTCTGCTCACTTAACTATTCACAGTAACAGACATTTTCAGCAAGGGTGCCCAAACTTTTGCATGCCACTGTATAGGGTGTAAATAATCCTCACTAAGGTTTCGGACAGCACTACAAAATGGTGTCCTCACTAGGAGTAGGGAGCAATTTCAGTCACAGGGCATGTCTGAGTTTCTTTCTGATGGAAACCCACTTCTCTAATGTGCTTCAGTGATGGATCCAGCCTTAGATTTTCTGTTCATGATTTTTTGTGGCTGCTGCCTCATAGAGGCGAAGCGAGGCAGTAGCCACTATGTCATCGTGTTGTTAGAATGTAAGCATGAGTGTAACAATAGCGCATAAGCATTACAATCACCAGAATGGCGAATTGTGATCTCGCCTTACGAACAGTTGATCTCATGTTATCAAAGGTACACAGGAACGAGTGGCGAAGCCACAATGTCATCACGCTGTAAGAATGAGTGTAACAGTAGCAAAACTTCATAACCAAACAGCACTTATCCTGATCAAGTTCAATTACCCATTCTACTTCTTGATAAACTTCGGAACCAATCAGAACCAGAAACGAAATAAGAGAAACCTTGTTATAACTTTGTAGTATCAGAAGGTAATCAGCAGATAAAAAGATAAACAAAATTCACCTTGTGGTTCGCCAAGGCTACTGATTTGATATCAAGTAAGTGGTGTTTATTTTAAGAAAATTTACCGTTTGCGAGTCTAATGTGACACTAACGTCCTGCTGTGCTTTGCACTTTAACACCCTATCAGACATAATGAATGAAGCTAATGATCTCTCTCTCTCTCTCTCTCTCTCTCTCTTACACACATAGTGAAAAGAGGTTTTCTGAAAGGGAAAAAGAGTATCACTCTGCCAAAAGGAGGCATGGTAGAGCTACTGGTTAAAGAAGCCAAAAACCTGACAGCTGTCAAATCAGGCTCTTCTGATTCATTTGTCAAAGGGTAAGACCAGACTCTTTTCTCTCTTTTGTGATAACAGAGATTCACAAAATGCATGCTTGCAAGCAAACACCTAAACTACGAGTAAAATCTTACTTTAATCTTCATGTTTGGTGTAGGTACCTGCTGCCTGATGACAAGAAGAGCACAAAACACAAGACTGCAGTGGTGAAGCGTTCGGTGAACCCACGCTGGAATCACACCTTCACCTACTGCGGCCTGCAGCATAGTGACCTGGACAGTGTGTGTCTGGAGCTCACTGTCTGGGACAAAGAGCCACTTGCCAGCAATGTCTTCCTTGGGGGAGTACGACTAGGAGCTGGGACCGGTCAGTCTCTCTCTCTCTCTCTCTCTCTCTCTCTCTCTCTCTCTGTCTCTCCGGTTTTCTGTCACTTGCTCACACTATCCTTTATGTAACTAATGAATGATGTGAATCTGCGCTTTTGTAACTCATCTCATCTCATTATCTCTAGCCGCTTTATCCTGTTCTACAAGGTTGCAGGCAAGCTGGAGTGCATCCCAGCTGACTACAGGCAAAAGGCGGGGTACACCCTGGACAAGTGCTTTTGTAACTGCCTCACCTAAAAGAAAGACCATTCAGACTATTTACTATCAAACTGGTTACTTGAGAGATCTATACATGAACAGTGTATTTAAAAAAACACACACATAAAACAGATTTTGGTGGTCTGTTGTACACTATAACCACACTATAATGGACTCTTTTACTATGAACATTAGCATATAACGAACTAAGTTTGTGTCCCCCGCATTTTATATATATATATATATATATATATATATATATATATATATATATATATATAAATATAAAATCACTGCATCACATCCATTTGGGCTACATGCTCCAAGCGCCATTAGGACTAATTACTATGCACCTGTTCCAGATTAGAGTGCAATCACAGCGCACGGTTATTAGGATTCTCTAAACACAGACTTGGTGAAGTATACACGCTGTACCTAGTGTATCATATTACCAAGCCTTGTATCTGTGTATTGCCTTTCTGGTTTTGACTTTGTTTTGTGCATTTGGACTCTGCCTTTTGTCTTTGCCTCAGTCATTCTGTTTGTGCCTCGCTGGCCCGTTTCATGACCCTGCCTTTGTGTTACATTTTTGAACTATTTGCCTTCTTTTTTGTAAATAAACACTCTTCCTGCAATTACATCAGTCATTCACCTGCTTACTTTACACACTGAGCCGCGCGCTCCTCTTCCCACCAGAGACAAACAATCAGTAATTTTATCATTCAAATTATTTTTTACGCCGTTTTGATTGGCTGAGCGAACTGCAAATAGCTGCCTACAAATAATGGTCTGCTCATGTGCACTTACTTCGCACTTTTGTATTTTGAGTTCTATGAGATCTAAATAAAACAGTGATTGCATCTGATTTCTTTGTTATCGTTTGACTTATGTGAACCTTATCAGTATTTTAAAAAAATAATTTGAATGATAAAACAATTATTTAACTTGGTTTTCACAAAATATCGTGATTTGTTCGTGTCTTGCAAGCAATTATTTGCCTCTGCCTTTAGCATCGGCAAATAATTGCTGTTTGCTCGCCACTAATCACGATATTTTGTTCAGCATCATCCAATAATTTCTTAAAGTCTGCAGTCAAGTTAACAATACATGTTAACGCCATAAAACAATGGCTTAACGAGTCTCACTTTGGTGTCGATCACAGACAATTATTGAGAACGGTGATCAAAGGATCGATAAAAGGACGAAATGACTGCTGATACCACTAAACTTAACACCTAGCTAAAGCGCCCCAGCAGCATTTTTATATCCCCTGCCCAGCCCCATGGCACGACATAAATGACATCACTGGTGATTTGCAACACGTGAATGAACTGACTGATGAAGATTTAGAAAATGAAGCAAGTCAGTGGGTGGACATTGACAATGAACTTTTGGATATTTTATTTTTCCCTTCATCTTCTGAGTGTTTTTTGGATTATATTTTTTTGGGACTGTAAATATTGTAAATAAACTTTTTGATACTTTTCTACTTCCGCCTCACGCCTCTGCACTTGAGTCATTCCCCTGGTGGCCTAGTGGGGGTTTGCTGGATTATCACACCAGCGAACCAGGTTCGAATCCCAGCAAAACCCTAACAGAAAGACTCTGTCATGACTGACTCAGCAGAGGCTTCTTCATCTGTCTACCCAGCCAACCTTCAGGGAATGATGGCTGCGTTAACACGCCTCGGATCCACCATGGACACTCATGGACGGACTCTCGCAAGCCAACGTGAGACCCTTGCTCGCTACAAGGTACTGCTTCAGCAGATTGGGAGAACCCTGGCACAGCTGACTTCTTTGCCCCCATCTCCTCTGCCTGATTCTGCTCCACCATCCACTCCTGCCATGCTGCCTTCTTCACCTCGCGAACCCAGCCTTCCTGCACCACAGAGGTATGACGGCAAGCACAGTGAGTGTCGAGAGTTCCTTACCCAGTGTCAACTCACCTTTGAGCTTCAGCCTACCACCTACACTACGGATCGCCGCAAGATTGCCTTTGTGATAACCTTGTTAGCTGGTAAGGCACGAGCCTGGGCTACTGCTATCTGGCAGAGACAGGGACCTGAGTGCTCTGATTTCCAGCTGTTTACTTAGGAGATGCTGCGTGTCTTCGATCAAGCAGACATCAGTAAAGACGCAGCCAGAAAGCTCATGTCCATCCGGCAAGGGGGAAGCGTCGCAGACTACGCCATCTCGTTCCGGACGCTCGCAGCAGTAAGTGGATGGAACGAGACTGCCCTGGTGTCAGCCTTCCACCATGGTCTGTCTGACCCCATCAAAGACGGTCTGGCTTCTATCGGATGCCCGAGTGACCTCGAAACACTGATCTCACATTCTACTCGTCTGGACAACAGGATGAGAGAACGCCGCCAAGTCCTGAGCCTCCCCGGCCTCCCTGCCTCTACCTGGAGCCCGTCTACCTCCTCCAGTGACTGTCCAGAACCCATACAAGTGGGTCGTACTCGCCTCTCCGCATCTGAGAGGGAGTGCAGAAGGAGGGACAAGTGCTGCATCTACTGTGGCAAGCCTGGTCACTTCCGAGCATCATGTCCCGAACTCTCGGGAAAAGGACCGCCCCGTCCAGCCGAGGGAGGGTTGTGACGGGGCCTACCCTCTCTCCCGGACTCCCTGGCCAAGGAATCTACATCCCGGTCTCCATCTCCTGGGGTGAGTCCGTCCACTCTTGTCAAGCTTTGTTAGACTCCGGGGCAGCTGGAAACTTTATGGATGTTCACTTCGCCCAAAGTATCTAAGTATTTAAGAGGTGTAGTCCCGACTGCACCTCTTAAAGTTCCACTGTCTGTGTCTGCCCTGGATGGCCAAGCCTTAGGTGACGGAAGAGTCACCCAAGTAACTTCTCCAGTCTTCCTCCAGTCTCAAGGTCACAAGGAAGAAATATCCCTGCACGTGATTCCTTCACCAGAGTTCCCAGTGATTCTAGGTCTTCCTTGGCTTACCCGCCACAACCCTCGTATAGACTGGGTCACTAGCCAGGTTGTGGAGTGGGGCCCTGCATGCCATGCCTCTTGTCTGCTCTCTAGCTCTCCTGTGTCTCCTGCCGAGCCCCCTGATCTCACTGAGTTATCTCAAGTTCCCACTGAATACTGGGATCTCAAGGAGGTCTTCAGCAAGAGCAGGGCCGCCGTTCTTCCTCCGCACCGCGCCTATGACTGTGCCATCGACTTGCTCCCTGGGACTACTCCTCCTCGGGGCCATCTGTTCTCCCTCTCTCAGCCAGAACACAAGGCCATGGAGGAGTACATCAAGGAAGCCTTGGCCTCTGGGTTCATTCGACCCTCCACCTCACCCGCTGGTGCCGGCTTCTTCTTTGTCGGCAAGAAGGATGGGGGTCTCCGGCCATGTATTGATTATAGGGGCCTGAACAAGATCACCGTGCGCAACCGCTATCCCCTTCCGCTGATGTCCACAGCATTCGACCTGCTCCAAGGCGCCACCATCTTCACCAAGTTGGACTTACGGAACACATACCACCTCGTCCGTATCCGACAGGGAGACGAGTGGAAGACCACCTTTAACACCCCATCAGGGCACTACGAGTACCAGGTGATGCCCTTCGGACTCACCAATGCACCAGCTGTTTTTCAGGCCCTTATCAACGACGTCTTGAGGGATATGATTAATCTATACGTTTTCGTCTACCTCGACGACATCCTTATATTCTCCAAGACCTTACAGGAACACCGCCACCATGTCCACCAAGTCCTCCAGAGACTCTTGCAGAATAATCTGGTTGCTAAAGCCCAGAAATGCGAGTTTCATGTCCCCGAGGTCTCTTTCCTGGGATTTATCATACGAACGGGGCAACTCCAAATGGACCCAGCCAAGACCCTGGCCGTCCGGGACTGGCCTACTCCCAAGTCCGTTAAGGAGGTTCAGCGGTTCTTAGGATTCGCTAACTTCTACCGCAAGTTCATCAGGAACTTCAGTTCCGTAGCTGCACCTATGTCGGACCTCACCAAAAGGACTGGTGGCTCCTTTGTCTGGTCCCCTCAGGTGGAAGAGGCGTTTAATGACCTAAAACACCGCTTTTGCACGGCACCCATTCTGGTTCTCCCGGACACCTCCCAACCATTCATCGTGGAGGTGGACGCCTCGGACAGTGGTGTCGGCGCGGTGCTCTCTCAACGCTCGGAAGGGAAGCTGCACCCCTGCGCTTACTTCTCCCACCGTCTGAGCCCTGCGGAGTCCCGCTATGATGTGGGGGATCGGGAACTGCTAGCGGTCAAACGAGCCCTTGAGGAGTGGAGGCACTGGCTGGAAGGAGCGCAACATCCATTCCTGGTGTGGACGGACCATAAGAACCTGGAGTACCTCCAGCAAGCCAAGAGGCTGAACCCACGACAGGCTAGGTGGGCTTTGTTTTTCAGCCGTTTCAGCTTCACCCTATCATACCGCCCGGGCTCTAAGAACACCAAACCGGACGCGCTCTCCAGGCTGTTCTCGCCCAACAACAGGGAGAGTGAAGTTGGGCCTATCATCCCTATATCCCGGATTGTGGCTCCTGTCCGCTGGGGTATTGAGGAGACCGTTCGACAAGCTCAATGCCGGGACCCTGATCCTGGGACGGGGCCACCGGGCCTCCTGTACGTCCCTCGTCAAGCCTGGGCCAAGCTTCTCCAGTGGGGTCACTCTTCCCCTCTCACCGCCCACCCGGGAGCTCGGAGGACCCTGGACTTCCTGAAAAGACGCTTCTGGTGGCCTAAAATGGAGAAGGAAGTGAGGTCATTCGTCCTGTCCTGTGAGGTCTGCACCAGAACCAAGAACCCGTGACAGCGTCCCCAGGGTCTCCTGCATCCTCTGCCTATTCCCCGGCGTCCCTGGTCCCACGTGGCCGTCGACTTCATCACGGGTCTCCCTGAGTCTCAAGGTAACACTGTCATATTGGTCATAGTGGACAGATTCTCCAAGGCCTGCCGCTTTATTCCACTGTGCAAACTCCTCTCTGCCCTTGACACTGCTAAATTGTTGTTCACTCATGTCTTCCGAGTTTTTGGTCTCCCTCAGGACATCGTCTCTGACCGGGGGCCCCAGTTCTCCTCCTGAGTATGGCACGGCTTCTGCAAGAGCATCGGGGCCACTGCCAGCCTCTCCTCTGGGTTCCACCCCTAGTCCAATGGCCAGACGGAGAGGCTCAACCAGGACCTGGAAACCACCCTGCGAGGCCTGGGTATGGATAACCCGACATCGTGGAGCACCTGGCTGCCATGGGCAGAGTACACCCACAACACCCTGCAGTCATTGGCCACCAAGCTGTCGCCGTTCCAGTGCCAATTCGGGTTCCAGCCACCTCTGTTCCCGGACCAGGAGGAGGACGCTGGGGTGCCTTCGGTCAACCATTACATGAGACGGTGTCGCAAGACCTGGAGCAAGGTCAGGAGGACACTCATCCAGACCTCCAGTACCAACCAGACTCAGGCCAACTGCCATAGGAGACCTGCCCACACTTTCTGCCCTGGGCAGCAGGTTTGGCTGTCCACCAAGGACCTTCCGCTGCGGGTGGAGAACCGCAAGCTTGCTCCTCGCTACATTGGCCCCTTCAAGGTTGTACGCAGAGTTAACCCTGTCTCCTACCAGCTCCAGTTACCATGTAGACTAAGGATCAACCCCACATTCCATGTTTCCCTGTTGCGGCCCGTACTGACGTCCATGTATGCCCCTGCCCCTAGGAACCCCCCGCATCTTCCAGGGTCAGACTGTGTTCACCGTGCGCCGCCTGCTGGACTCCCGCCGAGTTCGCGGGGGCCTCCAATATCTTGTGGACTGGGAGGGCTATGGCCCTGAGGAGCGCTGCTGGGTCCCAGCTTGGGACATACTCGATAAAGAACTTTGTCGGGCCTTCCATTCGGCCCATCCTGATCGTCCTGGGAACGTCAGGAGACGCTCCTAGAGGGGGGGGTCCTGTTAGGACTGGGACTGTTTTGGCCTCTAGAGGCCACTGTTATTTCCTTTTCTGGTCATGTTTGTTTTGGGCCTCTAGAGGTCACCACTGTGTTCTGTGTTTTGTTTTTGTCTTATTACCTGTTTCCTGCCCCGCCCTGTCCTTAATTAGTTTGTGTATTTATACCTCTGAGTTCAGTCCTCTTGTTACGGAGTCTTTGTGCTGTTATGTTTAGCTCCAGTTACCTCTGTTCCGTGTTCCTTGCCTTTGTCTTTTTGGTTTTGCACTTTGCTTTTCTTTTTGGACTTTGTATTTACTGTTTTTTGGATCTTCTGAGCGTTGGTATTTTTGCCTTTTCTTTTCTAGTTTTTTGGCTTTTGTATTTGACTTTGAACTTTTGGATATTTTATTTTTCCCTTCATCTTCTGAGCGTTTTTTGGATTATATTTTTTTGGGACTGTAAATATTGTAAATAAACTTTTTGATACTTTTCTACTTCCGCCTCACGCCTCTGCACTTGAGTCATTCCCCTGGTGGCCTAGTGGGGGTTTGCTGGATTATCACACCAGCAAGCCAGGTTTGAATCCCAGCAAAACCCTAACAGTTTTAGCATAATCTTGCCAAATAAATAGAATGTAGACAGCTTTGTTTTCTAGTAACATTAGCTACCCAATATGATTTCAAGTTTGAAAAGAGTTTGCTAGCATGTCAGGTGGAGCTTCAGGTCTACAGGTTCTACAAGCTCATCAGTAAATACAGTGGGTTGCTTCAGAGGCATTAGGTTTTGTAAACATTGTGTCAATAATACAACAATGCGTTGACAGAAAATGTTCTTTTAGTCCTTAAGCATTTTTAAATAGCCTAGTAAACTAGACCCACCCGCCTAGCGGCCAAAAATATTTTTGCCTAGTGAATGGGTCTAGCCTCGCACCATATAAACAAAAACACCCCGGGCATCAAATTGTGCCCGCCAATCACAACGCAAGGTTTTTGTTTGGATTCTTTGGGCGGGCTTTTGCAGGAGTGACGACAAAGCTGTGCGACGCTGGAGAAAGCACAGCAGGAAAGATGGCTATGGCTAGTGAACAGCGCGCGTTTGACTCCGCTTTGGAATCAGTTTTAGAAGAATTAGACTTGGAGTTTTCGTTGAAACATGAGCAGGAAGAGGCTCTCCGCTCATTCCTTTTCAAGAAGGACGTTTTCGCTGTTTTGCTGACCGGCTATGGCAAAAGTCTGATTTACCAGCTGGCTCCGCTCGTAGCCAAAAGGATGGGGCTAGTTTGTGCAGTACGAAGAATTAATAAACAGCTTTGAAACATTACTTTTTGATTGTTTCTTATTTTCCCGTTATTTTAAATTTAAGGGAAATTATTTCACCAAACACCACTAAATAAAAACTCTCAAAAACAGTTTAAGCAAACCCTTGAAAAACACTTGGAAAAAATAAGAGTGTATGTTAAGTATGTGGTACAGACTCCAAACTTGTGGTCATTATCTCCAAACTTCTTAATATCTAGAACCTGTTTATTAATTAATACACATTTTGAAAAATTATTTATTTCAAGGTCTCCCCCACTGCGCGCTCTGACTACGTCACAGTCACTGTTGCGCTGATTGGTCAGAGCGTTGGCCTATACGCACAGAGACAGTTTGAAAGACAGTGGGTTGTCCCTACCCACCCCTGTCGGAAATGTCTACGGATCGAGGCCAGACTAAATATTCACATTTAGTCTGCCTTGCCAGGCTAATTTTTAAAAGCAAGTACTTAAGTACTTTAACTTAAGCAAAAATTTGACTGGACAACTTTCACTTGTATCAGAGTAATATTTAATCAGTGGGCTCTGTACTCTGACTTACGTAATAAACTTGGGTACTTTGTCCACCTCTGGTGCCATTGTACAAGAAGGCACAATTATTTTGTCTTAGGATGTTATTAATTAGAGTATACATGCTTATGGTGGTAGTACCAGTAGATGTGCAAATCTTTCTTACTAACATGGTTGAGTAAAACTACAAAAGCAACTTATGGTTTTGTGTTACAGTGTTATTTCTTGCAGAAATAAGTCCTACTGTGCTTCTGGAGAGTGAGCATTCATACTGTTTTGAGGCTGGTTTATCAAAAAGTATATGTTCATACACACGCAGCGAGTGACATCAGAGAACACAGCCGTTATTGTATTATTTATACAAGGGGTCTTCAATCTTATGTACAAAGTGACAGTGTGGCCGCAGGCTTTCATTCCAGCCAAACAGGAGCTGCACTTGATTAGCTGATTGGAGACCAAGATGAACGGATTTAACAAGCGGAATCAGGTGCGACACCTGCTTGGTTGGAATGAAAGCCTGCAGCCACTCAAACCCTTTGTGCATAAGATTGAAGACCCCTGATTTAGACCATAATTACACTATGATTGTTTTTGAGTTATTTATAATAGAAAATTTAATAAGATATAAAGAACAGTGGCAGCATGGTGGTGTAGTGGTTAGTAGTGTCGCCTCACAGCAAGAAGGTCCGGGTTCGAGCCCCGTGGCCGGCGAGGGCCTTTCTGTGCAGAGTTTGCATGTTCTCCCCGTGTCCGCGTGGGTTTCCTCCAGGTGCTCCGGTTTCCCCCACAGTCCAAAGACATGCAGGTTAGGTTAGTTGGTGACTCTAAATTGACCGTAGGTGTGAATGTGAGTGTGAATGGTTGTCTGTGTCTATGTGTCAGCCCTGTGATAACCTGGCGACTTGTCCAGGGTGTACCCCACCTTTCGCCCATAGTCAGCTGGGATAGGCTCCAGCTTGCCTGCAACCCTGTAGAACAGGATAAAGCAGCTAAAGATGATGAGATGAGATGAGATGAGATAAAGAACAGTTGTTTTTTTTTCCATTGCCAGAGGACAGTTTGTTCACCAATTTCACATTTCAATATATATAAAGCACATTCATTTACATCCAGACACACACTCATTACTCAGTGTGATTACTTTGGTTTCTGGCTGCTCCCTCTTGAATAGGTTTTTTTTTCATTATTTTTTTCCCCCATCCTTATTTGTTTCAGATTAAGAAGCTGTGCTAAGCACAGGGGTTTATAGTGTGGAGGAAATGAGTGTTTCAAAATGCAGGAAGTTGCTTGGTGCTGATTTATTTCCCTCTGTAGGTCTGAGCTATGGGAAGGAGGTAGACTGGAATGATTCCTATGGCGAGGAGCAGCGACTATGGCAACGCATGATTGACAACCCAGAGGTTCCACAGGAGTGCACACTGATGCTGAGGTCCAGCATGGCCAAGAGAAAGACATAGAGAAAGAGGTGCAGAGGGATGGATCTGTGTCTTGCAATATTCATTGAAAGCTACTCGTCACCTTATAGAAAAGTGCACTTTGCATATGCAGATAGATGCTGCGTTATGATACATGCAGAAACATTGTCCTTGAGATTAGCTTTGATTTGATCCCTATATTTTAAGAGCCAGATATTCACAAACACAGTCTTGTTGTCTATATGAACACCCTGTCCTTCATCACGGTGCCTCTTCACTACACAAGCATGCATCAATCATGCACAAATATAGCCAGCATCACAACATATATAACTTCATCCAAGGTCATGACTGGCAACAGCACAAAGACTATCTTAAAAGATGAAAAAATAATAATAATACTCTCACACACATTTGTGTTGGCACAAACAATTGTATTCAAAGTGCACACAAATTAGATAAACTATAAACAAGCGAAGCACTTTCACTGCCACTCTCATATAGATAGAAAACGACAGTTCTTCTTTTAGTGCAAATTTATTGTGAGATGTCCGTCTCCAGTGCTGTTGTAGCGATGAGATAGAAATCAAGCACACCTCAGTGATTCAGTACATGTCTCTCCAGTAGTGCATGCCTGAAGAGTGTTCATTGAGCATTAGATCTGAGCTGCTCTACCTCAGGCTGTCTTCGTGTCCAGAGTAATAGTGGGCAATATGACTAAAATATTATAATACTTATAGACATTTCTATTATAAACAATACATAAAACATATAAATTTGCTAACAAACTGCCAGCAAAACAGTGAAACATGTTAAAACAGAGCTAAATTATATTGTTATTTTAATGTCTACATATGACGGTGTTGTTTGGTTGTTCTCCACTTGTCCAAGTCAGTGTGCTGGCAGGTTCACCAGTTTCCTCCTACTTCTCAAATATATGGCAGAAGGTGGGCTGGCTATAATGCACTTAGGCGTGAATGGGTGTTTATGTGGATGGTACCTTGTGATGGACTGGTGTCCCATTCAGTGTGTATTCCTGCTTTGTACCCAGCATTCCCTAGGATAGGCTCTGGATCCATAACTGCCCTGACTGGGATAAAACATTCATTGAAGAAGAACGTATTAAAATGAGAAATTATTTTTAATTTGAAATAAATTTAAATTATTTAATTTTAAACATTCAGTACCAAATTGTGATGTCAAGTCAACTCCTTCCAATCAGTTTAGAATTGTTTTTATAAAGTTGTGGATGTTAGAAAAAGATGATGATACCTGTGATATCTCTGAAAAGTCTACTGTGACATAATTCATTCCCGTAATGCTGTATATAATGTTGTCACACTGCATCAGAGGTAGCCAGCCAGAATGATTCATGTCTCAAGTGTTTAATTTGTTCAGTGTTCTAAAGCTGAGTGAGTGAAAGATGTATGTAGACACTCCTGTGTAAGTATTTTGGAAACGTTTACACAAAGTACGCACATACTTTGGTCAAGTCAGGTAGATTACTAATCCTGTTCATATACACATATAATGGGATGAAATATTGTGCCTCGAAAATTAAAGTGCAACATACAAAACTCTACAAAGTCTCCAAACCCGCAACTACATAAAGTAAAAGTAATGTGACAAGGGTAAGACAAAATCATTGTGCAAATGTGGAATTCCAGGAAAAAAGTGTAGCACAATATTACAAATACACAGGATGGTGCAGGGAATGACACTGTACATACTAACCGTACAGAACAGCAAGAACAGCATCAGGGTAAACTAGATAGCACAATTGTTGTGGGAAAGTGTGTGATAATATACCATCATACAGAAGTAACAGGATCAACCTGCTCCTGAAAGTCTCTTTTTTGACAGAATTTTGTTCAAGCCCTAAACCCACACACCTGAAATCAGTGGTTAACAAGTGTTGTTTTTTTAACTTTGTTAAAGTGATAAATCACAATCCATTATTATCAAAGCTATTATATTTATTATCGTGTTATCCCCTTTGACTGGCCACTTGAATTTGTTCAATGCAAACTTCAATAACTCAAACAAATAATTCATAAATAATTTCAACAAAGGCCTAATTTTTCTGATCAGTAGAATGATTAGGAGTAAAAGGTTATGTGGTTCCAATAACCTTTTGGTACACATTTTAGAAAATTAGCATATTTAACAGTTATTCCACGAAATCGAGTCGTACATGAGCTGATAGCCAATGTATGATGAGATTGACTGGAATAACTGTTTTATTCTATGCACAGTCACTGGATTTTGAGAAACGGAGCATTTTTATTTTTTGCAAATTTGACAAATAAAAACTTTATACAAAACGTCTGACAAAATCATTTCCGCTTAGAATGTAAACAAACCAACAAAATGACAGTAACAATTTGTGAAAAATGCTATAATAATTCTTGAAAAATAAAAAATCTCTTACCATGAAATACTTTTATTCCATATTTTGTTGCTTTTTTGTATTTTTTGGGGATTTTGTTTTCGAGTTTTTATTTTGTCCTCAGTTGGTTCAGCAACATGCGTCGTCATTTTATTTTTCTCTACTCACAGGATATGAGCTGATATCCTAGTAGTAGAGTAGCCAATCAGAGAGCACGATTGCCCATATCCAGTGAATGTGGATAGAATAATATGTGAATAGTTGGATCATGTTTGTAGAGAGTCTGTAAATTTTAATTTTTCAGTTAAAGGGTCCCTGGCTGCAAAATGCTTGCGAACCCTTGCTGTAGATAATCTTGATTCACTGGATCAGCTCTGTTGGATTATAGATTCTAAAGTATTTTCTATAGAAGGCTAGATCTCCAGAAAGATAGATGGTGAGCCCTGTTCTGGAGTATATAGATAAATCACAATGAAAGACATAAGTGCAGTTTGGAAAATGATAAAATGATGAGAATTGTGGTAGTCGTGGGACTTATTTTAATATAAAGGCTGATGTTGAAGCACACAACCCAGAAACACTGACCCATGGATTTGAAGAATTGTACACAATTTCCACATGGACCCTCAAAAATTGTGTGAGGTTGAAGAGGATTTGATGAACAAGCTGTCATTTGTATTGTTAGTCCTTCATTCTTGTTTGTAACAGTAAGCCTTAAAAACAAGACATAGCATCACTTCTCAAATATAACTGGTGTCATATTCACTTGTGTAGTGTTTATAAGGCTTTCTAAGTAGCAAGGTATGACTTCTGTGTGTTAAATGTTAAGTCAGTGTGTTTATTGCCTGACTGTGAAGCATGTTCAGTGTGTATGTGCACATCGTCAGCGCTGAGCAGGGAGATTGCTCAGGAATCTGCTTACAGAGATTGTTTATGCATCTTCAGATACCCTTAGGCAGTAAACAATAAACTATATTAACCTCTCATTGGATGTCACTTTTTCTTTGTAAATAAATACAAGGATGTCATAATTAATGTTACTGTTGCAGTACCTATGCACTTACCCTACGTTCACAATAAACACGGTGAGAGCATCAAAATTCACTCTGGCTGCTCTACCAACAACGCTGGTAAGTTGGTGGACGCTCTGTGATGGAGTCGAGATGAAATAGGTGGCTGCAAGGTTGTTAAGGATTGTCACGGAGTAAGCCGTGACACTTACGCCCAGTTACACATACACTCGTACATTCAGGCTACATCCACACGACAACGGCAACGAGATTTTATTAAAAAAATATCGCGTCCACATGGGCAACGGATCAGTAAAATATCAGGTACATATGGCAACGCAACGCTTGCTGAAAACGATGCAATACACATGCCACACCTCTAGGGGTGCTGTAAGACGGTCCCATCGGAGACACCAGAACAATAGAAGAAGTAGGACGCATGCGCATAAACCCCTTCTTCTACCCAGCGTGAAGCACTCTCAGGAACAAACACACAACAAGAAGAAGATAGCTGCGACTACGCAAGGAAATCGCGCCTTCTGTGTGTAAAATTAGTTTTATTAGTATGCATAGTTTTATATAACTTAATTTTCTTATTGTGTGTGATCATTTTGAAAAGCATTTTTATATAATTTATATAACTTTTTATATTGTGTGTGAACATTTTGAAAAGCAGTCTTATCCAATAAAAAAAAAAAATTCAAGAAATGGTTCAGTTGTTTATTTAAAAGAAAAGCTGTATACAAAAGTGAATGCAATGCAGTGGTTCATACAAAACAGCAAGAGTGCTGCTTGTTCTAGTCATGTGGTTGTGACATCATCGTAAACAAATCCGTTCTACTCATCCAGACGACTTCGCAACGGCGCCATTGCCAGATTTTTCCACTCTGGAACCCGTTCTCAAAAAATATCGTTGTGGGGCACCCAAAACGCCGGTGCCGTGTGGACGCCAGGCCGAAACGATAAACAATTTTATCAGATTCACCTGAATCCGTTGCCGTGTGGACAGGGCCTTAGTCACTCACGCAAGCGCATAGGCAGCTATCTGCCGGCATGTTTGAACATCAGCTGACCTATTGCAGTGAGTAACGTCATTTTTACTACAGTTTTCTGTCTAGGTTTAACTAGTTTAAGCATTCTATACTTCTCCGTTGGTTGTAACTTTTCATTAGCATTTGTTACTGAGGTGCAGGGGTGGCCAACCAGTATTTTAGTAGCATTTGTTTGGTTGTTACGTCACGCGCCATATTTCTAAACATTCATTCATCTGTTAAAATAACATTTTTATTGGTAACAAAATACACTTACACACATAGTCGTTTTGAAGTTTAATGTTTTAGCGATTTCACAAAAGCATAGATGTTTCAGTAGACTCCAAACGTTTCCTTCTTCTTCTTCATTTTTGGTTTTTATGGCGGTTGGCAGCTTAGCGTAAAAGCAGCATTACCGCCACTTGCTGGACTGGGGTGTGGTTCAGAAGCCTATTCTATCCCTATAAGGATGGGAGTAAATAAAGAAATAAACTAAAATAAATTAAAATTGGGAAATAATAAAAGGGGGAAAAAGAACTAAATTCTGTGAATAAGGCCTGCATTTTTGAGAAATCTAAACACAAAGTTGAAGCAAATATCTCCTGAACTTCTTCGTAAAATTTCCTTCAGGTCTAGTCTCAACTTTTCCCTTTCCAGCTGTTCCATTAATATTTGTCTTTCTTCCTGATACTTGGGACAATGACAGAGCACATGCTCTACAGACTCTGGACTACCACAGAACTCACAGTTTCCATCAGCATGTTTTTTCATTATCGCTAAAGTGCTGTTTAGTCTTGTGTGTCCAAATCTCATTCTAGAGAGCATATCTTCCTCCCCCTTACTCCTGTTTGAAGATCTAGACCGTCCTAAGATGCCCTGGATATTATGGAAGTGTCTTCCAGTTTGCCCACTATCCCATAGGGTTTGCCATCTTTCTCTCATTCTCTGCTTTA
The DNA here is from genome assembly GCF_027579695.1 of Neoarius graeffei. Classification (NCBI taxonomy): domain Eukaryota; kingdom Metazoa; phylum Chordata; class Actinopteri; order Siluriformes; family Ariidae; genus Neoarius; species Neoarius graeffei. Next base: position 36,387,439 of record NC_083577.1, read on the forward strand.
CTATGCTTTTGATTTCAAACTTGCTGTAATCCACCTTTAAATCTATATTATCATTACCAGCAGCCTCCTTAGCACACCTGTCAGCAAGTTCATTGCCAACCACACCTAAGTGGGCAGGAACCCATACAAATGATAATTTAATCCCATCCTTTAATAGTTTATCGGTGACTTGTGCTATTTTGAACACTATATCTTGCCTAGAAGTTGATTGCCAAGTTTTAATACTAATCAATGCTGAACTTGAGTCTGAGGCAATTACTACCTTTCCAGGCCTATGTACCTCCACCCATTGCACTGCTAGCCACACAGCTAGTCATTCAGCCGTATAGACTGCCAAATCATCAGTAACTCTCTTACCAACTTCAATTTTAAGTTCTGGGATGACATATGCTACCCCTACTGTCCTATCTGTGTGCTTAGATGCATCTGTAAATATTTTAATTTCTTCGCCATATTTTTCATTTAGATACCACTGCACCCTATGCTTATCCATTTCCGTACTTTGCTTGTCTTCTAAAAGTTGAAAGTCAGTAGCAGGGTTCCTACAGGTTTCTTCAAGTGAAATTCAAGGCTTTTTAAGACCATTTATACACAAATTCAAGACCTAATTTCCCAGCTGATTTCACCGGCAAAGAAACATCTCAAAGTTGTGTTTACTTGTTTCTCAAACAAATGTGAAAATGTGCAAAGGATGATGAATAGTGTAACCTTATTGCATCACAGTATTGAGTACTCACCGTACACCACCACAATACAAAATCACGTAACGTTCAGCAGACCACGTTTTATTAATGACATTTCATAAGCATTACTTCACTCTCTCAAACAAGATCACTATACACAAACAGACAGCCAACTCCTCAGTGCTGCACTCTTGGCAGCAATCGACTCTTGCTTTTACATGATAAATCAAGTTTATCAATATCAATTGAGAAACATGTAAAATAATAATAATAAAAGGTTGTGCTTACTTTCAAATGTGACAGCAGGTCTTTGGCGGTGGAATGCCCCATGAACTGAGAGCCAAGATATCTGGACCTGACCTGTCCCAGAAGCGGACATGTACATCAAGCTACTTTGTTTTCGTTACTTCACTCATGCTCTCGTCGAACATCAACACAAACGGTGATTGGTTGGCTTTAGACACCAGCTTGTCTTTGATGTGGACCGCGAGACCAAACTTTGCGATGTAGGCTGTCTTGTCGGCACCGCATCTGAAGCGCTGAGCGATATCGGAGTCCGGGAACATACACCTTAACAACTCCGAGATACCCTCGTTCGAATTATAGGACTGATGTTGCGCAATTGTGTGTAGAGTCCACAACACCTCCGCTTTCATTGTTTGTGTAGACCCAAATGTTGTGCACAGATCTACTCTTGCAGTCGTTACATGAGGGACTACACTAGCAACGGGCTGGCTGGCATTAGCCATGCTAGGTAGTTGGCTAACGTTGACTGCCACTTCGGCTGGCCGAAAAACAGTGGCGATGGAAGGTGTTCGCTGTTTCTCTACATGCTATGTGTTTTGATGATTTCGCGTGCGATTCTAGTGCCTTCACGCCCATTGTGCCGAGTTTAAATGCCCTTTTACACACACACCAAAACGCCTCGAATACATTGCCATCGACAGGTTTTACCCACTCACGAAATGAAATATGATGCCTCCATGCCTCGTTAAACTTACATTTGCCCATTTTTCCATAGATAGGCCTATATGTAGGCTATAGACTTTTCGTTTATACTTTTAGACTTAATTCTCCAGACTTTCCTTTTACCGCGCACCAAACAAGTTCAGGGATGTGTGTTCGAAGAATTTTGCCCTCGGAGTGTGCGTGCGATAGCATGGTTCCGCCCACAGCTCCAGTTCCGCCACTTATTTACTTACTTAGGCCGCCGGTACATTATTTACCAAAATAATGGCGGTTAAGATATTAAAAAATAATGAGAAATTCTATACGGAGAAGTTACATACTGTGCACAGATTTTAAGACCTACACATTAAAATTCAAGGCTTTTTAAGGTATTATTTCCAAATTCTTAAATTCAATGTTTTTAAGGCTTTTTAAGACCCCGCGGGCACCCTGCAGTAGGCACCTCTTCAATGACCCATGGAGGTACAGCCGGCAATGACACTGTGGGACTTATTTTCACATCAGTGATCCTCATATCTCTCACTCTATCATTGATTGTCCAACCATAACTTCTTATTCGGTCATTCAACCGCTCTTGGCAAGGCAGTAAAACAGACTGGCTCATATGATCATCACTGTGGCCTTTCAGATTCGCCCAGTATACCAACGCTAACTGCTCCCTTCTGAGGTTAAGGGGCATTTCTCCCATTTCAACTTGTATTGCAGCCACTGGAGTGGTCTTCATAGCACCACAACACAACCTTAAAGCTTGGATCTGAACCACATCTAGCTTATTCAGCATTGATTTAACTGCCGACCCATATATAAAACACCCATAATCCAACACAGACCTTATTAATCCTGTATTGAGGTATTTCACCTGACGTCACAGGTTCACGTGACACCCCGGTGTCCGCCATTTTGAAGGTCAAGCTAGCTAATGTCAACAACATAGTAACTAGTATGTTACTGTAGCAATGTTTACGTTCAGTCATTTGGATGACTGTTAAAACCTTTCAGTCTCAAGTTTTTCCTTTACTGTATTTACTAGTTTACTGTAATTATGATCCGGCAGCTATTTACACCGGATCCAGTGTAAATAGCTGCTGGAGCGCGCTCCGGCTTGCTCCCCCTCAAATTAAGCAGCGTGCTCCGGCTTGCTCCCGGAGTGCTTCAGCCGAGGTTCCGGAGCGCGCTCCGGCAGCTATTTACACTGGATCCGGTGTAAATAGCTGCTGGATCATAATTACAGTAAACTAGTAAATACAGTAAAGGAAAAACTTGAGACTGAAAGGTTTTAACAGTCATCCAAATGACTGAACGTAAACATTGCTACAGTAACATACTAGCTACTATGTTGTTGACATTAGCTAGTGCTAACAGCTAGCTGCTAGTACACTGCTACAACACAGACACCGACCCTAATAATACAGTTCTTGGTCATTGCCTGGTAACAGCAAATTTATAACGGGCCATGTCTCAACAGACTAAGAAGTTATTTCAATGACATTTAATAACATCTTGTTTATCCTGAGGACCGAAAGTAAATGAAAATGTGAACAAACCTTAGCTGTAATAAGATGGCGACCACCGGCTCCAGGGACGACCCACTGATGTAGGCATGTTACCCAGCCTGACACAAAATATTTGTAGGCATCCAAACTCTTATACGCTTTCAGATCAATACCTGTGTATGGCGATGGGTTTTTAACGACATAGGTCTACAGATCATGTGGGCCGAAGTCAGGTAAAGACGAGGGCTTCGTGTACTTCCGTACGTCAGTGAACAATCCTGGTGGAAGCAGGTAAACGTCGTTCTCTAAGCCTGCTAACCTCAATTTTTGCAAATACCTCTTCCTCTGCTCGCCTTGTAAATGCCCTATGTCGCTGGATAGTGAAGGTGTTTTCTGCATCTCGCTCCTTTTTCTTTTATGTTTTTCGTTTGTCACCTTCCTCACATTCAAACTGATTTGAGCCGTGACGTCCAAAATGGCAGCCTAACGATGCATCACATGACTTGGTCACATGGGTGAAAAACCTCAATAGACGGTCCTTAAAGCATGTCTACTTGCTCCTCACTCTATTCCGCGTAAACACCTCATCACATTAAGAACTCTTTTGCATCTACCAATCATATTTTCAATGTGCAATGTCTATGTCAGTCTTTGGTCAAACCATATGCCCAGGTATTTAAACGATTCAACTCTTTCCAGCTCATGACCTGATATTGTGACTTTTACATCCTCCGTAACCTTTTTCCTGGAAAAAAACATCATCTTAGTTTTTTGTACTGAAATCCTGAAACCCCATCGAATGGCCCATTTGTCCACTGCAGTAACAGCTTGTTGAATCTTTTTAATCACAAACTCAGTGTTTCTCCCTCTTTTCCAAAGGGCCCCACGTTTCCTTCTTTCTCGGGTGAAACCGAGGGGCTGTTCCACTGTACAGATATGGGGGGGGGGGTGTTTCGTGCGCTCTGGGCAGCGCATACCATTTTCAGTGGGGGTGTTTTACTGGTTTTGGGAAAAATGTATTTTATTATGCATACAGGGCCGGCCCAAGCCTTTAAGGGGCCCTAAGTAGAATTTGATTTGGGGGCCCCCCACACCACCAAAACTACACTGCTGCCTTATTATTTCTTAGGCTACACAGTTAGTCTAGTTAGTCTAGCCACCCACCATAATCTGCGTTTTTAGTTGGTTTACATTATACTGCAACTTGTGGCTATTGCAATATCAAATATTCAGAGTGATGTGTGGCATATTTGTAAGTAAAACAACAAATCAGTAGACAAGACACTGTATATGTAAACAAGTTAACCAGTTTATTTTGCCACAGTAATTTACCTAAGTGGTCTCATCACTGCATTGCACTCACACATACCAATGCCCTGACTTTTGAGAATTTCATTAACAGTTATGCCATTGCTCTTTATTTTTAGATATTAAATAGCACGTCACCTACATTTACTGCACTTCTCCCAATACACAATGTGAAACAAGTGCCCTGTACCAGATCAGTTTCACAAGCACTTATACCAGTTCCTTCTTTTAGAAATAGTTATGGTCAGAGGTCCTTTTTTTTTTACACTTTTACTAAAGTTTGGAATGTCATTCCTTATCATATTAGAGTATTACAATCTATTGCAGCCTTCAAAAAGGCATACAGATTGCACCTCTATAATAGTTATACCTGTACTCATTGATTGTTGCATGTAACAGTCTATGTAATGTATGTAATGTCTATTGTTGTCTAAGTTATCTGTGTTTAGTTTATGTTAATGTCCTGCCTTTGTTATGACTGTTTTATGTTTTCTGTTCTGCAGAACAGGAACCTGCTGTAAACCAGTTTGTTAAACTGAGTCAGGCCCGTCTTAACTGTAACTGCACTGTTACTTTTAATACTTTCCTGTATAATAAATGAAAATGAAATGAAATGAAATCAGAGGAACACAGTCATGTGCAAAATGTCTCCATGGAACCCCCATGTTCGAGAGTGTTCAATACACACACACTAAACTTACAACAGCTGCATGCATGTAAATGGGAAATAAATCGACTAAGGCAGGAAAAACTAGAGCGGCAGCTACAATTAACGACAGTCCATAATTATTGACACCGTTTCAGATTTACCAATAAAAAACAATTTTACAAAGGTGAGTTTAAGTTACAACAGTTAGCGATTAATTAATCAACCAGAAGACCCGCCTCGCCCTTTGATTGTGTCGTCTGATGACACAGTTCGTTACCCGAGATGGAATTTTTTTTCGGCACGATCAACATTCTCATCTCATTATCTCTAGCCACTTTATCCTGTTCTACAGGGTCACAGGCAGCAATTTGAGGAAAACCCAGACGTTATCATCGCAGGTAAGCATGGTGGAAAGATCATGGACATGTTTTTACTGATCAAATTCACAGATATTTCATGATCTCCTTGTCGAAACCTACTTTATTTCTTACTCTTTCATTTGGCAGTCACCATTTTGTATCTAAACGTGCATTTGAGAAGTCACGTGAGGTGTCAATAATAGTGATCACTTTATCGACACCCTGATGGTGGTGTCGATAATGGTGGACAGGACTGTCCACCATTATTGACACCTTGTGGAATTAAGTGACATTTACAACTGTTATGGATCGATCTTTGTGTAAAATTGTTGAAGTAGATGAAATACTTTAAAAAATAAAAGTGCTGGGATTTATAATTGTTTTCTGATTCATAACAGAATGGAATGCTTAGAGAGTATTTGGAATCCTATTGCAATAAATAGAATTAGACCAGAATTAAATTCCTAGCACATAAAAAAATTACATGCTTGAAATATTCAGATTTTTCTATTCCATTCAGAAAATATTTTTTGCAGTAAATATCTACCACATATTGTAATATCAGTAGACATTTTATATTTTTAGATGTAAATTTAAAATCTCAATATAAAAAAAATCGACCTTTGACCTGGATTTTCATGTGGTTACAATGTCAGTTGCCTGTTGACATTTATTGGTAAACTACAAAGCTAGAAATTAATACAAACAACAACAAATGATTAACAAGATGTGATCTATGAAAATACTTAGAAAATGGGTAGAAAGTGGAACAGAAAGATTTTCTGACACAGGTTAAACATTATCAATTCATTTGTTTACAAACATTAGAATTACTTCCTCATGTACGTAAGCACCGACATCAATATATTTATATAAAAGATATTTTGTACTAAATATAAGTCTATGTAAAATAAATTTTAAATTAAAACTATATTCTGTTAACTTAATACAACATACCGATTATTATTAGTGTGCTTGCTCAAGCGGCTGCTGTGTGCTTGCCAAAGGCAAGCACACTATTGTTCTTCTTAAGTTTGCTTATTCTGCCTTATTTTTGGATCCACTCCTCCTCCTAGGGCGTTCGAGATAGAGACACCGTTCCAACTCTGAGGTGTCTGGCCCGAAGTGGTGTAGTGTGCTTGTATACAGCTTTTGGATCAACGTGCCCATTCTTTTGTTCTTGTCATTTTTCTTTTGGTACTTTCTCATAGAGAATGAATAGGGCTCATGAATCGAATCGTCCTACTCAGACACGCTCCATCGCAGATGCACCAAACCTCATGTGATACTTCAGGCCAACTCCCCCGACACATACATGCAATCGGTTCTGACCTGCACTCATATTTTTCTTTTCTTTTTGCTTATCCCTTTTTTCCTCCATAGGCTTGCATTGATTTTTGGCCCCATTGAAAATGAATGGTGTTTCAGGAGAAAAACTTTCACTCTCCATCAATTTTTTTAACCAAGTGACCAAACTTCAAGAAACTTCACTTGATGCCTCAGGCCAAGTCCCCGCACAGATCCATCCCTTCATCTGAGACCTGCACTCATCTTTTTCATGGTTTTCACGCATCTCTTTTTACCTCCATAGGCTTCCATTGATTTTTGGCCCCATTCAAATGAATGGAGTTTTGCTCAGTAACACTTCACCACATCCACCAAACTTCATACGGCACCTCAGGCCAAATCACCCATCACACACATGATATCGGTTCTGACCCACACTCGTCTTTGTCTTGCCTTTCATCCGTCCATTTTTTTCTCCATTTTGCCGCTAATCAATGGAAGCTTGACTGAGTCATTCCTCCCTTCCCCCATAGGTGATGATGCATTTGGCAAGGATCTGCTCATTTGAGACTTTGACAGCAAATCAACTTCAGCTCAGTGGCCACTTTATTAGGAATACTTACACGCACACACGATAGCAATTAGCATATAAGCATTCACTTGTTACCATGCTAGCTGTTAGCATGTTACCCATTACGATATCATGCCTGCTGTTAGCTCGCGAGTTGTTAGCATGTTCACCATTAGCATGTTATCATGTGAGCTGTTAACATGTTAGGATTAGCATGGTAGCATGCAGAGTTCGCATGTTTGCTGTTAGCGAGTTCGCCTGAGCATGTTAGCATGCTAACTGTTAGCATATTAGCTGTTAGCATGTCACTTTCAGCATGTTAGCATGCTAAAAGTTAACATACTAGCCATTAGCATGTTAGCCTGTTAGCTGTTAGCATGATAGCTGTCAGCATATTAGCCTTAAAGTGTTAGAATTTTAACGAATAGCATGTTAATCATTAGCATGTTAGAATGCTAGCTGTTAGCATGTTATCTATTAGCATGTTATCTATTAGCATGTTAGCATTAACATGTTAACATGCTAGCTTTTAGCATGTTAGTATGCTGTTAGCATGTTAGTATGCGAACTGTTAGCATGCTAGTTGTTAGCATGTTGGCATTAGCATGTTGGCATGCTAGCTTTTAGCATGCTAGCATGATAGCTGTCCTGCTATAGCTCAGCAAGCACACTTTGCATTTTCTCTGCGGAAATGCAGTCTAGTTATTATTATTATGTTTTATAAATAATCATCTGGATGTCGATAATTGTGGAACAGTATCGATAACTATGGACAAAAGTGTCAATACTTGTGGAACGGTGTCACGTGATCTGATATGCTATGTAATCAGGAATCAACTCTTTTTTTTGGGGTGGCACAGTGGTGTAAGCGGTTACCACGGTCGCCTCACAGCAAGAAAGTTCTAGGTTTGAGCCCAGCAGCCGGCCTTTCTGTGTAGAGTTTGCATGTTCTCCCCATGTCTGCGTGGGTTTCCTCCGGGTGCTCTGGTTTCCCCCACAGTCCAAAGACAGTGAGGTGAATATAGGATAGCTTTGGGCTGAGGTGCCCTTGAGAGACTCCCAACTGCTCCCCCCTGCTCTGGGTATGTATGTGTGCTCATTGCTCACGTGTTAAATGCAGAGAGGAATTTCATAAGCATGTGATGAATAAAGTTGTGCTTCTTTTTTTCCAGTGGAAGTTTGAGTATTCATGCACAATTTACATTTTGAAAGTCTTTTCTACTTTTGCAATGGCCAAAAGATCATTAAGGTGTCAATAATTGTAGCCGCCGCTCTATTTTGAATAAAATTGTTACTGTCTGTTACACACATCAATCTGTGTGACTCAGTTGTGCCTTTTAATAGAGAATAAACAAGGAGGGAACTGAACATTAACTGTTTATTGAAATTATTATTACAAGGGTGATTATAGTTACTGTATGACTACAGCTACAACTGGAAAGTGCTGATTCTGTTAGCGTTTGTAATTATTGTACCAACCACTATTAGACAAAATTTAAATAAAATCTTACAACATGGGGCAGCATGGTGGTGTAGTGGTTAGCGCTGTCGCCTCACAGCAAGAAGGTCCGGGTTCGAGCCCTGTGGCCGGCAAGGGCCTTTCTGTGTGGAGTTTGCATGTTCTCCCCGTGTCCGCGTGGGTTTCCTCCGGGTGCTCCGGTTTCCCCCACAGTCCAAAGACATACAGGTTAGGTTAACTGGTGACTATAAATTGACTGTAGGTGTGAGTGTGAATGGTTGTCTGTGTCTATGTGTCAGCCCTGTGATGACCTGGCGACTTGTCCAGGGTGTACCCCGCCTTTCGCCTGTAGTCAGCTGGGATAGGCTCCAGCTTGCCTGCGACCCTGTAGAACAGGATAAAGCGGCTAGAGATAATGAGATGAGATGATCTTACAACATGGGGCAGCATGGTGGTGTAGTGGTTAGCGCTGTCGCCTCACAGCAAGAAGGTCCAGGTTCGAGCCCTGTGGCCGGCAAGGGCCTTTCTGTGTGGAGTTTGCATGTTCTCCCCGTGTCCGTGTGGGTTTCCTCCGGGTGCTCCGGTTTCCCCCAGAGTCCAAAGACATACAGGTTAGGTTAACTGGTGACTCTAAATTGACCGTAGGTGTGAGTGTGAATGGTTGTCTGTGTCTATTGGGCCTTTTCCACTACACTTTTTCAGCTCACTTCGGCTCACTTCAGCCCAACACGGCTCGCGTTTCGACTACCTCAGAGCAACACGACTGAGCTCACTTCAGCCTTACTCAGCACCCAAAACTCGCACGGTTTTGGAGTGGGGCTGAAGTGAGCCCAACCGAGCCGAGTGGGGCTAGGGGCGTGAGGAGACACTCCCCTGTGCACTGATTGGTGAGGAGGAGTGTCCTCACATGCCCACACACGCCCCACGAGCACGCTGGGATCTGTAAACACCGTAAATCCGGAAGAAGAATTACGACAAAGAAGAAGAAGAAGATCAGAAAACTAGAAGATGGAAGACCAACCCAAGCGAGGACAACAAGCCACAGCACCAAGACCAGCAACACTAACGACTCCATGTCCTCCATGTTTATTGTTTACTATCCGGGTTGTGAGACTACTGCTTAAAAGGTCACCGATGTCACTGTTTGCGCCGCCTAACGACATCACGTGACGTCCACCCACTTTTGCTAACTCCACCCAATGTGTCCACCCACTTCCAGCCAGCATGGTTCAGCGCGGTTGTAGTCGAAATGCAACCCCAACAGCCCCACTCAGCTCGACTCAGCCCAACTCAGCACCGCACGGCTCAGCCCAACTCAGCCGCGTTGGTAGTGGAAAAGCCCCATATGTGTCAGCCCTGTGATGACCTGGTGACTTGTCCAGGGTGTACCCCGCCTTTCGCCCGCAGTCAGCTGGGATAGGCTCCAGCTTGCCTGTGACCCTGTAGAACAGGATAAAGCAGCTAGAGATAATGAGATGAGAACACATCTCAAAAAAGTTGGGACAAGGCCATGTTTACCACTGTGAGACATCCCCTTTTCTCTTTACAACAGTCTGTAAACGTCTGGGGACTGAGGAGACAAGTTGCTCAAGTTTAGGGATAGGAATGTGTGGCAGCGGGGGCATGGCCAAGCGTCGGTCTGTGACAGGAGGGCGGAGTCAGGGAAGGTAAGTGGCAGAATCACTACACCTGACATCAATTAACCTGTGTTTGTGTGTGTCTTCCCAGTGACCGCACCCTACTTAAGGAGGGAGAGCGAGAGCAGAGGGGCTCTTCACTGAACCAGACGCTGCTTGTGTGTGTGGGCGTGTCTGTAATCTTGCAATAATTGTTAGACTGAAAAGTTTGGCAATAAAGTCTATTTCCAAACCTGATCTCTGTCCTGCCATCCTCTGTGCTCCACCCACGCACAGTGAATCGCTACAGTGGTGCTGAAACCCGGGATTGTGGAGCACAGCAGCCGATCAGCCCCATGGAGTCCTCCCCATTCACCGACTTGGTCCACGCCCTCGCCACAGCCCAGCAAAGCCAGCACCAGGTGCTAGTCACTCTCCAAAAGGAACAAGAACGGCGCTTCAAGGCCCTGGTGCTGGCCCAGCAATAAGATCGGAAGGCGTTCCAGCACCTCCTCGCATCGGCGGGGTCCACCAGCGCTCCCACCGTGGGCCTGTCCCCCCTCACCGTAACCAAGATAGGTCCGCAGGACGACCCCGAGGCTTTTATCATGCTCTTTGAGCAAGTCGCAGAGGCCTCGGGGTGGCCGATGGAGCAGCCCGCAGCACGCCTCTTCCCCCTGCTAACGGGAGAGGCGCAGCTGGCCGTGCTACAGCTCCCCGCCGACCGCCAGCTGGCCTACGCGGACCTCCGCCGGGCCGTCCTCCAGCGCGTGGGGCGCACCCCAGAACAGCAGCGCCAGCGCTTCCGCGCCTTGCGCTTGGAGGAAGTCGGCCGGCCGTTTGCGTTTGGCCAGCAGCTCTGGGACGCCTGCTGGCGGTGGTTGAGGGCCGACAACCGTGATGCCGAGGGGATCATCGACCAGGTGGTGTTGGAGCAATTCATCGCTCGCTTGCCAGCAGGAACCGCAGAGTGGGTCCAGTGCCACCACCCGGCGTCGCTGGATCAGGCAGTCGAGCTGGTGGAAGACCATTTGGCGGCCGTTCCGGTGCCAGAACAGCAGACAGCATCTTCTCTTCTCTCCTCTTCTCTCTCTCTCTCTCTCCCCCCCCTCCTCCTGTGTCCCGTCCTCACCCCATTCCCCCACCGCAGAGGCGGGGGCCGGCACCACCCCAGCCGGCCCACCGCACCCGAGGTGCCCTCCTGTTTCTCCCTTCTGTGTCTGTCTCTCCCCCCCCCCTCAGGTGAGTGAGCCCCAGAACACCAGTGCAGAGAGGAAGCCCGGGCCGGTTTGCTGGCGCTGCGGGGAACCGGGCCACCTCCAACAGCAGTGCATGGCAATGGAGGTGGGCGCAGTGGTTTGGATCCCTGACGCGCCAGTAACTGCCCTCGATCGGGCCGGAGCATATCGCATACCGGTGAGTATTCAAGGGGATACATATCAGGCGTTGGTGGATTCCGGTTGTAATCAGACCTCAATTCACCAAAGCCTGGTGCAAAACGAGGTATTGGGGGGAGCACAGGGGGTGAAGGTGTTGTGTGCGCACGGGGATGTTCACAGCTACCCTTTGGTGTCGGTCTACATTTTTTTCCGAGGGGAAAAACGCATAGTAAAAGCAGCGGTTAATCCTCGCCTTACCCACTCTTTAATTTTGGGGACTGATTGGCCGGGATTCGGGGAGTTGATGAGCCGTTTAGTGGAGAGTGGGTCCTGCCATACTTCAGCAGGGGGAGGTCCCGGTGTCGCCTTGGCAGGAGCAGCTGTCACAGAGCCGTCTACGTCTTCTCCGCATCCGAGTGAAGAGCCACCAGCTCCTCCTCTCTCTCTCAGGGAATCCCTCGCGGATTTCCCGTTAGAACAGTCGCGAGACAAGACTGTGTGGCATGCGTTTGACCAAGTGAGAGCAATCGATGGTCAAACGCTCCCGCCAAACGCCACCCCATCCTTCCCCTATTTTTCTATTATGAAAGATAGATTATACCGAGTGACGCAGGACACTCAGACTAAAGAGCAAGTCATGCAGCTTTTAATTCCAAAGAGCCACCGGGAATTGGTATTCCCGGTGGCTCACTTTAATCCCATGGCTGGACACTTAGGGCAGGATAAGACACTAGCCCGAATAATGGCCCGATTCTATTGGCCAGGGATTCGCGGCGATGTTTGTAGGTGGTGTACGGCATGCCGCGAATGCCAGTTAGTAAATCCAGCAGCCATTCCAAAAGCGCCTTTGCGCCCTCTACCATTAATCGAGACCCCGTTCGAAAGAATTGGGATGGATCTCATCGGGCCATTAGATCAGTCGGCACGAGGGTACCACTTTATATTAGTTCTGGTGGACTATGCAACTCGATACCCGGAAGCAGTGCCCCTGCGCAATATCTCAGCACGCAGTATTGCGGAGGTGCTCTTTCGCATTATCTCCCGAGTTGGAATCCCGAAAGAGATTCTGACTGATCAAGGCACCACGTTTATGTCACGGACACTGTGCGAACTGTATGGGTTACTGGGGATTAAGCCGATCCACACCGGCGTGTATCACCCACAAACGGACGGTTTAGTGGAATGGTTCAATCGCACCCTCAAAAATGTAATTAAAAAATTCGTAAGTGAGGACGCACGTAATTGGGATAAGTGGCTCGAGCCCTTGTTGTTTTCAGTGCGAGAGGTCCCCCAAGCCTCCACGGGGTTCTCTCCGTTCGAATTATTATATGGGCGTAAGCTGCGCGGCATTCTCGACGTGCTGCGGGAAAATTGGGAGGAGGGACCTTCACAAAGTAAAAACAAAATTCAGTACGTGATGGACCTGCGCGCAAAACTCCACACGCTCACCCACCTAACCCAGGAGAATTTGCGGCAGGCCCAAGAATGGCAAGCTCGCCTGTACAACAAGGGTACGCGCCTTAGGGAGTTCACACCGGGAGATAAGGTACTCGTACTGTTGCCCACATTGAGCTCCAAATTGATCGCCAAGTGGCAAGGACCCTTTGAGGTCACACGGCGAGTCGGGGATGTCGACTACAAGGTGAGGCGAACAGACAGGGGTGGGGCGCTACAGATTTACCACCTCAATCTGCTTAAACTCTGGAATGAGGAGGTCCCCGTGGCGTTGGTGTCGGTGGTTCCGGAGAAGGCGGAGCTGGGGCTGGAGGTTCAAAAAGGGGCATTGGCATCACATACCTCTCCGGTCCCCTGTGGAGACCACCTTTCCCCGACCCAACTCGCGGAGGTCGCCCAGTTGCAGACCGAGTTTTTGGATGTGTTCTAGCCCCTGCCCGGTCGCACTAACCTCATAGAGCACCACATAGAGACGCCCCCGGGGGTGGTAGTGCGTAGCTGCCCTTACAGGCTACCCGAACACAAAAAAAAAGGTGGTTCGGGAAGAACTCGAGGCCATGCTCGAAATGGGCATCGTCGAGGAGTCCCACAGTGACTGGAGCAGCCCGGTGGTCTTGGTACCCAAGGCCGACGGGTTGGTCCGGTTCTGTGTGGACTATAGAAAAGTCAACGCGGTGTCTAAATCTGACGCGTACCCAATGCCTCGTATTGATGAGTTGCTCGATCGACTAGGCACGGCTCGCTTTTATTCGACACTGGATTTGACGAAGGGATATTGGCAGATCCCCTTGACTCCACTATCCCGAGAAAAAATGGCCTTTTCCACACTGTTTGGGTTACACCAATTCGTCACACTTCTGTTTGGGGTGCCTGCTACGTTTCAGCGGCTGATGGACAGGGTCCTCTGCCCCCACACCACCTACGTGGCCGCCTATCTTGACGACATCATCGTCTATAGTAATGACTGGCCGAGGCACCTCGAACATCTGAGGGCCGTCCTTAAGTCGCTGAGGCAAGCGGGTCTCACAGCCAATCCAAAGAAGTGTGCGATTGGGCGGGTGGAAGTACGGTATCTGGGCTTCCACTTGGGCAACGGGCAGGTGCGTCCCCAAATTAACAAGACCGCAGCAATTGCGGCCTGCCCGAGGCCCAAGACCAAAAAGGGGGTGAGACAGTTCCTGGGGCTGGCTGGCTATTATCGAAGGTTTATACCTAATTATTCAGACGTCACCAGCCCGCTGACTGTTCTCACTAAAAAGGGGGCACCAGATCCGGTCCAGTGGACGGAGCAATGCCAGCGGGCTTTTTCTGAGGTAAAGGCTGCACTGTGTGGGGGGCCACTTTTACACTCCCCTGACTTTTCTCTCCCCTTTACGTTGCAGTGTCAGACAGAGGGCTGGGGGCGGTTTTGTCCCAGGAGGTGGAGGGGGAGGACCGCCCCATCCTGTACATCAGCAGGAAGCTGTCGGTGCGTGAGGGGCGCTACAGCACCATAGAGAAAGAGTGTCTGGCCATCAAGTGGGCGGTCCTCGCTCTCCGGTACTACCTGCTGGGGCGCCCTTTCACCCTCTGTTCGGACCACGCGCCCCTCCAGTGGCTCCACCGCATGAAGGATGCCAACGCGTGGATCACCTGTTGGTATCTGGCACTCCAACCCTTTAATTTAAAGGTGGTCCACAGGCTGGGGGCACAGATGGTCGCAGCGGACTTCGTCTCCTGTCAAGGGGGGGGGAGTTGGCTGCAGGCCAGACGGCCGCCAGGCCTGAGTCGGGCGGTGGGGGTATGTGGCAGCGGGGGCGTGGCCAAGCACCGGTCTGTGACAGGAGGGCGGAGTCAAGGAAGGTAAGTGGCAGAATCACTACACCTGACATCAATTAACCTGTGTTTGTGTGTGTCTTCCCAGTGACCGCGCCCTACTTAAGGAGGGAGAGCGAGAGCAGAGGGGCTCTTCGCCGAACCAGACGCCGCTTGTGTGTGTGGGCACGTCTGTAATCTTGCAATAATTGTTAGACTGAAAAGTGTGGCAATAAAGGCTATTTCCAAACCTGATCTCTGTCCTGCCGTCCTCTGTGCTCCACCCACGCATAGTGAATCGCTACAGAATGTTAACCCATTCTTGTCTAATGTAGGATTCTAGTTGCTCAACTGTCTTAGGTCTTTTTTGTCGTATCTTCCGTTTTATGATGTGCCAAATGTTTTCTATGGGTGAAAGATCTGGACTGCAGGCTGGCCAGTTCAGTACCCGGACCCTTCTTCTACACAACCATGATGCTGTAATTGATGCAGTATGTGGTTTGGCATTGTCATGTTGGAAAATGCAAGGTCTTCCCTGAAAGAGATGTCGTCTGGATGGGAGCATATGTTGCTCTAGAACCTGGATATAGCTTTCAGCATTGATGGTGTCTTTCCAGATGTGTAAGCTGCCCATGCCACATGCACTAATGCAACCCCATACCATCAGCGATGCAGGCTTCTGAACTGAGCGCTGATAACTTGGGTCGTCCTTCTCTTTAGTCCGAATGACACGCCGTCCCTGATTTCCATAAAGAACTTCAAATTTTGATTCGTCTGACCACAGAACAGTTTTCCACTTTGCCACAGTCCATTTTAAATGAGCCTTGGCCCAGAGAAGACGTCTGTGCTTCTGGATCATGTTTAGATACGGCTTCTTCTTTGAACTATAGATAGTTTTCACTGACGTCACGGCATTCCGGGGAACACCCCCCAGCCGCCATCTTGGAGGGCAAACAAAACGGACCATCGCCACTACTGGCTACATTATCTCGGACGAATTTATGAAGTTATATAGTCAGTTTTCTAAAATAAAGATCAATGTCAGCAAAATCAAGCAAACAAAAGTATATAGATACACATCTCACGGTATGCAGCCAAACTGGCCTTGACTGGGGGAACTGACCCCTACGAAGTGGACAAAGATGCATTTTCAAGTGACTATACAGGGCTGCCAAAGCCTGAAACTGCCAAAGCCTGCTCCAAAGCCTGAAACTGACTTCATCAAACTTTAAAGGCTGTCTGATATATACAACTTTATATATTCACAGCGCGCCTTTTGGCGGATGCCGCCTGAATCGCGGAGATCCGATTTTTTTTTTTAGGGGGGGCGTTGGAGTGTCTGATTATAATTTCAAAGTAAATTCTGTATTACAATTACTAAATAAGCAAATCCGTTACAGTCCATGAAACAGGAAGTATAAGGATGAGAAAAAAACAGTTTAAATCGGGAAGCTGCGCACATTTGCGCAGTCCTGCACACTGCTCAAGACTACAGAATAGACCTAAAATGTTTTTCATAAATGACCCTTGCGTGAGTGAAGTGACAAGTTTCAAATAGAAATGTGACAAATGAGCGATATTAAGTGTACATTACAATGTAAACGTACACTCAGCGGTTCCAGTTAGGCATTCTCCAGAGATTGTTCACATGATGTTTTGGTTTCCAAAAACAAACTTAAACACAATTGATTGTTTATTTAAACAACTTACCACTTATAAAATGATCGGAGCAGACTTTGCTGTGTTTGGAAGGCTGATAATCCTTGCGGTTGATTCTCGCAAGCCATAGATTTCTCCTTTGTATGCTGAGTTTCTTTGTTTGCTCGCCTTCGTGCTCCCGTACAGTGGGAATTCCATAAAAGCTCCGCTTGACTTCATCATCTGACCTATTACGACAGCCGTGAATACAACAAGTTTACACCATTGCTAGCTTTAAATAAATGTAAATAATATATAAATGAATGTAACTCGCGCGCTACAATGTGTGCTCAGTGACCCGTACGGTAAGCTTGCCCTCCAAGATGGCCGCCACCAGGGAATCCCCGACTCTGTGACGTCATGTGAAAACTATCTATAGAGTTTTAGCTGGCAACAGCGGATGGCGTGGTGAATTGTGTTCACAGATAATGTTCTCTGGAAATATTCCTGAGCCCATTTTGTGATTTCCAATACAGAAGCATGCCTGTATGTGATGCAGTGCCATCTAAGGGCCCGAAGATCACGGGCACCCAGTATGGTTTTCCGGCCTTGACCCTTACGCACAGAGATTCTTCCAGATTCTCTGAAACTTTTGATGATATTATGCACTGTAGATGACGATATGTTCAAACTCTTTGCAATTTTACACTGTCAAACTCCTTTCTAATATTGCTCCACTATTTGTCGGCGCAGAATTAGGAGGATTGGTGATCCTCTTCCCATCTTTACTTCTGAGAGCCGCTGCCACTCCAAGATGCTCTTTTTATACCCAGTCATGTTAATGACCTATTGCCAATTGACCTAGTGAGTTGCAATTTGGTCCTCCAGCTGTTCCTTTTTTGTACCTTTAACTTTTCCAGCCTCTTATTGCCCCTGTCCCAACTTTGAGATGTGTTGCTGTCATGAAATTTCAAATGAGCCAATATTTGGCATGAAATTTCTAAATGTCTCACTTTCGACATTTGATATGTTGTCTATGTTCTATTGTGAATACAATATCAGTTTTTGAGATTTGTAAATTATTGCATTCCATTTTTATTTACAATTTGTACTTTGTCCCAACTTTTTTGGAATCGGGGTTGTAATTTACCAGCTTAAGGTCAGTCCGTGTCGTGAAATACTGTGACCGAGGTCTTGAAAATACTGACCGAGACCCAGAGGTCAGTATTTCATGATACCTTGGTCACAGTGTTTCATGATACGGACCAAACTTAAGCTGGTAAATAATATATTTTTTTTCTTTACCAAATTCTAACAGAAAATGAGAGTGCCCAAAAGGGAAGCCATCTTTAGAACAAGCCTGCTACAAACTCATCAGAAACCTGTTTGACAAGCTACATGAACTCTGAATTTTCTGATAAGAAATCTCGTCTTGCCCACAGTGCAGGTCAAAGTCCTTTCAGGTTAAATGATTTCGGCTTTCACAGCATTCTGTTCCCAAGAGCTGATGTCAGGAAAAAGGCTTTGCACACAAAGAAGATTTTCTTGCTTTATTACTTTTTAAAAATGGTTCTTCCATGTCGGGTCTCTTCTGGAAAAAGAAGGTACTCCATTCCATATACAGTATATAACATGTAGCTAAAGCTAACAGACCATGTTCCGCACCTCCATTGCTGAGGCGGCCATGCAGAGCTGTGGCTGCAAGGTTGTTGGTGCCTGTCATGGCGGTAATCCCTGAACACGCTGGTGGACACCTGTGGTGAGGGGAGCCGGCAAGTTGAAGAAGGAGTCCTATTGGGCTTGGTTGACAGATACCGACGGGCCAAGCGGAATGCGGCTCTGGCAGTCACTGAAGCAAAAACGTGGGTGTGGGAAGAGCTCGGAGAGGCCATGGAAAGTGATTTTCGGCCAGCCTCGAAGAGATTCTGGCAAACCATTCGACAGCTCAGGAAAGGAAAACAGTGCTCTGACCCTACTGTTTACAGCGAGGATGGAGTGCTGTTGACCTCAACTGGGGACATCATCCAACAGTGGAAGGAATACTTTGAGGATCTCCTCAATCCCACCTTCACACCTTCATGTTGTCCGAGGATGCTAGGTTATTGGAAAAGAACCCACGTGCTTTTTATGTACCTTGTAGTGCACATACTCTTAATTTGACAGTTTCAGATGCAGCTAAAACATCAAAGGATGCCACCCTTTTCTTTGGCATTGTTGAGAAGTTGTACTGTCTTTTCTCTGGCTCAACTCAAAGATGGGCCATTTTGCAGAAATATGCACACATCGCACTTAAATCATGGAGTGACACATGATGGGAAAGTCGCTTGAAGAGCATTGAACCTTTGCGCTTCCAGTCAAATCAGGTGAGGGAAGCCTTGTTAGAGATCACAGAAGATGCCAATGACTCCATGGTGAAAGTTGAGGCCCATTCCCTTGCTGAGGAAGTGGGGTCATTTAGATTTCAAATCTGCTGTGTTGTTTGGCATGACATTTTGTCCAGGATTAATATTACAAGCAAACTCCTACAGTCAGCCAACATGCAACTTGATGTTGCAGTGAATCTCATTCAGAAAAATAAGGATAGCTTGATCAGGTACAGGAGAACTGGTTTCCATGATGCACAGAACTCTGCAAAAGAGATCTGTGAGGAAATGAATACTGAGCCAGTATTGAAGGACAAGAGGTTAAGGTCCACAAAAAAACACTTTGCCTATGAGGCACCTGATGAGCCCATTGCTGATGCAATGAAAAGACTTGAAGTATGCTTTTTTAATGCATAGGTAGACTGTGCTATTCAGTCTTTAGAGGACTGCTTTCAGTCTTTGGGGGAAGTTAGGAACAACTTTGGTGTGCTTAAACTTCTTAAACTTCAGTGACCTTGATGCACAAACACTGAGGGAACAGTGTAAGATTCTTGGAGACAGACTTACATGTGCAGAAGACTCTGATGTGGATGGCAATGCACTGGCTCTAGAAATAAAGAGTCTTCTTGAACTCCCCCAGTCAAAAATCACTGCGTTTGAACTACTGACCTATCTGTCTCATAATGACATCTGTGAGTTATACCCCAATCTTTGGGTAGCTCTTAGGATTGCTTGCACTCTCCCAGTAACTGTAGCATCAGCAGAACGGAGCTTTTCAAAACTAAAATCAATCAAAAGCTACTTGAGATCTACAATGGCACAGGAAAGACTCAGTGGGCTTGCACTTATAAGTATCAATAGCAAAGTTGGTCGGGAGATCTCCTATAATGACGTCATTGATGACTTTGCCTCCCAAAAAGCCAGGAAACATAGATTTTGAAGGGAAATGATCAAGCACTGATGATGACAGGAAAAAGAACAAGTGTTGTCTTTCCGAACAGTGAGTTATTTTAGGCGAGTTTTCATATTTTCTCCTATAAATAGTTTTAAGTGCAACATAATAGGTTGTTGTTGTGTTATTGTTGATGTTATTATGCTGCAAATTTCTCTGTTCATTTTGTGAATTTATTTAAGATTTCTTTTAAGATGTAAGGTTTATTCCAGATTTTAAGATTTATTTATTTGTTATTTAATAACGGTTACAAGTACAAGTACTAAGTACTGTTTGTAAGAACTGTGTATGTTAGGTTTTGTTTTGCACATTAGTGCAAAATAAACTGGTTAACTTGTTTACATATACAGTGTCTTGTCTACTGATTTGTTGTTTTACTTACAAATATGCCACATCACTCTGAATATTTGATATTGCAATAGCCACAAGTTGCAGTATAATGTAAACCAACTAAAAACGCAGATTATGGTGGGTGGCTAGACTAACTAGACTAACTGTGTAGCCTAAGAAATAATAAGGCAGCTAGCAGTGTAGTTTTGGTGGTGTGGGGGGCCCCCAAATCAAATTCTGCTTAGGGCCCCTTAAAGGCTTGTGCCAGCCCTGGTGACCAGCGCCTTCATGGCTGCAGGAGCAGACGGCTGCTTGCTTGCGCTGGATTACCTCCTCCCCTCCCCCTGATTCCCCCCTTCAAGTCCCGTGTTTAAAGTGTACTTGTGTTATTGTGTGCTTAATGTGCAAAGGTTTTTTAAATATTCCCACACTGTACTCCTGACAGGAGCATAGTGTGTGTGTGTGTGTGTGTGTGTGTGGGGGGGGGGGGGGGGGGGGGGGGTTTCTTTTTTTCGTTATCTCTCCTCATGTTGTGTTTCCTTTTATCTTCATCCCTGTCTTCCTGTCCTGTCTACCCTATGTCAATTGCATGTTGTATATGTACGGACAGGTTGACGGCTAATTTCGCTGGTACATGTGACTAGTGACAATAAAGGGCTTATCATCATCATCATCACAAAATATCATGATTTTTTTTAAGTGTCTTGCAAGCAATTATTTGCCTGTGCCTTCGGCATCGTGACTAAAATTCACGATATTTAGTTCAGCCTCGTCCAATTATTGCTTTATCCGGCTACATCCGTATGCAAATTAGACGTGGTTACGTATGTTTAAAAAGGTCAAATCAACCTTTTCTTTTGCTGATTTAGTTGAGTATAAAAAAGCTCAAGCTATGGTTAGGAGGGTGATAAGGAAGGCAAAGAGAGAGCGATGGAGAGAATTCTGTGACTCTATTGGAAGAGAGACCGCAATTAATGATGTATGGGGGATGATAAGAAGAATGGGAGGAATAAGGAGGGAATATTCCTTACCAGCTTTACAACTTAATGGTGAAATTATGAGAACAGCTAAGGAAAAAGCAGAAGCTTTAGCGAAAGTGTTTGTCAGAATCCATGGTGTGGATAATTTACCTCCTGAGGTCAGAGTGGCTAGAGAAGAACTGGTAAGGCTGCATCCTAATGTTCTAGAGAAAAAGGCTGTTGCAGATGAGGCTTTTGATGTGCCATTTTCTATGTTTGAGTTGAAGCGGGCTCTAAATGGAGTTAGATGAAATTTGCTATGTAATGGTGGATAAATTGTGTCCTCAAGCACAAATGGTAATTTTTCAGTTGTTTAATTTGATATGGGAAACAGGGAGTATTCCATTAGCTTGGAAACACTCTGTTGTGATTCCGATTTTGAAACCAGGTAAGGAAAAGAGTGAGGCATCAAGCTACAGGCCGATTGCGTTGACCTCTAACCTCTGTAAGTTAATGGAGCAGATGGTCACAGATAGGTTGTCTTATATTGTAGAAAAGAGGGGTTTAATCAGTTCCTACCAAAGTGGTTTTCGTAGAGGAAGGATGACTATGGATCCTGTGCTGTTTATTAGTTTATTAGGATCCCCATTAGCTGGGCACAGACCCAGCTATTCTTCCTGGGGTCCAACAATAAAATCATATACAGTTAAAATTCTATACAATTCAATACATTCATTCAATCAACCATCAATTGAAGAAAAAAAACCCATATAATTTAATTACTTTAATAATGATTTTAAACCTGAAAAATCTCTACCTCGATTCTATATTAACCTATTTTATATATGATAGGCTCAGATATTTTTTTACGTGTTTTTTGAAAACCACTTTACTATTCAATGTAGTTAACTTGATTGGCAGCTTATTCCATGCTTTAATTGATCTGTATTCAACAGTGCGTATAAATGCATTAGTATTAATCTTTGGGACGCTCAGTCGCCCTGCTGCTGCAAGCCTTGTGTTATATGTATGAATGTCACAACTTTTATAGAGCAGATTATAGTGATTTAATGGAGTCTTGTTATGTAAAACTGCCCAGGTTGATGTTAATAAGGAGACATAAAACCTATCCTCCACTCTTAACCATTGTAAAACTGAGTGCATGTAATTGATGTTTGTTGTGTAGGAACATTGAAGAACAAGATGTGCTGCCTTGTTTTGGACTCGCTGAAGTTTAGCTAGGTGATCTTTGGTGGCATTTGACCACACAATATTACAGTAATCCATCTGCGCTAAAACCAAAGAGCATACAATCCTCTTTCTAAGTTCCTGGGTAAGGAACTGGCCACTACGTCTGAGTAATGCCAAGCCACTACTCATTTTCTTAACCATGTGGTCAATCTGTTTAGACCAGGACAGTCTGGAATCTATGATGACTCCAAGTAGCTTTACTTCCTTTACCTGTTCAATTTGTTCTTTATTAATACCGAGATTAAGTACTGAGTCATGACTCAATGAATGACTAGAGCCAAAAACAATACTTTTAGTTTTTGATATATTGAGAACAAGTCTATTTTGTTTTATCCATCTTTCTATTGCTCCTAGCACCTTATTTAAAACGTGTCAGTTCGGCTGATGTTTTTGCAGATGTATAAATGGAAGTATCATCTGCATACATTACAATTTTTGCGTTTTGTACAGCTAAAGGTAAATCATTTGTAAAAATGGAGTACAACAAAGGTCCTAAACAGCTGCCTTGTGGCACACCACAGTCTACATTCACACTACTTGAGAAACTGCCATTAAAATAAACTTTCTGGGATCTATTTGTTAGATAGCTGTTAAACCAATTTAAAGCTGACGTTTTGAAACCATACCTCTCCAACTTTTGAAGTAACAATCCATGATCAATGACATCAAATGCTGCAGTGAAATCTAACAAGACAGCACCACATATTTTTTTGTTATCAATTTCTCGCAGCCAGTCATCAGTCATTTGGGTTAAAGCTGTACATGTTGAAAACCCTTTTCTGTAGGCATGTTGAAATTCTGTTAACAGATTATTCTCAGAAAAATAAAATTGTATTTGATTAAAAACAATTTTCTCAAATATTTTACTAAGTGCAGGGAGCAAACTTATTGGTCTGCTATTTGATGGTGTAAAAGTTTTCTTTTTATCTTTAGGTAGTGGTATAATTTTTGCTTCCTTCCAAACTTGGGGAAAAATGCCACTCTTTAAGCTGACATTGAATATGTGGCATATGGGGTGGGAGATGTAACTCACTGCCATTTTCAGAAACTTTCCATCTATATTGTCAATACCTGCTTGTTGGTCCTTGCAAGATGCATTAATTAACTTGCTTACCATGTCTTCCTCCACTTTGGCAAACTGAAAGCTGCAAGATTGCTCCTTAATTAGTTGCATTATCATAGGGTTGGAGTCATTACTCCCCTTTGATAATTGTTCTTTCCTTAATTTAGCCACTTTGTTATGAAAATAAGTATTTAGATGATTGGCAATTTTTATTGGATCTGTGATGAATGTCCCATCATTCTCCATGAATGTTGGTTGTGAGGGTGTTTTATTCCCCAACATACTATTCAACGTTTTCCATATTTTTTCCCCATCACTGCTAAATTTACTTAACTGTGACGTCAAGTATGCTCTCTTTTTCTTCAGGTTAAGTTTAGTGACATAATTTCTTAATTTACAATATTGTCTTCTATCAATTACGCTACTGGTCTTGTTGGCTATTGCCTTTGCCTCATTCCTCAGTGCCATCTGTTGTTTAAGTTCTTCGTCCACCCAAGGTGCTCCAAAGGTTCTTAAGGTCATCTTTTTAACCGGCACATGCTGGTCTATCACCGGCACAAACTTGGACATAAATACATTTAATGCTGTGTCTGGTTCCTCCTCCTCAAGTACACTTGACCAGTTTATCTTACAAATATCATTTAAGAAAGCCTCCTCAGAAAACCTTTTAAGAGTCCTTGTCAAAATGACTCTTGGCTTAGCCTTTGGTACACTTCCCTTCCTTGCAATAGCCACTAAATTATGGTCACTGTAACCTACAGGAACTGAAATAGCTTTCGAATATACTTCTTTTCTATTGACATAAATGTGGTCAATACAGGACGATGTCGTAATACCTCTTTTGTTGATGCTTATTCTAGTTGGCTGCTTCACCATCTGTTTTAAACTACATGAATTGGCTATGTTCATGAGCTTCTGCTTTAAAGGACAATGTGGTAGCAGCCAATCTATATTTAGGTCACCTGTTAGGATGACCTCCATGCTTAGGTCATATACCTGATCAAGCATACTATTCAATTTATCTATATAACCAATATTTGCACTGGGAGGTCTGTAGCAACAACCCACCAATATATCCTTTTGATACGGTAAGTGGATTTGCAACCACCTTATTTCAATATCAGTTGGTTCTAGGTCTTCTCTTACTTTTACAGGAATGTGATCTTGAACATAAAAGGCTACTCCACCACCATGACAATTTCTATCTCTACGGTACATATTAAAACCTGAAATAGACATTGCAGCATTACTAAAAGTTTCGTCAAGATGAGTCTCTGAGATAGCCAGAATATGAACAGAATTAGAGGTTAGGAGTTCTTCAATGTCAGTGATTTTGTTTCTCAAACTGCAAATGTTCAAGTAAGCTACTTTCAGTCCCTTCTTGGGTAGCCCTGCAGTAGAAAACATTTGTGTCAGTAAAAAAACGAAAGTCCTTTTTTGAGTGTCATATCTTATTACTCGTCTGTGGAGTCTTTTTTCTCTCCTTGCCGGATTATTAGTTTGTCATAGCGCAGAAAAGCAATGTCCCCCCTCTCTCTGGCTTCTTTCATTTTAGGCAAGAGCTCCTTCCTTCTTTGTCTCACCGACTCTGGATAATCCTCATTTATAAAAATCCTAGTCCCCTTCAATTTTCTTGCGTTCCTTAGTACCATGTCTCTATCCTTTGTACGATGGAATCTCACGATGACTGGACGTGGCCTGCCTTGAGTGCCATTGCTAGAGATATTCACATTTCCAGTACGCCATGCTTGTTCCACTGTGATTGTCTTTGGGTCCAAGTTGAGTTTCTCTTTGAATATTTCCAGAACCTTTTCTTCTGTGGCTAAATTGTTCTCTTTTTCTACCTCTGGAATTCCATCGATGATTATATTTGCTCTCCTTGCTTGCCTGTCGAGGATGTCAGCTTTTTCGTCTAATATCAGCATGGATTCAGCCAGTCGATCAATATCTGTTCTTTGTGATTTACAGCTAGCTTGAATTCCTTTATTTTCACATTTAATATCATCCAACTCCTTTTGTGTAAATTGTAAACTTGTTCTTAAGTCTTGCAAGTCTTTTAGCATGTCATCAATCCTTTTATTACATGTCTCCATAATGGTACTAACACAAGTTTTAAAATTGCTTTCCTGCTGTAATAAAAGTTCTTTGTAAAAGAGTTTTTGTTGTTCCAGCAGTTCTTATAGATGTACCATTGATACAGTTTGATCATAGTCTTTCTCCCCTCTTTCTTTGTTCCCCTTCCAACCAGCCATTTTGTCTTGGGTCTAGACCCAACACCAGCTCTAATTAAAAAAAAAACAGTCCCAGACTTTCCAAAATCTTCCAAATTTGCCCCAACAAGGTTTCAGTTCTTCTGCTTAAAAGCTCCTTTAAAAAGATTTGTTATCAAAGCAAGGATTACAGAGATATTTGTGGATTTATTTTACCCAATTCAGCAGCACAACAGGTAACTCTCCAAACAGGAAGTGAGTCAGTTCCTGACTCACTTGTGATAGGTGTGTGATAGGTGTGCTGTGTCTGGAAGATACAATAAGGAAGGCTCAAGCAAACAAAGAGCAAGTTCTTGCAGTTTTCTTTGACATAGAAAAGGCGTATGACATGCTATGGCGTGAGGGACTCCTTATTAAATTAGAGGCAATGGGAATAAGTGGTAGGCTGTATAACTGGGTGATGGATTTTCTGTTAAATAGAACCCTTGAGGTGCGTGTTGGACAGTCACATTCTAACACATATCCTGTGGATAATGGAGTTCCTCAGGGCAGTGTATGCAGCCCTCTGTTGTTTAGTGTAATGATTAATGACATATTTTTAGACATAGACGTTAATATTGGAAAATCTTTGTATGCAGATGATGGAGCACTGTGGGTCAAGGGCAGAAATTCAGCTTACATTAGTAAGAGACTTCAGGCAGCAGTCAGTCTTGTGGAGAATTGGGGCACTAAATGGGGCTTTCGTTTTTCAGTAGAGAAGACACAGGTTATATGCTTTACCAAGAGAAGAAACATTCCTCCTGTACAAATTACCCTGTATAGGCAGCCACTCAAACAAGTGGAGGTAGTAAGGTTTTTAGGGGTTTGGATGGATTGCAAACTGACTTTCAAGGATCACATTCAGAGAATAGTTATTAAATGTAAAAAGGTAGTAAATATACTTAGGTGTCCAGTGGGAAGTGATTGGGGTGCCACTATGATGTCACTTAAACAGGTATATATTGCACTTATCAGGTCTACATTAGATTATGCATGTATAGCATATAGATCAGCAGCAAAGACACATTTACTGAAGCTTGATGTAATTCAAGCACAGGCATTACGAGTGTGTAGTGGGGCATTTAAGACCTCATCAGTTCCAGCTCTTCAGGTAGAAGCAGGGGAATTGCCTTTGTCCTTAAGACGTCAGCAGCTGGCAGTGTACTGGACGAACTTACAGGGTCATAAAGAGGCTCACCCTACCAAGTACATTTTAAATCAATGTTGGGAACATGGTAAGGCAGATTTTAATAGTTTTGGGTGGGTTGGGAATGGTCAGGCTGAGGAACTTGGCCTGAGTTGACCCACAGTTCTGTGGTACCTCTACCGGTTATTCCACCTTGGCTGTTTATTATGCCTATGGTGGATCTTGACTTAGTTAAAACGCGTAAGGATGCTGGGGAGGACAGTGATGTGAATTATTTGATTAATGTGCACATACAAAACAAATATCCTGAAGGGGTTCAGATTTTTACAGATGGCTCTAAAGACCCTGAAACAGGGAAGACTGCGGCTGCAGTCTTTATCCCAAAATATAACAAAGAAATATCAAAAAGGGTGTCTGACCACCTAGCAGTTTACTCAGTAGAATTATTTGCAATCTGTCTTGCACTGGAATGGATTGAAGAGGTTAAAACTAGATATAATGTTATATGTTCTGACTCTATGTCAGCATTGACCAGTATTTTACATGGCAAGTCAGTGTGTAGACCTGACCTACTGTACGATGTCCTTCAAAGTCTCTTCAGACTGCATCAGCAAGATATTCTGGTTAATTTCTTATGGGTTCCATCTCATTCAGGTATTGAAGGGAATGAGGTTGCAGACCAGCTTGCCAAAAATGCTTTAAAATTTGAGGCACAGTTTAATATCCCACTGAGTAAAGCAGAAGTTAAGACCATCATAGTCACTAAAATGCTAGGACTATGGCAGGGGCAGTGGGACAGGGAGAGTAAGGGCAGCTTTCTGCGCACTGTACAAAAAAAAGGTTCCCACTAGAAGACAGGATACTTGGAGTCGGAAAGAAGAGCAAGTTATAACAAGACTTAGGATAGGACACACTAGACTAAATCATAACCTCTACATCATTGGCAAGCATGCCACAGGTCACTGTGTTAACTGCAGCGAAATGGAGACTGTTAGACATGTTTTGTTAGAATGCCAAGCATACAGTAGACAGAGAAGCGTTCTACTAGAAGAGGTTCGAGAACTAGGGGAGACCAGTCTCACTCTTGAGAGATTATTTGCCTTTTCAGTACCGTCAGCTTGGAGATTTGTTCTTATGTTCCTGAAGAATACTGGCATTTTTGACAGGATTTAGTTAATTCTATTTATCTTTTTTTTTTTTTGTCACTCCTCCATTGAAGCGCCACACCTCATTGCAATGTCGCAATAATACAGTTGGTGGCGGTAATGCACCATAGTGGATGCCAACCGCCAATAAATCGGAAAGAAGAAGCAGAAGTGGTTACGTATGTGTGACGTCACCACCCCTCCCTCCCGGGGAAGTATTTTTTGCAACTCCAAGGGTAGCTGCAGGCTTATTATAACCTGTGCGGAACCATTTTGCCATTTTCCCCAAGTACTTTCAGAAAATCAGGATTTCTTTAACTTTAATTTCAGGTAAGATTTCAGGTTATCCCCACTATTTATTCTGTAAATGCTGTGGTACTTAAATCTGAAGAAAGCCTTTTTGGTTTCATCATGAGAAAAACAAATCCAGGTAACATAGAGGATAACTCCATTTATCAGGCAGCATTTCTATGGATTCATATCACAGCAGCAAATTTACAAAACTACCTCTGCGTTACCAGTTCTCGATATATCAGTGAATTTATGGGTAATGTTTCAATATATCCGTATTTCCTACCAATTCCCATTATTATTGAGTGAATTTGCAAGTTATCTACCGAACTTCGACGATTTGGGTGACAAGTTTTATATTTTACGCTTCAGGGTGTTCTTGTTTTGAATAATAACAGTCTGTATGAGAACTTGCTCATTCTGTCACGCAGTGGGCTCTGTGCAGTCAAAGTTATGACGGGGCATCGTTTCGTTTGTTTATAAGTACTGTATTTTATACGTTTCTGAATTGCAAGTATGCCCACATTAAGGCCTCTGCATGCTCTTGCGATAAGGCTTTCGCAGATAGCTTTTCGCAGACAGTTGTAATTTATTGTTGAGCGGGAGTAATAGGCGTGCGCGATGTTATTCACCGGCACAACGCAAGGGGGCGCGAAGTCGCTAGGAGTAGTTGGTGGGTGTCAGGGACGTCACTAGGTTTGAGAGACAGGGGTAGCTTAGCACCCAGAGGATTAAAGGTATTGTGCGCGCGCCGAACATTTTTCAGAGCACCTACTAAGGCTGTCAATCAATTCATTATTTTAAGAGCATCACACCTTGGGGACACACTTCCCACCATTTCTATTCTATTTTAAAATTGCTTTCATCATTTAATTGCTTGCTGAAGCAGCTTCACCAGCTAAACTACAAAAATGTGAAAAAAAACAATGGTAGGTGTCATGCATTCCTGCACAAACTGAAGAGGGCAAGTGCTTCACAAATCATCATGTAAACATTCTACAGAAGACTCAATATAGCCTAGGTAAAGTTAAGCAAATGCAAACCACTGACATCAAATTACAATCTCACCGTGTGTGTCTGCAAATGAAAGCATAGAATTCTGACTCTCTGCAAACCCAACTCAATGGAAGCCCGCACCGCGCCTGCTGCAGAATGCCCGCGTAGTTTTTTAAGTCCTACTAGCCTACCACTCGACGTGATGCTTGACACAGAGCCAATGAGGAGGAATCATAACGATATTAATAATATTGCATTAAACAATAAATAAGCAAGCAGAAACTGTTGTTCGGATTAACTTGCGTTCTTGATGGCTCATGTTCAGTGCTTTACTGCCTTTGTTTTTTTTGGGAAAAAAATAAAAATATAAATAAATTTTAAAAAGGGCAAAAAATATAGGGTGGCTTTGCCATAAGAGAGGGTGGCTGGAGCTACCCTAAAATGGGTCTGGCGACGTCTATGGTGGGTGTGGTTAGTGGAGTGTTTATCCTCTGGTTACTTATAATGACTAGAACTGGAGTCGTATAGATGTACATACTTCCTCAATCAACCGCTCTTCGTGCTGCTCCATCTTCGCTCGTGTTTTTAAAAATGGCGGTCGTGAAAACAAACCAAACCGGGAAAGTAGGGAAGCGGAAGTGTGTGTACAGCGGATGTAGAGTGGACCAATCAGAGGCCTCTTGTCTGCGACGCTGTCTGCGAGGCTTCTGCAGTGGTCACAATTTTTGGGAGGTGCGCGCAGAGCGTCTGTGAAGGTGGGGGGGCTACGCAGACACTGTCTGCGACGCTATCTGCGAGGACTGGGTTGTCAGCATAAATTGGCCTTAAGGCCTCTGCATGCTCTTGCGATAAGGCTTTCGCAGATAGCTTTTCGCAGACAGTTGTAATTTATTGTTGAGCGGGGAGTAATAGGCGTGCGCGATGTTATTCACCGCCACAACGCAAGGGGGCGCGAAGTCGCTAAGAGTAGTTGGTGGGTGTGGTTAGTGGAGTGTTTATCCTCCGGTTACTTATAATGACTAGAACTTTTTTTTATTTTTTATAATGACTAGAACTGGAGTCGTATAGATGTACCTACTTCCTCGATCAACCGATCTTCGTGCTGCTCCATCTTCGCTCGTGTTTTTAAAAATGCCGGTCGTGAAAACAAACCAAACCGGGAAAGTAGGGAAGCGGAAGTGTGTGTACAGCGGATGTAGAGTGGACCAATCAAAGCCCTCTTGTCTGCGAGGCTTCTGCGGTGGTCACGATTTTTGGGAGGTGCGCGCAGAGCGTCTGCGAAGGTGGGGGGGCTACGCAGACGCTGTCTGCGAGGACTGGGTTGTCAGCATAAATTGGCCTTTACGCATTACAAATGCGTGAAATACTCACCGATTTTCTATCAGCCCAGCTGATCGGTAGGACAAAACTCGGTCCAAATTCCAAGATATGACGTCATGTGTTCTGCGCATGCGCAGTAGGCTTGGTAGGACAAATCCAAGAGGTAGGATAACTTTACAGAACAACGGACGCAAATCAATAAGACATGCTCCCCTCATGAAGTGGAAACACCCCGTCACCTATTTTCGATATATGACGTCATCATTGGATTTCCATTATGATAGAAGGATAGCTGGTTAGGGACATACCATTTCTATTTTTTTAATAAACGGGAACATCTACCCAGGGCTCGAAATTTAACTTTTCTTTGTGTCCCCCAGTGGTCCCGAATTCTGTGTTGTATTGTCCCGAATGGAAGCAATAGTGTCCCCATTTTTTTCCTCTCTGAAATAACCAGTGGTTAATATTATCATATGAAGTTACTATTATATTTGTAACTATACGATTTTGAACCCTTTATATCATTTTTACAATAAGTCACAAAACACAAGTGACACATGTCCAATACATCATCTACTTCAAAATTAGTTATTGCATTTTCAGTTTATTAAACTTTGGCGATCTCACTGTATGAATAGATACCCGTTTATTTAAAAGGGGCCAACTAGCTCATTCAGAAAATGTTTCAACTCACTACATCTGCAGTACACTTTAGCTGAAAATAAGACCCCTTTTATGTTCGTTTCATCTACTTATACTTTGAATATCTGTTGGCATATATAAGGCCAACTTATCATTTTCACCATTACCGTTATCCATTTTTATGTAATATACCTGTTGCCCCATTCAGAGATGTTTTGAAAGCCATCAGCCATACCATCAATGGATGAAATGCACACCCATGTTGCAAGCAGTACAATAGAAGGTTTGACCCAAAAACCGAAATATTTTAATCCAGTCTACAGTGTAAAATAAAGGAAAAACGCCATCCAATCATATCGAGGTACCACCTCAAAATGATTGGATACTGACACGTCAATCAGACTGAAGCCCGCGACTAGCCCGGCCCTTCTGTGTGTGTGTGAGAGCGAGCAGAGTGTCGCACAGAGCGCAGGATTCTTTCAGTGCGCTCCTTCCAAACAACGGGGATTTACACGAAAATGGAAGGAGATATTCACAAAATTCTTTCACAGTGAGCGCCACAAGGCTCTCCTGAACACACGGATGTAATTTTTTTTGTCTGTAGTGTAAAAAATGAGGTCACTAGAGCGAGTTAAAAACGAGTGACTTTTCTGCCACGTTTATAATGGGAGTCTATGAGGCTGCGCGGCTGTGCTCTCGTTACTTTCAGGCTTCTCATTCAAAAACTGTAAATCCTATCGCTCAGGTAGACACATTGTGTGAATCAGGACAAGTGTGGCTACTACTTTTGAGAAAATTGTGTGTGTGGAGTGAAAATTGGGGCTGAAAACACAGTTTAAATGAGAAAGTTTGAGCTATTTTTCCAAGCTCTTTACACTCTAACTTGAGCTCCACTAGTGTGTAACGCAATAGACACCCATTATAAAGCCGGACTTTCTCAGGCTTTATAAGGGGGAGGAGGGGTGGAGACGCGGGGGGTGGGAGTGTTTCTTGTCAAAATATGGCTTGCGGGAACCGTTATTCCAAAATCTTGTACTGCACCTTTAATGTAGAACTTTTTTTCTAGATCTATTTTTTTCCCATTGTCCCGGGATTGTCCCAGATATGATAATTTTGTGTCCCGATGACATTTTTTATGGTCCCCGGGACGTCGGGACACCATTAGTTTCGAGCGCTGCATCTACCCAAGGGCGTAACCATGGTATAAATATTGGGGGGTCCAAATTTGAGCCCTTCCCAAAATATTTTTAAGTGCATTTCGCGCAATTTTCATATGGGCCTATTGATAAAGATGTGCTTATCTAGAACATTGTTTTGATAAATACAATTACCAATGAACATGTTAACATTTATATCTTGTTTTTTTATTGTGTATCAGGCAAAACACAAAACAACAGAATGTGCAACTGCAAAACATGTAACGCAATACAACATACAAAAAACATGTAGAACATTGCATGAAAATCTGTCACACCAGAGCTAGTCTCACACACACACACACACACACACACACACACACACACACACACACACACACACACACTTCAAACAAATGCAGAAATGCCAAATCGCTACAAAAAAATGGCTACCAAAGCAATAGAAAGGAGCATTACCCTGGTTAATAGGTCAAAACAACATAGAACTTTGTAGAAAATATATTGACTTTATCTAAATAAATGGCCCAAAAATATGGAGGCATTCAAGAATAGAGGGCTACCGCGTGACGTCACCGTACCACGAGATTGTGTTAGGGTGCCATATTGGAAGACCTCAAGTACATACATACATACTCACAATATAAAACAAACTACGAGCGAGAGTGAAGTGACACGATGGCTGATAATTCTGGTTATGTGAGTACATTACCAGCTGCAGAAAGGGCACGGTATGTGGAGAAACTCACTGTGATTGATGGGTTTGACCCATATGATAAGACTCGGGGCAATGGAGAATGGAAACATAAGGAGGACCGGACACCAATTCTGCCATCTGTTTGCTACCCAGACATTGTAAACTATTTGTTGTTTACACCCAGTGCCTACACTGCTGATGACTTGAAAGCCTACAAAGGGCTACAGGCTTACAATTATGTTGTTAGTGGCTTGGTTCGTGATATTACAGCTGTTGTTACGAATAACCTACACATAGTTATGGCCAAGGTAATCTTGTTGATTTTTATCTTTTAATAATATATATTTTCAGTTGAAAAATTAATACTTTTTGTTCCTATTAAGGTATCCATAATTTAGGTTAATTTATCCAAATTATACATATGTATTTATGATATATGCCTACACAACAACTATGCTTTATTTATATAACAGGAGGGAGAGCAAGCCCCAAACCATCCTTTATTATTATTATTATTATTATTATTAAATTGTAGCAGTCTGGGAGGCTTGCTCCTCATACAGATCAACTTGGGGCCAATTTAGCATGTTTTAAATCTGAATTTCTTGCGTTTGCTTACCTCAAAGTGTCCGCAGATCATGCACAGACTTATCCATTATATCCACAGTTTTTTGCCAAGTCTCACACAGGTTTCTTTCAAGTCTACTGTTGGGCCAATAAATCATAAATAAAACAGCTCAGATTTGTTTGTTTAAGTCGTTTGCCACTCCACTTTATTCTCGTGGGTTCACATACCGCTGCCGTTATTTCCCCCTAATCACGAGTTTGTTGGTCTTCCAATATGGCGCAGGGTCTGTTTACTTCCGGTTTCGGGTGACATCAGTGAAATCCCTCTTATAGAGGGACTGACCAAAATGATAATTATGAGTGACCAAAATGATGATTTTATTTAATTTATTTAAATTTAATTAAAGGATAGTATGCTCTTATTACTAGCCTACTGATGACATGCAGCCTATGATGAGGTTAAAAATAATGTAAAGTTGTTTTAAGGACTCGTAATACAATGCTCTTTACCAGTTCATCTTCAGAGCAGGTCTCTGTCTGTTCCCTTCCTCCATCATGCCTGTGACTCTCTGTGACAGACTCATCATGTCTGTGACTCGTCTGGAAAAAAAGGCGAATGTCAGCCCGTTGGTCCTTCCTTTTCTTTGCGGCTACCGCCATTTGAATGTGTCCACCTGCAGCCTACCTGACAGTCCGACTGAGTGGATTTTCAAACCAACTAAGCCGCACTACGGCGTCATGGGCTGACCCAAGTGCGCAATCATAGGGGGCACTGGCGTAACACAAGTACTTGGGGCCCCCCTGCAGCTACTAAAAGTGTGGGCCCCCCCCCCAAGGCCACCCTGCCACGGCCTCCTCTCTCTCTCCCTCTCACTCTCTCTCTGTATATCTCTCTTTTGATTGCTGAAAAGTGTGAAAAAAGTGCCAGGGCTCAGCCCCTGACAGCCCAGGCCCATTTAAACACGTATAGGACTGCCTAACCCATAGGCCTAGATGTTTTGTTAATTCATTCATATTCAGTACACCAGCAGAGTAGGCTATCCATTTATTACAAATAAATCCAACAATAAAAATGGTGTATGATGTGACAAAGCTCACAGTTCATACAGCTCAGTAAGCAGTAACGATAACAGTAACATTAATAATGATAATTACATAAGGTTCAATAAGGTTTAGGAAAATAAAAATGAAACTGTTTTAAAAGCCAGAGTATGGTTAAATAAAATACATCACAAGTTTAAGTAAAAGTTTGCATAAAGAATAAATCTGTCAAACACAGGGGTGCAAGCAACTAACCTTTACTCACGTTACTGTTATGAGAAGTTTTATGAGTAATATAAAAATGAGTAATTTTAATTTTACTCAGGTAAATTTTGACCTAGGTATCTTATTCAATGGCGGCACGGTGGTGTAGTGGTTAGCGCTGTCGCCTCACAGCAAGAAGGTCCTGGGTTCGAGCCCCGGGGCCGGCGAGGGCCTTTCTGTGTGGAGTTTGCATGTTCTCCCCGTGTCCGCGTGGGTTTCCTCCGGGTGCTCCGGTTTCCCCCACAGTCCAAAGCCATGCAGGTTAGGTTAACTGGTGACTCTAAATTGACCATAGGTGTGAATGTGAGTGTGAATGGTTGTCTGTGTCTATGTGTCAGCCCTGTGATGACCTGGCGACTTGTCCAGGGTGTACCCCGCCTTTCGCCCGTAGTCAGCTGGGATAGGCTCCAGCTTGCCTGCGACCCTGTAGAAGGATAAAGCGGCTAGAGATAATGAGATGAGATGAGATCTTATTCAATTACAATGGAACCAGGCCTGAAAAGGCCTACTGAGTAAAAATGAAATGCAGCACAATAATAAAACAATCTGGCGGAAATTAAAGAAAATTACGCTACCTTGCGTGCAGTTTTTTTTAAACTATTTTACATAACCAACCTATCTTGGATCAATGTGTTGGATGATGGCTGGTGGTCATGGAGAACAATATTCAAGAAAAAGAAACATTAAATTATTGAGAAGAAAGATAATTAAAAGTAACTTTTATTCAAATCCCATTTTAAATCAGGTACTTTTTCACTCATTAGCCTCGTTTTAACTGCACTATCCCCCCCCCCCCCATGGCCCTACCTGTTAGCGCATCATGAACTGGAGGATAAGGCCTAACTCTCCCAAAAACGGACTAAATTTTGGGCAGTGTGGATGTAAATTCTTCTTTTTTCTTTTTGATTTGCCGCTTTTGAGCACCACTTTTTTCTCTGGTACGCTTCATTGTTGTGTTTATTATTTTCATGTTTCATCGGACTTTTTCGTGCATTGAATCACATCGGGCGACGGGCCCCCCCTAGCGGTCGGCCTCCCCCGCCTGGCGGGGGCTGCGGGGGTATACTTTACGCCAGTGATAGGGGGTGGTCACAAAGTTGTTTGTTTGTTTCTCTGTGCTTCCTAAATTGAAAGTAAATCGGACATAACAAGTGAAGGATTCATTATATAGCCATGGTTCAGGATGGCATATTATTTGTCTCATATTGATTTAATACGCCAAATATTGGGGGGGACAGATTGGTACTTTCCCAATATTGGGGGGGGGGGACATGTCCCCCCCAGTGCCTATGGTGGTTACGCCCATGCATCTACCACAATATAAAATGTATTAATTTCCATATTCATACCTCTCATTCATCTCAAACAGTTTTATACAAGAAGATACTCCAAAACAACATGGAGTTGAATTAATAATATCAGTCAATTATTTACATATCATTGCTCACTGTTCACTGTGCAACAGTCACATAAAAACTGAGTGCCAGATCTAGCTACTCAGGCCTAGACATTAAGCATTTACCACTGGTGGCCCATTGGGCCAATGGAATTGAAAAGTTACTGGCCCAAATGGAAAATGTGGTGGCCTGAATGCGCGGTACCTGAACCACGGCTGCCACAGGTGCTTGCAGAAAGAGGGGGGTCTGGGGGCCCTCCCCCATAAAATTTTGATTTTTCAATTCATATTCGTGCATTCTGGTGCATTTTAAGGTGAAATTAATGAAAATAAGATTCATATTTTGTTAACATTATTATATCTCTATTGTTTGTTCACATTGATATTTTATTGTTTGCATTTCTTGTTCTATCAATTTCTTAGTTACATTTAAAAATTAAAATTTGTTCTCTGTTCGTTTAACACATGCTGTTGATTTACTGTTTTACATTAACAATTGTTTGTATAAGTTTTAGAATAAGCAAAGCTTTGCCTCACCATGCAACTAACTTGTTTATAGAATAAGCTTTGCCTGTAACCCACCCTGTGTGATGTAGACACATTTTCCTTTTTTGTCATGGTTTCAACTTTGGCTCATATATTCTCAACATTGTAGATATTGAATTCTCATTACTGTAGATATTCTTATAGAAATAGAGGTACAATGAACTTTTTAAATACACCTTTATATAATAGCCACAAGACACACACAGGCCAGTCCCAAGTCTGGATGAAAGGTGAGGGTGGCATACTAACCCTTATCATGCTGGATTTAAATGGGCATTTTTATTGCCCATGAAGAAGCTTTATTTCTTAATTACTAAAATATCATGAGAATCACTGACAAACCATACATTTCCTGAAAGGGTGAACTTTGGGGAATAATCTTGTGAGATTTTTGCAAAGCCTTACCTGCTCAGGGGTGATTTATAACCCTAATTACCTGCTAATTAACAGGTATGTTCAGGTGAGCCAAAAAGGGGTGAAATGTTGTATTTTTTTAATAAGACGATATAAAACACCAAATTTTCAGGATATGTCCTTGGGGTAACTAGTAGTACATTTTTTGCAAATTCAGCTCATTTGCATAAACCGTTGCCATGGCAACAGCAGATACCCTAGCAACTGGGGGTATACTGGGTTTAGCATGGTCTGGTTGTACTGTACCAGAGAGGGTCAGAATAGTTATTTGTTGTTGTAATGAACTAATGTAGACCTAGTTTGGCTATTTTTATATATTTCATCATCTTTTGGATATTTGAATAATATAATATATGGGATCAGATCTATTTTACCACATTATTTTATCTGTTCTTCTATTTCAGTCATAGCAACCAACATTTATACTTCATTCTTTAATCACTAAAAGTTGATACACGTGTAGCCATATTTCTTGGCAGTGTATCCTGAAATTGATATTAATATACAAAGTCTGAACGATTTTACACCATCTGAAGCTAAAGCGCGTGTGTTGAAATGCTGTTTTACGATTTGGCGAGTTGTAAACAGTGTGACGTCGCACGCTCTGATTGGCTGCCGAGTTCAAAATGAAGCCGTTCGTTAACACCCAGTAGTTAATTTATACATGATCATATTTAAACTGTTTACCTGGCCCTTGGCCAGGTTGGGGAGCGTGGAGTTTGAACATATTTCTATTTGAATTTCACCGTTCTGATGGTCTCCTTGCTGCAACCGTCTTCGTCTACAAGATGCTATTTTCCCACCAAAATGACGCTTCCGAACATCTCCGAAGATGCACGAAGATGACACAGTCCTGCCGCGGAGCGTGACGAAAACAAAGATGGCGGACCTCGTATCGAAAAGATGCATTTTACGAACAATTTCTTCACAATTCTAGGTAAAATGAGTAATAAAACTTAATTTGTATCGAAAACGTATTGGCCCACCTGGGCCACTGTTTGGCCAAATTTAGTGGCCCGAACTGGCCCGAAAGATGTAAAAAACAAAAAAACAAAAAACAAAACACCGCCTGGCCATCGGGCAAGTGCTAATGTCGAGCCCTGAGGTAATGTAGAGGATAACTCCATTTATCAGACAGCATTTCTATGGATTCATATCACAGCAGCAGATTTACAAAACTAATTATGGCAAAAAAGTTCAAAGTGTTTAAAAAAATTATTTACGCTTGAAATTACGTATTAAGCTTCAATGCGCATGCGTACATGTTTGCACATGCGCTGTATTGGAACGCAATAATTCTGCTCCCCTTGGGTTCTGTCGGGTGGAAACTGTTTGCTGACTGGGTGGAAAGTGGAGGTAAACCTCTGTGTGTAGTACAAAGAACACTGTTGATAAAATAGGACCGATGCATTTATTGTCGCAATAAAAATAGTTAGATATCGTTTTCAGCAAGCCAGTAGGTACCAGCAAGAGTAAAGAGTGAGACATAAACATAATGAGGTAGAAAAAAAATAGGAAAGGCATACTTGCCAACTTTTTTCAAAATTCTCATGGGGGAGAAAAGTGTTTGAAAGACACTTTCAATTGGACGAGGGTATGATGCACGGTTGAAACAATAAAAACAGTGGCAGAGGCGATTCTAGAGTCTGTTGTGGCCCCAAGCAAAAATTTCCAGGGGGCTCTTCTGACCAGTGTTCATCACCAATATGTTATAAATAATCTGACACCAACAAAAAAATGTATGAAACCAAAGTTTTTTAAATTCCAAATGTGAAAATGCAATGGTAAAGAACAAAAACAATTAAAAAAAAAAAAAACCAAAATAAATAAGCCCTCGGGCCCCGACTCTCATGGGGCCCCTGGGCCAGGGGGGCCCCAAGCAGTTGCCTGCCTTGCCTGTTCACAAGCTGTGTGTCTGAACAGTGGAGCCCAATTAATTGCAAACCATTTGAAATTTATACAGTTAGAGTTTTTGAGTTGTTGATCTTGTTCTATCAGTTACTATAGGTCAGCGGTTCCCAAACTTATTTTTCCGCGCACCACCTTTTTCATCTTGACTTTGTTTGCATACCCCCAATGCCCGACACGTAAAAAAGTGCAACACATTCTATTTATATAAGGCACCAAGTTTAATGAAATTAGAATGCCAAAGTCAAAACGCGTAACAGGTCTATGAGCTCTCTCCTTCAGAAGTATGGAAAACAATAAAACAAAGAACAAGGACAAACAGGTTCACAGTTTGACAAAAATAGGGGATTTTCAAATTCAGTGCAGGTGCAGCGCTCTGGGACAGTCAGAGAGAGAGTTACGTTATGCGGCAATTTTTAATTAGTTTTGGGGAGGTTGTGTTTGGAGGTTAAATGGGCTACTTACCCATATTAATGCGACGGGTGGGCCTGCACATCTTTTAAAAGCTCTCCAATGTCTGGTGGGATCATTGACAGTTTAATGCGCAAGTCCTTCTCAACAGCATCCAGTCTTTGATGATATTTTGTCTTCAGTGTTGTAAGAGCAGAGAAACCTGACTCACACAGGTAGGTGGTGGCGAAGGGGGATCAAAACCCTCAGGGCTTGCTTTGCCAGTGCTGGATATACGCTCATTGCCTTGGCCCAAAAATCCACGAGGAGGTTGCCGTTTGAACTGCAGCTGGAGCGCTCAGTCAGATGACGGGTCAATCAGCTGTTCCTGCTCCAGATGTGGTACGGAGAGTGACACTTCAAATGGGTAGCGAATCTAGGACTTGGATGTATCTGTAGTAGGGAAATATTTCCATAGCTGCTCGGCGAGTTGGGTGAGGTGTTCAATTATTTGACGTTTAGCATTTTTGTCCATGATGACCTCATTTGCATGCAATGTAGGGGAACACAGAATCATGTTCTCACTCACACAGCATGCCCAGAATCGCAGCTTTTTGACCATGGCCTCTATCTTGTCTTGTGTCTCGAACAGGGTAACACTGACTCCTTGCAGCCCCAAATTCAGTTCATTCATAACCGAAAATATGTCAGCCAAGTAGGCGAGGTTTTGCAGAAACACCTCATCATGCAGGCTGGAGGCCAAATGAAACGGATTGTCTTCAAAGAATTGCTGGAGTTCATGTTGCAGTTCAAAAAGCCTTGTTAACACCTTGCCCCGTGACAACCAGCGCACTTCAGTGTGCAAGAGCAGCGCAGTGTGCTCGCTGCCCATTTCATTGCACAACACTGAACAGCCTTGAATTTAGCGGACGAGCCTTGATGAAGTTCACCAGTTTCACTGCATCGTTGAGGACGGAAAGTAGATCTCCTGGCATGTCTTTGGCTGCGAGGGCCTCCCTGTGAACACTGCAGTGTAACCAGACAATGGATGGACAGACTTTTCCTGATGTGCGCTATAAGCCCTGTGTGCTTCCCTGTCATGGCCTTGGCACCCTCGGCGCATATTCCCACGCATCGTGTCCAGTCTATTTCGTTTGACTTCATGAATTCATCAAGCAAATTAAATATTTCTTCTCCCGTTGTCTACTTGGAGAGAATAAAACTCGCTCTCTTTTACGCGAGTAACTAACGCAGCCAGAATGTGTTTGGGCATCCTGTCGATGCGGTGTGACAGTGTTGCTGGACACTGGAATCAAGTCCAACAGTTTTGCTTCTTTCTCTCCAATCATACATTCAACCATGTCTTTGGCAATCGGTAAGCACACGTCTTCAACGAGTGTGTGAGGCAGCCCCTTTTTTGCGATTCTGTAACTGGCCAGATAAGATGCCCGTAATGCGTTTTTAGTCGATCCACTTGAAGGAAACTGTAGTTGTTTCTGGCTGTTTAACTCATCCAATTTTGTTTGAAAAAAACGTAAGGGGTTTTGTACTAAAACTGGGGTGTTTGGCGTTAAGGTGGCGACATAGGTGAGAGGGCTTCAGTGTGCTGTTAGACAGGATCTCACTGCACACCACGCACTGAGGCTTTGGACAGTCTGCATCGCCAAGCCATGTGAAGCCCAGCCCCAGATATGACTCCTCGTACCATGCACGTACCACAGTTTGGGAATCCCTGTTCTAAAGCATCACTTGTTATTTTCTGTGGGTCTCTGTATGTATACAATATTCAGGCAGGAGATTTTTCAGCTCAAAATCTGATTTAAGCACGCTTCCCTTTCATTGTTACTATATTAAAATTCAAGACGAGTATTATTTCAGATTTTTCACTCTGAGCTCTCTCATGCCTGAGACATGAATCCCATAACCTATAGCAGGGATTCCCAAACTGTGGTACACGCACCACTGGTGGTACTCGAGCTGCCGCTAGGGGGTACGAGAGATTAAAACGGCAATGGCAGATCTATGGTTTTAAAAAAGGTTAACTTGCTAACTAATACAGGGATTAAAGCAAAAAAAAATCCTGAGCCTGAACTTTTTAGACTCATGCAAGCGACTCTATATGGCCGGTCGGTTGGAAGAGCTGGCACACAATATAGGCCTATATATTATTTGGTTGCAGGGGTCGTAATATGCGACATGAACACATTCACAGGGTCAAAGAGATTGCATGAATGATTGCAGACTAATGGCCCTTTTCCACTACCCTTTTTCAGCTCACTTCAGCTCGCTTCAGCTCACTTCAGCCCGACACGGCTCGCGTTTCGACTACCAAAAACCAGCACGACTCAGCTCGCTTCAGCCCTGCTTAGCCCCTAAAACTCGCACCGTTTTGGAGTGGGGCTGAAGCAAGCCAAGCCGTGCCGAGTGAGGCTGGGGGCGTGAGCAGACACTCCCCTGTGCACTGATTGGTGAGGAGGAGTGTCCTCACATGCCCCCACACGCCCCGCGAGCGCGCTGGGATCTGTAAACACCGCAAACCCGGAAGGAGAATAATTACGAATTACGAGAATTTCTGAAGCCTTATGCGCCTCGCCTCATCTATACGCTCTTGCCAGTATCTGTTGGCGTTGTCGGTGACAACAAGCCACAGCACCAAGACCAGCAACACTAACGACTCCATGTCCTCCATGTTTATTGTTTACTATTCGGGTCATGAGACTACCGCTTAAAAGCTCACTGATGTCACTGTTTGTGCTGCTTAACGACATCACCTGACGTCCACCCACTTTCGCTAACTCCACCCAATGTGTCCACCCACTTCCAGCCAGCACGGTTCAGCGCGGTTGTAGTCGAAATGCAACTCCAACAGCCCCGCTCAGCCCGACTCAGCACGGCACGGCTCAGCCCGACTCAGCCGCGTTTGTAGTGGAAAAGCGGCATTAGTTTGACTTTTGAAAATGCAATACCAAAAACGGCCAGTAGATGGCAAAAGTGCACCTCACCAAAATATGCTACATGTAGCATTTAGGATTTCTTTTGATATCAAGTTTTGATGCTAAGCTTTGTCCTTAACAGGTTACAAATTGACCTACAATCACAAGGTGAACTGTTACAAGGGTATGTGAAATTCAGTCTAGCATTGGAAAAAAAATCTTTGTAACCATTTAATTTAGGGTACATTAAAAGGACAGTGGTTTACTTTTTAAACAGTTTTAATAATTCAACATTTCAATAACTTTTAACTCACAGCTGCTCTGTGAGCAGGGTCTGACTCGTGTCTAGGAAGAACCTTTTTGCCGCTGGATGCATAGGAGCTTCTTGGAGCACAGCGTGCAGAAGCAAGCACCTGGCTCCCTCAACTTCCTACACCAACTGCTAAATGGCTTGCCATTTAGCACTGGCAAAGCAAGCCCTGAGGGTTTTGATCCCCCTTCGCCACCACCTACCTGTGTGAGTCAGGTTTCTCTGCTCTTACAGCAATGAAGACAAAATATCGTCAAAGACTGGATGCTGTTGAGAAGGACTTGCGCATTAAACTGTCAACAATCCCACCAGACATTGGAGAGCTTTTAAAAGATGTGCAGGCCCACCCGTCGCATTAATATGGGTAAGTAGCCCATTTAACCTCCAAACACAACCTCCCCAAAACTAATTGAAAATTGCCGCATAATCGCGTATCTCTCTCTCTCTCTCTCTCAGACTGTCCCAGAGCGCTGCACCTGCGCTGAATTTGAAAATCCCCTATTTTTGGTTCCTTGTAAAATTAAGGATCAGTTTTGCTTGTGATTTCAAAGTTTTGAAATTGACAGTTTTCAAAACTTTGAAATCACTCGTGAAATTAATCCTTAATTTTACTCGGGCCCCATACGATTACCTATACAAAGCACATCAGATCTTCAAAATTTTGGTAGTTCTTTCTCATGTTATAGTACTATTTTGGTGACTAAGTATTTTTTTTAAAAGAAATAAAATTGATTTATGAGGCATTAAAAATGAAGAAAAAAATCATTTCACACCTATATTTCAAATGCATATTGCTCATGTATGACAAGGTCTGCCATCAAAAGAATTATACCACTGGAAAGAACATGTCTTCATTAATATATTCACAAAATATGAAGTTTGTGTCTTGAACCAAATTATATTTATTAAGGTATCAAATATGCCATGTTTCACCACAAATGTAAAATACAGAGCCACTGTACTTAAAATACAATCGGATCATAAAATTGATGCAGGCTTTGGCCCATATTATTTTAAAATCAGACTTTCCTGAAGATGGGATGCTTCTACCAACTATCGAGTACGACTCCAGGTCATTTCATCCAAAGCCGCCTCCATACACACTATCAATTATTTTATATTTCAGCTATTTGTTTGTTTGAAGAAAAAAAAAAAAGGACGAATTCTTAGTGGAATTTGACCGAAGCAAAACACATTTTTGTAAAGCAAATCAGTGCCATAGTATGTGCATGTCGACACTAAAAAGCGTACGGGGGGATAACCACGTAGGCCTGTGCCACTTGCTGACCCTGGGATGAGTTAACTCCCTAGTTATTGCAGGCTGCTCGCTTGCATGTCTGTTTCCAGCTGGGTCATATTAAATCTTTAGGCGCC
Source organism: Neoarius graeffei (assembly GCF_027579695.1). Taxonomy (NCBI): domain Eukaryota; kingdom Metazoa; phylum Chordata; class Actinopteri; order Siluriformes; family Ariidae; genus Neoarius; species Neoarius graeffei. The sequence goes on from NC_083577.1 coordinate 36,431,801, forward strand.
AAGCAGCGCTCTCGTGGGGCTTTAATTCGCGAACACCAGAATACATGAAATATGAAATAATTGATAGTGCATATGAAAAAGGCTTTGGACAAAATAACGATTGAGCGAAATGGTCATTGGGAAGAAGTGTCCTGATCCCCTCGTCTCCTCTCGGTACTAAGCCTCAGAGTTTCCTTGCCCTCTTTCCAAATTATGGACAGAATTCTAAAAAATTGGAACATGCCACTGTCACGAGTACTGTTGTGACCACAACCATATACAGCACAAAGATAGGGCATTTAACTAAAAACACTCCAAAGCAGTGGAAAAACAGAGTTGCGTACTGTACACGTGAGTGTTTTGTATGGAATGTCACTTGACCCTGTATTGGTATATCCACCAACATGGCTGACATCTGAGTTTCTATTTTGCTTTGATGTCACTTGTAAGTCAAGGATGGCGGACTTTTTGGATGGTTGGAAATAATTACATTTTTTTCGCAGTCCAAATCCTGCCCTCTGATTGGCTGGCGAGCGGGTCCGTATCCTATGGTACGGACCTCTGGCGACTCGCTCGTTCACAACATAGTAGTATTTTTTGTCAACACTATCTTTTTTTATAAGATTTATTTATAAGATTATCAAAAATCTTATAAGTTTTTGCCAGCATTTCGCAGGAAAATGGCATTAATTTTACAGCATGGATAGCGATAATGACAGTGTTCACAGTGAAAGCGAGTTTTACTACCCTGAGGAAGAAGAAATAAAAAAAACATTTCAGGAGAAAGCTAAAAACCTGTAATTTGCTAACGCCGAGCAAAAACATGGCTGAATCCTGAATGACTCCTATTTGTATAAATAGGGGACTACATAGGTGGCAAAATTATTTTTTTTGCTGCTATGGAAGTGCATTTGTATACCGAGGAGGAAGCAATTTGTATTCCAGCCGTGAATGAGGATTCAAAATGGTGGCTCGGCTCGGTTTTCCCTTTCGGGCGCTCTTGTTTTCTGTTAGAATTTGGTAAAGAAAAAAAATTTATTTCTCAGGAGAATAGCATTAATTTTACATCATGGATAGCGATAACTACAGTGTTCACAGCGAAAGCGAGTTTTACTGCCCTGAGGAAGAAGAAATAAACATTTCAGGAGAAAGCTAAAAACCTCTAACTTGCTAACAGTTTGATCTCATTAGTTAATGAGGCCCATTTTAGACCATGTTATCCTAATACATAATATTATGTTGGGTAAAAACTTTAAACCAGTACAATCTCTTCAAAGTTTCACCAAATGGCTTTATTTGTGCAATATAAAGGTCATAATACTGTAGAACTTTGGTCGAGCAAAAACACCGAGCAAAAACATGGCTGAATCCTGAATGACTCCTATTTGTATAAATAGGGGACATACCTTCAACTGTCTAATATTTTTCAAAGTAATGAACTGTGTAGCCAGGAAAAGCGCCGCGTTTTCTAAATGCACTCCTGAAAATTGCTCATTAACTAGGGGAATTAAATTTGATATTTTTGACCTGTTAATCATTAATGTACATGAAAGAAAAAGGCTTAAAAGTTATAACTTGTTTTAGTGAAAAGTACTAAAATGCACTAGAATGCAGGCTTTTGCGTGTTATTAATTTTTTCGGGGGACGTAGCCCCCATCTTAGTTTGACTTTCAAAAGTTCAGGATTTTTTTTTTTTTCTTTGCTCCACTTTCATCTCTATTTAAGGTAAAATTAATTTAAAAGATGCAATTTCATGATTTGTATGCATAGCCAGGACTTGAAATATTATAGTATAAATATAGTTACCAGGTATTACAGGGAATGAAAATATAAAAATACAATTAATTAGAATGTTTAAAGTAACATCTTTGTTTTTCGTGATTAGGCCTAGAAAAAAAAATTGTGTTTTTCCGGTTGTCCACCCGACCCTGCTAAAACCTCGCCAACCCTGTATATATTTTAACTAGTTCATTCAATAAAGAACTCAATTTCTAAACGAAATACATAGAGAAAATGATCAACAACGCGACATGCAGTCTGTGTGGACTCGTTTACTTAAGACGATGCACAAAAAAATCCATTCCGGGCGCTGCCAAGTTGATCGGTCACATGACCACGTGTTATCGCGATCACATTATCACTTACGGGAATTTGTCGAGACAAGAACGAGAACATGGCGACCACCAGTGGCACCATGATTTTTAAAATTAACTTGTGTTGTAATTTTTCAATAATTTTGTCCTTTAAATCAAATCTCAATTTAATTCAAATTTATAATTTACACCACCCAACACAAGATATAGCACACGACCTTAAAACGTCCACTGTATCAGAAGACATAGGTCACACACGACCGTCGTCAACGGCCCACATGGAATAGAAATAGCCGAGGATATAAATCTGGGCGATCTGCTCCATCGGTAAGTATTTTATCAATATTTATTGATTGCAAATTTCACATGCAGTATTGCACAAGATTTAATGCCAGTGCTGTCCCTGCCGTAAGCTGTTTCACAAAAATAGGCCCATCTTGAATGGGCGATAATACAAGTAAATTCTAGGCCTAGAGTCTGACAAATTATATACAATACGCTATAAGGTCTTTATAAAACAGCTTTTAAACTTTTGAAACAGATTTTAATTTTGAATATTGAACATTTCAAATTTTGACAGTTTTACATCCAGTTTAATATTATTGATCTAATAGTAATAAATCCATAAGTTCTCTACAGTATTAAAGTATTTTTGAGTACGGTATTGGTTTAAAAATTTTACTTACTCTTTAAAAAAATTCATTGACTTTTGTGAAATATTGAAAGACATTCTGAATGTTTGCACTTTACTGATGCATGTTTTGTATTAAAATTTCTATATTCTTGAAACTATATTGAACTTTTTTTCTGCAGCATGATTGTAGGAGAAATTCCATGTCAACTGTTCCTGATGCTCAGCTATGGGTCCCCCAAATATTTTTATCCGATTAATCATATTTCAGTCTTTAATTTGGTTTATACTTGGTATTAAATATTAATTTATATCTGACAGATAAAAATATTTGTATTAACCACTCTAGGTGGGGGTTTCACCACTGCTACATGGTTCTCTGTAGCCCACTTCAGCATTGAAATTTTTGAAATTAATTTTATCAGACAAGTCATATTAAAAAGGTTTAGTACAAGAACAAATGAAGCATAAAACTGAAATGGTAAATATTGAAAAAATATCTTAACTCTACAGATATAACATTGTCTCTAAGTTTAGTCATTATTTAATAATTAAATATTTAAAATATGGTTGAAAGTCTAAGAGACTGTCCGTTCTTGTCTTACACTAGTGTGAAGCCGCATAGTCAACATAGAAAATAAAAAAAAAATAAAAAACCACCGTCCTACCCTAATTTTTTTTTTTTTTGAAGGGTTGACAGGAGAAACAAATTTTTTTTTTTCTAGGCCTTTTTTTCCCCTTTTAGCGTTTAGTGTGTTCACCTTCATTAAAATGTTTGTGAATAGTCAGTTTGAGAGTTATGACCATCTTTCCACCAAGGATGCTACACATAGGGCATTTTAACGACTAGCGAGGCACCCCAGCAACAGGAACACTTTGTGAATAGTGAGCTCAGCTGACCACCACTTTGTCTTGTATATCTAATGAGGCCGATGTGACGTTGGATGCAACACAGCAGTTGTACCCTACTAAAAATTATCTTCAGCTTGGGGGGGGGGAATGGGCCATGGCCTAGTGGTTGAGAAATGCTGGTACAGGATATTGCACTTTTTTACTTAATTAATTAAATTAATTAATTAAATAACTTTTTTTTAAATTGCACTAGGAAAGGTTGAATTTAACTTGGGAGCATAAGTTTTTCCACAAAATCAAGTCATACATGAGCTGATAGCCGATGAGACATGTAGCACCGACTTGGCTATAAGCCATGTATGATGAGAGTAACTGTTTTATTCTATCCACATTCACTGGATTTTGAGAAACAGAATTTTTAGTTTTACTTTTTTGCAAATTTGATAAACTTGATTACAAAACGTCCGACAAAATCATTTCTGCTTAGAATGTAAACAAACCGGCAAAATGACAGGAGCAATTTGTGAAAAATGTGATAATTCTTGAAACGTAAAAAAGTAAAAAAAAAAAAAAAATACATTCTTGCCATCAAATACTTTTTATTCCATATTTTGTTTGCTTTTTTTGGGGGGGGGTCTTCAGGGTTTTTGGTGGTTGGCAAACCAACTTAAAGGTGTATTACCACCACTGACTGGGCTGGAGTATGGAACAGAAGAAATGTGGGGGTGGGGAATTGTATTCATTTAGCTATTTCTGTTTCTTTTAAATACTTGATAACGATTTCTGGGGTTTTGTTTTCGAGTAGAGTTTTTGTTTTGTCCTCGGTTGGTTCAGTAACACGCTCCATTTTGTTTTTCTCTACTTACAGTATATGAGCTGATAGTAGTAGAGTAGCCAATCAGAGTGCGTGATTGCTCATATCCAGTGAATGCGGATAGAAGGATTGTGGATATGCCACACTGGCAGAAATGGGGGGGTACAATAGGAGTCCATTTCTGTCCCCCAAGGTCCAATCTACACTAATGTACCCCTTAGAGCTCATTATTGGACCTCAGGGTAACTGTGTACTTTTTTTTTTTTTTGGGCCAAAATGATACACATGTTCCCAAGCAGGATACAAAGGGTACAAATAAGTACCTGAGCGGGTACTGCCCCAGTGACGAGCCATTGTACCCCTCAAGGCACAATAATAAACTTTTTATGTATTGAGAGTGCATTAACCTCGAATTTATTTAGGCACGGTCTGTTGTTTTCTGAATGATGAACACATTAGGTTTAACATGATAAAGATGGGGACAAAAGATGACGATGAAATATTCTTTAGTTATTAAACAGACTGATGAAATGACACTACTTGAAGCGTCGAAGATATCCAGCTGTGTTGAAAAGCTGTTTATTTTTCTCCACTAGAGGCCCATAGTGTCACAATGTTTTACATGAGAGCAAAATGACATGACTGATGTATCAAATCAAAGGATTCTTTAAAGGGTCATCCATCCATCCGCGCATAGAATTGTTTGTTTGATGTAAGCTTAAACTCCCGTCCGTCCGTTTGATGTAAGCTTAAAGGATATGGGACATGGATTTTTTTCTGGACATAATTATGTATAAAGGACATAAGAAATGCCATCTAAATCACTGCAGGGTGTCAAAAATGTGAAAATCATCACATTCAAGTTTTTTTATACATCAGCATAAAACAAGGATTCGTTAATGAGCTAGGTGGTCACGTGACCCGTGACGTAACAAAAACTTTCCAAGGAGCCAGCGCTTGGGAATCTAATGTAAACAGGTTACCGAAATGGACACCATCGACAGTGACATTCCCGATGTTTCACAGAGATGTGACGTTAGACCTTATCAATTCGAACCGATAGCTGGAAATTCACATGAACATGGATCTTGTCTTTACTCTGACGGGTCAGATGATTCTGAGAGTGAGAGTGCATTCAGTCCCCATGAAACTGAAAGCGGTCGGCTCGATAACACTTCCTGGTAAGTTAAAAACAATTCTGCTCAAAGGCTAATCTGTTGAAGTATTATTTTTGTATCATACATTGAAAGTTCATCATAGATCTAGCTAAAGTCCATTGCAAGCTAGTTTTTTTTTTTGCTGATATTTTTCGAGATTGAGATACAATGCTTCCAGAGTCTGAGATGAAAACATTCAAAATGGCGAAATGAGTCAGAATTATGATAATCAATAATTGATACACCCAAAATTATAATACTAATCCTTACCTCGGCTTTCAGTCGCTTAGCGAATGCACCTCGGCATTTTTCCGCATGAGGCCCATGGTAAAACCACACTTCCAGGAGGGGCTGCCGTCTGCCTCCCAAGCCGGCCGAGAGCGCTCCTCGTCGGGCACGGCCAGGCGGGCGAATGCCCTGGTTCGTCCGCCCTGTCTAAAAAAATAATGGTACAACTCCGAGTGAAGGTAAATTTGGCTTGGCAATTAATTTCGTTCAGTACCTGAGTATTAAAGTTGAAAGAATTCTCTGTGAAATGGTCCGAACACAGTTTGTGGGAAACAGTAGGTGCAAAGTTTTTTCTACGGCAGTAGTGAGCCCACACTTTCCTCAGCTTCGGGTCCTTGGGGAATGCAAAAAAACTTATTCCAGGGCATTTCCCATTGGAATTATTGCAACCATAAGCAGCACAATACACCATTATGTCCAATGTACTTTATTTTTTTTAAAGGTTTTTTTTGGGGCTTTTTTCACCTTTATTATTGGATAGGACAGTGTAGAGACAGGAAATGAGCGGGAGAGAGAGACGGGGAGGGATTGGGAAATGACCTCGGGCCGGAATCGAACCCGGGTCCCCGGATTTATGGTATGGCGCCTTATCCACCTGAGTCACGACGCCCCCGTCCAATGTACTTTAAAGACTATAAAAACAATTTTCTTGTCATCCACTTCTCCATTCATCTAATCTACCCGCTTGTGCTGTGCCCGAAAGTTTTTGTGACGTATGATCACGTGACAGCGGCTCTTCCAGTTGTAGAAAATGCATATCGGAAGTCGAGCAGAAATGCCATATAATCACGAATATAACGATTTTGCTGAATTTAATAGATGATTTTGTATTTGTTGATGCAATTAATTCATATTTTTAATAGAAAGAAACTGATATAGCGTGCATTTATGTTTCATGTCCCATATCCTTTAAACTCTACAAAAGCTTCGAAGGGAAGGAACTGTGTATTTTTGAAGGCCAGTGAATGGTATGTGTACATGGTCAGAGTATAGATTACTTGAGGGAACAAAAATGTCAGAATTGGATCCATTCTCAAAGCAAACCCTTAACACAATCTTACATACAAGATGGTGCCGCAAGAGTGGCAGTTAGTTACAGTAGCTCCGAGCGTGTTTGTTTTGGTACGTTTTTGTACTTTTTTCATGTTTCTTTCTGCACTAGTCTCAGTCGGAAGTGTGCACCTCGGGATGTACTACTCGTGAGACTGTGCATTTTGTATTTTTCTCTTTTTCTGGGGCTATTTAAATCGGCATCAGCGGACCCTTTTAGGTGGGGTTTACATTAGACCGTATCAGCGGATCATCAGATTAACGTTTTTAAAACGATTAGTGTGCACACAGCAACGCCAATACACGGATACGCTCGGCTCTGCAGGCATCCTGCGCTCCAAATCACTCCGCCCTGAACAGCGAGTGCCCTCTGGAGGGTGCGCACTCCGGCCCTGCGCAGCTCACAGAGCGCGCGAGTGGAGCGCACAAGCAGTGATTTGGGACTGAGCTGCTGTGTGTGTGATCTCAGTGCATGTCGGGCATGCGCGTCACTTACCACTTGCAAGTGGAAGGATGGCAAGCCTGAAGACAATCATAACTACACAATGGGCAGTATTTGCATCAGTATTTACAGTATTTTCATACTTTTATACTCTTTAATGAAAGGTGATACAAGGCAGAAGTCTGCGCCGTTTTTCAGCAGTTGCGTCACATGACCAACGCCAGCGAATCAGGAAGGTGGATGCCAGTGACGTTGTCTAATGACGACACCAGCTAGAGCTCAGCACAGTGTATCCGTGTATTCTCAATGTTTACACAGCACCGGACCAGACACGATCTGGATTGAATATGTGGACCCTGACGGATTCCCGTTTCCCGGCGTTTCCAGGCGTTTTAATGTAAACGGACAGTGCATCCGCGAAGAAAACGAGACAGATACGGTCTAATGTAAACTTGGCCTTAGCCACGACTCCATTGTTTACACTCGGGAGCAGCTGTTAGCACTGCGCAACACCAAGGTACTCCCCGTGGAAAGACGGGTGATCCCCGCAGAATTAAAGAGAAGGGGATGCAGAGCTGGAATGAAGTGCCGGGAGAAGAAAAGACGGTATAAACCATGTATACAGTCTGTCATCATGGGAAACGTAAGATCTCTCCCTAATAAGATGGATGCGCTAACGGCACTAACCAGGCTGCAGAGGGAGTACCGGGAGTGTAGCCTTATGTGCTTCACAGAGACTTGGCTGAATGAACTCTCACCGGACTCACACGTCACTCTGGACAGATTTTAACTCGTGAGAGCGGACAGGAAAGCCAAGGAGGGGGTATAGAGATCTTGCAGTCATGTGACCAGAAAGTACACAGCCGCCATCTTGTCAGTAAAAAACACCGCTGAATACTGCTGCACTCGTGTACAAAATGGATAAATTTCAACCGACGGACTACACGGCTCATTTTTCTAATGAACAGATAACTAGATATATGTCTAAAATAAACGACCTACAGATTAGTGACCCTTATCGCTTACCGGATGTAGTTTTCATGACCGTGTCAGTGGATATTGAACTGCCAGAGGTGGAATACCCAGACGTGTATAATTACCTCATTAACTTTCCCTCGCTGTTCAGTGGTGAAGCACTGCGTGCTTATAAATCTCTGGACAGTTATCTTTACAGAAATTCAGGATTTGTCAGCCGCCCTCAGATGTGGCATCTTGTAAACAAGAAAATAATCCTCATTGGACGGGTAAGTCATTTAAGTATTACTAGTACTGATACTAGATATATCAGTAGTATCTAGTATAGCACTGACCAGCCGATAATAGAATGAGGTAATTCCAGCTGTAATTCCAAATCGTCCGTCTTGTTTACCATGGATCTGGCGTTGGAGAGATAGAGGCTTGGCAGTGGAGATTTGAGTGGCTGTTTTCTGAGCTTAGTCAACAGGCCGGCTCTGCAGCCTCTCTTTTGCTTCCTCTCCCGACGCCACCTCCTTCGCCTGCCAGACCCGATAACAATCCACGGAGACCCCGCTGGTCTCGCTATCTCGTCCGGAATGTTGTGCATGCGATGGAAATCGCTACAAACCGTCATTTTCTGCTGGAAACCAATGTCCAGTAAGTCCATATGGTTGTAGTGGATATTGAAGTCCGGTACAGACGAACAACATGCAAAAATACACACAAAAAACATAAACGTGCACAGGTAGGGAGAGCTTGTAGCCGCAGCCGTTGTAGTAGAATTGTATATAGTAGGGTTTTCCAGAAGAAAAGGTAGAAGTAGAAGGCGGAAATATGGCGTTTGACCGACAAGATGGCGTCTCTTACAATCTGGATCGGCTGTGACGTCACATGTGATCTCTATAGCGATGTTTGTGAATGACAGATGGTGTAACCCGGGGCACATCAGGGTAAAGGAGCAGTACTGCAGTAAAAACATTGAACTGCTAGTGGTTAGCATTTGGCCATATTACCTCCCGAGGGAATTCTCGCACTTTATCGCGATAACTGTGTACATCCCCCCCCCCCCCCCCCTTCCAGTGGCTGATGCTGCTGCAGCCTGTGAGCTCTTAAGGCCAATTTATGCTGACAACCCAGTCCTCGCAGATGGCGTCGCAGACGGCATCTGCGAAGCCCCCCCTCCTTCGCAGACACTCTGTGCGCACCTCCCAAAAATTGTGACCACCGCAGACAGCCTCGCAGACGAGGGCTCTGATTGGTCCACTCTACAGCCGCTGTACATGCACTTCCACTTCCCTGCTTTCCCGGTTTGGTTTGTTTTCACGACTGCCATTTTTAAAAACACGAGCGAAGATGGAGCAGCACGAAGAGCGGTTGATCGAGGAAGTACATACATCTATACGACTCCAGTTCTAGTCATTATAAGTAACCGGAGGATAAACACTCCACTAACCACACCCACCAACTACTCCTAGCGATTTCGCGACTTCGCGCCCCCTTGCGTTGTGGCAGTGAATAACATCGCGCACGCCTATTACTCCCCGCTCAACGATAAATTACAGCTGTCTGCGAAAAGCTGTCTGCGAAAAGCTATCTGCGAAAGCCTTGGCGCAAGAGCATGCAGAGGCCTTTACACACTACAGTGTCAAAGCTTCAGACATCGCACCCCCAGTCCCTGCTACTAATCTCCGGTGACTTCAATCATGCTTCCCTGTCGTCCACTCTCCCAACCTTCACTCAGTATGTGAAATGCCACACCAGAGACAAGAGAACTTTGGATTTAATGTATGTGAACACCAAGGACACATATAGTTCATCACCCCTCCCCCGCTGGGCTGTTCTGACCACAATCTGGTTCACTTGTCCCCTACATACATACCTATGGTGAATAAACAACCACCCACCAAGAGGTATGTAAGGAGCTGGTCTGAGGAGACCAGTATGGCACTGAGGGACTGCTTTGACACCACGGACTGGGATGTGTTGTGTGAACCTCACGGGGATGACATTGATAGCCTGACAACCTGGATTACATTGATTTCTGTGTTGAAAACACTGCCAGTCAGGAAGGTATGGTGTTTTCCCAACAATAAACCTTGGGTGACCTCTGAACTAAAAGCCCTATTAAACGAGA